>NC_139040.1:79310826-79910826 GCF_964662115.1 Mustela nivalis
GAACTCCTTAAAGGCTATTCTCCCTTATATACCCCCGGATCAAGTTCCCATGCTCCCTCACCTGATTTCCTGCACTCACCTCCCACCTGGTGTGTTCACACCTGCAAGTGCCTTTTACCAACCCCTTTGTCAAAAGGCAGCCAGAGTGACCTTTCAAAGACCTATCAGTTCCTGGCATTTGTCTCCATAGAAATCTGCACTGATCTTCTAACAAATTCTCAGTCCTCCAAAGGCACCCATAATCCTCCCATCAGTCTCTTCATACCCCTCCAACTGACTGATGCCTGTTCTGCCCTATCTCTCTGCCCTTCAAACACACTGCCTCCTTCTTCCTGTGGAGACCTCTCATGGCACCTGCCTCCAAGCACAGGTGATTCCCATTGATGGATAGACCCTCTCTCTCCCCCATCTCCCCACTCCAGTTACTCCCACTTATTCGTGAGCTCACAAGCCCCATGGTACACACTCTCCATGCAGCCTGCTCTCTCTTTTCTAGCACTGGCCTCCGTTTCTAGCTGTGGTTGTGTCATGGATGTCCCTCCCCAGCCAGCCTCCAAGCTCTCCTTTCCTTTAGCTCCAACACCTGACACAGTGCCTGGCACGTAGTAAGCCCTGGCTAGCTTCTAAGAGCCTCACTGAGGGACTGAAAGCATTTTAAAAATGTCACCACGTAGGCTCCAAACTGTAGGCAGAAAAAGCTTTGCCTGGATTGACATTTTAGAGACGTATTCGTCAAGTTGGATGTGTTCACTGACTTTACCTTGTAAAATTAAAAAAAAAAAAAGGACCTCTGTATCGCTTCGCATCTAACGAAGGCGCGTGTATACTATTAGACCACGTTATGAGCTTAATGGAAGGAGACAAGATATTTTCGCTAAGAAAATGTATAAGACTGTTGAGGTCAAGTGGGAGGAAACAGTCCGTTTGTTGGAGCATTGCTATCTTACTGTATTACAGCCACTCATAAAAATCTGACACGGGGTGAGTCAGAATTGTCTGTCGGAGATGAGTTAGATCTGGCTCATGTTCCTACAGACATGAAAACCAGAAACGAAGAAGGAGGCTTTGAAAGCGTGGGTTGAGGAGGCGGTGTGTTTCACTGCGATGAGCTCAGTGCCCAGGGCCACCAGCAGACATGCTGGCCTGTATCCTTCCTTTGTTCTGGGGTCCCTCTTGCAGCATGTGGTGAGGCTGGTGGCTGGGAGCAGCTCAGGACAGGACCCGGTGTTATCTTATTTCTCCCACCCTCCTGTGGGCTCCAGTGGGCTCCAGTAGGTCCCAAGGGACAGCCTGCCTTCCTTGAAAAGCCCAGTAGCACTGGGAGCAGAAACTGGGGCCAAAGAGTGAGCACCCTGTTTGACAAGCTGGACCAGCCACCTCTTCTTCAGATGCAGGGGGAGCCCTGGCATGCTGACTCCTCCCTTCTCCCTTTCCCCTTTCCTCTTTCCTCCCTCTTTCCTTCCCCTCTCTCCTTCCCTGGTGGTGCCCTTTCCCAATGCCCACTTCATCCCTTTTCCTTTCTACATGCCTGTCTTCTAGAGTTTCTTCTCTTTCCTCCCCATTACTTCCCTTCATCTGAATCTCCTCTTTGGTCCCTTAGTCCCTGCTCTCTACTCCTCCTCCCCTTCCCTGGCCCCTGTTCAGCTCCATACTGAATGCAGGCAGAGCTGGACTAACATGCTCACTTGCTAGCTCAGCCACCCTCCAGAGAAGTCACTCTTCGGTGGCCACCTTCCTGACCCCCTGGTCGCTTCTCCACTTGTTCAGATATTGCTCTGAAGTCTGAGGAGGACAGAGCGGGGCTGCCACAGAAGCAGGCCAGAGGAGAAACCAAACCATGTGTCCACACTGTCCACCAGCACTGCTGCTCTGAGAGCTTTCGGAGTCCTCAACAGGGTTAGGATTTAGGGGCTTCTTCAGAACCGGGAGTGAAAACAACCATAGGTCAAAAGAAAAGCTATGGTCCACACAAAAATAATAATCACAAATGAAAACTATGTTAACTCTGAAGTTCCAAAGTCGAAGAATTGCCTTGAATCTGTCACTAGAAAGCACCCAAGGCCTCACTCTCTGGGTTCTGGGTGCCCTGGGAATGGCAGGAGGCTCTGACAGGCGCATGGGGGTGCTGAGCTATGTGGGCTAGCCTGCCCGCTGGGGGGGGAGAGTACCTCCTGTGGCGCTGTCCTCCCGGACTCCCTGCGCAGGGGGTGTGGCGCGGTGTCCGGGGTGGTCCTGGTGCCCTGGGGTTGGCGGGAGCCTGGGCCCGGACCACTCCACCCCCCCCCCACTCCTGTCCTGCGTTTTCTGCTTCAGGTAAGGGCGCGTTGAGGTGTCACTTTACCTGTGAGCAGAGGGTCCTCCAGAGAAGCCATGGGGCAGGGAGGGGCAGCAGGCGGCAGGAATAACGGGACACCGCGGCTCTGGGGCTAAGCTGGAGCGTGGGAGCGCAGGGGCAGCGAGTATGGTGGGTCCTGCAGTCCCGAAAGGGCTGAAGCACAGCACCCTGGCGCTGTGCGCCCCTCTTTCCCGCCTGGGCAATTAGCAAAGCCCCTTCTCCAGGCCGCCCCCGCCCCGCCCCCACCCCCCTCCCTCCTGAGTCCTCTGAGAGCTCACTTCCAGCTTTGGAAATTAGCAAAGACCCTTCTCTGCGCCGGCCCTGCCCCCTCACTCCAGGGGCCTGAGCCCTGGCTGGGGTGCAGGGCTATGCCCTAGCATGCTGCCCCATTGCCAGCGCCTGCGCTGGGCAGACTCCTAGCCTGGCTCCCTGAGCGGGTGTCCAAGGGCAGCCTGGCTGCGAAAAGATCATCAGTCCTAAACGCCGGCTGCACTCTTGGGTCAGTTTGCTGGCTTCCAGATTGTGCCCAAAGACAGGAACCAGCTTCCCCAGCACAGGCCTGGGCTGAGATGCCTGCCTGGGATCTGTGTGAGCAGTCTCCTGGACTCCAGGCAGGGATGGCACTTCGACCTGGATGTTTGGGTTTTTGGTTTGTTTTTTTGGTCATTGGTTATTACATGACCTCCAGGGTAGGTGCTCCACAAAGGGAGTGAAAACAGGATGCCTGATATATATGCATATGGCCATTCCAGAAAAATAGCTTGGGGTTCTCTCGGAAACGCGGCATTGGTCCTTGCACTATGGTTTAATAGAAAAGGGATTATGCACCAAGTTACTTAAATGAGCATAGGTTGAAATCGTTTACTGAGAGTAAATATTTTAAATAGTTATATTTTAACTAAATCTATCATCAATCATAAATCTATTACATGAAGGTTACAGGCAATTTAAAAGCAAGAGCACTCTCTTCAGGGTTTTAAATAATCCCTGTCTGTCTTGGCACATGAGAATGCAAAGATAGGAACTGGTTTGTAAAAGATCATATAATAGCTTTTACTAATTCTATTTATTTGACAGACAGAGATCACAAGTAGGCAGAGAGGCAGGCAGAGAGAAAGATGGGGAAGCAGGCTCCCCGCCAAGCAGAGAGCCTGATGAAGGGCTCGATCTCAGGACCCTGAGATCATGACCTGATCCCAAGGCAGAGGCTTAACAAACTGAGCCACCCAGGCGCCCCCAGATGAAATACATTTCTGACTTAGAAACTTCAGATAGAATTATTTTGTCCATGATGACAACTGAAGAAAATTTGTCATCCCTAAACCTAACCTTAAACCCTACCAATGCTGAAACCTAAGCTGACCTTAAAGCCCAAACTAGAACCCTGAATCCCAAACCTGGAATGGAACCCAAAGCCTGTACCTGAGCCCTGGATCCAAGCCCTGAACCACGAACCCAAACCCTAAACCAGACCTCCAAGTCATGAAACCTGAACCCAAATCTCAGCATGAAGTCAAACCCCAAATTTGACCTTGAACTTTATCCCATAAGCCCTGAGTCTTAAAGCCTAAATCATAAATTTAAATCCCTAAACTACAACTCTGTTCCCTTGTCCTTCACTCTAAATCCTCACCCTAACACTAAACCCAAAGCCTGATCTAGAACTCTGACTAAAACCTGAACCTGAACCCAAATTCAAACGCTTCACCACACTTTGCTTATGCACTTGCCATTGATGGATATTTGCAGTTTCTACCTCTTGATTCTTGTGAACATTGTTTCAGTTGGGGGCTAGGGTTAGGGTCTTGGATTAGGGTAGGGTCCAGGCTTGAGACCAAGTTGAGGTCAGAGTGTGGGTCTGCATCAGGGCCATGTTCAGTGACACTGTTTGGGTCAAGGACTGTTGTAATTCCACATTGTTTCCAATTCATTGTTCCTTAGCTATTTGGGGGGAAGTTGGGGGGTATTGGGCTCCATGCAGCTTGAAGTTCCGGAATGAAATGGCGTCAGCTGGACCCCAGGAGGGAGCAGGACCTTCCACTGAAGGGTGAGCTCCCACAGTCCTGCACTGCCTTCCACCGCCTGCAGAGGGCGCCAGACCTCAGCTCCCGCCCTGAGCCCAGGCTGCACAGCCACAGCTGGGACCTCAGCCCTGCCTTTTCAGGACCCACTGTGGAGACTTCTGGAGAATGTGGGGCGCCTCCCACCCTGACAGGACAAGCTGAGGAGGGTGTGGCTCTGCATCCACACTGACCGGACCCGTTGTGGAGGACGCGCCCACACTGCCAGCAGTCCAACCTCCTAAGGACCAGACGCTGGAGGAGGTGAGGAGAAGTCCCTTAGTGGACTGTCAAGGGGTTCGTGGTCTCAGGACCCCACAGAGAAAGGGCGCCCTGTGTAGACACTGGGTCTACCTTCGTTTTGTGAGAGGAGACGTGGCCTCCTGCTGTGCTGTGCTGGGGCTGGGGGGTCCCGACTTTCTGGGCTCGGGTGATCCTTGGTCCTTGTCTGTGTTTGTGTGCTCGCGGATTAGGTTCCTTGGGCTCCTCAGATGGTCTGCAGTCAGGGAGCGTCTGCCTTCTTAGGTGCTTGTGCTCTCCCCACCTCAGCCCTGCGGGGTCCTTCCCGTGTCCACATCCACTCCAGGCTTGCGCCGAGTCCGGAAATTCGGGAGCCAGAGTGAGGACTCTGTAGCCGGTTTTGGGGAGAGTAGGTATTTTCCCAGTGTGGGTACTTCCCTGAGCACAGTGCCTCCCCATCTCCGTGTGTACCCCTCCCTGTCTGTCGTCATTGTTGCAGGGCTGTCACTTTCTTGGTTCAGGGGCCTCCCGGGTATCTTGCTATCTTGGATGCAGGTGTAAATGAGATCGTTCTCAGCAGTCTCTTTCTGATGGTTCCTTCTGAGCACGTAGGAGTGCCACTAATTTGTGCATATTGATTTTGTTCCTTGCAAGTTCTTGAATTTATTAGTTCGATTGGCCTTAAACTCAATCTGCCAGTTATTTGACCAGCAGCATGGGTTTAATTGGGAAGAGCAGAGAATGGCAGTCTGGGCTGAGCAAGCTAAGGTCCCATCACAGGCAAGTGCGAGAAACAAAGGAGAGGAACATTATTTCATGGAGGAGGAAGAAGTTGGGAAGGGTGCTTGAAGGAAAGTCCCTTGGAGAAAGGCAGGGTGATGGAGAATTCTCACCAGCTGAGCTGCAAAGCTCCTACAAAAAGTCAGGAGATGAACCTCCAGCTTCCCCTGTGGGGCCTAAAATTGGTGAGTCTCTCCTGTGGGGGATTGCAATGTGGGGTCTGTAATGGGCACTGAGCACCAGGCGCCCCCTTCCAGCCTCCCCTTCTGGCATCCCCAGTCCACTTTACTGGGGCTTCCCTTCCTGCTTTTGCACAGTTCTAACCAGCTTGTGGTGGAACGTTGTGGAAAAACTGAAATTCCAAATCCACTGCTTCTACTGCACCTGAGATACAGGGGCCCATGATTTAATCCTCCCACGAGTCTCTTGCTAGCCCCACCTGTCCGTTACTCATTTTGAGAGTTGATATTACCAAAGTAGTGTAATTCTAAACATTTCTGAATTAGCTGTATTATTTCTTTTTAGGTATGAAGTTAACTTCCAATTATATGAATTTAATATTTTGGTCATTGTTTTCTAATTTTATTGCCTTATTCTTGGAAAATATAGCCTGATATTTAACTCTAGGAATTTATTGGCATATACTTCTGGCCTAAATAATGGCCTGTTTGTGTAAATGTTCAACTTATGCTTATATACTTACTGAAGACTCTTGTTTTGGGGTCAGGATGGCTACATTTATTAATAGATCAGGACTATTAGATTCTCTAAATTTTGATGTCTCTTAATTTAATCTAATTAAATTATCAGTTAATGAAAGAAGTTAAATTTTTTATGTACTACTGCATCTAAACTTATCAAAGTCTTTTGCTATAATTAGACAAGTATGTCATCCTGTTTTTATACCAAGTCTTACAGTGAAAAAATCATACTATCTGAAATATTATTTATTTTTGTTATTATTTATTTTTTTTAAAAGATTGTATTTATTGGGGTACCTGAGTTAAGTGTCTACCTATAGCTCAGGTCATAATACCCGGGTCCTGGGATAGAGCCCCGCAGGGGGTTCCCTGCTCAGTGGCGTGCTTCTCCCTCTCCCTCTGTTATTCCCTCTGCTGTGTGCATGTTTTTCTTTTCTCACTCTCTCTCAAATAAATAAGTAAAATTTAAAGATTATCTCTCTCAAATAAATAAGTCAAATTTTTTTTCTCAATGGGAGGGAGAAGCAGACTCTCCACTGAGCAGGGAGCCTGATGCAGGGCTCAATACCAGGACCCTGGGATCATCACCTGAGCTGAAGGCAGACACTTGAACCAACTAAGTCACCCAGGCACTCCAGCTGTTTATTTATTTATTTATTTTTATTATGCATATGTTTTATCTCTCTTTTCTACAAGTCTTTTTTTTGATCTTTTTACTTTTTTCATAAAACTGAATTATTTCAAGATGACTTGGTCATCCTCGTTTCCCCAACCTCAAAGGTCATAGAGTATATTTTAACTGTTAAAATAATATTAGTATTTAAGTGCTGCCTACACAAATTAAGGCAAATTATCTGTGGTCTGTATTCCTGAAAATATTTTTTTTATTATGCCTTCCTATGCCAATGACATTTTATAAGGATCTAAATGTTTCCATTTGCGATTTTTTTCAAGATAATAAAGCTATTACTTCATTCTTTTTTTATATCTGATGTTATTTAAAAAATTTCTGTCAGTCTGATTCTTGTTTCTTTATTAATGAATTATTTTTTTTCTCTCTAACACTTGTGATTTTTTTTGTGTGTCTTTGGTATGTATGCCCTAGTTTGGGATTCATAGAGTCAACTATAGTTATGAATATTTTCTTTCTTTTCTTGTATGTAAGTTTTAATCCAGTGTCTTGACTATTTTATGCTTGAGAAATAGATGTACATTAATATTCAAATATTTCTTTCCTTTTTCTTCTTTCATTTAAAAAAAGTCATTTATTTTATTTTATTTAAAAATATTTATTTATTTATTTGGAGTAGAGAGAGAGGGTCATGAAGAGTGGCTGATTATATACTTTCAATTTGGGAGGAGGTTAGGGATAGCACAAGCCTCCAAGGTATTTTGTAAACAAGGTTTCCAGGACCTTGAGGGGGCTAGCTATTGTTAGGGAAAGGTCATTTCTTACTATTTAGTAAAACTCAGGGAAGAGACTCTTCTGATGTATATCAGTGGGTATATGCTTGGGAGATGATTGCCAATGTATATCTTGAGGGCAGGGGTGGGGAGTAGAGATAAAGAAGTTTCCAAAGTAATTTTTACATGTGAAAGTAGATTTTCAGTATCCTGGGGGGTGGACTAAGAATGCTTTTTGCCCTGAGTGGATGTGTCCACATGGAAGCAGCTGAGTCCCCAGAGGAGCTTCAAGGACTTGTCAACAGGCTATGAGTAGTAAGGAAATCTAATTTCTTCTCTAGCTTTTGTTCCACACACATCACCTACATCTTACACCTCTTTTATATTGATAATTTTAATGCTTTGCTGGTATCCAGATGACTATATCCTTAAGTGACTTCTTATCTCTATTGAATCCATTACATATTCTATCCATTGTATTCTTAATTCAACTAGATTACATATATTTAATCTATTAGTACCACTAGGTTCTTATTCTTGTTTTTATTTCAAAATCTTTCCTTATTTCCTTACATTATTTATTGGGTATATTTTAAATCCCTGAAATACTCACTTATTATATATAAGCTGTCAACCGTATTCTTATTTTGAGGTAGCTATATCTTTTTGGGCTTTAGGACATCATACCAACAATGCCAAATAATTTTCAGACAACAGCAGGATCTCCAAGAATTCAACTAAATTCTGACACTATCTACCTGAACATAGTGTAAGATTTCATCAGTTAATGGATCAGTCCTCCAAGACTATCTCCAACCCCATCTCAGATGCCAGTCTCACTGTAGGCCCCAGGTTATTACCTGTGCTTGTGACTGAGCAACTACAGGTTGGAGGTCCCAGTGGCCTACTTCTTACGTTCTTTTAATTTGCTACAGGGACTCACAAAACTCAGAAAAATACTTACTTTATGTTTGCCAGCTTATTAAAAGATATAATAGAAGATTTAAA
This sequence comes from Mustela nivalis, assembly GCF_964662115.1. Classification (NCBI taxonomy): domain Eukaryota; kingdom Metazoa; phylum Chordata; class Mammalia; order Carnivora; family Mustelidae; genus Mustela; species Mustela nivalis. The sequence goes on from NC_139040.1 coordinate 79,319,355, forward strand.
TCAATAGATAGATAAAGAAGTGCACAGGGCAAGGTATGGAGAATGGGCACAGAGCTTCTATTACCTTCTGTAAGACTGCCACTCTTCCTGCCTTTTCATACATTTAACACACTAAAAGCTTTCTGAACCCAGTCCTTTCAGGTTTTCTGTGGAGGCTTCATGACATAGTCATGACTGACTAAATCATTGTCATTTGCCGTTTTTGAAAGACCCCCCCACCCCTGTCGTTAACTAATTGACTGCTCTTTTGTTGTGTAAAAGTACCCCTCCTCCCCTTGCAATGAAAAGACCCTTCCCCCAGGGTTGAATTCAATGTAACTGCTCTTTTGCCTTTCTGTAACCCGCTTGGCTTTTAGGGCATGACACTTGACTCCTGTTTGAACAAGATACCCTCTCCTAATAGCCGGGGCATGGTCACATAGACAAGGGCAAGGGGGCTGCATGGTCACATAGACAGGATGTCTTTCTGCTGAGTAATAAGGTCAAACTTCCCCTCTTTGTTTCCCCTTCCCACCTTTCTCTTCACGTGAGGGGGGTCTTCCAGGGCCAATCCACTAACACCAAGTATGCCTTTTTCAAAAGTTCTAACTGTCAACCAATCAGTTGTGCCCCACCCAAAACTTGTTTGTACCTGTCTATAAAAACCCGGCACCACCCCAGCCGGGTGTGCTCAGCTAGCAGGAGCTGCTGACCACCCGCGGGCGCCTGCGTAACAATACCACAAGAACCTCTTGCTGATTGCATCCAGTGGCAGTGTTGGATTCTTGGGTAAGGGGATCCGCGGGTCTTTCATTTGGAGGTCCCACCGAGATCATCGGACTCCTGCCCACGGATCCAACTGACTCCCACCGGGAGGTAAGCTGGCCAGCATTCTTGTCTCCTGTCTCATGTTCTCATTTGTATCCAGTCTCGTGTTCTTGTTTTTCTCTAGTCTTGTGAGGCCTCTGTTTGACCTATACTGCAGGTAGCGGTATAGTGTTTGTACAACAGCGCGCGTTGTTGGATTGTATTTGTAGGCAGCTTGAGAAGGAGCTGACGAGCTCGGACTTCTCCCCTGCCGACCCTGGAGGACGCTCCAGGGTGTCGAGGGGCCCGATTTTTCGGGGCCCCTCATTTGTCCGAGGGTTATATCCGTTTGTCCGTTCCAGAGGAACCCCTCGGCCCTGGACGCAATTTGTCCACCGCAGGGAGATCTCGAGGCTCCTCTGGGCCGGTGGAAACCTTGCTTTCGGTAGTATACCGAAACCGCGCAGCGACCTTTTTGTTAATTGTCTTGTGTGTCTTGTGTGCTTTTCTCGTCGCCCTTTGTGTTTCCCTTGATTAAGGTTAACTGGAGCCAACTGGGGTTAGTCTAACTCGAGACAGAGACCATAAGGAATATTCCCAAGCAGCTGCCGAAACTCTCTTTGTTTCGGGGAAGTTTCCCTGTGTTCTCTGGCCTGACTTGGACTGCCTAACCCCTCCCCCCTTGCTGGTGGGAAAGCATGGCGTCTGCTCCTCTGTTGGGGCTTAGGAGCTCCAAAACTGGGAATCCTTTCTCTGCCTCCTGGCGGCGCTTTGTTTCTTCTGTTTCCCCCTTAGGTGTTTCTGTACCAACGTGTGTGCAGCCTGCATGACTGGCCTCTAGATCATGCACCACAGCTCCTTCTCTCTTCACTGTCAAGGAGCAAGAAGAACACCCCCACTCCAGATCTTACATTCAAAGTGGAGTGGGTCCAGGTGGAATGTAAATCAGTATTGGAACTAAGTTAAGTTTGTTGGTTTAATTAAGATAAGACGTGTCTTTGAAGTTACAGCAGTAAATGTGAAACTTTTATTCTATCAGTTTACTGAAGGTCAGATAAGCTTGTGTTACTTATTAAAATTTGTTAGCAAAGAAATGACTAAACTGATGGTTAATTGTCTATCTCAAAGTTCTAATGGGTAATTGCTTAAGTAGCTTTCAAAGTCTTTGGTAACCTGAAAGTTTAAGTTTTGCTTGGATGACAAATGGAATTAAATTGCGGACATCTAGGTCTTAACCAAACAGGATAAAATGCTAAGTCGTTAATTATTGGATGTAGGTTTGTGCTTTTGACTTCTTACTGCAAAGAAACTAAGAGTATTTAAATCTGTTGGTAAACGTGTTCTACACTTAACTGATTCATAAATTTGCCACCTGAAGAATTCTGTTGTAGCAGTTCACAATTGGTTAATAACTAAAGATGTTTCTAAGAATACAAAGTTCTGCTTAGTGTAACTAAGACTGATGGAAATAAAAGGAAACTCTGTATGTAGGTAATTAGGAGGTATGTAAGAAAGATTTAAGGAAGGTAATTTTGTCCTAAATGAGATGGTTGTTTGGAAGGAAATGGCTTGGGACAAAACCTGAATGCAAAGGAAAGTTGTAGAAGGTTTGTGAACGGAAATCTTCACAAAGAAAATTTTAGATATGGTCAGGACAGACTAAAAAAGAAAGAAAAACAGCCTCCAAGGTAATTTAGCACTCTCCTGACCTGCCTCCACATAGATTATACTTCCAAGTATAAGGGCCATTTGGCCTTGAGAGATTAAGGAAACAGCCCAACCTTGAGAGACTGCGAAAACACCCTGTTACCATCCTCCATTGCCTGTAACCATAGAAACTCACTCTAATCTGTAAAGAGTGAAAGGGGAGACTGATCACCTCCCATTAGCCAGAGATGCCCCGAAGGGGAGGATATCCAACCTGTTTGAATCTGAAGAGTGCCTGACTGTGTGAATGTGTCTGTATGGCTCCACCACTTCGGAGTCTGAGTGGGATGCACCTTGAGTCTCGCGGGGCGTCATATGGCATAACAGTCATCTACTCCACGGAGTAGCCTGTTCCAGGGTTTATACGGACAGGCCTTAGCTAAGACGCTCCTAAATTCCCGTGAGGGATGCAAACAGGACAGCAGGGGAAAGATCCCTCCCTTGTCTGCGACATCATTCATGATAGGAGGGAAACCCAGAAAACTCCTATCTTAAGACTGCACACTTAGAAGTAAAATAAAAAAAAAGGGAAAGACACTGGTATAAAAAGCTGGTTTTCTTTCTGTTTAAAAGGGGCAAAGTTTTCTTAGCTAATTGATCTGTTAAAAAGTGTAAATGGTTTTCTCTTTGCCTGCCTGAAAAATTCAGTTCCTATGTTTTGTTTTATCAGGTGTTTAACATCCCTGATTATATTTAGGCATGTGTTTTTAAACTTTCTAAGGTTTTAGCCATTGTTGACAAGATTTAAACCAATGATAAACCTTGGGTTACATTTGGAAAAATGCTATAACCATTCTAGAGATTCTATGCACTTCCTAAAGTTTTAATGTTTTGAGAGATCATCGCTTGATATTGTAATTATGGGAATGTTATATGTCACAGAAATTGTAACCTGATTTCCTTGCAGCTAAATTGTAAACTCCCGTGTCTCTTTAGCTCTAACCATATCCATTCTGAGTTTTTGTCATTTATAATTGTTTTAATTCTCTTGTAAAATGAGTTTTATCTTCAAGGAGATTCCTATAAAGGACTTTCAGGACAAATACAGATATTTGATATACTTGAAAATCCTAAAACTGAAATGGGTAAAAATTTCCAAAACTGACTAAAGCCGCATTCACCAGAATTAGTAATATGGGACTAAATGAACTAAAAGATTATAGTGTTATGTCTCTTAATGTCTTGTCTTACTTTAAACATTGCTGGTTCTCTCTAATGTTTGCTCTTCCAGACTAGGGATACTTCCTCCTAGTTATCTGTAACTTATAGAGATGTAAAAGTGCTCATTTGTAAAAGTGCTCAAAGCATTCACCTTTTCTCTCTATTTGAACCCTCTGAAACCAAAAGGTCTTAGTAAGTATTCTTTCTTCCATGGCAATCAGTCATTTGCATAAGTTCAATAAGAATCTGTTCTCCTTGTAACAGGAAAGAATTGGAAACACGGGTTATTTTACCAAGGCTTTGACTGGGATGTCATATTTGAAAAGACTCAGATATGACCAGACAGCTTTAAGGAACTAAGGTTGACTTTATAAAACCTGGAGCCATAAAGCCCCTTGGGACTGTTGGCCTGATACCTTGCTTACAGAGTTCCCAGCAGCCCCACCAGGTGAGTAAAGAATGTCACTCCTTGGTAGGTGCAGTCTCGGGAAGAGGAATTCGCCCAAAGGCATTGCAGGCATGCCTGATGGCAAGTACAGGGCTTGGCTTCTGGCCCGGAGAGGCTACTAAAAGTTCAACCTAGAGATTCCTTATACAAAGTTCCAGCAAAGCAGATTCTAAAAGATCTATTGATCACAGTCACTGTTCTTGCTGAGCTTATGTAAATAATTAGGCCAAGTTTGTTAAAATTGGACTTGTTTCACAAGTGAATTAGTCCTGATTTGGCTATCTCTGGAAATGAGGGTTATTTTAGAGAGAAAAATTGTTTTAGTAACACACCTTTATGGATGTTAAATTCTAGATTTGATTGTCTTTAAATGTTTGTTTACCTAAGCTAAACAATTTGAGGTAAACTTCAGAGAAGTTGCACAATAGCTTCTTTAGTCGATCTTATTATTTTGTGGGGATATTAGCAGACCCCACAGCACATGATTAAACAACTGGAAAAAATGGGATTGATTCCCCAACAATTATATAACTTAACTAATACCTTATGTGTGGCTGGGATAATGAAATTGCCTAAAAGCCACCATACCACACTCCATAGGATTAACTATGGACTTGTGGAGATAATGGATGACCCCACTTTCTTTATGAGTGGATTGGATGATGCATGGCAGACTCCCCTTATCTCTTGACAAGTTTTCTCACTTGCCAGTGATCCTCTGTAATCAGGATATTGTTAAGGCTGGACCACTCAAAGGTCTTATTGGTTTTATCCCTTAGTCATATTTATCCTAGAGGCCACCTCTGTTGAGGTGCAATTGCAAACAGATGCTTTAGCGAAACTTAGAACAGCCCTCCTCATAAAAAGAGCCTCAAAGCTCACTATGGGACAGTCCTTGACTGTAATGATGTCACATCAGGTCCAGATTTGTCTTAGAAGCCAAAGGCCACCAATGGATGATGTAGGCCAACTAATTAAATATTGGACTATACTTACAGATATGCCAGAAATAATACGTAAAACTTGTCAAACTTTAAACCTAGTTACCTGTATGCCTGAACCTGACCTGTACTCCTTTCTCTATAGAGCAAAAAAGGTTATTGATCTTGCTTACTCTATTTGGCCAGATTTAAGATGCCCCTGTTAAAAATACGAATGACAGTTGATTTTCTGATGTCAATAGTTTTCATAGAAAAAATAAGATAAGCTAGGTGTGCCATAGTGCTCACTAGCCCTTTGCAATTGCCAAAGCCTAAGAATTAACATTTATACTGACTCCAAATATGCTTTCCTGGTACTACATGCCCATGGAGCTATTTGGAAGGAAAGGGGATTGATATCAAGCCATAACTCCCCAATCAAATATGGGCCTAAGTTACAAAACCCTCCTTATCGCTATACTAAGGATGGCCTTAGATGTCCTGACAGCAGCCCAGGGTGGCACATGTGCAATTATCAAGACAGAATGTTGTGTGTACATCCCAGACTATCACAAAAATATCACAGGACTAATAAAGGATATGTATGCCCAGATTAAGGCTCTACAAGGTCCCTCTCTCTCTCTCTTTTTAAAGATTTTATTTTTTTTTTTTATTTGACAGAGAGAGATCACAAGTAGGCAGAGAGGCAGGCAGAGAGAGAGAGGAGGAAGCAGGCTCCCTGTGGAGCAGAGAGTCCGATGCGGGACTCGATCCCAGGACCCTGAGATCATGACCTGAGCCGAAGGCAGTGGCTTAACCCACTGAGCCACCCAGGCGCCCTCTCTCTCTCTTTTTAGTGATTGGTTAAGTTCCTGGCTTGGAGGAGGGCTATGGCCAAATCTCCTTTTCGGGCTTCTTATTCTTATCGCCTTATTAACTTTAATATGTTCCCTTGTTCCATGTTTTCCTACTTGGTGCCGTGGTGCCGAGACTCCATTGCTACAATGACTACACCACAGCAGACGATCCTTCTCGCGCGCGAGGACACCTCTTCACTGTCAGCGCTGGATTCAGCTGCCTCCACCTTTGTAACTCACTTATGTTCCTACCCTGATCAATATTGACCTGAGCAGGTAGGGACAGCTCTACGCCCCTATTCAGCACGAAGAAGTTATAGAAGATGAGACCTTCCACCTTCAACCCCCTTAAAGATTTCAGGGTCAAGATTGTTCAGGGGGAAATAAAGGAGCAGGAGGCTGGCTGAGGAGAAAGCAAAAGCTGGTGCCTTGTACCCCACTTAGTGCAAGAAAAGGACAAATGGATATAAGATTCTATCCATGATCAAGAAAAAGGGGGGAATGAAAGACCCCCCCACCCCCATCGTTAACTAATTGACTGCTCTTTTGTTGTGTAAAAGTACCCCTCCTCCCCTTGCAATGAAAAGACCCTTCCCCCAGGGTTGAATTCAATGTAACTGCTCTTTTGCCTTTCTGTAACCCGCTTGGCTTTTAGGGCATGACACTTGACTCCTGTTTGAACAAGATACCCTCTCCTAATAGCCGGGGCATGGTCACATAGACAAGGGCAAGGGGGCTGCATGGTCACATAGACAGGATGTCTTTCTGCTGAGTAATAAGGTCAAACTTCCCCTCTTTGTTTCCCCTTCCCACCTTTCTCTTCACGCGAGGGGGGTCTTCCAGGGCCAATCCACTAACACCAAGTATGCCTTTTTCAAAAGTTCTAACTGTCAACCAATCAGTTGTGCCCCACCCAAAACTTGTTTGTACCTGTCTATAAAAACCCGGCACCACCCCAGCCGGGTGTGCTCAGCTAGCAGGAGCTGCTGACCACCCGCGGGCGCCTGCGTAACAATACCACAAGAACCTCTTGCTGATTGCATCCAGTGGCAGTGTTGGATTCTTGGGTAAGGGGATCCGCGGGTCTTTCAATCTAATCTCCAGATCCTCTTCCCTCCCCAGATAATCCTGTATTGGGAGGAAGGGGAGGCACGTTGGGCAAAAAGTTGTGAAGGCTTTCACCAAGTGGTTGGTCCTTCAGGCAAACAGCCCTTGCCTTGAGTGAGGTCTGAAGGTCACTTCATTAACATAACAAAACACACCTCTCTCACCCTTATCACAGGAAATCCCAAGAGTTTTAGGAGCTGTGAGTCAGTAGCCATGGCTGAAAACCAAATATTCAGATGACCAAAATATATTTCTTGTAAACCACTATATTACACTACATGCTTAAGTATTTAATTATGTGATCTTTTAAACTAATATTTTTCTAAGAGTATAAACTGTTCTGGCAGGAATCTGGATTGGGGAGTGATGTATTGCCAAATTTCTGTCGTTTTAGTCCAGGAAGTCAAAGAGAAAGAACAGGAGAGCCCCTTAGGGCAGGAAGTTCAAAGTAACAATGTTGACTGCTACTCCCTTTTCTTGATTTTTTTTTTAAACAAGCAAATCTTCTCTTCAGAGTTGCAGTTTAAAGCCAAGAACATGCGGAATTGGGAGAAAAAATAGTTAAATTTGGAGACTTGCAGAGGTAGAATCAGAGTAGTGAAAGCCATTACAGCAACTGAACTAACTGAGGTCAGTCTTTGGTGAATCACAGAAACAGGTGGAGTTGTCAAACAAAGGAATCTTTGTTTACAACATACAAGGAGATCACAGGGAATAAGTTCCAAAGCCTTGACTGTTTGAACAGGAGAGAGATTTTTATTTAGTATTTAAGATGAATACTCAGAAGGGAGAGTTTTATTATCCCGTGTATGGTTGGTCATAAGGTTGTGGATGCATGCACATCCACATATGTATTTGTGCAATATGTATTGCATGTTCACCTGAATGAAGCTTGTATTCCACCGAGGGCAGAAACGTCAACGTTAGAATAAAGCAGAGGTAACTGTTGGACAAGGGAAAGGGACTCTGCAGGCTTCAAGAGCAGATATAAACTAGATGGGGTCTTGGGCTCATTTTCTGGGACAAGGAATGCAAGGCCTTGATTTCTTTTGAAATAGCACTAGGAGTTTTACCACTGATTTATTGTCTCAATAGCTTAGGCTATTTCCTGGTCTGGTGGTGACTGTTAGTTTTCCCATTGCCTTGTTCCCTCAAAATCCTTAAGGAGTGAGGTTTTTGCATTTCTTTGTAAGAACCTCCCAGGAAGTTTTGGAAGAAGTGTGCTTGGGCAAGTACACAGGTGGGGTATAGATCATTGAAAATAGCTGGGGACAAAAAATGACTTTTCTTATGTCAGGAAAACTATATCTCATCTTTAATTTTCTAGGAACCTCTAACTCTTTCTGCTGATGTTACCAGCAGGCATCTGAGATATTACTGATTGTTCTCTTGAACCTAAGGAAAAGGAAATGTAGAAAGCAAAAGACAAAACTTTAAAATCTATCTTCCAACTCATCAATTCACTGCAGCCACCTCTCTGTCTTTCCCTTTCTCTTTTTCTCTCTTTCTCTTTCTCTCTCACTTTCTCTCTCACATACGCACAACACACGCAAATCAACTTAAAACAATTTTTAATTTTCCCTATTCCATTTTAATATACTTGAGGCATGATCATTTTCTTAGTAAATACAAGGAAAAAAAATCTAGGATTCCATCATTCTGTGTGATTAAAGTATTGAGGAATTTACTTCCAATAGCACTTATAAAAACATATTTTATTTAAGGAATATTATATAATCAGGTGCCTGCATTTTTCTTATTCTCCAAATAGTGTTATTTGGCAATAAATATTTTGTCAATCAATATTCCCCTATACCTGAATGTGTGGGCAGTGAGAGATGAGTTAGAGGCAAGGATGGTGAACACTCCCAACAACTGCAGACTACATATATCTTAAGCCATGATTTTCTTTGCAAAGGTCAACATTGATAATGTTCTAGTCATACCTCCTTGTACCAGGAAAGAAGTAGCATATTTCTTGAAAGACACAGCTATCAAAGCTCCATTGAGAAACTGTAAAGATGGACAAGCGATTTCCAAATTACATATCTGATAATGGACATCTACTCTGATTATTAAAAAATGAATAAAAATAAAAAACCTTACTAATAACCAAACAGAGTATCCAATTTTACATGTGAAGGAAATAATGGAAGAGCCATGTCACCAAAAGTATATGGATGGCTTAGAGGCACATGACAAATTTCTCAAAATTTAGACATTAAAGAAATACAAATTAAAATCATAATGAGACATGCTTACATATCTATTAGAATGGCTAAAATTATAAAGGCTAATTGTACTTGGTCTGAGCTAGATTGAGAAGCAACAAAAAATCTAAACTGTTGTTGGCATATATCATGATACAACCACTTTGGAAAATAGTTTGAAAATTTTTTTAAATGCAAAATATGTTGCAGTTACACAAATAGCCATTTTACTTCTAGGCATTTAACCAAGAGAAACAAACCCTATGTTCATACAGGGACTTGTATATGAATTTCATAGCAGCTTTATTTTTAAGAATTGAAAACAGTGGAAATGTTCATCAATGTCCATCAATAGAGCAAAGACAATTGGAGATTCTCAAAGTAATGATGCTGAGAAAAAAAAAACCCAGGCAATGAATAGTATATACTGTGTGATTCCATGACTACAAAAAATCTAGAAAATACAAATTTATATATAGTCACAGTCATCAAATATATGGTGTGATTTTAGTGCCTTCTTCTGTGCTCCCTTAGCTTCCTACACTTGGATCTCCGAGCATTTGTTACACCATGTGAAAATATGAACTCTTTCTCTTTATTCTGTCTTACTAGAATAAGAATCCTTGAAATTTTATGGACATTTGAACTCTCAGTTATTAGCAGAAATTCTATCACACAGTAATTTTCCAAATATAAAAGCCAGAGTTTTACAATGACTTTTAAGCTTTTACATGATCTAGCCAGTCATTTAACCTCTGTGACCTCTTTTCCTGCTACTCTTCAGTCACTCACAGTGGCCTCCTTGCTATTCCTCAGATATGCCAGGCATGATCCAACCTTATGGCCTTCAAGATAGCCAATTCCTTTGTCTGGAGTGACCTTATTGCTGATAGTTCTGCGCAAATTCATCACCTTTCCATACCTTTGTTCAATTGTCAGCTTCATTGTAACTACCCTGATCTTCCTATTTAAAATTTTAACTCCCCATCCCCTGCCTAGCAACCTTGATTTTTCTCAACCTGATCGAATTTTTCTTTTTCCCCATTGTACTCATCCTTTTTGAATGCACTATGCCATTTTTATTAAGGTTTATAGCTTTTAATTGCCTCACCCATTAAAATAAAAGTTCTACAAAGCCAAGTATTTCATTTACCAGTGTAGTCTGAAGTAATATCTGCCATATAATAGTTCAGTAGACAACTGGTAAATTTCAAAATAAATTAATGTTGAGAGTATACTGAATTTCATAAGTCATTTCAATAGTTTTTTCCAAAAAATAAACTATGTAAAACATACCTTAAATTTACTTTCAAAATATTTTATAGCATATAGTGGACAATATACATAAGCCTTAAAGAAACAATCCTATAATTAACCATTTCATACCTACTTAAAAACTGCATAATACCACACTCTTAGATCCTCTTTGAATGCTCTAAAATAACCCTTCAAAGGAAATACATTTTTAAAAATCACAGATTTTTTGGCAAATAATTTAATAAAATAAAAGTTTCATTCATCTATGTAGATCAAAATAAATGTTTTTAATAAGCATGAAATTATAACTCTGAAGTGTGCTAAAATGAAACCACCTGCTAAGGGTGAGAGAACAAAAATAAACATCCTTTTTCCAAATAAGAGGAATTTATTACCTTTGAATCAAAGCATGTGGATTTGTTTTAACTGGCAATAAAGCAATATGGAGACACAAAACATAGAAAGTCATATTTTAGATTTCCAAAAGACTTCGAAGTGAAGAGTATACATTTTTAAATTGCTACATAATGCTACATAATGACAAGATGACAGGTTGTGACAAATAGCATTTTAAAAGCTCTACTCATAATGGAACGGAAGGTGTCATTTCCCTATAATTTTATATATGTCTTTAATTTACTATATCTGGATACAACATATTACCAAACAGATGTTCATCAAAGACTAAATCATTTTTAATGGAACATAATAATTTGAACCTACATCTATTAATCATTTTTTTCGATCTAACATTTATAGTCTCGCTAAATATTTTATCAGTTCTTGACAAAATTCAAAATAAATAGGATAAAAAGTCGGGTTTGGAAAAGTAGATTTCTTTTCAAATTTGCATTTGAATGAATATATTTGCTGATATTTTTAAAACTTTAAATGTAATTTTATATATATCTGACCTATCAGATGATATAAAATTTTTGGAGAAAATATGACATATTTTTTGATCTTGGTTGAAGGTATTAATAAAGAGCAACTGTTTGTATTATTTGTATTGTGATATCTTAGTTAATAAACATGAATAACTGGTATAAAATATGTTTTTTTAAAAATTTTATTTATTTACTTGACAGAGATCATAGGAAGGCAGAGTGGCAGCCATAGAGAGAAGAATGGAAGCATGCTCCCTGCTGAGAAGAGAGCCCACTGTGGGACTCAATCCCAGGAACCTGGAATCATGACCTGAGCCGAAGGCAGAGATTTTAACCCACTGAGCCACCCAGGCGCCCTAAAATATGTTTTTTTTTTTAAATATAGAAGTATAGTTCTTGTCAAAATATGGAACTAGCTGGAACTGAATGCCTCCTTCAAAGTCAGCTCTGGAGAAATTATGCAAGTGTAATATGGAACTATTTCAGATATTTACCAAAAACAAAGAAATGATGATAAATTCCTTAAAAGACTCAAAGTTGCCCTTGACTGGTATGTTTCAAGCTCTATTCCTGGTTTGAAGACTGGTTTTAACAGGCCTGTCACTGTAGAAATCCGCTGGATGTTTAGAGGCTATCAGAACTATACAAAAACATTGAAGGGGTAAAGACTTGAAAATTCTTTAGAGAGATTAGCTCCCTAAGGCATTATTCCTTCACACATTTTCCTCCAATCAATTAAGACTGATGGATGAGAGGCACCTGAGTGGCTCTCTCATCACGTGGGTGGTGGGTTAAGCCTCTGCCTTCATCTCAAGTCATGGTCTCTGGGTCCTGGGATCCAGCCCCACATCGGGCACTGCTCAAAAGGAAGCCTGCTTCCCTCCCTGCTTGCCTGCCTCTCTGCTTACTTGTGATCTCTCTCTCTCTCTCTCTCTTTCTCTCTCTCTGTGTCCAATAAATAAATAAAATCTTTAAAAAAAGGCTGATGGATGATAAATTATGAAAACTGCTCCCTCCAAATGATGCTTCTTCATAAGGATTTAAGAATTTAAAATTGAAACTTGATCGTAGGATTTATCTTATAGAATAACATCCAGTGAAGGCAGTTATTATTAGTTCTGAAGTATTTGTGATTCTGAATTCTTGGCCTCATTAGTAAATTTATTTTTAAATTCTCCCATGGAGTGGTGATTGGCCTCAGTCTTTCATTGATGTACATCATTGGGTCAAATGAGATGTGTGTGCCCAGAACTATATATAATCTTTTTTGTATTTCACTGGAGATGGCATTTCTGAGTTTTGTTCAATTGAATTTCGACAGATGTTTTAATAGTCACTTCTAGAGTTGGCCCTGGAGAATATCTTCCTTTTTTTCTCTTCCCGATTCTCTAAAAAACCCTGACCAATTCACATTATCACAGTGATATCACATTTCAAGTTTTTCCAAACACTATAGCTGCAAAATAGAAGGAAGCTACTCAGAATGGAATACTATTGTGAATGATTGAGAAAGAAAACATTATTATAATTAAGCTACCAGGTTTCAATGTATTTTATTGTTGCTTAGAAAATCCTAGCATACCCAGACTTTACAGAGATTTGATGATCCTAAGAAGAGCTGAACTCATGGACCAAAATAACTATGCACATAAAAAGTACAATTACTTACCTAAAAAATATGATGTGGTTAACTTTATATGCCAATCCAAGTGTTATTGGAACAGGAATTTAAAAAATAGCTTAGGTGCGCCTAGGTGGCACAGTGGATTAAGCCACTGCCTTCAGCTCAGGTCATGATCTCAGGGTCCTGGGATCAAGTCCTGCATCAGGCTCTCTGCTCAGCAGGGAGTCTGCTTCCCTCTCTCTCTCTCTCTCTCTGCCTGCCCTCCGTCTACTTGTGATCTCTCTCTGTCAAATAAATAAATAAAGAAAAACTTAAAAAAAAAAGAATGACTGTACTTCTAAAAAATAGCTTAAAAGGGGCGCCTGGGTGGCTCAGTGGGTTAAGCCGCTGCCTTCGGGTCAGGTCAAGATCTCAGGGTCCTGGGATCAAGCCCCACATCGGGCTTTCTGCTCAGCAGGTAGCCTGCTTCCCTTCCTCTCTCTCTGCCCGCCTCTCTGCCTACTTGTGATCTCTCACTGTCAAATAAATAAATAAAATATTTTTAAAAATAGCTTAAAAGTATATGATAAAATAATGATATACACATACAAGGAAAAGAAAGATACTATACTGTGAATATAAATTAAGTGAAAATTGTTGAAATAAAGAATACAATAAATGGAGACTAAGATGAATATAGCTGTAAAATAAATAAATGAGTTGGGAAAAACAAACAAACAAATTAATGACTTCTGCCCAAATACAGCAGAAGAGAAAAAAAAATAAAGAAAATATTTAAATAAGTACTGAGATAAATTTTGGAGAATTAAAGAAAGATAAAAGATACCAGACTTAAAATGATGCCAAACATGAGATATCAGAAACAAAACAAAACAAAAACTACACACACTAAAAACCACTCGTATACATTATGGTGAGTTTTAAGAATATCAAAAACAGAGAAGAGCATAAATGATGCCCAAGAGAAGAACAGATCACCTAAAATGTACAAGAATAATACCGACAGCACAATTCTCAATAGTAATAGCATATAAAGAGACAGCTGGTTGTATAGATGGAAAAGATATTTGAAACTAGGTATTATACATCAAGCCAAATTATTGATTAAATTTGAGAACACAGTAAAAATACAATGAAGCATGTTAGGTCTTAGAACATTTATCACACAGAGACACACATTTTGGAAAACTTCCTCGGAAGACAGCTCAATTTAGATAGAGAAAACAGAATTATGTACTCAAAGGCACATTTTGAAGGAAGGATTGAATATAGTCTGCACTGCAAATATTCTTTAATCATATGTTCGGAATTTCCTAAATTTAAGAAGTATTTGTTCAAATATTTACCTTTAAATAAATCCTAGGAGACTTTTTCTTGGATTCTGGAAAATCAGTCCATTTGGATACAAATCTTTTTGTCACTGATGGAAATTTTGATAGCCCTTAACTGTGGAATGCCTAATGTATTGTTACAGCAATTGTGATTTGCCAACACATGGGTGATGTGTGTGTGTTGTGTGTGTTTATTTTTATTTTTGATGGTTTTACTCTTCTATGAGATTTTTAAGTAGACATGATTTTAATAAATTATGATTTGTTGAAATTTATCTGAGGTTATATTTAATAAAATGAAATTTGTGTGAACTAAAGAAGTGCGTCTCCATTTTTTTGTTTTAAGAGTAGACTGGTCTTTAAAAATTGTCCAAAGAAGTACATTATATTCATTATTAAATTTGATAATATACAATAAAGTATTTATGGTCATATGGAACCATATCAAATTCTACTATTAATTCATATTAATAATTACCATAAGAGGAAAAATAGATATTTTTCAAGATGAAAATTAGCATATTTTTCAGAATATGATATGGTGTTATTCACTGAACAGAGGGAACAAATGTCAAAGTTTAACACAGTTTACAGAATGTTTTAACATAAATTGAAATTTAAATCTGACCAAATTTCACAGTTTTAAGTAAAATGATAGCACTTTATATCCTTGAAAAGTAGTATACCCAAAACATGGCTTAGAAAAACAAATTTAACACTACACTAGTCTGAGATGGTTAAGTTATGGTACAACTTGCCATTGTGTATCATCAAATGGTATATTTTTTTCTTTTGGGTTTGTCATTATATTTTATTTTAGCCATTCTGGTAAGTGTGTAGTGATATCTCAGTGTCATTTTAATTGCATTTCCATGATGTCTAATTATGTCAAAATATATTACTTTGATGTTTAATGCTCTGAGCTTTCTCAGTTCAAGACCATGAAGCCACTTAGGAAAAATACAGTTGCAGAGGCACTCATAGACCAACTCTTATTTCGAAATAAGAAGAAACATTACTACCCATTCCAACAAAAAATAGATTTGTTATGCAGCAGGGATTTTATAAATTACCTGACACAACTTATATAGTAAGATGAAATGGGACAGGCGGCTTCTTGCAGCTATATACAACATCATTTTAATTTCAATTTTCAGTATAATTTTTCCAAGGTATACACAGAATATATATTTAATGTAAATTGTGAACATTTTAAACTCTGTATATGGAAATTACTCAATTTTAAGTTTATAACAATCAAAATTAACGGAAGTTTATTTTAAATTAGTTAGCTTTCTCTGCATTGCAAGACAGAATAATCAAGAATTGGTAAGAAAAAAGTAATCTCTGTAAAATTACCGGGGGTGCATTATAAAGTGTTCGGTAACTGATCAAACTCACAATTTGGATTGAATGGCAAGTGATTTTTAAAATCTGGACTCATTGTCAATTTTTTTTCTTCATTGTGTCTTAATAAATTACTATGTTCATTTGCATGGAAGTGAAGAAAAATGCATGACATTTCATCTCAACACTAACACCTTTAACTGGCAACTCTGAATGTACTTTACAGCAGTGTAACAAAGTAAAGATCACTGATGTTTCATGAAATATTTGTTATAATTCTCAAGGAGTTAGGGAGTTTGTGCAAAAATGCAAATCACTTTGCGACTAAACACATTGTTTATTTCAGCTAATTTTAAGAAAATATGCTGAGAATCTCTCAAAAAAGGAAGCAATGATTTAGGTTTGCCTTCAAGCTCCTTATCTAATCCTGAACCAACAGCACATAGTTCAAAGAGCAACTAATTTGAGTAGCTCCAATTTACACATTTCCTAACAATGCTTAATTTAGTGGAATTTCTGTCCAATTATGGTAAATTGATGTAATGAAAGACAAAAGTTCAAAAAGATCATCCTTAATTTATATAGATGCCAAACTCTGCATTTTCTGAATGACGCCCAGGAACGTATTTTCAAAAACAAACAAACAATGCCAGAACCACTATTAGGTCATCTCTAGGCAGAAAGTGACTCAGAGCTTACATTACTCTCTCCCTGAAAGTATACTGTAGGTAGTGAAACTACTACCCTGAGTCTGTGCTATCAAATTCCTTAAGTTAGAAAGTTTTAAAACCTGTCTGTGTGGGAGTATTTCATTTACAGATAGAGATTTGGTTGTTTATACATTTTCATACTTGATTTTTAGGATGTAATAACTATGTTGTAAAATTCATGGTGGTTTTGAATACTGTTGGATAATTGTGCTAAAATGGTATATCCATTCCTCCTAGGAAACAGAAAATATACAAAGGTAGTGCTTTTCAAATCTGACATCTTTGAGTCATTGCAGTATCATATAAATGCAATAGGAAAAGTGTCATTCATGTTTATGATATTTTCTATAAATAAATTAGAATGTACTGGAGGCCTGATATAAAGTGGGATGCCTAAACTTCAGTAAGATCTTGTTTTCAATTCAAAATAAATTTTATTTTTTATTTTTTTATAATGTCCCTCAATTTCAGATAAGCAACCCCATAAGGTCCACTCTGTTTTTTTTTTAAGAATTTATTTATTTTATTTGACAGATAGAGATCACAAGTAGGCATAGAGGCAGGCAGAGAGAGAGGGAAGAGGAAGCAGGTTCCCTGCTAGGCAGAGAGCCCGATGCGGGGCTCGATCCCAGGACCCTGGGATCATGACCTGAGCCAAAGGCAGAGGCTTTAACCCACTGAGCCACCCAGGCGCCCAAAAAATAAATTATAAATTGAATTATGCACCTCTAAGTTCAGAGACAATAAACATCAACCAACACAATTAATAAGTTCTATTTCTTAAAATTTCGGGAACATTGATAGTCTCATCTCCTGGCAGAACAACAGCTAAAATTTTTGGTCATGGATTCTTGCTAAAATATCACTTTCCCAAAGGAAATTAATGTTATAAATTTTTATTGATTGTTATTGATCATGAAGAATATAACAACCACGATAAAAAGTGTAGGCAAAACATGATATCTCATCTGTAAGGGCATGTGGAAAGTAGGAAATGATAATAAAAATAACTACCATTATTTCCTAAGTTAACATAATAAAGCAGAACAAAAATATTTCAAAACAATGTTTTCTTTTTTTCTTAAGATTTTATTTATTTTTTTGACAGAGAGAGATCACAAGTAGGCAGAGAGGCAGGCAGAAAGAGAGGAGGAAGCAGGCACCCTGCTGAGCAGAGAGCCCAATGTGGGACTCGATCCCAGGACTCTGAGATTATGACCTGAGCCGAAGGCAGTGGCTTAACCCACTGAGCCACCCAGGCGACCCCATAACAATATTTTCTAGGCTCATTCTGATAACTCTTTTCTACATTCAAATTTAAAGGTTGAGGCATGTGATATATATTACACAAAAAACATCCCAAGGAATTCGTTAAAAAAAAACTCTTAATAAAGAACAAATCCAAAGGAATTTCTTTTCTAATTTAATTAACCAATTATGAATCGACTTACCTATTTCATCACAGCGTATCAGGCACCAATAATATTTTTTAATCGTCACACCTGATGCAATAGTTACCATCTTTCAGACATACTGATCACGAACAAGCAAATAAACAAGACCACCATAGCTTAAGATCTACCTGCATAAATATAGGCTACTTCAGACAATCTCTTCACCACAACATAGAAATGAATAGAAATCATACATGCTCTGTATGGACATACAGATGAGATAGAAGGGGATGGATGTTAATATATGCAGAATCTTTATTAATTACATTGTAAACCATAATATGGAAAAACAGAATACAATTTTAGAAATACCCAGGTCACCATCATTGTTTTATTTTTATATGTGTAGATAAGGAGTTTAATAAACAATCCATGACTATTCAACTCCTTATATTTTGAAAATTTTAGTAAAAGTAACAAACCTAGCACCTAGAAAATTATACTTATCTGCAAAATACAGCTTTGCCAGCATGGTAGAGGAAAAGAAAAACAAAATAAGTAAGAAAAGTTTAACATTTCACAAGAGTTTTACTTTTATTTTTTATTTATTATTTTTTATTTTTCATTAATTATTTACTTCTATTTCCTACTTTATTTTAATGAAAATGTCATGACCATAACATAAGAGTAGAATTAAACCAACATGAGAAATTATTTTTTCATAAGTTAAAATAAACTTGCTTGGTGATTAATTCAAAATTATATTACAAACTTCACTGTTCTTGTAGTAAGTATCACTGCATAAACAAATGAGTCAGGAGTCATAAACTAATGATGATTCTAAATGTTATTTAGAGAGACATTCTGTTCTTAATATATTTCAAATATTCTACACAAGACAAACTGGATCCAAGTAATCTGTAGGCAAAATAAGATTTTAGAGAAGTATATATTTCCAACAGTATTTATAAAATATTACCTTTATGTAAGGCATCATCCTGGACTTTGTGGAAAACACACAAAGGAGTAAGAAGTGGCCCTTCAAGAAACATATACAATATCAAGGTTTAACATGAAGCAGCATGTCTTCTCTAAGTAAAAAAAAAACATTGTACCAACTGACTTTACTGAAACTTTATATTTATTGCTCTCATTTTAGGTCATAGTGTCCTTCTGCATGCAGGCTGCTATAACGGACATGATATAGACTTAATAGCTTATAAAGAACAGGAATTTATTTCTCACAGTTCTAGAACGGAGAAGTTCAAGATTAAGGAATGGGCAGATCCAGGGAGAGCCCACTTCCTCATAGATGGCTATCTTCTCACTGTAAACGTACATGATGAATGAAGCAAGAGAACTCTCCGGGGTCTCCTTTAAAAGGACTGTAATCCCACTTATGACATAATCACCTCCCAAAGGCCCCTATGTTTTAATACTATCACTTCCAGAGTTAGATTCCATAATATGATTTTGGGAGACATAAACATTCACACCATAGTATATATAAACAAAAAAAGACACAAAAACAACAAACAAAAAAATTATTTTAACTACCTATTATTTTCAACTACATAAACTTTTAATTTGTTTCTATATAATATTAAATAACTCATTTGAGTGATTCACTTATATCCAATGCATCTGAGTGCAATTAAATTTGCTTACCCAGCATATCCAGAAGCATATTTCTTCAGACTATCCCATTCCCCACCTTACAGGATTTACCACAATTAGAAGACAGGGGATAGAGGATAGATAGATAGATGTATACATAAACACACTTGTACATACACATATGCATATTTTTTCCTGTTAATGATACTCATGCAAATAAAATTTAAGCTCAAGGAAACCTGTCTTGTGTGTTACTTAATATCCAGTTTTTAGTCAACATCCAAAAACAAATAATCCAATAAAAACATGGATAGAAGACATGAACAAGTGTTTCCCCAAAGAACACTTTCAAATGTTCAGTAGATACATGAAAAGATGTCCATCATCATGTATCATCAGGAAATTGCAAAGCAAAACTAGAAAGAGATACCACCTCACACCTGTCAGAATGGCTAAAATCAACACTACAAGAAACAAAAGGTGTTGGAGAGGATGTGAAAAAGTAACACTTGTGGGGGCTGCCTGGGTGGCTCAGTGGGTTAAGCCTCTGCCTTCAGCTCAGGTCATGATCTCAGGGTCCTGGAATCAAGTCCCACATCAGGCTCTCTGCCAGGCATGGAGCCTGCTCCCTCCTCTCTCTCTCTCTACTTGTGATCTCTCTCTGTCAAATGAATAAAATCTTAAAAAAAAAAAGAAAAAGTAACAATTGTGAACTGTTGGTGGTGATTCAAACTGATACAGCCATATTTGAAAACAGTATGGAATTTTCATAAAATTTAAAAATAGAAGTCCTTTGTGATCCAACAATCCTATTGGTGTGTATTTACCCAATGAATATAAGAAAACTTATTCAAAGGGATGCTAGCACCCCTATGTTTATAGCAGCATTATTTATAAAGCTAAGATATGGAAAGCGCCCAAGTATCCATCAATTGATGAATAAATAAAGAATAATTGGTATGTATATGAAATGGAATATTATTCTGCCATAACAAAAGACTGAAATCTTGCCATTTGCAATAACATGGTTGGAACTAGACAGTATAATGCTAAAAGTGAAATAAGTCAGTCAGAGAAAGACAAATACCTTTACTCATATATGGAATAAAAGAAACAAAACAAACAAGCAAAGGGGAAATAATAAGACATAGAAAGAGAAACAAAGCAAGAAACAGACATTTTATTACAGAGAACAAACTGATGGTTACTTGAGGGGATCTGAAAGGAGTGATGGATTAAATAAGTGATGGGGTTAATTAGAGCACTTGTCATGATGAGCACTGAGTGCTATATGTTATATTGTACACATGAAACTAATACAACCATGTATGTTAACTAACTGGATTTCAAATGAAAATTTTTTAAAATCCCAGTTTTTAGCTCACATTCTGGCTTACAAAAGGGATTTAGTCAGGAATTTGGAGATTAGTTAATGAACAAATAAGGGGTGAACAGGCAGTTGTTAGATAAAATTACTATCCTTTCTGGCATGATCTTATACCTTTTATCTAGAATTATTTTTAGCACTTTAGACTCTTCCCATTTTATTTTGAGTCATTAAACAAAAATTTCCTCAAAGGACCTTAGACTCCATCCAATTTGAGCAACAGTGTGAGAGAGGAAATGGTGTCCAGGAGGAAAAAAAAAAGATGAAACTACTTTTGCTTACTAGTGAATGCATAGTTCTTCCACAGAAGAAGCTCTAAATGGTCAGGGCTCCAGCTTTATATGTTTTTGTCTTTTAGTTGAGACAAAAACAAACAAACAAACAAACAAACAAAAAACACTAATGAGCTTACTCTTAAAAGGAGGTAAACAAGAAACTAGCAAAGATTGAGTGTTAGGTATTGTCCCCCTCCTTTTTTTTTTTAATTATGTTATGTTAGTTACCATACAATACATCATTAGTTTTTGAAGTAGTGTTCCATGATTCATTGTTTGTGTAAAACACCCAGTGCCCCATGCAATATGTGCCCTCCTTAATACCCATCACCAGGCTCACCCATCCCCACATCCTTCTCATCTTTAAAACCCTCAGTTTGTTTCTTGGAGTCCATAGTTTTTCACGTTTCATTTCCCCCTCCAATCCCCCCACTTCATTTTTCCTTTCCTTCTCCTAATGTCCTCCATGCTATTCCTTAGGTTCCACAAATAAGTGAAACCATATGATGATTGACTTTCACTGCTTGACTTATTTCACTTAACATAATCTCCTCCAGTCCCATCCATGCTGATGCAAAAGTTGGGTATTCATCCTTTCTGATGGCTGAGTGATATTCCATTGTATCCATAGATCACATCTTCTTGATCCTTTTGTCTGTTGAAGGGGATCTTGGCTCTTTCAACAGAATGGCTATTGTGGACATTGCTGCTATGAACACTGGGGTGCATATGGCCCTTCTTTCCAGTAAAATAGAGCTAGCCTATGACCCAGCAATTGCACTACTGAGTATTGACCTCAAAGATACAGATGCAGTGAAAAGAATTAGGTATTGTTAAAGCACAAAGGCAGGGGATAGAAGTTATGGTACAGAAGAGGGAAGGGCAACCATATGGCAGAGTAGAATAAAGTAGCTCAGGAAGAAATTAGTCATATCCAGATATTGTAAGGCATGTGGGGTTGGCAGGGAGAGCATGAGAAATCATGAGAGAAGAGAGAGAAAATGGACCAGGCAGGAGAGGTTTATAACATTTTAACATCTAAGGTAAGCATATGCAAAGCAGAATAGGGAAAGAAATAAAAGTTTTTATAAGGCTCAATACATGAGGAATAACGTGGAGGACACTGGGAGATGGAGAGAAGTGTGCTGGGGGAAATCGGAGGGAGAGACAAACCATGAGAGACTGTGGACTCTGAGAAACAAACTGAGGGTTTTGAAGAGGAGGGTGGCAGGTGGTTGGGTGAGCCCAGTGGTGGGTATTAAGGAGGGAATTTTTTACATGAAGCACTGGGTGTGGTGCATAAACAATGAATTTTGGATCCCTGAAAATAAGCTAAAAGAAAAAAAAGACTGACTACAGACATGGACCACAGTGTAACACAGATATGGAACTCACTGTAATACCAGCCACTTCCCAACGACACACACAGACTATGATAATAATAAATAATAATGCAATTAAGAAAATTTCCTGCCAAATAATTTTTCCTCTTTTTTATTTTTATGATTATTATTTTTATTTTATTTTTAAAGTTTTTATTTAAATTGTAGTTAGTTAAAATAAGGTTAATATTAGTTTAAGGTGTACAATATAGTGATCAACACTGCCATACAATGGCTTAAATAAAAAAATGAAAAAAAATTTTTTTAAAGATTTTATTTTTATTTTTTATTTTATTTTTTTTTTTTAAAGATTTTATTTATTTATTTGACAGTCAGAAATCACAAGTAGACAGAGAGGCAGGCAGAGAGAGAGGAAGGGAAGCAGGCTTCCTGCTGACCAGAGAGCCCGATGCGGGACTCGATCCCAGGACTCTGAGATCATGACCTGAGCCGAAGGCAGCGGCTTAACCCACTGAGCCACCCAGGCGCCCCATGATTTTATTTTTAAATAAAACCTCTACACCCAAGGTGGATTTCAAACGTACAACCCCAAGATCAAGATTTACATATTTTACTGACTGTTCCAGCCAGGCACCCCCAACAAATAAAAATTTTATAAAATTGTTGAGTTTGTGGGAGTCTCATTTGCTTAGTCAGTTAAGTGTCTGCCTTTGTCTCAGATCAGGATCTCAAGAGTCCTGGCATCGAGCTCCATATTGCTCATGCTCTCTCTCTCTCTCTCTCTCTCTCTCTCTCTCTGGCTTTTGCTCTTAAATAAATAAATAAAATATTTTTAAAAAAATTGTTGAATTTGTTTAACTAGTTTTAAACTAGTAGACAGAGATGAAGATAAAGTATGATGTCATGGGATGGAAAAATACAACTTACACGTTTTAAAAATAAAATGTGTAATGCAGGGGCGCCTGGGTGGCTCAGTGGTTAAGCCCCTGCCCTCGGCTCAGGTCATGATCTCAAGGTCCTGGGATCCAGTCCCCCATAGGGCTCTCTGCTCAGCAGGGAGCCTGCTTCCTCCTCTCTCTCTTCCTGCCTCTCTGCCTATTTGTGATTTCTCTCTGTCAAATAAATAAAATAAAATATAAAAAAAATGTGTAATGAGAGTTACCTCACTTATTTTATCACCACACTGGGACTTTCCGTACTGAGTTGTTGTAATGTAAGGACCTATTTTATATTTTTATATTTTAGCAAGAGGCTTTCATTGAGATTAACCCTTAAACTGTCCTTGTTCCCCTTCCCCCAGGAAATTCACTTAAAAACAAGTCCTGGAAATCAGCTCCAGGTAACAAAGCCCATATACAAGGGTGGGTCAGGCCAGGTGGAGACATCAATCAGCGGGAGGGGGGGCGGTGTTTGCATATTGTCTCCCTAGATACTAAGGAGTATGCCCCACTCCTCTGCCCTTTGGGAACCTTTTTGGCACTAATCCTAATCAAGGTGTAATAGGCTGGGTCAAATGTCTATACTAGGGTAAATTGAACCTCAATTGGTCACCTAGCCTCACTGTGGAGTTTCCTGTGTGTGTTAAAATCTCATTGGTCACCTGTGCGTGGCCAGGCCTGACTGCATGGCCTTTGCCCTTAAAAGCTAGACTGTGAAACAGCAAAGGGTTGCCTTCTCTCATGAGAGGTGTGGCCCCGAACGTTCGAACGTTCGGTTAGATTCTTGATGCTTGGCATGAAATAAAGCTTTGCTTGACCTTTGCTTTCCATCAGTCTTGCTCCTTTAATCATAGACCCATTATTGGGGCATAACAGTATTAATCTTAAAGTTATAAGTCCACAATGCATCCATCATCCATTCTACCCCTTAACATTCCCCTTTGGACAGACCCATGATCTAGAACAAGCCTTATTTTATAGTGCCTTGTAGGAGATTTTTGCTGCTGCCTAAATTGCCTACTTTCCTCTCACCATTACCACGGAAATTGGGTCCACTGAAACAAAGGGGTAGTGTAAGAAATTAAGACTTCCATAAATCTCTTTAAATAATAAAGTATGAGATAGTGATACCTTTTTTCTGCCACATAACCAATTCTTGCAAGAATAAAGTCATATAAGAGAATTTACAACACATGCTAGCATTATCCTACTGGACCCAGACCATTTGTATGTTTCTCTGTCTCTGAGAAATGTAGTTATTTACATGACTGAAACCTAAAAATTGTTTGATATGACTAGTAATATCACCTACATTATTTTAAAGCCTGTTTAAGGCTTCTGTAATACATAGGTTTTTTAAAAACTTATTAAGCATCTTGTATATATCAAACACTTTAAAAATCTCTGCTTTAAAAAAAAAACTCTACCTCAATGGAACTTTGAGTCTGAAAAAGATACAGGCAATATACAAGGCAACAGATAGAATAATTACATATTTGATTATATACTCTGAGGATGTCACATTAAATTGATATGAAAACGATCAGAAGGATCTGGATTTCTTGTCAAAATTTTTTGCCTTAAAAAGAAATTGATATTTAGGGAAAGTTGTTTCTGAAAGAGGTCCTGTGTCAACCAAAAATGTTAAACCATAATCTCGCTAAATTTTCCAGTTGTGATCATTGCTTTGTTTAGCTGTCTTCTATTAAGACTGAATTTAGTAATTCAGTCTCAGATTTCAGTAAGTCTTTTTTTTAAAGATTTTATTTATTTATTAGAGAGAGAGAGGGAGGGGCAGAGGGAGAGGAAGAACCAGACTCCTTGCTGAGCAGGCAGCTGATGCAGGACTGGATCCTAGTACCCTGGCATCATGACCTAAGCTGAAGGAAGACACTTAACCAACTGAGCCACCCAGGCACTCTAGACTGTAAACTTCTTAAAGGTAAAAAAGTTTATTCTTCTAGTAGTTCCACAGACATTTCTAACATCCATAAGAAAGCATGTACTGATGTAAAATGCCAGCAAATCAAATTATTTAAAAAAGAAAGAAAGAAAGAAAAGATATATCTGGATAAAGAGAAAAACAGAAAATCTAATAATACATTGAATTATTAGAGCAAAGAGTGGAGGAAGAGAAAATAAATATGAAATTTATTTCCACTAAAAGAAAAAAATTGAAAAAGGCAGGAGATTTAGAAAATTATTATGACAGACTTGAGAAAAAAATAAAATAGGAATTTTTAGAAAATAGCAATGAATGAAAAGGTAAATTGTTCCTACCTTTATAATATTAGCTGTTTGTTGTTGTTGTTGTTGCTAATTTACCTATTTAAGCTAAGAAACAAAGAAAGGTTTCATTTAGGAATAAGGTTTCTATGTATATATATATATTTTTTTCCCATTTAGGGATAAGGTGTATAATTATATGTATATATATATATATATATACATATATATATTAATTTTAATTGTTAGAAAATGTGTCACATAAAGTGTTGAAACTTTAAGATACAGATGCAACATGTAACAAACTGCATTGTTTGAACGTCTAATTTGTAAGTGCTGTTAGAGGAAACTTGGTGGAAATGTTCTTATGTGATTGTGTTTCTGGAACTAAGTATATTTATTAATAAGGAATAGTCTAAAACTATGAAATGACCAGGAGTGGACAATTTCCCTAATCCTATCAGCTCTTTGCAGCTCTTTTAATAGCCCCCTTCAGGAATATCAGCTTTATTTATCTAATTAAATTTTATATTAATGTGCTTTTGACTTTTGGCCTTTCTCTTCCTTCTGTTCTTTTTTTTCCCCTAAATTACATGTTTCTGTTTAACAGCTACTATCAATTCTTTGATATGAATACTCAACATCAATTTACTAACTCCAGAGATGAAGGAGCATCAGTATTTAGAAGCGAAGAATACAAAGCCTTGGGCATCTGGATGGCTCAGTCACTTAAGCATCTGCCTTCGACTCAGGTGGTGATCCCAGGGTCGTGGGATGGAACCCCAGGTTGAACTTTCTGCTCAGCTGGGAGCCTACTTCTCCCTCTCCTTCTGCCTGCAGCTCCCTGTGCTTGCGTTCTCCCTCTCTTTGTCAACTAAATAAAATATAATAAAATAATGTAAATAATACATTTATTTATTTATTAAAATGCAATTATTACACAATACATAATGTATTGCATAATTATAATAATGATTCAATAATTTATTAAATATTTATATTAAATATATCAATTTAATTAAATAAATATTTTTAGAATTTAAAATATTTCAAATTTAGATTATTAAATATTAAATCATTAATTTAATAAATAAATATCTAAACATAATTAACTAAAATAATTTATTTATTAAAATGAATAAAATAATGTTGTCATTATCTGAGCATGTAATTTTAAATAGTCTAAAAAAAACCATGTATTAAAGTCTAAATACATTGAGTTTAGATATTTATACAAGTTAACCCAGACACTCAACCCACAGACAGTTTCAAAACTTTTGTTTTTATCTACTACTCAAAATACGATTTTAATGTATTTATTTGTAACTTTGACATAGCAAGGAAACTTGGAGGAAAAGGAGACATTTGCTTTTAATATTTGAAAATTATTTGGTGATTTAAAAAAAATAAAAACCTTAACACGTGAGCATTTCTTCTTAAATAACACTGTGAAGTTTCTGAGTCGCATTCTATTAAAAGTGCTGATAAAATGGCCTCAGTTACTCATTTAAATTATCAGCTGAATGGGTAACAAATGAAGTAGAGAGCTTTTTAATTATTTATGAATGTATTGCTTGTGGAAGGAGTGCCACATAGAGTTACCTCTCTTTTTGGCTTTGTTTTTTGAGCAGTAGTGGAATCTATGAATGAGATTAAACATAAGGACATTCACAGAAATTCTTAATGAATATCTGGGGAAGGGCAATAAGTGCAAGGAAAAACTGCAGCAAGACTAATTACAAATTTCAAGTGGTCATCGCTTAATTATAGAAGCTTTTAAGTTCAAGTAATATATCATTTTTATGAGCCTATCATATTGTATTAATTACACAAACTGCACTCTTGAACACTTATCTTTTCACATATTTCTTATTCTTAGTACTTAAAATTACCCTTATGATTGATAAGTAAATGGATTTTACTGACAATGCATTTATTTAAATAAATAAATAATGCTGTTTATATATATAAAAACAATTGAATATGTGTATGTGTTCAATGAATTTTTTTTTCAAATTAACATCTTAATTCTACCACATTAGTTACAAATAAATATAGACTTTATAGATTCATCCAATATTTTATTCTCAAATTTATATGTCCTTTGTGAAGTAAATGAAACTGTATATATTAAATATAATCCTATCACATGTAACAGTTACTAGTGCATCCCAGGACATACATAGGTCAGGTCCTACTCAAGCATCATGGATAACTGGATTTAACTTTCTATCCTAGGAGTCTTCTGTATATTTCTGTGGCTTTTATACTACAATCAGGAGGAAGAATTCTTTTACTAAAAGCTTCGAAATGACTATGCGAGTAGATTATTTGGAGACTAGTGATATAATATTATTGTTTAATATGTGAAGCATGATAAAATAAAATGCTATTGCCATATTTAATTTGTTCAGTAAAGCATTCATTTAGTTATCAAGCATTCATTTTCTTTTTTTAAAGATTTTATTTATTTATTTGACAGACAGAGATCACGAGTAGACAGAGAGACAGGCAGAGAGAAAGGAAGGGGAGCAGGGTACCTGCTGAGCAGAGAGCCTGATGTGGGACACTATCCCAGGACTCTGGGATCATGACCTGAGCAGAAGGCAGAGGCTTTAATGCACTGAGCCACCCAAGAGCCCCAAGCATTCATTTTCTTTATACAGAAGAGATAGAACAATATTATATAGTAGAAAATACAGTAAATAATCTAGAAACCTTGATCATGTTGTTTTGGCAATTTTAGAACATAAAATTAGCTAAAGCTCAAGTGCAAGTTATATTTGTATCATAGGAGGAAAAGTTAATTAAAAGTTTGTTTATTACCATAGTTTAACACTTCAACAAAATGATAACGAGTCCAAAATCAATGAATATATGAAGTATACAATAAAAACAATAATCTTGAGTGTATGTGACTCACTGTATGTATTGATAGGCTAGAAATCAAAGGGAAAGTATCTATAGGGTTTGTTCAGTTCCATGCACATCAGATTAATAGGCTTTCTCATATTGCTTCCTTCACCACATTAATTTGTCTAATGAAGTTTTCAAGAGTTAAAGACAGTGATAGGTTCATGGCTGGAGAGAAGGTACAGAATCTAAGATAGTTCAGCAGTGCTTATTATTTAAGAGAAAGACAGCATTGGAGGTGAGGGGTATATCATGCATCCTGTTTTCACTCCCTTTGTGGAGCACCTACCCTGGAGGTCATGTAATAATAACCAATGACCAAAAAACAATAAAAAAGCCCAAACATCCATGTGGAAGTGCCATCCCTGCCTGGAGATGAGTAGACTGCTCAAACAGATCCTGGGCAGGCATCTCAGCCCAGGCCTGTGCTGGGGAAGCTGGTTCCTGGCTTTGGGCGCAATCTGGAAGCCAGGAAACTGACGGGAGAGTGCAGCCAGGGTTAACAGGACTGATGATCTTTTTGCAGCCAGGCCGCGGGTGGACACCCGCTCAAGGAGCCAGGCTAGGAGGCTGCCCAGCTCCAGCGCTGGCAAAGCTTGCAGCCCCCGGGGCTTCCCCCGCGTCCCAGCCAGGGCGGGGCCTCAGGAGGGAGGGGTGGGGGCGGGGCAGATAAGGGCTTTGCTAATTGCCAAAGCAAAAAGTGAGCTCGCGGAGGACTCAGGAGGGAGGAGGGCGGGGGCGGGTGGAGGGCGGCGGGGAGAAGGCGCTTTGCTAATTGCCGAAGCTGGAAGTGAGCTCACAGAGGATGTGGCTGAGAGTCTGTGAGGAGGTGGAGGGGCTGGCGGAGGAGGGGCGGGCAGCGCCTTGGTGCTGTGCTGCGGCCCAGTCGGGACGGCAGGACCCACCGGACTCGCCGCCCGTGCGCTCCCTTGTGAGGCCTCGCTGTCCCGCTCCTGCTGCCTGCTGCCCCTCCCCGCCCCAAGGCTTCTCCGGACCACCCTCTGCACACAGGTAAAGTGACACCGCGCCGAGCCCTCACCTGGAGCAGAAAGCGCGGACCCGACCTGGGGGCGGAGAGGGGGGTTGTGGAGGCCCAGCCTCCCGCGAACCCCAGGGCACCGGGACCACCCAGGACGCTGCGCCAAACCCGGGTCCTCATGGGGTCGGGCTGGGGACAGCGCCTTGCGAGGTGCCCCTCGCCAGCGGGCGCGCTAGCCGCCATCTTTTGGCAGCCCCATGTGCCCGTGCTGAGGACCCTCTTCCCTCCCCCACCGTGGCCCCGCTGCTTTTGTTCTGGACTTGGGATCCCAGTGGAAACTAGTCCCTCAGACCTCCCTGGCAGCAAGGAGGGCAGGGAGGGATTCTTGGTTTTCTGCCCTGGCTCCTCCTCTCTACCCATTCACAAGCCTTCTGGCTTCCCTTTCCTCTCCTCATTGTCAGTTTTCTGAAATGGTTTTCTTCTGCATGTTGACCCGAAGAGCTAGTTCATGAATGAATATACACGAAACTGAGTTGGAGCCCACCTGTGAGAGCCCTCCTATAGAGGCCTTTCATTAGAATGGTCTCTGGTTCTAGCCTCAGTTCAGAATACTGCATGTACCTGAGGATCAAGTCCAGATGTTTCTTTCATCTCTGACTTGAATTTGACATCCTCCTCAGACTTCAGCTTCCAGGATTTCTCCAGTCCTTGCTCTCCCACTGTCTTGGTGGGGATCCGCCATGAGTGTTGAACACAGGAATGAATGAATGATATATACCCCAGATTGCTGGGGCTTTGTCATGTTTTGCTGAGGTTGGAAAGGCTTGGTAGAGACCCCCTGTATGCAGATAGAGAGCTGCATGCAATTGCTTAGATAAACGTGTTCCCCACTTAATTGCTTGGGCATTGAACATTTCACCCTTAACCTGTGGCTTGAGCAGTTAGGAGGAGACAATTTGGAGGTGAATCAGAAGATGGCTGAATCCACATGGTGGTGGTCTGAGTTTGGGAGATTTTCTTGGAGATTCATACGAAAGATCTAAATTCTTCCAGTGGGGAGTGGTAAACATTTTATCGATGGGAGATGGAAAATAAATGGTCTGGTTAACCTTTCCCTCCCCCTCAAAACCCATTATTTAAAAATGCAAAAAGGGAAGTGAAGGGAGAAAACCTCCCACTCCCATCCCCACTCACCTCCATAGCCACCTCCTCTTCCAAGAACCTAAAAGACAAGGTGCCAAGAAGTGTTAGGTACCAGCAGTGGTCAGATCTCATTCAAGGATCATGGTGAAAGGCATTCAAAGAGATTGTGGGGGAACAAGTTTAAGGTTTGCCTGGTCCCATAAAAATTAATGGCACTAGAGAAGATGAGCTTTGGGAACTATAGCTTAATGGATACAATGTGTAAAAAGCTTCAGTGAGTCATGGTGGGAAGAGGCTATGAGGGCAGCATACACAGTCTTAGATGATGTTATTAATAGCACTATAGGCTCTAGATTTCCTGTGGTGGTGGTCTTGGCAAGACCAGCCCGGCCAAAGTGGATACTCTCAACTGGAACAGAGGGTCTTGGAGATGCCAGCACGTGAGGTATGATGAGAGGGTAAAATGATAGGAGGTGTCCTTTGGAAGGACTGACTCCTTGACTTTAAAAGGGAGAACCCAAATCTGTAGGTGAAATCTTTCTGGCTAAAAAGAGGGCCAAGGCCTCCTAAGGCCAAGGTCTCCTCGTCACTTGCAAAGATGTCGAAGAACATATTCAGACATTTCAAAGATCTCCTCATATCATTGGATCCCACTCTGGAATTCTATCAATAAGGTGAGAGTTCCTCTAGTTGAAAAAGAGATCTAAAAAGACTTCCCTTTCTCATGTAATTTCTGTAACCTCCAGGACACACCCACCTCCCCCTTCCAGCTCTGTAATGAAGCCACAGCTGGTGCCAATTTGTGGAACTCCTTAAAGGCTATTCTCCCTTATATACCCCCGGACCAAGTTCCCATGCTCCCTCACCTGATTTCCTGCACTCACCTCCCACCTGGTGGGTTCACACCTGCAAGTGCCTTTTACCAACCCCTTTGTCAAAAGGCAGCCAGAGTGACCTTTCAAAGACCTATCAGTTCCTGGCATTTGTCTCCATAGAAATCTGCACTGATCTTCTAACAAATTCTCAGTCCTCCAAAGGCACCCATAATCCTCCCATCAGTCTCTTCATACCCCTCCAACTGACTGATGCCTGTTCTGCCCCATCTCTCTGCCCTTCAACCACACTGCCTCCTTCTTCCTGTGGAGACCTCTCATGGCACCTGCCTCCAAGCACAGGTGATTCCCATTGATGGGAAGACCCTCTTCTCTCCCCCATCTCCCCACTCCAGTTACTCCCACTTATTCGTGAGCTCACAAGCCCCATGGTACACACTCTCCATGCAGCCTGCTCTCTCTTTTCTAGCACTGGCCTCCGTTTCTAGCTGTCGTTGTGTCATGGATGTCCCTCCCCAGCCAGCCTCCAAGCTCTCCTTCCCTTTAGCTCCAACACCTGACATAGTGCCTGGCACGTAGTAAGCCCTGGCTAGCTTCTAAGAGCCTCACTGAGGGACTGAAAGCATTTTAAAAATGTCACTACGTAGGTTCCAAACTGTAGGCAGAAAAAGCTTTGCCTGGATTGACATTTTAGAGACGTATTCATCAAGTTGGATGTGTTCACTGACTTTGCCTTGTAAAATTTAAAAAAAAAAAAAAGGACCTCTGTATCGCTTCGCATCTAACGAAGGCGCATGTATACTATTAGACCACGTTATGAGCTTAATGGAAGGAGACAAGATGTTTTCGCTAAGAAAATGTATAAGACTGTTGAGGTCAAGTGGGAGGAAACAGTCCGTTTGTTGGAGCATTGCTATCTTACTGTATCACAGCCACTCATAAAAATCTGACACGGGGTGAGTCAGAATTGTCTGTCGGAGATGAGTTAGATCTGGCTCATGTTCCTACAGACATGAAAGCCAGAAACGAAGAAGGAGGCTTTGAAAGCGTGGGTTGAGGAGGCCGTGTGGTTCACTGCGATGAGCTAAGTGCCCAGGGCCACCAGCAGACATGCTGGCCTGTGTCCTTCCTTTGTTCTGGGGTCCCTCTTGCACCATGTGGTGAGGCTGGTGGCTGGGAGCAGCTCAGGACAGGACCTGGTGTCATCTTACCTCTCCCACCCTCCTGTGGGCTCCAGTGGGCTCCAGTAGGTCCCAAGGGACAGCCTGCCTTCCTTGAAAAGCCCAGTAGCACTGGGAGCAGAAACTGGGACCAAAGAGTGAACACCCTGTTTGACAAGCTGGACCAGCCACCTCTTCTTCAGATGCAGGGGGAGCCCTGGCATGCTGACTCCTCCCTTCTCCCTTTCCCCTCTCCTCTCTTCCTCCCTCTTTCTTTCCCCTCTCTCCTTCCCTGGTGGTGCCCTTTCCCAATGCCCACTTCATCCCTTTTCCTTTCTACATGCCTGTCTTCTAGAGTTTCTTCTCTTTCCTCCCCATTACTTCCCTTCATCTGAATCTCCTTTTTGGTTCCTTTGTCCCTGCTCTCTGCTCCTCCTCCCCTTCCCTGGCTCATGTTCAGCTCCATACTGAATGCAGGCAGAGCTGGACTAACATGCTCACTTGCTAGCTCAGCCACCCTCCAGAGAAGTCACTCTTCGGTGGCCACCTTCCTGACCCCCTGGTCGCTTCTCCACTTGTTCAGATATTGCTCTGAAGTCTGAGGAGGACAGAGCGGGGCTGCCACAGAAGCAGGCCAGATGAGAAACCAAACCATGTGTCCACACTGTCCACCAGCACTGCTGCTCTGAGAGCTTTCGGAGTCCTCAACAGGGTTAGGATTTAGGGGCTTCTTCAGAACCGGGAGTGAAAACAACCATAGGTCAAAAGGAAACCTACGGCCCCCACACAAAAATAATAATCACAAATGAAAACTATGTTAACTCTGAGTCCCAAAGTCGAAAAATTGCCTTGAATCTGTCACTAGAAAGCACCCAAGGCCTCACTCTCTGGGTTCTGGGTGCCCTGGGAATGGCAGGAGGCTCTGACAGGCGCGTGGGAGTGTCCAACTATGGGGGCTAACCTGCCCGCTGGCTGGGGTGGGGGGTGCCTCCTGTGGCGCTGTCCTGGCCCGACCCCCTGCGGACAAGGTGTGGCGTGGCGTCCCGGGTGGTCCTGGTGCCCTGGGGTTGGCGGGAGGCTGGGCCCCGACCACCCCACACCCTGCTCCTGTCCTGCGTTTTCTGCTTCAGGTGAGGGCACCTCGCGGTGTCACTTTACCTGTGAGCAGAGGGTCCTCCAGAGAAGCCATGGGGCGGGGAGGGGCAGCAGGTGGCCGGAACAGGACACCGCGGCGTCCAGGGCTAGGCTGCAGCGTGGGAGCGCAGGGGCAGCGAGTATGGTGTGTCCTGCAGTCCCGAATGGCCTGCAGCACAGCACCCTGGCGCTGTGCACCCCTCCTTCCCGCCTGGGCAATTAGCAAAGCCCCTTCTTCAGGCCGCCCCCGCCCCGCCCCCGCCCCCCTCCCTCCTGAGTCCTCTGAGAGCTCACTTCCAGCTTTGGAAATTAGCAAAGACCCTTCTCTGCTCCAGCCCCGCCCCCTCACTCCTGAAACCTGAGCCCTGGCTGGGGTGCGGGGCTAAGCCCTGGCAGGCTACTGCATTGCCAGCGCCTGCGCTGGGCAGATTCCTAGCCTGGCTCCCTGAGCGGGTGTCCACGTGCAGCCTGGCTGCGAATAGATCATCAGTCTTAAACGCCGGCAGCACACTTGGGTCAGTTTGCTGGCTTCCAGATTGCGCCCAAAGCCAGGAACCAGCTTCCCCAGCACAGGCCTGGGCTGAGATGCCTGCCTGGGATCTGTCTGAGCAGTCTCCTCCACTCCAGGCAGGGATGGCACGTCGACCTGGATGTTTGGGTTTTCGTTTGTTTTTTTTGGTCATTGGTTATTACATGACCTCCAGGGTAGGTGCTCCACAAAGGGAGTGAAAACAGGACACCTGATATATATGCATATGGCCATTCTAGAAAAATCGCTTGGGGTTCTCTCGGATACGCGGCATTGGTCCTTGCATATGGTTTAATAGAAAAGGGATTATGCACCAAGTTACTTAAATGAGCATAGGTTGAAATCGTTTACTGAGAGTAAATATTTTAAATAGTTATATTTTAACTAAATCTATCATCAATCATAAATCTATTACACGAAGGTTACAGGCAATTTAAAAGCAAGAGCACTCTCTTCAGGGTTTTAAATAATCCCGGTCTGTCTTGGCACATGAGAATGCAAAGATAGGAAATGGTTTGTAAAAGATCATATAATAGCTTTTACTAATTCTATTTATTTGACAGACAGAGATCACAAGTAGGCAGAGAGGCAGGCAGAGAGAAAGATGGGGAAGCAGGCTCCCCGTCAAACAGAGAGCCTGATGAAGGGCTTGATCCCAGGACCCTGAGATCATGACCTGAGCCCAAGGCAGAGGCTTAACAAACTGAGCCACCCAGACGCCCCCAGATGAAATACATTTCTGACTTAGAAACTTCAGATAGAATTATTTTGTCCATGATGACAACTGAAGAAAATGTGTCATCCCTAAACCTAACCTTAAACCCTACCAATGCTGAAACCTAAGCTGACCTTAAAGCCCAAACTAGAACCCTGAATCCCAAACCTGGAATGGAACCCAAAGCCTGTACCTGAGCCCTGGATCCAAGCCCTGAACCACAAACCCAAACCCTAAACCAGACCTCCAAGTCATGGAACCTGAACCCAAATCTCAGCATGAAGTCAAACCCCAAATTTGACCTTGAACTTTATCCCATAAGCCCTGAGTCTTAAAGCCTAAATCATAAACTTAAATCCCTAAACTATAACTCTGTTCCCTTGTCCTTCACTCTAAATCCTCACCCTAACACTAAACCCAAAGCCTGATCTAGAACTCTGACTCAAACCTGAACCTGAACCCAAATTCAAACCCTTCACCACACTTTGCTTATGCACTTGCCATTGATGGATATTTGCAGTTTCTACCTCTTGATTCTTGTGAACATTGTTTGGGTTGGGGGCTAGGGTTAGGGTCTTGTTTTAGGGTAGGGTCCAGGCTTAAGACCAAGTTGAGGTCAGAGTGTGGGTCTGCATCAGGGCCATGTTCAGTGACACTGTTTGGGTCAAGGACTTTTGTAATTCCACATTGTTTCCAATTCATTGTTCCTTAGCTATTTGGGGGAAAGTTGGGGGGTATTGGGCTCCATGCAGCTTGAATTTCCGGAATGAAATGGCTTCAGCTGGACCCCAGGAGGGAGCAGGACCTTCCACTGAAGGGTGAGCTCCCACAGTCCTGCACTGCCTTCCACCGCCTGCAGAGGGCGCCAGACCCCAGCTCCCGCCCTGAGCCCAGGCTGCACAGCCACACCTGGGACCAGAGCCCCGCCTCTTCAGGACCCACTGTGGAGACTTCTGGAGAATGTGGGGCGCCTCCCATCCTGACAGGACAAGCTGAGGAGGGTGTGGCTCTGCATCCACACTGACCGGACCCTTTGTGGAGGACACGCCCACACTGGCAGCAGTCCAACCTCCTAAGGACCAGATGCTGGAGGAGCTGAGGAGAAGCCGGCTGAGTGGACTGTCAAGGGGTTCGTGGTCTCAGGACCCCACAGAGGAAGGGCGCCCTGTGTAGACACTGGGGCTTCCGTCGTTTTGTGTGAGGAGACGTGGCCTCCTGCTGTGCTGTGCCCGGGGCTGTGGGGTCCCCCCTTTCTGGGCTCGGGTGCTCCTCGGTCCTCGTCTGTGTTTGTGTGCTCGCGGATTCGGTTCCTGGGGCTCCTCAGATGGTCTGCAGTCAGGGAGCGTCTGCCTTCTTCGGTGCTTGTGCTCTCCCCACCTCACCCTGCGGGGTCCTTCCCGTGTCCACACCCACTCCAGGCTTGCGCCGAGTCCGGAAATTCGGGAGCCAGAGTGAGGACTCTGTAGCCGGTTTTGGGGAGAGTAGGTATTTTCCCAGTGTGGGTTCTACCCTGAGCACAGTCCCTCCCCATCTCCGTGTGTACCCCTCCCTGTCTGTCGTCATTGTTGCAGGGCTGTCAGATGACAGGTCTGTCACCTTCTTGGTTCAGGGGCCTCCTGGGTATCTTGCTGTCTTGGATGCAGGTGTAAATGAGATCGTTCTCAGCAGTCTCTTTTTGATGGTTCCTTCCGAGCACGTAGGAGTGCCACTAATTTGTGCATATTGATTTTGTTCCTTGCAAGATCTTGAATTTATTTGTTCGATTGGCCTTAAACTCAATCTGCCAGTTATTTGACCAGCAGCATGGATTTAATTGGGAAGAGCAGAGAATGGCAGTCTGGGCTGAGCAAGCTAAGGTCCCATCACGGGCAAGTGCGAGAAACAAAGGAGAGGAACATTATTTCATGGAGGAGGAAGAAGTTGGGAAGGGTGCTTGAAGGAAAGTCCCTTGGAGAAAGGCAGGGTGATGGAGAATTCTCACCAGCTGAGCTGCAAAGCTCCTACAAAAAGTCAGGAGATGAATCGCCAGCTTCCCGTGTGGGGCCTGGAATTGGTGAGTCTCTCCTGTGGGGGATTGCAATGTGGAGTCTGTAATGGGCACTGAGCAGCAGGCGCCCCCTTCCAGCCTCCCCTTCTGGCATCCCCAGTCCACTTTACTGGGGCTTCCCTTCCTGCTTTGCACAGTTCTAACCAGCTTTTGGTGGAACGTTGTGGAAAAACTGAAATTCCAAATCCACTGCTTCTACTGCACCTGAGATACAGGGGCCCATGATTTAATTTTCCCACGAGTCTCTTGCTAACATGTGTCCTCTCCATGTTGGGTGACCTGGATCTGGGAGGGCTTGGACTCCATCCCAAAGTCTGATGTTCTCTCTGCTTCCGTGTCGTCGTGCTAACATGGATGTTTGGAAGATTCATTTCCTCTGTGGTGATTTCAAAGTGCAGTCAGCTTGTTATAGCAGCACAAATACGTGCTGTCTCCACACTCAGATTCCCCAGCCGTCATTTCTTTACCACGTTTGCCACTTCACACGGGATGCTTCAGTGTGTTTGATCCCACACCAGGACAATGTCCTGCAGAACCACCACATAACCTGAAATGAGGAGATCATTACAGAACCCATCCAAGGGTTAGTGTTAGGAACCAGGGACATGGCAGGACTGACCTGAAGTCCCCATGGAGAGCTGTCTGGGTGGCTGAGTTGACAGTGGATGTGAGGGTGAGTGTCTGGCTCTGGCTTTGTGTCCAGGAGTCAGCTCTGTGTGGGTGTGTCCTCAGCTAGGCATGCAGATTTCTGCTCCTCTGAATCCTTTCCGGAGTTCCAAATGGCACAGTTTCCTTCTGGGCAGCAGGCTGAGTTCTCTGGTATTGCCCATGTGTCCCCAAATTGTAGGGCACCTACTGCAAGGCCTTTGGGGTCAGAATCCTGAGAACCAAACCAAACCAAAGGTTATGGTTAGGGCCCACCACATGGCAGGCCCGATCTGCCAGCACTCTGTCCATCTTTCTGGGGGAGGGGGCAGTCGAGGGATTTGTTCAGGGTGAGTGTCAAGCTCCAGGTTTGCATCCAGTGGCCTGCTGAATATGGGGGTGTCCAGAGGTAGGAATGCAGATTTCAGTTCCTCTGAATCCTTTCTGGAGTTCCAAATGGCATGGTTCCTTTCAGGGTGGCAGGGTGAGTCCTATGGTGTTCCTCACGGTCCCCAATCTCTGAGGCTTTGGAGCCAGGCCGTCGGGGACAGACCTCTCAGGACAGAATCTAGGCTTAAGAGTTTGTGCCTATGGGCATGGCTGCACTGATCTGAAAGCACTGTGGTGAGGATCACAGGGGTCTGAGTTGAGAGCATGGTTCAGGATCAGTATCAAGGTCTGGGTTTGTGTCCAGTGGACCGCTGAATGTGGGGGTGGTCTCAGATGTCCAAGACGATTTCCCCTACTCTGAACCCTTTCCAGCATTCCAAATAGCCTGGTTTCCTTCTGGGTGGCAAGCTGAAATCTCTGGGATTTCTCAGGTCTTGCCCTTGCCCTTGCAAGGGCAAGATACTTTTTACAGTAAAAGAATTCACCAGATGAGCTGAACAGCAGAAAATACACAGCTCAAGAGTTAATCAGTGAACAGGAATATCATGCCAAAACCTTCTTTGATAACACACTACAGAGCAAGGGAAGATAGGAGAGAAAGCTGAGATATAAAGGACAAACCCTCCAACTTTCCAACATCATTCCCTACTTGTTTATTTCCATTGCTGTCAGCTCCTTCCCAGTCAAAAATAAGTCACCTGAGCCAGCCTTTTTTCTTCCTGAGATTGGGGCACTGCAAAGCCCACCAGAGGGGCCAAGGGCACCCCTATACCTGCTGAGCTGAGGCCCATTTGTACCCCAACCGTGAGGAGGTACCAGCCTGTCCCCCTGGTGCTCCATGGTCTGTGGAAGTCCTTCCTTCTGGACCCTGCTTTGCTGCTCTATTTTCGCTAACCCTGGTCTCAAACTAGGGATTGCTCCTGGAAGAGGAACTCAGGGAGATGAGGCTCAGGAGGGTCTCCCTGCCAGGAATCTTCGTGTGAGGAGTGCACAGCCAACAGATTTTGCCCAGGGACTTGCAAAATGCAGAGAGGCAGATTTCTTTTCTCTCTTTCTCTCTCTCTCTAGCCTCATACTAACCAGGAGTTCTTAGAACTTTCTTCAGTGACTTCTAGTTGTAGCTTGGCCACTTTTTCACAGAAAGGCCACTTGAGCATGATGAAACACACGTATAAGCAATTACATTAAAAAAAAACAATAAGCCAATGCACACAGACCTTTGACAGCAGCACAGGACGCTCAAGGGACCAGAGTCCCTACCTTGGGCAATAGTGGTAGAGGCCGGGTTCTGCCATGCAGGTCCCTAGACCTTTGGCAGTTTCCACGATTGCAAATCCAGACATGCAGAATCCTGAGGGACAACCTACTAACTGCAAAAGAGCAAAAATTCATCAGGATTCAGAGAGTGGAAATCCATTTGTACTGGAAAAGAAAGAAGTAGGCTTGCTGTGAATCCAGCAGGGAGGACAGGCATAGATAAAGGCTGGTGTATGGGTCACGGAAACTATTGTATCTCAAGGGTCCTGCTGTCTCTGTAAAATGCTATGAGGACTGTCTCTTGGGGAACTCCTGCTTTCCTACCAGTGACACCCCCAGATTCTGCTTTGCTAGTCCCATGGATTCCTGGGGATACCCAGTTGATAAGCTATGCTGTCCTCATGACAACACTTGCTAATGGACTGAATGTTTGTGTCTTGTCCCAATTCAGATGTTGAAGCCCTGACCCTCAAGGAGTGCCATCAGGAGGTATGGGCTTTGAGAGGTGGTGAGGTCATGAGATTGGAACACTTGTGAATGAGATAAAAGCACTTCTGAGAAACGACCTGAGAGATTGTTCTGCCAGCTGTCATCCATGCAAGTCTACAACAGAAATATGGGCATTTATAGATAATGAAGCAGTCTCGTGCTAGATATCAGATGTCCCAGGATCTTGCTTTTGGACTTCTCAGTCTCTAGAACTGCAAGGAATAGTACATGTTTTGCTGTTTCAGCCACCCAGTCTGTCATCATTTGTTGCAGCAACTTGAACTGAATAAAGCAGAGCCCAAGTCCTGGTTAATCCCTGCTTCTACTCATTTCCCCTCAGAAAGAGCTTCTAATCCAGAACTGACCTCTGCTTTCCATACACGTGCTTCAGACTCCTTCTGTGAGAGCCCAGACTTTGTAGAAGACTCCTCCCTCATGGCAACCAGCATTCTGTGACTCCTGAGGACTGTCCTCCCTGACTGTATTGAGTCAATCAATCTGAATTTGATTCTGGAGTCCCAGGATCAAGGACTGCATCAGGCTCCCAGCTTCATGGGGAGTCTGCTTCTCCCTCTGACCTTCTCCCCTCTCATGCTCTCTCTCTCACTCTTTCTCTCTCAAATAAATAAATAAAAATCTTTTAAAAATCTGATTTTAACAGACCATAAGCTTGTTCTTGCTGGTCTTTGGAAGATTAGGCATTAGCCCTTCGGAGAAAGTTCTGAATGGCTGCTTCATGAAGGGGTGAACTGTGTCCCCAAAGTCTCTTTTTGCTGCCTTCTAATCACAGATGCTGAGACAAATCCTCCCAGGTGCTGGTTTTTCAAAGCACTTAATGCTTTGGCTTTGAAGTTCCTCACTTGACAGTTCTGCTTTAATCAGTTTGTGACAAAACAGCCAATTGGTGGTGGATGCAAAGTGCACTGATAAAGTTAATATCAGGGAACAATTTTTTGAGTGTCATGCATGTGCACGTGTGTGCACACACATATCCATGTGCTAAGCATTATGGTAAATGTCTGACAAGAACTAAAACATCAAAAAGTCAGGATACCCCATTAGCTGATATTTTTATTATTCCTACATCCTAAACTATAAAAAACAGGGTCAGAGAATAAGAAGTGGCAAAAAGAATCAAGATTTGAGGCAGTTCGATTTCTCAGCCAGCCTTGATCAAAAGGCATGTACACCTGTGTCTAGTTTCAGCTCTCTGTAACCTTGCCATAACCTTGGATAAGCCATTCATCTCTCAAGTTCAGGTTCTTGGTCCAAGGAGGGAAGGGGCACAGGTTGAGTACCTCCAGTGAGACTTCCTGGCAGGCTTGTTCATCCAAGCATTCCTGTTTCAGTTTGAGTAATTAAAGCCAGTCTTTGTTTTACCGAAGGCCAAGCTTGTCCAGTGTGTCCATGCCACCAGCCAACAGCATTTGTCCATGCCATGTAACAACTGAGCAACATTCATAGGAATGGGGGGAGGAAAAGATGTCCACAGTTGTTGACAGATGTTCTGCATGGAGGAACAGGAGCTGGGGCCATCACCTGCTGTTTCTAGTGGCCTTCTCTGTCGAGTTAAAATAAATGGCAATTATTTGCAATGACAGGGATGAAAGTAGAGGGTATTATGCCAAGCGAAATAAGTCAGTCAGAGAAAGACAATTATCATATGATCTCACTCATATGTGGAGTTCAAGAAACAAACCAGAATCATAGGGGAGTAAAGGAAAAAAATAAAACAAGATGAAGTCAAAGAGGGAGACAAACCAGAAGAGACTTTAAAAAAAAAGATTTTTATTTACTTATTTGACAAACAGAGATCACAAGTAGGCAGAGAGGCAGGAAGAGAGAGAGAGGAGGATGCAGACTCCCCAGGGAGCAGAGAGCCTGATGTGGGGCTCGATCCCAGGACCCTGAGATCATAACCTGAGTTGAAGGCAGAGGCTTTAACCCACTGAGCCAGCCAGGTACCCCTCAGAAGAGACTCTTAATCACAGTAAGCAAACTGAGGGTTCTTGGAGGGGAGAGGGATGGGTGGATGGGGTAACTGGGTGATGGACATTAAGGAAGGCATGTGATACAGTGAGCACTGGGTGTTACAAAAGACTGATGAATCACTAACCTGTATGTCTGAAACTAGTATTATATGTTAATTAATTGTATTTAGATTAAAATTTTCTTTAAAAATAATTTTAAAATAAAATAAGTAACAATCCAATAATGATCAGAGTTATCCAGCAGGGAGTATCAGATCTAGATGTCAGTTAAATTTAAGGGGCTTGCCGAAGTTTAGGAGAGTCACGCTAGGTCATTTTCCTGTGTGGGGAAGTCTTCAGGGGCAGTTCCAAAGACAAAGATTATTAATATTTCTCCTTCCCCCATTCCTCCTAGAGCCAAAGATGTTTCCTCCACTCACCCACTGGCCCTGTATGTAGGTGTTGCTTTCTCTCTACCAATCAAAAAATCAGTGAGTAACTATAACTTCACCTTTTCCAATATCCCCCTACCCCCGACCTTTGGTCTTTAATGGCCATGGGCAACAGGGACAAAGACATTTTTTAAAAACTTACAGAGATCTATTATGCTCTACTACCTTGGCCCGCATGGGCCACTGCAAAGGGATTCTGTGAACCGTGTACTCAGATGAATGGTCATTATCTTCAAAAAGGCAGGGGCAGTGATAGACACAGGAACCAAAAAAGCAAGAGTTAATGGACCATCAGAATAATGGAGTACCAACACTTTTTTGTCCTTGGCTTATGCTTCTTCATCCATTTCCAATCTATTTTAATGTATGGTGTAAGGAAATGGTCCAATTTCATTTTCTGCATGTGGCTGTTCAATTTTCCAGACCCCAAGGCCAATGGCTCCTTCTCTACCCCAGCGGTGGCATGCTGTGCCTTCCCCACACTGGCTCCTGGGGAGCGCAGTGACAGACGTGTACAACCATGCTTCTCTCCCAGGCAGAGGGGATGCTAGGGCAAAGAGTACTTCGCTCCATGCGGCTATCTTCCACAGTGCTACGGAGACTAACTCAGGCAAGCAGCAGCATCCCCAAACCCAACCCTGGTTTCCCAACAAATGCTGTGCTTTCCCAGGGGAGATGCCCAGGCAAAGAGGCTTTCGCTGTATGCGGGTTTCTCCCACCCCGAGACTGGGCTCAGGCAAGCAGCAGCAGCCCGCACAACATTTCTCAGCGAATGCTGTGCTTTCACAGAGGCTTTGGCTTGGAGCGAACAGCACTTCGCCGCTGCTTCCGCAGCAAGGCTTCAGTCGCGTCAGGGAAGAAGAGCTGCGGGAGAGCTGGTGCCTCTTGCGCCTTGCTTTACCTGGCTCCATGTTCGTGTCCTGGGTTCACCCTGCCAGGCCGAACTCAGCAGACACAGTCACAACCGTGCAGTAGCGTGTGTAGCCTACGAAGGCACTCTACGCACCTTACCAACTCCCGGTGTAGGTATCACTTGGCCATTTACTCTGGCCCTCAGGCAGACTCGCGGACTAAGCCAGTGCTTTCCCCACAGGAAAGGAGTGGTGACAGGATCCCTGCACACCGCCCGTGCACTGAATAGGGAGCTTTGGGGGACTTTCCCCACTCCTTCCCCTTAAACCCCGTGCCTCCTCCAAGCTTCCACATCCTAGAGGAAGACGGCATCTGATGGCCAAATCTTTCTGGGAGTTGTTGCTCGAGTTCAGAGTAGGCGCCTGGTGGCAAGCCCATGGCTCCACCACGGACAGGTGGCCAAGGAGCTGCTGTCTCCTTGGGCCCAAAGGCTCAGGACAGGCATGCTTTCTGCCCAGACTCCTTCCTCAGAGTGGAGCCCTTTCCCCTGCCCTAATCTTCCCCTTGTGTCTCCTTAGCAGCCTGGCTTCCTTCGCTCTGCAGTGACAGACGTGTCCCTTTCCTTAAGGCTCTTTCCACAGGCGCCACTGCGCTTCTCTCTCAGGCAGAGGGGATGCCCAGGCAAAGAGGATTTCGCTCCGTGCGGGTTTATTACACCATGCTGTGGAGACTAGCTCTGGCAAGCAGCTGGCAGCATCCCACAGACCCGACTCTGATTTCCCAAAGAATGCTGTGCTTTCCCAGAGGGGATGCCCTGGCAAAGAGGCTTTCGCTCTATGCGGGTTTCTCCCATCGTGCTGCAAATACTAGGCAAGCAACAAAAGCAGCCCACAGAACCGACTCTGATTTCCCAGCGACTGCTATGCTTTCGCAGAGGTTTTCAGCTTGGCGCGAACCGCACTTCGCTGCTGCTTCCTCAGCAAGGCTTTGGTCGTTCGCTCTGTCACGGCAGGGAAGAAGAGCCACGGGAGAGCTGGTGCCTCTTGGGCCTTGCTTTCCCGGGCTCCAAGTTCACGCCCGGGGTTCACCTTGCTAAGCCGAACTAAGCAGACACAGTCACAACCCTGCAGCAGCGTGCATTGCCTAGCATGGCACTCTATGCCTATTACCATCTCCTGGGGTAGGTAA
Source organism: Mustela nivalis (assembly GCF_964662115.1). Taxonomy (NCBI): domain Eukaryota; kingdom Metazoa; phylum Chordata; class Mammalia; order Carnivora; family Mustelidae; genus Mustela; species Mustela nivalis. Next base: position 79,363,583 of record NC_139040.1, read on the forward strand.
GGCTTTGCCTTTTGCTCCGGCGCTCAGGCAGACTCGGGGTCTAGGCCACTGCCTTCACCACTGGAGAGAGGAGGCGACAGGATCCCTGCACACGGCCCGGGCACTGGGATGGGGAACTGTGGGGGACTGTCTCCACTCCTTCCCTGTCACACCCCCTGCCACCCACAACGCTGCCACATCTTGTTGGAAGACGGCATCTGACTGACCATTTCTCCATGGGGTTGTTTCTGCGAGTTCCGGGTATGGCACCTAGTGGCAAGCCCAAGTCTGCCCTTGGGACAGGTGGCCCAGGAGATGCTGTCCCCTTGGGACCAGAGGCACAGGACAGGCCTGCCTTCTGCCCAGACTCCTTCCTCAGAGTGGAGCACGTGCCCCTGCCCTAGTCGTCCCCTCATGTCTCCTTAGCAGCCAGGCTTCCATCTCTCCGCACAGGGAGCGGGTGACACTTGTTTTGCCACCGGCCTGCTGTGTGTGCCGCGGCAGGTTACCCTGCTTCCCGACGTTTCCCAACTCCAAGGCCAAGGGTTCCTTCTCTTCCCCGGGGACAGTGTGCTGTGCCTTCCCCACACTTGCTCCTGGGGAGCGCGGTGACAGACGTGTCCCTTTCCTTAAGGCCCTTTCAGATATGCAACCATGCTTCTCTCTTAGGCAAAGGGGTGCTAGGGCAAAGAGGATTTCTCTCCTTGCGGGTATCTTCCACCATGCTGCGGAGACTAGTTTAGACATTCAGCTGCAGCATCCCACACATCCGATTCTGATTTCCCAACAAATGCTGTGCTTTCCCAGAGGAGATGCCATGGCAAAGAGGCTTTCGCTGTATGCGGGTTTCTCCCACTGTGAGACTGGGCACAGGCAAGCAGCAACAGAGCCCACAGAACCGACTCTGATTTCTCAGCGAATGCTGTGCTTTCGCAGAGGCTTTGGCTTGGAGTGAAGAGCACGTCGCCGCTGCTTCCTCAGCAAGGCTTCAGTCGCGTCAGGGAAGAAGAGCTGCTTGAGAGCTGGTGCCTCTTGGGTCTTGCCTTCCCGGGCTCCAATTTCACATCCGTGGTTCATCCTGAAAGGCCGAAATAAGCAGACAGAGCCTCGACCCTGCAGCAGCGTGCGTGGCCTAGGATGGCACTCTGCTCACAATGCCATCTCTCGACGTAGGCAAGGCCTGCCCTTTCGCTCTGGCGTTCAGGTGGACAGGGGACTAGGCCAGTGCCTTCCCCATCCTTGAGGAGACGTGAGAGGATCACTGCACACCGCCTGTGCCCTGGGATGGGGAGTAATGGGTAACTGTCTCTGTTTCCCCGGGACACCCACTGCCTCCGCCAATGCTGCCACATCCTGGAGGAAGACGGCATCTGATTGCTCGTTCCTGCAGGAGGTGTTTCTGCGAGTTCAGGGCCGGGAGCTTGGTGGCAAGCCCTCATCTGCCCTCTGGACAGGTGGCCAAGGAGATGCTGTCCCCTTGGGACCAGAGGCACAGGAAAGGCCTTCCTTCTGCCCAGACTCCTTCCTCAGATTGGAGCACGCTCCCCTGCCCAATCGTCCCCTCGTGTCTCCTTAGCAGCCAGGCTTCATCTCTCTGCACAGGGAGCGGGTGACAGTTGTCTTGCCACCGGCCCCCTGTTCCTGCCAGGGCCGGCTCTCCAGCTTCGTGACCGTTTCCCGACCACAAGGCCAAGGGCTCCTTCTCTTCTCCTGGGGCAGCGTGCTGCACTTTCCCCAGACAGGCACCTGGGGAGCCCAGTGACAGACATGTCCCTTTCCTTAAGGCTCTTTCCACAGGCGCAACCACGGTTCTCTCTCAGGCAGAGGGGATGCCCAGGCAAAGAGGATTTCGCTCCATGCGGGTTTATTACACCATGCTGTAGAGTCTTGCTCAGGCAAGCAGCAGCAGCATCCCACAGACCCGACTCTGATTTCCCAAAGAATGCTGTGCTTTCCCACAGGGGATGCCCGGGCAAAGAGGCTTTCGCTCTATGAGGGTTTCTCTCGCCGTGCTGTGAATACTAGGCTAAGGCAAGCAGCAACAGCAGCCCACAGAACCGACTCTGATTTCCCAGCGACTGCTATGCTTTCGCAGAAGTTTTCAGCTTGGCGCGAATGGCACTTGGCTGCTGCTTCCTCAGCAAGGCTTTGGGTGTTCCCTTTGTCGAATCAGGGAAGAATAGCTGCGGAAGAGCTGGTCCCTCTTGGGCCTTGCTTTCCCAGGCTCCAAGTTCGCGTCCTGGGTTCACCCTGCCAGGCCGAACTAAGCAGACACAACCACAACCCTGCAGCAGTGTGTGTGGCCTAGGATGGAACTCAATGCACACTACCATCTCCCAGTGTAGGCAACGATTGCCCTTTGGCACTGGCCCTCAGGCGGACTCGCCGACAAGGCCAGTTCTTTCCCCTCAGGAGAGGAGAGGCGACAGGATCCCTGAACACCGCCCGTTCACTGGAATGGGGAGCTTTGGGGGATTGTCCCCACTCCTTCCTCGGCAAACCCCCTGCCACCGAAAACGCTGTCACATCTTGGAGGAAGATGACATCTGACTGCCCGTTTCTCGAGGGAGCTGTTTCTGCGAGTTCCGGGTATGGCGCCTGGTAGCAAGCCCAAGTCTGCCCTACGGACAGGTGCTGTCCCCTTGGGACCAGAGGCACAGGACAGGCCTGCCTTTTGCCCAGACTCTTTCCTCAAAGTGGAGCACACGTCCCTTCCCTTGTCGTCCCCTCATGTCTCCTTAGCAGCCAGGCTTCGTCTCTCCGCACAGGGAGCGGGTGACACTTGTCTTGCCACCGGCCTGCTGTTCCTGCCACGGCAGGCTATCCTGCTTCCCGACCTTTTCCTGACCACAAGGCCAACGGCTCCTTCTCTTCTCTGGGGGCGGCGTGCTGCACCATCCCCAGATTTGCTCCTGGGGAACACAGTGACAGACGTGTGCAACCACGCTTCTCTCTCAGATCTCAAATACACAGCATAACCCTACACCTAAAGGAGTTGCAGAAAGAACAACAAGGAAAGCCTAAACCCAGAAGGAGAAGAGGAATAATAAAGATCAAAGCAGAAATCAATGAAAGAGAAACAAAGAAACAAAGAAACAAAAACCACAAAAAACCAACAACAACAACAAAAAAACAATAGAACAAATCCACGAAAGTAGGAGCTGGTTCTTTGAAAGAATTAATAAGATTGATAAACCCCTTTCCAGACTTATCAAAAAGAAATGAGAAAGAACCCAAATAAATAAAATCATGAATGAAAGAGGAGAGATCACAACCAACACCAAAGAAATACAAACAATTATAAGAACATACTATGAGCATCTCTACGCCAACAAATTCAACAATCTGGAAGAAATGGATACATTCCTAGAGACTTATAAACTACCACAACTGAACCAGGAAGAAATAGAAAACCTGAACAGACCCATAACCAGTATGGAGATTGAAACAGTCATCAAAAATCTCCAAACAAACAAAAACCCCGGGCCAGATAACTTCCCAGGTAAATTCTACCAAACATTTATAGAAGAATTAATTCCTATTCTCATGATACTGTTCCAAAAAAAATAGAAATGGAAGGAAAACTTCCAAACTCTTTTTTACTGAGGCCAGCATCACCTTGATCCCAAAACCAGGCAAGGATCCCATCAAAAAAGAGAACTACAGACCAATATCCTTGATGAACACAGATACGAAAATTCTCACCAAAATACCAGCCAATAGTATTCAACAGTACATTAAAAGGATTATTCACCACGACCAAGTGGGATTTATTCCAGGGCTGCAAGGTTGGTTCAACATCTGCAAATCAATCAATGTGATACAACACATCAATAAAAGAAAAAACAAGAACCATATGATACTCTCCATAGATGCTGAAAAAGCATTTGACAAAGTGCAGTATCCCTTCCTGATTAAAACTCTTCAAAGTGTAGGGATAGAGGGCACATATTATCAATATTATCAAAGCCATCTATGAAAAACCCACTGCAAATATCATTCTCAATGGAGAAAAACTGAATACTTTTCTGCTGAGGTCAGGAACACGGCAGGGATGTCTTTTATCACCACTGCTATTCAACATCATACTAGAAGTCCTAGCCTCAGCAATCAGACAACAAAAAGAAATTAAAGGCATCCAAATTTTGCCAAATTGGCAAAAGAGAAGTCAAACTATCCCTTTTTTCAGATGATATGATACTGTATGTGGAAAACTTAAAGGACTCCACTCCAAATCTGCTATAACTTGTATAGGAATTCTGTAAAGTGTCAGGATATAAAATCAATGCACAGAAATTGGTTGCATTTTTTTAAACCAACAAGACTGAAGAAATAGAAATTAAGGAGTGAATCCCATTTACAATTGCACCCCAAACCCTAAGATACATAGGAATAACCCTAGCCAAAGAGACAAAGAATCTATACTCAGAAAACTCTAAAGTACTCATGAAAGAAATTGAAGAAGACACAAAGAAATGGAAAAATGTTCCATGCTCCTGTATTGGAAGAACAAATATTGTGAAAATGTCTATGCTACCTAAAGCAATCTATACATTTAATGCAATCCCTATCAAAATCCCATCCATTTATTTCAAAGAAATGGGACAAATAATCCTAAAATATATATGGAACCAGAAAATACCTCGAATAGCCAGAGGAATATTGAAAAAGAGAGCCAAAGTTAATGGCATCACAATTCCAGACCTCAAGCTCTATTACAAAGTTGTCATCATCAAGATAGTAGGGAACTGTCCCCAAAACAGACATAGATCAATGGAACAGAATAGAGAGCCCAGAAATACACCCTCAACTCTATGGTCAACTAATCGTCAACAAAGCAGGAAGGAATGTCCAATGGAAAAAAGACAGCCTCTTCAACAAATGGTGTTGGGAAAATTGAACAGCCACATGCAGAAAAATGAAATTGGACCATTTCCTTACACCATACATGAAAATAGACTGGAAATGGATGAAGAAGCATAATGTGAGAAAAGAATCCATCAAAATCCTTGTGGAGAGAACAGGTAGCAAACTCTTTGACCTCAGCAGCAGCAACTTCTTCCTAGGAACATCGACAAAGGCAAGGAAAGCAAGGGCAAGAATGAACTATTGGGATTTCATCAGATTAAAAAGCTTTTGCACAACAAAGGAAACAGTTAACAAAGCCAAAAGATGACTGTCAGAAGTTATCTGGGAGAAGGTATTTGCAAATGACATACCAGATAAAGGGCCAGTATCCAAAATCTATAAAGAGCTTATCAAACTCAACACCCTAAAAACAAATAATCCAATGATGGAATGAGCAGAGGACATGAACAGACATATCTGCAAAAAATACATCCAAATGGCCAACAGACACATGAAAAAACGCTCCACATCACTCGGCATCAGGGAAATACAAATCAAAACCAGAATGAGATACCACCTCACACCGTTCAGAATGGCTAAAATGAACAAGTCAGTCAATGACAGATGCTGGCGAGGATGTGGAGAAAGGGCAGCCCTCCTACACTGTACGTGGGAATGCAAGCTGGTGCAACCACTCTGGAAAACAGCGTGGACGTGCCTCAAAAAGCTGAAAATAGAACTACCCTATGACCCAGTGCTTGTAGTACTGGGTATATACCCTACAGATACAAACGTGGCATTCTGAAGGGGCACATGCACCCAAATGTTTATAGCAGCAATGTCCACAATAGTTAAACTATGGAAAGAACCTAAGTGTCCTTCAACAGATGAATCAATAAATAAGAAGTGGTATATATGTACAATGGAATACTATGCAGCCATCAAAAGAAATAAAATCCTGCTATTTGTGATGACATGGATGGAACTAGAGGGTATTATGCTTGGCGAAATAAATCAATCTGAGAAAGACAACTATCATATGATCTCCCTGATATGATGAAGTGGAGATGCAATATAGGCGGTTTCGGGCGTACGAAAAGAAAAATAAAAGAAGATGGGATTGGGAGGGAGACAAACCATAAAAGACTGAATCTCACAAAACAGACTGAGGGTTGCTGGGGGGAGGTGTGTTGGGAGAGGATGGTGGGGGTATGGACATTGGAGAGGGCAGGTGCTATGGTGAGTGATGGTGAGTGCTGTGAAATGTGTAAACCTGGTGATTCACAGACCTGTACCCCTAGGGATAAAAACACATTATATGTTTATAAAAAATTTTTAAAAATAATTTAAAAAATCCATCAAAGAAAAAACACATATTGCAAGCCCAGAGCTAATCTCATATTCAATCAAAAACGTTTGAAAGTTTTCCCCTTAAAGATCAGAAGAAAGACAAGTGTGTCCCCTTTCACTACTCTCATTTGACATAGTACTGGATGTCCTAGCCAGAGAAACAAGGAACACAAAGAAATAAGAGACTCCAAAAAAAAAAAAAGGAAGAAGTAAAATTTTCTTTTTTTGAATAACATGAACTTACATGTTAAAAAATCCTTAAAAACGTCACAAAAAAATTTGAATAAACAAATTTAGTAAAGCTGCCAAATACAAGATCAATATATAAAAGACAAGAATTTTGTTTTGTTTCATTTTTTTAATATGGAATGCTTCCCAGTTTGTCATGTCATCCTTGTTCAGTGATCACGCTAATCTTCTCTGCATCATTCCAATTTTAGTATATGTGCTGCCAAAGTAAGCACAAGACAGGAGCATTTTAACACTCTAATGATGAACTATCTGAAAAAATAAAGAAAACAATCTAATTCACAATAGCATTAAAAATAATAAAATACTTAGGAATAGATTTAACTAAGAAGATGAAAGATCTGTACTCCATAAACTATGACATTGATAAAGAAATTGAAGGATAGACAAATGGAAAGATAGCTCATATTTATGAATGGTAAGAATTAACATTGTTAAAATGTCCATTCTACCGAAAACCATCTGTAAATCCAATTCCTATCAAAAATCCAATGTTAGGGGTGCCTGGGTGGCTCAGTGGGTTAAGCCGCTGCCTTCGGTTCAGGTCATGATCCCAGGGTCCTGGGATCGAGCCCCACATCAGGCTCTCTGCTCAGCAGGAAGCCTGCTTCCTCTTCTCTCTCTGCCTGCCTCTCTGCCTGCTTGTCATCTCTCTCTGTCAAATAAATAAATCAAAAATCTTTAAAAAAATCCAATATTATTTTTTTTACAGAAGTAAGTAAAGAATCCTAAAATTTATATGAGACCATAAAAGACAACAAATAATCAAAGCAGTTATGAGAAAGAATGAAGAAGGGAGATTACACTTCTTGATTTGAAACTATACTACAAAGCCCTCATGCCCAAAACAATAAAGTATACTGGCATAAAAACAGACCAATAAACAAGTAGAACAGAATTGAGAGTCCAGAAATAAATCCTTTCATACAGTCACCTAATATTTGACAGGGGCCAACATATGTAATGGGGAAAGATAGTCTGTTCAATAAATGATATTTAAAACTGAATAATCACATAAACAGTATGAAACTGGAACCTTATATCACTCATAAGTCTTGACTTGAAATAGATTAAAGACTTAAAGGTGATGCATGAAACTAAATTTCCTAAAGGAAAACATAGGAAAAATTCTCCTTAACATTGGTCTTGCCAATAGATTTTTGGATACCAGACCAAAAACACAAGCAAAAAAAGCAAAAATAAATAAATGGTATTACATCAAACTAACGTTTCTGCATTGCCAAAAAAAGAGAGAGAGAATGAAAAGACAATCCACAGAATGTAAGAAAATACTTACAAATCTTCTATCTGAAAAGAGGTTAATAACCAACAGATACAAATAGAAAAAAATATATAATTAAAAAAATAGCAAAAGGATCTCAATAGACTTTTTTTTTTCAAAAAAGTTATATAAATGACCAACAGGAGCATTAAAAAGTGCTCAACGTAAAAAACTCAGGGCAAAGTCCTTATGTTGTTGTTGTTGTTGTTTACCTCTGAAAAACACAGCAAGATATTAGAATATATACTACCAAAAAATTGAAACTAACAAATTTTGGTAAATATTGTGGAAAATGGGGAACTTATGCACTGTGATAGGGATATAAGTTTGTATGGAAAACAGTATGGAGATTATTCATATTATTAAAAGTAAAATTACCATATGATTCAGTAATCCCACTTCTAGGTATCTATCTAAAGGAAACGAAGTCACTGTTCAAAGACATATCTGCACGCTTATGTTTATTATAAAATTATTAACTCTAAGCAAGAGATGGAAATAACTTCAGTATCCATTAATGGATGAATGAATAAAATAAGTATGGTAAATATATACTGTGGAATACTACTTAACCATGAAAAATTAAGAAATACTGCCATTTACAACAGCATGGATGGATCTTGAAGGTATTATACTAAGTGAAATATTTCAAAGATTTTATATATTTTTTTAATTTATGTATTATGATATCCCTTACATACAGAATCTGAGGAAAAGGAAAACTAATGGAAACTTAGAGTTGACAAGGGGTGAACCTGGGGTGGAGTAAGGTGGTCCAAGGGTGCAAACTTGCAACTATAATATGAAAAAGTTTTGGGGATCTAATGTACAGCATGATGATCATAGTTAATAAAATATACATACTTATTTTATTGTGCTTCCCTTTATTAAACTTTGCATATATCACATTCTTACAAGTTGAAAGTTTATAGCAATCTTGTATAAAAGAGGTCTGCTGCCACCATTTTTCTAACAACATTTGTTCATTTTGTGTCTCTCTGTCACATGTTGGTAATTCTTGCAATATTTCAAGTTTTTTTCATTATTATTGTATTTGTTATGGTGAACTGTGATCAGTAATTATGACCCACTGAAAACTCAGAACTAGTTTACTTAAGGTATATACATTGTTTTTCTTTAAAAACATAATGCTTTTGAACAGTACAGTATAGTGTCTATTTTTTATATGCACTGGGAAACCAAAAAAAATAATAATTTGACTTAGTTTATTGAGATAATCACTTTATTGAGGCAGTCTGGAACAAAACCCACAAGACCTCTGAAGTTTATCTCTACTATACTATATACATAAAAGTTGCTAAGAGAGTAGATCTTAAAATTCCTTACGATACATGCATAAAAAACAGTGGCAACTATACGAGATAGTAGATGTATTAACATTTTTGTGTAGATTATATTGCAATAAAGATGTATACCAATTTATCAAATTGTACAAAATTTACACAATGTTAAAAGTTTGCAATGTTATAAGAAATCATTTCTTAAATTTACAAATATGTGGATTTTTTTCAATAAAGCTGGAATAAACTTTTTGTAGAATTAATCTATTTTTCAAAAAATGAAGTAAGGCAGTAGAAACTGCAACTAACTCTGAAATAATAGAATATAAAATCCATTTTCGTTATATACACTGTGACCAAAAGTATTACTTTTGGAGAAGTACTTATGAAGCATGAAGGATGGTCTATAAAAAAGGCTGAAAGAGCTCAGTTTTAAGGTTTAAATTTAATATCTTCTTTTGAAATACTAAACTGACCACCCAGTGTTCCAAACATCAATGTCTTAACTGCATGAATTTATTTCATACAACTCTATAATCTAGTTTCATAGGAAAGCAGCATGCAAATTTTGAATAAGACAGACTTGCTTAAGTTTCTTTATGTTCAACAGTAAAGGATACCTCCCTAAAAATAAATAGAAGAAAAATCAGCATATTTATTATGATAATTATTATTCATAAGGAGATTCATATTGAATTAGGGAATATATATCCTCAGAGGGGGTAAAGTAAAATGAAATTTATTTTGGTAAATGTGTCTATGAATAGTCAATACAATGCCTCAATATAAATGAATATTACCATTTTGAACAATTTAATTACTATTACTAGAATTATTATAAGTATAAAAATAGCTATCATTTTAGCATGGAATATGAGACTCTCATGCTCCATGCTTCATCACATCCACACAAAAACGCTGCATAATAAGTATTATCATCACCATTTCATGGGTGAAAAAACTGAGGCTAACACATTTAGATAACTGGTTTATGATTACATGGCTAGTAAAGATGCATCACACTAATTTAGGCTTTATGATTTCAGAATTGTACTCTTTCCACTGCACATTCTATTACTCTGTAAATACTTGGCCTGTTTTCATTTGGTTCTTTAATATTATTCATGTGGTGATGGCTTAAAGCTTCATTTAAAGGAAGCTTAAAAATTTCATTTAACCAAAAGCTCCCAAGAATTAAAAATGCCATGGATCTAATGTAGACATGGATATCATTAGTTAATGGGTAACTATATATTTTCCACCCTAGTGAGATAACAATCAGAGCATTTTTCTAAGTTTTAGTCTCTCAGTGTTAAAAAGGACTTTGTTAAAATAGAAATATTTAGACAAAGGTGATCAAAAGTCTGAATCAGGTCACCTTAAGGTAAATATTAGGAAACTGAGGAAACAAATGGAGATTTGAACACTGAGCTATGATATAATGAATGGTTTCAAGTATTTAGTAGAGTATAGAAAAGCCCTTTAAAGCCTGGTCTTAGCCTACATTGCAGCTTCTGGGATATCTGTCTATCTATCATCTATCTATCTAGATATAAATTTGAAAACTTTTTTAACTTAAAGATTTTGAGAAATAGAACATAATCAGCACCATAGAAGATCTGTTTATGATAACAACCTAGCCCCTCCTCCCAGTTTGTTAATATTCTCTCTTATTTAATGTAACATTGTGCAAATAGACCACTACTGATCTGCTGTTATGAATGAAATAGCTATAATCATCTGTTTGCATATCCTGGTGAAAATATTCATTTAGTTCCATGTTGTATTTCTAGGAATGGACCAAATTTTTATTTTTATTTTTAAGTTTTCTAAATATTGTCCAACTTACCTCAAATGTTTTTATTATGGGCACTTTCATTCTTTCACATTCTTGCAAGGCAATTTTACTGTTGCCCAATATGGTAAGTGTGTAATAGTATGTCATTTTAGGTTTTAATTTATTTTTAATTTAATTTAATTTAATTCCAGATTCATAATAAAGATAAACAGTTTTTATATATGAGTGGCCATTTGGATTACCCTTTCTGTAAAGTACATGCTCAAATCTTTTGATATCTTAACATTGTGTCATACTGACTTCTTTAATAGTAGATTTTCTGAATGAACTTTTAGCTGTGTAGGTCTTCTCTATTTTATTTTGAACTTGTTTTCATTTCAAAATCTTTATATTTATTTTCATAATCTGCTTTTATTTTGCTTTGTCTATTATCTATCTATCTATCTATCTATCTATCTATCTATCATCTATTTATTTGCAAGCAAGAGAGAGCGAGCAAGTGAGAGTGCAGGGAGGGATAGAAAAAGAAGGGAAAAGAATCTTAAGCAGGCTCCAGGCTCAGCACAGAGCTCAACTCTGGGCTCTATTTCACAACCCTGACATCATGACCTGAGCCAAATTGAAAGAGATAAAATAAGATTAAGGTATTAAAAAAAAAGAAAAAAGAATTGGAGGTTTAATTAAGTGAGCCACCCAGGCACCCCTGTGGTATCTTAAATTAGCTGTCATATCTTTAAAGTTCTAGAGTATCCATTTGGTTCATTTATAAAACCTTTCTCAATATCATTTTTAGTGTCAGTTTTTTGTACAATTTGCTTCCCCTCTCATTTCTTTGAGCAGAGTAATCAAGCCATTTTACAATCTTTATTGATCATTTTAACATCATACTTAATCCCATTTTGTCTATCAAATCTTGTTAATGGTTTTTCTTTGTGTGCTTTGTTACATTTTGCTATGTTCAAAACATTATATTTGAAACTCTTATTGAGTAGGGATAATTAAGAGCTATAATAACGGTATGGTCCTCCTTGGTAGGATTTTCTCTTATATCTGAGACTCTACAAGACAATCATACTCCAAATTCAGTGATTGGCTTTCTCAGTTTACACAGAAGGCAAGGTAGGCTATAGTCTTATTTCTGCTTCTCCTTGTGCTTTGGGGACCTCAACTTAAATTTGGGTTGTACCAAAGTCCTCAAATTTGATTGCTGCTGGATTTGTTTCTCTAGTATCAAGAGTCTATTAACAACACAGCTCAGTGTGTTTTAGCAGTTTCAAATGCTCTCATAGCTAAAATGGCTTCAGGGCATATATCTCTAGGCTCTCATTGTATTTCGTATTTTGGCCCAGTAATCCCTCACTTATTTTTATAATCATTCTGATATTTTTAACTTTAAAAGCTATTTTGTCTGGATTTTTAGTTGTCTTAAGTAGGAGTTTTTAGATCACCATTACTAGAAGCAACAACAAATATACATGAAAATATCTGGGGGCACCTGGGTGGCTCAGTGGGTTAAGCCGCTGCCTTCGGCTCAGGTCATGATCTCAGGGTCCTGGGATCGAGTCCCGCATCGGGCTCTCTGCTCAGCAGGGAGCCTGCTTCCTCCTCTCTCTCTCTCTGCCTGCGTCTCTGCCTGCTTGTGATCTCTCTGTCAAATAAATAAATAAAATCTTTAAAAAAAAAAAAAAAAAAAAAAAAAAAAAAAGAAAATATCTGCAGTAGTTTGTCACATCTTTTTGGCTTTGAACTTCCATAAGCTGAGGCATCCTTCTCTAATCACTTAGGCAAACTCCAATTTACCCTTTAATATAACACAAAAATTGCTTCATTTAAGAACATGTTCAGGGATGACTCTTCCCCACTGTTCTTACCAACATTGCCACACACTCTTTGCTACCCACACCTTGTTTATGAACTTTCGTTAGGTATATCAGCGTGACCAGAATTTTGCTCTATTGTATTTTTGTCCTTTAGAGCTTTAATTAAATATGAATTCCATAGAAAGTCTGTCCCTTTTCTTTCAAACCTGGGTTAGTTATTTCTTCTCATTCTTTGTCAGAAGTTACTTTATTAGAGAAACTTATAGCTCTATTGTGACTTTGGAGCCTTTACAGTTTTTCGACTGGAAAAATCACCCATCCCTGAGATTTTTACGCAGCTTCCTAGCTGATAATATTCAGAAATCTGTTCAAAACAGACTTTTTCAGGGAGGCCCTTTTGGACCACTCAGTTTAAAAACCTCTTCTCAATCACTGCTCTTTTTAAAATGTGCTTATTTCGTTCAAATATGCATCTCTATTAAAGAAAAATCAGTACGGTTTTTTTTTTTTTTAAAGTTGGCTTACCTATTATCTATCTCTCCCATTAAAATGATTCCTCTGGGCTGGGGTTTTGTTGTGCTCATCTTAGGCCAGGCACTCAATAAATTGTCTCTGAATGATTGAATTGTTTGACTCCCTTGCTAGATTCTCAACTTCATGAGGCCAAGGATTGTTCTATTCAGTCCTTCTTTATCCTCAATGTCTGTTATATTGCAGTCACTTACGTGACTAATGGGAAAAATCACAGAAAGAAAGAGTTAAAACTACAGAAAAACCCTGTAGGTTCAATAACACAAAGCTTTCTAAAATTATTTAGCCCAGGAATTAAAAACTGGCTGCACTTTTGATTTTTTTTAAATGGTATTGAATTTAATTTAAATGGAAATACTGGAATGGTAGAATAATAAAAAAATTATAAAAGCAACTTGCTCCTTAAGGTAAGAATTATATAGGGCATCTCTTCTAGAAGCAAAATTTTCAAATGTCAAACATCTGAAAGCATAGAAGGAGAAGTAAGAGTGTGAATTGTACTTCAATGCTCTTTTCTTTATATTCAGCAAACAGCTTCATTCACACACCTTTCCAATTTTTTCAACTCTTTTGACAAAGCCTTCAGAGGAGTTACTGCTGATGACAACCATCACAGCCTAACAGAAGAAATTTTATAAAGAAAAATAATAGCATGTTTTTCCCAAATTGTTAAGGATATGGTGAAGCTCTGTCGGATTCAAAGGAGGAATGTGCAATTCCATGCTATATATAATAATAACTTATTTTAATAGTGGCTTTGCAATTTTTCAGATCTATCCATTTACTGAAACCACTATCAAATAAACAAAAACAAACAAATGAACAGGGGTTCGAGACAGAAATTATCTAATCTAAAAATAGCACATGTTCACAGAATACACAACACATATCCCAAGTACTACTATAGGTTTCAAGTAATAGTCAAAACAATAGTAAAAATGATTCAGACCCTACCAGTCAAATCATAAATGGGACCTTAACTGTAAATCCTTATCTTTAGATCAAAGCGGGTAATTGGGGGCTGAAGATACATTATAGAACTAATATGTTATAGAACTCCTCTGAAATGAGTCATTTATTCCATCACTTTTCCTGCACAGCTGCTGACCCATGTTTTGGTTCCTGGAAATAGCTGCTACCCTGTCATACTTCTTAAATGCACATATATTGATAACTCTACTCATTCCTCCATTCCTCTGTGACTGTCACTGTGTTAAAATGTAGAGTCAGCTGACTCACTTGTGATGGTAATAAAGTAGATGAGTTTGCAAAGTATTTTGTTATTTCTAAAAATGCAAAAACCAAATTACATTGAAATCATAAGGGGTGTTTCAGGGAGAGCTGTAGGATGTGGTTTCTTGTGTAATCCACAGAGATTAGCTCCAACACATATTTAAACTCTCCTCTAGGAGCAACCTTAGTGGTAAAGCAAGAAGATAAACAGATGTATACACACCCTGGCACAAAATTATCACTTATGTTTGGCTTCCTAGTCTCCTCGTGTTACTTATTTATCTTAACTTCTCTCTGAAAGCAGGGAACACAGAATCTCAATCAGTTGACATTTTTCTACTGAATTACCCAATAGTCCGATCATACCCCTAATTGGGGGCTGAAGATACATTATAGAACTATTTAAAATTATTTTTTAAAATTATTTCACTCATAATCCCAAATCTGCTTTGCTTCCTCATCTTAGTACACTGTAATTTGATTTCAAAATGAGGACAGTTGTCAGTAATGCCACATTCATTCATCTATTTTACAATTCCATGTGCTTATAACTATGAAGATATGTTAATAACATCCATTCCAATAAGCCACCCTAAATTTATTATCATGGAACAAGACATCAAGAAAGAGAATTCAAAATCATCCATGTATTTGCAACTTATTGCAATAAAGCCTTTATCAATAGACTTCCCTGTGCACATGGTGGTCAAATTGCTGGTGAAAACCAGCCAGATCTATTACAAGCTTTCTCATGGCTTCTAGGTAACCCAAGTGAGCCTTTATTGATACTGGGAAGGGATAAAGCAGGGAAGGGATAAACAGTGCTGTAAGAATTGGCTAGACAAAAGTAAGGACTCTCATTACAAAGTGAGTATTTTAAAGCAAAAGAGCCTGTTGGGAATATTGTTTTATAAAATAGTGGTTTTTTTATTAACTTTTTAAATTCAATTAGGTAACATATAGTGTACTATTAGTTTCAAATGTAGATTTCAGTTATTCATCCATAGCATATAATAGCTAATGCTCAGTACTTACTGTTATAGCTTCTTGAAAGCAGAATTTTAACCCACTGAGCCACCCAGGCGCCCTTGAAAGCAGAATTTTAGATCACATTTTCTGATTACTTCCATGTCGTACAACACTTTCCTGCTAGCAACCTTCAAAACATACTGTTTGTTAGAGAAATTTCTTTAATAATAAATAAATAGGAATTTATTTAAATTTATAAATATATAAAATAAATAGGAATTTATTTAAATTTATTTAAATATTGCACACTGTTTCATTGTTCATAAATAAGGTGATGATATTATAGCCATTAGTTGGTAGCACTGATATATCACTTTCTTTTTACTTCTCAGTGCATTCTCTTTACACAAAATAGATATATATTTTAAAAGAATCTGAATCTGTGGCAAACTTGTAAAAAGCCCTATACAGTAAAGTTTATCATTTTAAGTAATCTCAATTATCTTCCTCAATTGTGATAGTATATCCTTCTATCTAGGCCAGATATTGTATGAGGGATTTGAAGAGACATACTTTTCTAAATTTCACTTTTCTCATCTGAAAAATGCTTATCATATCCTACAATAAAATACACTTACAATTTTTTGATGAAAATTTATTTATTTATTTTAAGATTTTATTTCTTTATCAGAGAGAGTGGGCGAGAGAGCAAGCACAGGCAGACAGAACGGCAGGCAGAGGCAGAGGGAGAAGCAGGCTCCCGGCCAAGCAAGGAGCCAGATGCGGGACTCGATCCCAGGACGCTGGGATCATGACCTGAGCCAAAGGCAGCTGCTTAACCAACTGAGCCACCCAGGCGTCCCTTTTGATGAAAATTTAATCTGTATAAACAATATATTTGCTGTAATGCGTGGTTCATGGAAAACATCTTATTTAATTATAAGCAACAACAGTATTAGAAATTAAGTAAATGTGTCTATAATATTTAAAGTTTTAACACATAATTCCACTGCTTTGCCTTATTTTCTCAAATCCCTTTACCACTTTCACTGACAGAGTCAAATGTACTTTTTCTACTAGTAGCCAGCTCTTTGTCTTTTGTCAGAAAGATGCCCTTGTGAATTATTTATAATAGAGATATTAGCAATAATAATAATAATAATAAATAGCAATGAAAATGTTTAAAAAAAGTTTTCTTAACTAATTAGGGTTCTTAGACATCAATTAGAGGAACCACCTCGGGCAAGCAAATTAATCTGCAAGACATTCCCAGAATTAACAAGTCAGTCAGATACAGGGTTGTCCGTAGACTGTTCATTATGTAGCAGAAACTCTAGAGATTATCTCAATCCATTGGAGTCACCCCGTTTATTAGCTTGCTATTGACAAAGTTATTTACAAACTGTAGAGCAAGAGGTTATAATGTAGAAAACTGATGGTAATGCACAGGATTCTTGTTAACAATAATGCAAGTTAGTGATTTTTCATTAGAAAACATAAATTCTATAACCCAAATTATGGGCCCAGAGAACTTCTGCTGCACAACTCACAAATAACCATGTGAACTAGTTTTAATATCTGCTTCTCTTATTAATTTTTGAATAAAAATTCTTGACACAAGTATTTTATAATTGTGTGATAACCATGCATTTAATTTCTTGGAGAACAAAACACACTTTAGCATAACTAGGTTCGTTCACAGAACCAGCCTTGATAACACACTTCTATATGTTAGAAATGATGTAATAAATGTAGAATATTGGGCACTTGTTTGGTATTCTTTGCCATGTTTTGCACTATCTAAAAAGAGATCAGTGAACTTGGACTGGAGTTAGTAGACATGGAAGAAAATAAAATATTACAGAGAAGAATACTCTGTGGTCCACAACCTAAACGGGCTGGGATTCCCATCATTTGGATCCCTGTAGCTTTACAAAAGTCAATTAAATTTTTGTATCTCCAATTAAAGTTGATTCCCCAGTACTTTTTCAAACATCTCTTGTAAAGTATTGTTTCCCAGAAAAAAAGGATTTTGCACATGTATCTGCCTTTGTCTCTGGTCATGATCTCAGTCAGGATCCTGGGATCCAGCCCCATTTCTGGCTTCCTGCTCATTAGGGAGTATATTTCTCAGTCTCTCTCTGCAGCTACATCCCCCTGCCCCACTCATGCTCTCTCTCTCTCAAATAAATAAATACAATCTTTAATTTTTTTAATTAAAAATAAAATAAATAAAATAAAATAAAATAAAAAGTCTGGTCTTACTGCCCCATTTAGCTCCTTTTTGTTTTTTTTTTGAGTTGTATTTAAAGCAGCATGAGAGAACATGAGGCTCTCAAACTTTAAAAAAAAAAGGAAAAAATTGAGTTTTGTTAGGATTTAAGATCTTGTCTGCTAGACAAAAACGTTGGCTTTGTTAACATGTGAAAACTAACAAAAGAGAATAAGATCGAATTCTAATAATTTTTGTAGAAATTAAAAATTTCCTCCAACCCAATTACATACAGACCCATTAAGTAAATTCATTCCAATGTCCCAAACCAACCTTTTCTAATAGTAATGCATCTGTGTAAACAGGGTCAACCCAAGGAATAAATAAATATTATTATTTTTTTTCCTGTCTCTTCCACAGTCACATCTGGGTATATTGGTAGCAAGCCAATTATCTATCTTATAAGACATGATATCATAAGGAAGGGTATTCTGTCCATTTGGAACAACTGAAAATCATTGTAATTTTATCTTGGTGCAGTAACTTGAGATGGCACAGTGTGGGTTATGAATATATTTTATTTTTTTTTACTGGGAAGAAGAGATTATAGAGATATTGGTTATCCAAGAGAGACTGCCAGGTCAATATCCATCTACTCTTTCCTTTAATATCAGAAAGCACTGAGGGATTGACAACAAGGAAACTTAAAACAACATCAAATATTTTATTGTCTCTTTTCTAGTTACATTGTAAACTTATGACAAAGTATCAGTCGTACAAGATATCATTCTCTTTTACCTCTATCTTTCTGCCAGAAATGTGGGCTTAATAGTGAGAACTCCAACAGCAATTTTTGCAACTGTGAATAAAAAGCCATGAAAACCTCTAAGATAGTTCACTTGACTTTCTTAAGACTCTGAACCAACACATTACATTTTTGCAACTGTGAATAAAAAGCCATGGAAACCTCTAAGATAGTTCACTTGACTTTCTTAAGATTCTGAACCAACACCAGAAAACACTCTCTGTAGTCTTCTTGTTAAATGAAAAATATGGTTAAACCACTTTTGACAGTCTACTACCTACAGCAAAATGTAAATCTTAATTGAAATATGTCCTCTCAGCTGTGCTTAAGCAACTGAGTCCTGAGCTTTTCAGGTTTTCAGTCTGAAAGAGTGCACCTTAGGTGCTCTGAAAGGGAAGAGAAAGGACACCCTGTTCTCCATATAAATTAAAGAAGAGAAATCTGTGCATTTAAGTGGGCCATATAAAATTTATCAAGCAATTATCTCCTAACTCCTTCCTATCCAAATTACCTGATATGCTCTCCCTACTCCTTTATTCCACGTTACTGCCTTTTCCAGGATTCTGTATTACATCACAGCATGTCTTCTGCTATTTCCTTCTTGCAAGCTAGTTTTCTTTTCCCCATCTAAAAAAATCAACAATCATTGTGTACTTCAATTCCCATTTTCCTCAAATGCATTGATTCTTCCTATCTATTACTCTTTTCCCATACTCAGTGTCTTTGTCTTTATGGGGTTTGTACTTTGCTTTTCCCCATCCTTTACTGCCATTATATAATCAAATCTAAAAATGTCTTAGAGAAAGTTAAAAATTCCTGCATAGCCACACGTGAACACAAAGTCACTGATTTTTAGCAAACCTATGAGATAGTCAGACATCCATTCAATTTCTTTTTTTTAAGATTTTATTTATTTATTTGACAGAGAGAGATGACAAGCAGGCAGAGAGGCAGGCAGAGAGAGAGGAGGAAGCAGGCTCCCTGCTGAGCAGAGAGCCTGATTTGGGGCTCGGTCCCAGGACCCTGGGATCATGACCTGAGCCGAAAGCAGCGGCTTAACCCACTGAGCCACCCAGGCGTCCCTCCATTCAATTTCTTAACTGAGTCCCAAATGCATCCTGACTTCTAACCTAAACCTAAGCTCTACTTCTTACACGTTGTTATATGACCAAATTCTTTCAGTTCAGTATTTTGTAATATTTAAATATTAGTCTATTGATGCTTTGTTTCTGTATTTCTATGAAAATAATTTGAATACTGTAGATTTATTGTTATATTTATAGATTTATAATCAAAGTTTCATCAGTTGAAGTTTTTGGAAATTTCAGATATAATGATTAAACTAAAATGATACTGCCTCAAATCCCTCTGATATCAAGGCCCAACACCTGATTATAGCCAAACCTGTGGTGAATAGTTCCATGGGAAATTGCAGTTACTTAACACTGATAGCATCTCATGTTCTCTTTCTCATTTTGGAATGTCTCCAACACAATTCAAAAGTGTAGGAGAGTTAATGTCCTCTGAGGACAGCTCTCAGTGAAGTGGAAATAAGAACCATAGGTAAAATTGTCAGTTTTCAGGTCTTCATGAGGACAACTTAAAGAAGTTTCTCAGGACCTTTCAGTAAAAGCAAGCCTTCATTTTTTATCCACAACAATTATATCAACAATGTACCTCTTTGACAAAGTTGCTTCTTCACTGTATCACTTTCCCATTCTTTTCTACCTTGGATAATCTCCCAGATAAACTAACAGTACTCAAATCCTTTGTCCTACTCTTTGCTCTCAGGATAAATGGAGCCAAAAGACTTAGATTAATATCAAGTTCTGAATGGGATCTTAGAGCTATTTCTGTCCAGATTTTCATAAACATAGGGACCTTTGAATTATCAGGCTATAAATAAGTTCTAAATGGAGGGGGCAAAAGCAAAAAGTAGAAATTTTTATGTTTGATTTTTAATCATGATTAATTGACTTTATTGATTATTAAAAATACTAACATTATAAAAGTGTGGATCTTTGTAAAACAATGTCATATTGTAAGAAAGAAGTTGCATAGTCTTTGTGAGAATATTAAACCAAGTGTTCAGGTGCCATCTAATTTCTTGTTTAATCCAGAACTTTGGTGTGCATCATCTTGAGGAATAGGATTTTGAAGTCCAGACAGACTAAGAGAAAACGGATCCAAATGTGTGTGTTTATATTTCTGCTTTTGTTGTAAAAATCAAAGTGTGATTGCTGGTTTAAAATGGTAAAACTAATAATGTTCATGGACTCGATTATAAATTTTCTAATTGTATGGGAAGAATCCAATAAATATAGAATTAATTGATTTGCAAATCCTCAAAGAGCTACAGGATCAGGTAGTGGTATGTTCTGATTCAACAGCATCATAATGCAGCATTTTATATGTGTGGCTAATGGATATTTTCATGAATGTTTGCTAGCTAGTCAGCCAATACAGAGAAATATTAGGTAGCGTAATTACTCACAGTTGTGTTTAATAAAATGAGAGAAAATTATCAAATGACACTAATAATAATAATCCTATAGCAGGCTAAATAATTCAATGATAATTTCAAGTATTAATCTAGCTTTCTTCCCTGATTATGACTCTTCTCTCCTTTATCATAATGGGAGTAGCAGATTGTCTGCAATGAATTGTGAAAACGCAGCAGTGACTTTGGCAGTGAAGGCCTCCCATCAATTTTGATAGGTTAAAATGATTCTGGTTGGTCTTGAGCAAATGTGTCAATTTTTTTTTTCTGTGTGTGTCAAAAAAGAAAGAAGCAATAGTAAATTCTTGCTGTTATTCCATGGAGCCAATAAAATCGTATTGCCAACAAGAGGCTGTTGACACCGTAAGTGTAGTTAACTGTCTTGAAATACTAGGCCTGGAAATAAAATCCCAATATTTCACATAACCTCTTTTTTATAAAAGAAAAAAACAAAACAACTATACTGCTTACATTTAGGGCCCTGCTGTTGTGTAACTATTTTTGAACATGTCTACTGTAAGTGTATATATATATATATATATATTTTCTGTGCAATAAATTCATTTAGAGATAAATTTGGATTGCAAATTATTTTGGGGGAGGCATGGTATTTGTGGCTAGTCTCACAAGTAAAAAGGACTAAAAGAAAGAAGAAAAACATTTTTTATTACAGCATATTTACATCTGTCCAAAGTACTTATTTACTATAATACTGACTAATGTATAATACTGTACACAAAGAAAGAAGTTAAATGAGTTATAATTCAGTCAATGTATAGCTGGCCATTTTAAAACTTACCACTGAATCTTTCTGGTATGAAATGTGATATCTGGCAATCTGGTCCAGTTCATTACATCAGGTCATTTGTATGTTCTTATTACCATTTTGATAGCATAGCACATTTTATAACCCAGACATTTTACAATGGAACTATGATGCATGTATTTTCAAAAGTATAGACATACATGAAGCTATGAGGTCAAAACAGATGAATGTCCGTAGTACCATATAGACACAACAAATAAAAGTGTCCAAGGGTCTGAGTGTGACTTATGAATATTGTATAAGATTAGGCCAACATGTGGTTTTGATATAAATAATGTGTTCTTAAATTAGAATTACAATTGTTGAGTACAGTGTTGAAAATGGCAGATAGATTTTAGCTATCTTTGCTCACTAGGGAAAATGGAAAAATGTTTAGTTTGGTCAGATTTTCACTTAACTTCTGAAAAATCTTATGTTTGAGAGAACCCTTCTGAAATAAGAATCCTTAAAGACATAACCCCTTTGGCACAAGTTTTCAAGAAACTTGTTTGATGTTGTAGACAATTCTATGGCACACGTACTGTTCTAGATGTTTCATGCCAATAATATGTAAGCCATACCAAGGCTACATATACATATAGAGATGTTTCTCAGCTTACAAGGGGGCTAAAAAATTGAAAATGCATTTAATACCCCTAAACTATCAAATATCATAGCTTACCTTAAGCTTATTTAAACATACTCAGAACACTTACATTTGCCTGCATTTGGGCAAAATCATCTTAAGCAAAGCCTATTTAATAACAAAGTATCAAATATCACATGCAATTCATTAAATATTACACTAAAAAAGAAGAATATATATATTCTATATATATATTCTATATATAGAATGCTTGTAGGAATATCAGGTGTTCACCCCTGTAATCTTCTAGCTGACTGGGAGCTGTGGCTCACTGCCGCTGCCCAGCATCACAAGATGGCACCATATAGAACAAGAGTTTCAGGTGGTAGGTGTTGTAAGTTTTACCCAAACTGACATTGGTCAAACTCGTTTTTGTCATCATATATGTCAAGTAGTTTTCTCAGGTTTATTTTTAGAATATCCTTGTATAATGAATATTTACACTGATATCTAGTATAAAAATCTTGCAATTTATTTTAGAAAGATTAAGATATTGAAAATCAATCTATTTCTTTAATTCATTGAAGACATTTTTGGCTTGTTTCCAGTACTTTCTTACTGGTTAAAAAGTGAATTTGAAGTAGTCTGGATTTCATTATTATATGGCACTTTCCCTTTGATGAATACAAAGACGATATTCTATATTAGCTATCTGAGAAGAATTTATTTTTTTAATTTTATTTATTTGTAAGAGAGAGAGTGAGAGAGAGCACAAGCAGGGGGAGCAGCAGGATGAGGGAGAAGCAAACTCCCGGCTAAGCAGGGAATCTGTTGCAGAACTGAGTCCCAGGACCCTGAGATCATGACCCGAGCTAAAGGCTCAGGCGTTTAACTGACTGAGCCACCCAGGTGTCCCAATCTGAGAAGAGTTCTGTATGCTATTCCTCTTAATATGCAGTTTAAAGTCTAGGTAATTAACTTAATATTTTAGTGGCTATTACATAGATAGCACTATGTTCCAGGCAGAGAGTAAGAAAGAAATATTAAATCAACCATAGTCTATGCATTCTAAATGAAAATAATTAATCAATCATAATAAATACTTCTATTTATGGAATATCAACTTATAAGCTTTCCTCCATATGAACAATGCCAAATACCAGAATAAAGGGTCATCTAATACAAATAAAGGATAGAATTAAAGAATTCTGGTAAGCCATTTAATTTTGAAAAATGGTGTTCTATTGTTGCTGAGTTGTGGTTTTCAGTTACATAATATCTGATAAGTGTAGAAGTAACATGAGTGTTACGTGAGATGAGAAATGGTATATAATTAAGATATTTTTAAAAGTACAGATAAATACAAATTTGTAAACATAGCATTATGGAGGAATAAAAATAAATGATAGCTACACACTCTAAAGTGAATAAAACTTGGAAAGCTAATAGAGAAGTAAAACAAGGACAGTGCAAAAAGTATGGTACATTTTTATGAAGTTCAAACAAATTCTGTGAAACCATAGATGGACTTAAAGATACTATTATGTATCAAATATTGTAAAAATTAAGCAAGGAAATAGCAAACATAAAATAACCAAAGCATACAAACTTGGGTAGATACAAGAGGTGTGATCATGCTCTACTTCATAAAGAGATGAGTTAATAGATAAATATTAGTAACTAGACTTTTTAGAAGTTAATAAAACGTTGCCTGTTATTTCTTAGTAATATAAAATATATGGTTTTCTAACAAAAACGTTTATCTTAAAAATATTTAAAAATAAATTTCAGGCTACTCCTAAGGTTATATTTACTTTTCCACTGAAGGAAAAGCTGGTTGTTTTAGTTGTAGTTGTTGGTTTGTTTTAGTCTCCTCCTAGTTTTTATTATTATAATGTGGAATGAGGAATGTTAGATTGAAAAGTGAATTATTTTATAGACAAAAATCATTACTTGATTCACCTCCTGGTACAGCAGATGGAACTCCTGAAAATGTGCCCTTTTGCCTTATGGAAGAGTAACAGTTATGCTTACTTCTGAAACATACTTGGTGGTGGCCCTAAATAGTGACACCATAGTAAACATTTTGAATATTTGCAATTAATTTTTATAGTCATAGGGCTCCAAAAGGCACTGCAGGTATCTTAGCAGGTATTTCAATAAAGCTAAAAGTTGACTGACTGTTTAAAAATATTAGCAAGGCACAAAACATGGCAGAAGTATTGTCCTCAGATATTATTTTTTTCCATATGCTCCTGATTCCAGACATGACAAGTTATTTTTTCAAATATTTATTATAAAAGATTTTATTTATTTATTTGACAGAGATCACAATAAGGCAGAGTCAGGCAGAGAGAGAGAGGAGGAAGCAGGCTCCCTGCTGAGCTGAGAGCCCGATGTGGGCCTCGATCCAAGGATCCTGGGATCATGATCTGAGCCGAAGGCAGAGGCTTTAACCTACTGAGCCACCCAGGCGCCCCCATGACAAGTTATTTTTGATAGATGTATATACAATGTGTTTCCCAGTTATAAGAAAAATGGTTCTGCTATTTTTAACCTTTATTTAAAATTAAATGATTTTTTTCATTAAAATTGTATTTTTTAATGTTTTACTTTTCTTTTCTTTTTTTTAAACATTTTATTTAATTATTTGAAAGACAGAGATCACAAGTAGGCAGAGAGGCAGGCAAAGAGAGAGAGAGAGAGAGAGGGAAGCAGGCTCCCTGCGGAGCAGAGAGCCAGATGCGTGGCTCAATCCCAGGACCCTGAGATCATGACCCGAGCCAAAGGCAGCAGCCCAACACACTGAGCCACCCAGGCGCCCCAATGTTTTACTTTTCAATATACTACTTAGAATATAAAACCTATTCCACTTGATAAGAAGTTTACCATTTAAAAAATGGTAATTTTCTCATTGTGTCTTCCCCTCACATTTCTTTATTTTGAATAAAAAATTTCACAATAAACATAACTGATGCTTTCCTTCTGATGGTCCCTCTGTTGGTCATATTGTATATGAGCCATGACAATTAGTTTTACAAAATTTATTGATGTTTATTGATATGTTTTATCATAACTAATTTTCCCTCCCTTATCTAGATTCCCCAGCTTTCAGACAGGTGGACACTTCAATAAACCATACCCAAGGGATGTATCAAGTACTTCTTAGACATTCTCTCAGATCCTTGAGGTCTCATTTTGCCTAGGGATTTGCAATAGGTTCTGCCAGAGGCACCACTGTGACACTGATGTCCATGGTCTATCTCCTGCTAAGCTCAAGAGGTCACTGGTTTCCAAGTTTATCTATACAATTAATGCATTCCAGCAAGTTCTTTTTTTTTAATATTAACAAACTTATTTTAAAGTTTATATGGAGAGGCAAAGACTCACAATAGTCAACATAGTGTTGAAGGAGAACAAAGACTGAGGACTGACTTCAAAGTTTACCATAACGATGGGGCGCCTGGGTGGCTCAGTGGGTTAAGCCTCTGCCTTCGGCTCAGGTCATGATCCCAGGGGCCTGGGATCGAGTCCCACATTGGGTTCTCTGCTCAGCAGGGAGCCTGCTTCTCCTCATCTCTCTCTCTCTGTCTGTCTCTCTGCCCATTTGTGATCTCTCTCTCTGTCAAATAAATAAATAAAATCTTAAAAAAAAGTTTACCATAATGATAATTGTAAGCAAGATATTGTAATACCACAGAAAGACTAGATTAAAGCAACAGAATATATATTATCAATTATATTTTATATTTAATAGAAAAGCAAAAGCAATACAAGAGAGCAAAATACAATCTCTTAAACAAATGGTTCTGGAGTAATGGTGAAGCTAAATGTAAAAATATAAAATAAAATAAAATAATAAAATAAAATAAATCCAGGCAGATATCCTACACTCTTCACAAAAATTAACTCAGATTGGATTATAAACCTAAACATGAAACATGTAGAAGGTAATATAGAAGAAAATTTAAATAACCTTGGTTTTCACAATAACTTTAGCTACAAAAGCACAAGCACTGAATTTAAAAATGTCTACTCTGTGAAACACAATGCCAAGAGAATGAAAAGGCAAAGCACAGACTATGAGAAAAAATTTGCAAAATACACATCTGGCAAAGGACTGTTAATCAAAAATACACAAAGACCCCTTAAAACTCAACAATGGGGGAAAAACCTGATTAAAAATGAGCCAAAGACCTTAGCAGATACCTCACCAAAGAAAATATTACAGATGGCAAATAAGCATATAAAAAGATGCTTCACATCATATGTCATCAGGAAAATGCAAATTAAAACAAAAAAGAGACACCAGTACATACCCAGAATCCAGAGCACTGACAACAGAACACGAAATGTTGGTGAGGATGTGGAGCAACAGGAATGTTCTTCCATGTCTATTGAGAATAAAGAATGGAAAACAACTTGGCAGTTTCTTACAAAACTAAACATATTCTTGCCAGATGATTCAGCAGTAGCAGCTCTTGGTATTTATCCTAAGAAGATAAAATCTATACCCACAAAGATGTCTATAGTAGTTTTATTCATAACTGACAAAAGCTTGGAAGCAACCAAGATATCCTTCCATAGGTGAAAGGTCCAATAAAGTGTAGTACATGCAAACAATGGAATATTATTTAATACTAGAGAAATGAATTACCAAGCTATGAAAAGATATGGATATAAATATTTAATAAATATTTGATTTTAGGCTTCTAAAATGTCTATCAATAGTATTAGTATATTTTAACAGTGAATGCTCAGCATTCATGAATTTACCTAATAAAACATTTTGGGTTCAATATTTTAAATACTTCAACCTCTATGATTATATTCCTAATAATTTTGAATTGGGGTAAATAAACCTTAATTTTTTGTAACTTGTTTCTTATTGCAAAAGAGCTCAATGAAATTTTAGAAAATAAAAATTTACAAAAAAAAGTTTAGTTTACTATTGCCAAATAATTTAAAACTTTATCTTATATTCAAATACATATATTTTTCTAAAATGATTTATATGCTACTAATACCAAAAACTTTTAGTTATACTAGATTTCATATCCTGCAATCAATGCCAGAAATCCATCTGGCAATGATTTGTCTTAAATAGAGTTAAGATGGGTGTTATTACAATGCAAGATGGAAACAAAGATAGTATAACAATTGGTGTTACATAACTTTTCCGTTTTGATCAAGTTACTAATCTACAAATGGCTTTTATCAGTGACAGACTTGGGAATTTAACAAAACTTTTAAACTAGCATGTGCGACTCATTGCTAGAAAACAACACAATCAATAACACTTTATTTAGATTAAATCATGACTATTTCTCCATTTGAATAAAAAAGGTAGCAACCCCAATAAGTTTATTGAACATGAAAAGTTGAAATGCTATAATGCTCCTAAGGAATTAAATGATCCAGTCAAGAATTATAAAAAAAGGATATAAATTACCAAAGTGTTTGTATAATTGTAATGTACAACTGCCCATTATCGTTCCATAGTGTAGGCTTGTACAAGAACTCTATAAAAGAACTCCACTTCTAAACTGTGGAAAATATGTTCCCTTTCCCCCTATATACAACTATTAAGCCATTCATTTAGCTTTTAAAATATCCACTTAATACAGGCTTTTTACACATTTGAACAGGCAGCAGGGCTCTATTCTTATCGCTTACATCTGAAGGATAGACTTCTAGCGTAAGAGGTAAAGCCCATAAAGGAGCCCAATAATAACAACAAAATACAGTTTAGTGAGCCCTTACAATCTGCCAGCTACCTTTCTGAGAATACTTCAATTAATAAAACATATAAAATACCTGACCACAAAGAGCTTACATTCTTTTGAAATATAATAGTGAAATAAACCAATAATAGAGGGGCACCTGGGTGGCTCAGTCCATTGAGTGACTGCCTTTGGCTTGGGTCATGATCTCAGGGTCCTGGGATGTAACTCACCAGCAGGCTTTCTAGGCAGTGGGGTGTTTTCTTCTTCCTCTGCGCACCCTCCCTATTCTCTCTCTCTCTGTCTCAAATAAGAAAATAAACCAGTAATAGAATAATGATTGATGGTTGATGGTGATAAGTGTTACAAAGAAATACAAGAAAGGTAAAAGCCATTGGAGAATGCTGGGATGAAAGTTAATTTTATTTTGTGTTGGGTGGTTATATCTCATTTATGAGATGCTATTTGCACAAAGACCCAGGAAGTGAAGGAGAGTGTTATACAAATATTAAAGGAAAAGATTGCTCTAGGCAGAGCAAGTAAGTATATAGACTTTGTGTGAACAGCTTGTCTGTTACTTTTGAGGAAAAGCAAGGAGGCCAATGAGGAGTTCATAGTGGTGGAGAGAGGAAGAACTTATAAATGTATGACCTTCTAGTACATTGAAACGCCTTCAATTTTTATTTAATATGAAACGGTAAGATACCAAAAGTCTTTCAACAGCAGAATAAAATCATATGACTTGATTTTTAGGTTAAATTGCTGTACCAAAATAAATTTGCAGGGAGAAAGGAGTGCAGTATGTGTGGAAGTGGGGTTATCAATCAAGTCAATAATTCAGGAACATATGATGGTGTTTTTAGCATGCTGGGTGGTAATAGAAGTGGTGAGGTATGGTTTTCATTGTGTATATATTTTGATGGTGAATATTCTGGTGAACAGGATGGGGTATGTGCAGGACAGACATCAACATTTATTTTACCTGCACAAACAGAAGGGTGGAGTCTTCATTCCCTGATATGGAGAGAACTCTGAGTTCAAATGTTCTTTCTCATTAAATGGCATAGTGATGATGAGGATTTAGTCAGACAGTGAAAGAGAGCAGTAAGCATAGTGTTAAGCGGTAAGACATTATAATACATTTGAACATCAAAAAACGTTGTGTTGGATCATCTGTTTATGTGAGTAAATAAATAAATAAAGCTTCCTGGGGTTCTGATAGAGGTAAAGAAGACTGCTATATGATCCAAAGGGGCACGTGCACCAAATGTTTATAGCAATAATATCCACAATAGCCAAACTATGGAAAGAACCTAGATGTCCATCAACAAATGAATTATATATATATATATATATATATATATATATATATATATATATATATGTATATATACAATGGAATACTATTCAGCCATCAAAAGAAATGAAATCTTGCCATTTGCATTGACATGGATGGAACTGGAGGGTATTATGCTTAGCAAAATAAGTCAACCAGAGAAAGACACTATCATATGATCTCCCTGATATGAGGAAATGGAGGTGCAATGTGGGGGGTTAGGGAAACAGGAAAAGAGTAAATGAAACAAGATGGGATCGGGAGGGAGACAAACCATAAGAGACTCTTAATCTCACAAAACAAACTGAGAGTTGCCGGGGGGGTGGGGAGGTTAGGGAGAGGGTGGTGGGGTTATGAACATTGGGGAGGGTATGTGCTGTGGTGAGTGCTGTGAAGTGTGTAAACCTGGTGATTCACAGACCTGTCCCCCTGGGGCTAATAATACATTATATGTTAATTAAGAATAAGAATAAGAAGAAGAAGAAGAAGAAGAAGAAGAAGAAGAAGAAGACTACTATAAATCAAATGCTATGGTTTTCAGCATAGAGTGTGTAATCAGGCATATTTTATTAAAGTAACCAAGTAAAATGATGGTCGAAAATTGGAATAACAGAAAACATAAAAATCAGAGATTTTAAAAAGAGATATGGGACAGTGTAGAGAATATAGTCAATGATATTATAATAGTGTTATATGGTGATAGATAGTGGCTATATTTGTAGTGATCATAGAATAATGTATGGAGATATTGAAAACCTGAAACCAATGTAACACTGACTATCAACTACACTCAAATAAAAAAATAGTAAAAAGAAAACATTTTAATTTAAAAAGATAAAAAGAGGGACAAGAATTTGAAAAGTGAATTTCAAAAAGAGTAAAGATGAGGCTAAGACATACTCTGAACCTTGAGGAAAACACCATTTTGAAAATTCTTCCCATTTTGAGAAAACTCAAATGAATCAATACCATAAAAGAACCCATTTTAACTGAGAGATGTAATGAATGCTCAAGAAATAATTTTATGACAGGATAATTCTTCCCTATGAAACAGCATACAGAAACCCGGGGAAACACCTGGAAGCCAAATAAACTATACTGAAAATAAGAATTAGGAAAAAGATGAATGATGAAAAATAAGAAAATTAGACCTGCGACAGAGACCTAGTGAAGAGAATTTTTAGCTTGTGGTTTAATGTTTTTGAGGATAATCTAGAGTTTATAACTGCCTTGAGGCAGGCTGGTTGTAGGCAGTTTAGGCATACCCCTAAGAGAAGCCTACTTTGGGCAGGTGGTGTTGGAGGAGGCCATTGGGCTGGACAAAGACAAATCCAACCATTTGACTAAAGTGTCTGTGAAGATGTTGAAGTCAGATGCAACAGAGAAAGACCTGTCAAACCTAATCTCAGAAATGGAGATGATGAAGATGATTGGACAGCACAAGGACACCATCAACCTGCTGGGTCCTGCACACAGGATGGTCCTTCGTACACTATCATGGAATATGCCTCCAAAGACAACATACAGTAGTACCTCCAGGCCCAGAGGCCTCCTGACTTGGAGTACTGTTACAATATCAGCCATAATGCAGCAGAGCAACTCTCCTCCAAGGACCTGGTATCCTGTGCCTACCAGGTAGCCTGAGGCATGGAGTACCTTGCCACCAAGAAGTGCATACACCAAGACCTGGCCACCAGGGAAGTGCTGGTGACAAAGGACAACATGATGAAGATCTCAGACTTCAGCCTTGCCAGAGATATCACCACATCAGTTACTATAAAATGAGAACCAACAGTGGACTGCCTGTGAAGTGGATGGTCCCTAAGGCCATGTTTGACCAGATCTACATCCACCAGAGTGACTTCTGGTCTTTTGGGGTGATCCTGTGCAAAATTTTCACTCTGGAAGTCTCCCATATCCTGGAGTGCCTGTGGAGGTGGTTTTCAAGCTGCTGAAGGAGTCATTTGATGGATAAGCCAATAAGTGCACCAGAGAGTTAGACACAATAATGAGGGGTGGCTGGCATGTGGTACCTTCAAGCTGCTGGTAGAAGACATGGATCATACTGTGGCCTTGACCTCCAACCAGGAGTACCCGGACCTGTCCTTGGCCCTGGAACAATACTGTCTATGCTTTCCCAACACCCAAAGCTCCACCTGCTCCTCAGAGAAGAATTCCACCTTCTCTCATGTGCCGTTGCCCAGGGAGGCCTATCTGCCCTGACACCCAGCCCAGCTTGCCAATGGTGGACTCAAATGACTAGTATCCCTATTACTCCTGTCCAGATTCCGTCATAAGCTGTAACCCTTACCCCCCACCCTCCCTGCAAGACTCACTGCCTTCTCCTTTGTCCCTTTCCTACTGGCAGGAGCCAGCTGTCTACCTGAGGCCTTCACCCCTTGAAGTTCACCTCTCTTCCCCTTCCTCTTCCTCCTCCTTACAACCTGCTCATGAAAGAAAGGAACAGAGAGGCAGGTACTTGCTCGTGGCTACTTCCTTCCCTCCCATATGTTGGACCAAGACCCCTCCCTGTCATCTGGTACTGCCTGGACGTCGAGGGAGTTGGAGATGAGGCATGCCAGTGAAAGCTGTCGGAGCTTTCCTGTTTTGGTTTTGTCTGCTTAGCATAACATGTAAGACTGAGTTCTGGTGGCAGGGACCTAGTCCTTGGGGCTATAGCACTAGCGAGGGGAGGTCAACTGCTCTGGGCCTTGGCTAAGAGCAAGCCCTGCTCCAGAGATATGGTGCCAAGGGCTTATTAATTTTGATACTAATTTGCTTTGCTGACCAAATAACTGGTATCAAAAGATGGGAAGGCAAAGACTGGAAGCAGTGTTGTGACCATGGGGTCCAGCCCCAAACTATGAAGAAAACACAAAGTGTATAAATCTGAGTAAGTATATATTTACACACCTTTTTAAATAGGTTGTTATCAAAGATTTAATCAATGGGTAATATGCTCCTCGTGGCTGGGAAGCATCAGTTGCCATATATTAAAAACAAAGAAAAGAGGTGTCTGGGTGGCTTCCTCCAAGAAGTGTCCCTTCTTTTCAGGTCATGATCCCAGGGTCCTGGGATGGAGCCCCACATCAGGCTCTCTGCTCAGTGGGAAACCTGCTTCTCCTTTTCCCTCTGCCCTGCTTATAGTTCCTCTTCCTATCTCTCTGTCTGTCAAATAAATAAAAAATTTAAAAAAAAAAAACAAGAAAGAAACAAAATGTTTTTAAAAGGTCTTTTTTTTTTTTTAATTTTCTAGGGGTGCCTGGATGACTTAGTTGTTTAAGCAGATGTTTGCCTTTGGCTGAGGTCATGATTCCAGTGTACAGGGATCCAGCCCTGCATGGGACTACTTGCACCTCAAGGAGCATGCTTCTTCCTCTCCCTTTGCACATGATTCCCCCTGTTTGTGTGCTTCTTCTCTCTCTCTCTCTCTCTCTCTCTCTCTTTCTTGCTTTCAATAAATAAAATAAAATTTTTTACTAAATAAATAAAAAAATAAATAAATTTCTAAACCTACTTTCAGTTTAGGTCCCTTAACAAATATTGCTACTGCTTCATTTAAAAAAAAAAAGATAATTTAGAAAGATGCTTCCAGAGTTAAAAAGCTGTTTTGTTTCTTTGTCGGGATTCAATATAGAAGTGCTTTAAAAAGTAAAAGAAAAAATATGCTATATTAACTCTAATCACACTATAACTTTGGTGGTTATATCAAGATAATGAAAAGTGATTTTAAAGCAAATTTCATTATCAGACATAAAGATCAAGTCAAAATTACAGAAGAGTAAAAGGATGAATTCATCAGGGAGTATAATAATTCTTGACTTTTAATACGTAACAACAGATTTATGGATATATAGGGAAAAACGAAGAACAAAAATCATAAGTTCTACCTTGTACGACAAATGGAAAATAATTTCAACACCCTTATTTTAAGATTACATAGACAAATGGTCATCACATTGGTAAGATATGTAAGACTTGAACAAAATGATCAACTAACTGGATATGCATGATATTACATTACAGTAACTGAACTAACTGAGGTCAGTCTTTGGTGAATCACAGAAACAAGTGGAGTTGTCAAACAAAGGAATCTTTGTTTACAACATACAAGGAGATCTCAGGGAATAAGTTCCAAAGCCTTGACTGTTTGAACAGGAGAGAGATTTTTATTTAGTATTTAAGATGAATACTCAGAAGGGAGAGTTTTATTATCCCGTGTATGGTTGGTCATAAGGTTGTGGATGCATGCACATCCACATATGTATTTGTGCAATATGTATTGCATGTTCACCTGAATGAAACTTGTATTCCACCGAGGGCAGAAACTTCAACGTTAGAATAAAGCAGAGGTAACTGTTGGACAAGTCAAAGGGACTCTGCAGGCTTCAAGAGCAGATATAAACTAGATGGGGTCTTGGGCTCATTTTCTGGGACAAGGAATGCAAGGCCTTGATTGCTTTTGAATTAGCACTAGGAGTTTTGCCACTGATTTATTGTCTCAATAGCTTAGGCTATTTCCTGGTCTGGTGGTGACTGTTAGTTTTCCCATTGCCTTGTTCCCTCAAAATCCTTAAGGAGTGAGGTTTTTGCATTTCTTTGTAAGAACCTCCCAGGAAGTTTTGGAAGAAGTGTGCTTGGGAAAGTACACAGGTGGGGTATAGATCATTGAAAATAGCTGGGGACAAAAAATGACTTTTCTTATGTCAGGAAAACTATATCTCTTCTTTAATTTTCTGGGAACCTCTAACTCTTTCTTCTGATGTTACCAGCAGGCAACTGAGATATTACTGATTGTTCTCTTGAACCTAAGGAAAAGGAAATGTAGAAAGCAAAAGACAAAACTTTAAAATCTATCCTGCAACTCATCAATTCACTGCAGCCACCTCTCTGTCTTTCCCTTTCTCTTTTTCTTTCTCTTTCTCTCTCACTTTCTTTTTGTTGGCATATATCATGATACAACCACTTTGGAAAATAGTTTCAAAATTTTTTTAAATGAAAAATATGTTGCAGTTACACAAATAGCCATTTTGTTCTAGGCATTTCACCAAGAGAAACAAACCCTATGTTCATACAAGGACTTGTTTATGAATTTCATATCAGCTTTATTTTTAAAAATTGAAAACAGTGGAAATGTTCATCAATGTCCATCAATAGAGCAAAGACAATTGGAGATTCTCAAAGTAATGATGCTGAGAAAAGAAAAGCCAGGCAATGAATAGTATATACTGTGTGATTCCATGACTACAAAAAATCTAGAAAATACAAATTTATATAAAGTCACAGTCATCAAATATATGGTGTGATTTTAGTGCCTTCTTCTGTGCTCCCATAGCTTCCTACACTTGGATCTCCGAGCATTTGTTACACCATGTGAAAATATGAACTCTTTCTCTTTATTCTGTCTTACTAGAATAAGAATCCTTGAAATTTTATGGACATTTGAACTCTCAGTTATTAGCAGAAATTCTATCACACAGTAAGTTTCCAAATATAAAAGCCAGAGTTTTACAATGACTTCTAAGCTTTTACATGATCTAGCCACTCATTTAACCTCTGTGACCTCTTTCCCTGCTACTCTTCAGTCACTCACAGTGGCCTCCTTGCTATTCCTCAGATATGCCAGGCATGATCCAACCTTATGGCCTTCAAGATAGCCAATTCCTTTGTCTGGAGTGACCTTATTGCTGATAGTTCTGCGCAAATTCATCACCTTTCCATACCTTGGTTCAATTGTCAGCTTCATTGTAACTACCCTGATCTTCCTAATAAAAATTTTAACCCCCCATCCCCTGCCTAGCAACCTTGATTTTTCTTACCCTGATCGAATTTTTCTTTTTCCCCATTGTACTCATCCTTTTTGAATGCACTATGCCATTTTTATTAAGGTTCATAGCTTTTAATTGCCTCACCCATTAAAATAAAAGTTCTACAAAGCCAAGTATTTCATTTACCAGTGTAGTCTGAAGTAATATCTGCCATATAATAGTTCAGTAGACAACTGGTAAATTTCAAAATGAATTAATGTTGAGAGTATACTGAATTTCATAAGTCATTTCAATATTTTTTTCCATAAAATAAACTATGTAAAACATACCTTAAATTTACTTTCATCATATTTTATAGCATATAATGGACAACATACATAAGCCTTAAAGAAACAATCCTATAATTAACCATTTCATACCTACTTAAAAACTGCATAATACCACACTCTTAGATCCTCTTTGAATGCTCTAAAATAACCCTTCAAAGGAAATACATTTTTAAAAATTACAGATTTTTTGGCAAATAATGTAATAAAACAAAAGTTTTATTCCTCTATGTAGATCAAAATAAATGTTTTTAATAAGCATGAAATTATAACTCTGAAGTGTGCTAAAATGAAACCACCTGCTAAGGGTGAGAGAACAAAAATAAACATCCTTTTTCCAAATAAGAGGAATTTATTACCTTTGAATCAAAGCATGTGGATTTGTTTTAACTGGCAATAAAGCAATATGGAGACACAAACCATAGAAAGTCATATTTTAGATTTCCAAAAGACTTCGAAGTAAAGAGTATACATTTTTTAATTGCTACATAATGCTACATAATGACAAGATGACAGGTTGTGACAAATAGCATTTTAAAAGCTCTACTCATACTCGAACGGAAGGTGTCATTTCCCATAATTTTATATATGTCTTTAATTTACTATATGTGGATACAACATATTACCAAACAGATGTTCATCAAAAACTAAATCATTTTTAATGGGACATAATAATTTGAACCTACATCTATTAATCATTTTTTTCGATCTAACATTTATAGTCTCGCTAAACATTTTATCAGTTGTTGACAAAATTCAAAATAAATAGGATAAAAAGTCGTGTTTGGAACAGTAGATTTCTTTTCAAATTGGCATTTAAATGAAAATATTTGCTGATATTTTTAAAACTTTAAATGTAATTTTATATATATCTCACCTATCAGATGATATAAAATTTTTGGAGAAAATATGACATATTTTTTGATCTTGGTTGAAGGTATTAATAAAGAGCAACTGTTTGTATTATTTGTATTGTGATATCTTAGTTAATAAACATGAATAACTGGTATAAAATATGGTTTTTTTTTAAATTTTATTTATTTACTTGACAGAGATCATAGGAAAGCAGAGAGGCAGCCAGAGAGAGAGGAATGGAAGCATGCTCCCAGCTGAGAAGAGAGCCCACTGTGGGACTCAATCTCAGGAACCTGGAATCATGACCTGAGCCAAAGACAGAGATTTTAACCCACTGAGCCACCCAGGCGCCCTAAAATATGTTTTTTTTTTTTTAATATAGAAGTATAGTTCTTGCCAAAATATGGAACTAGCTGGAACTGAATGCCTCCTTCAAAGTCAGCTCTGGAGAATTATGCAAGTGTAATATGGAACTATTTCAGATATTAACCAAAAACAAAGAAATGATGATAAACTCCTTAAAAGACTCAAAGTTGCCCTTGACTGGTATGTTTCAAGCTCTATTCCTGGTTTGAAGACAGGTTTTAACAGGCCTGTCACTGTAGAAATCCGCTGGATGTTTAGAGGCTATCAGAACTGTACAAAAACCTTGAAGGGGTAAAGACTTGAAAATTCTTTAGAGAGATTAGCTCCCTAAGGCATTATTCCTCCACACATTTTCCTCCAATCAATTAAGACTGATGGATGAGGGGCACCTGAGTGGCTCTCTCATCACGTGGGTGGTGGGTTAAGCCTCTGCCTTCATCTCAAGTCATGGTCTCTGGGTCCTGGGATCCAGCCCCACATCGGGCTCTGCTCAAAAGGAAGCCTGCTTCCCTCCCTGCTTGCCTGCCTCTCTGCTTACTTGTGATCTCTCTCTTGCTCTCTTTCTCTCTCTGTGTGTCCAATAAATAAATAAAATCTTTAAAAAAAGGCTGATGGATGATAAATTATGAAAACTGCTCCCTCCAAATGATGCCTTTTCATAAGGATTTAAGAATTTAAAATTGTAAGAATTTAAAATTGAAACTTGATCGCAGGATTTATCTTATAGAATAACATCAAGTGAAGGCAGTTATTATTCTGATGTATTTGTGATTCTGAATTCTTGGCCTCAATAGTAAATTTATTTTTAAATTCTCCCATGGAGTGGTGATTGGCCTTCAGTCTTTCATTGATGTACAACATTGGGTCAAATGAGATGTGTGTGCCCAGAACTATATATAATCTTCTTTGTATTTCACTGGAGATGGCATTTCTGAGTTTTGTTCAATTGAATTTGGACAGATGTTTTATTAGTCACTTCTAGAGTTGGCCCTGGAGAATATCTTCCTTTTTTTCTCTTCCTGATTCTCTGAAAAACCCTGATTAATTCACATTATCACAGTGATATCACAATTCAAGTTTTACCAAACACTATAGCTGCAAAATAGAAGGAAGCTACTCAGAATGGAATACTATTGTGAATGATTGAGAAAGAAAACATTATTATAATTAAGCTACCAGGTTTCAATGTATTTTATTGTTGCTTAGAAAATCCTAGCATACCCAGACTTTACAGAGATTTGATGATCCTAAGAGGAGCTGAACTCATGGACCAAAATAACTATGCACAAAAAAGTACAATTACTTACCAAAAAAGATGATGTGGTTAACTTTATATGGCAATCCAATTCCTGTTATTGGAACAGGAATTAAAAAAATAGCTTAGGGGCGCCTGGGTGGCGCAGTGGATTAAGCCACTGCCTTCAGCTCAGGTCATGATCTCAGGTTCCTG
This sequence comes from Mustela nivalis, assembly GCF_964662115.1. Classification (NCBI taxonomy): domain Eukaryota; kingdom Metazoa; phylum Chordata; class Mammalia; order Carnivora; family Mustelidae; genus Mustela; species Mustela nivalis. Next base: position 79,401,675 of record NC_139040.1, read on the forward strand.
GGATCAAGTCCTGCATCAGGCTCTCTGCTCAGCAGGGAGTCTGCTTCCCTCTCTCTCTCTCTCCCTCTGCCTGCCCTCCGTCTACTTGTGATCTCTCTCTGTCAAATAAATAAATAAAGAAAAACTTAAAAAAAAAAAAAGAATGACTGTTCTTTTAAAAAATAGCTTAAAAGGGGCGCCTGGGTGGCTCAGTGGGTTAAGCCACTGCCTTCGTTTCAGGTCATGATCTCAGGGTCCTGGGATCAAGCCCCACATCGGGCTTTCTGCTCAGCAGGTAGCCTGCTTCCCTTCCTCTCTCTCTGCCCGCCTCTCTGCCTACTTGTGATCTCTCACTGTCAAATAAATAAATAAAATATTTTTAAAAATAGCTTAAAAGTATATGATAAAATAATGATATACATATACACGGAAAAGAAAGATACTATACTGTGAATATAAATTAAGTGAAAATTGTTGAGATAAAGAATACAATAAATGGAGACTAAGATGAATATAGCTGTAAAATGAATAAATGAGTTGGGAAAAACAAACAAATTAATGACTTCTGCCCAAATACAGCAGAAGAGAAAAAAAAATAAAGAAAATATTTAAATAAGTACTGAGATAAATTTTGGAGAATTAAAGAAAGATAAAAGATACCAGACTTAAAATGATGCCAAACATGAGATATCAGAAACAAAACAAAACAAAAACTACACACACTAAAAACCACTCGTATACATTATGGTGAGTTTTAAGAATATCAAAAACAGAGAAGAGCATAAATGATGCCCAAGAGAAGAACAGATCACCTAAAATGTACAAGAATACCGACAGCACAATTCTCAATAGTAATAGCATATAAAGAGACAGCTGGGTGTTTGTATAGATGGAAAAGATATTTGAAACTAGGTATTATACATCAATCCAAATTATTGATTAAATTTGAGAGCACAGTAAAATACAATGAAGCATGTTAGGTCTTAGAACATTTATCACACAGAGACACACATTTTGCAAAACTTTCTTGGAAGACAGCTCAATTTAAATAGAGAAAACAGAATTATGTACTCAAAGGCACATTTTGAAGGAAGGATTGAATATAGTCTGCACTGCAAATATTCTTTAATCGTATGTTCTGAATTTCCTAAATTTAAGAAGTATTTGTTCAAATATTTACCTTTAAATAAATCCTAGGAGACTTTTTCTTGGATTCTGGAAAATCAGTCCATTTGGATACAAATCTTTTTGTCACTGATGGAAATTTTGATAGCCCTAAACTGTGGAATGCCTAATGTATTGTTACAGCAATTGTGATTTGCCAATACATGGGTGATGTGTGTGTGTTGTGTGTGTTTATTTTTATTTTTGATGGTTTTATTCTTCTATGAGATTTTTAAGTAGACATGAGTTTAATAAATTATGATTTGTTGAAATTTATCTGAGGTTATATATAATACATATATTCATTATTAAATTAGATAATATACAATAAAGTATTTATGGACATATGGAACAATATCAAATTCTACTATTAATTCATATTAATAATTACCATAAGAGGAAAAAGGGATATTTTTCAAGATGAAAATTAGCGAATTTTTCAGAATATGATATGGTGTTATTCACTGAACAGAGGGAACAAATGTCAAAGTTTAACACAGTTTACAGAATGTTTTAACATAAATTGAAATTTAAATCTGAACAAATTTCACAGTTTTAAGTAAAATGATAGCACTTTATATCCTTGAAAAGTGGTAAGTGACCCAAAACATGGCTTAGAAAAACAAATTTAACACTACACTAGTCTGAGATGGTTAAGTTATGGTACAACTTGCCATTGTGTATCATCAAATGGTATATTTTTTTCTTTTGGGCTTGTCATTATATTTTATTTTAGCCATTCTGGTAAGTGTGTTGTGATATCTCAGTGTCATTTTAATTGCATTTCCTTGATGTCTAATTATGTCAAAATATATTACTTTGATGTTTAATGCTCTGAGCTTTCTCAGTTCAAGACCATGAAGCCACTTAGGGAAAATACAGTTGCAGAGGCACTCATAGACCAACTCTTATTTCGAAATAAGAAGAAACATTACTACCCATTCCAACAAAAAATAGATTTGTTATGCAGGAGGGATTTTATAAATTACCTGACACAACTTATATAGTAAGATGAAATGGGACAGGCGGCTTCTTGCAGCTATATACAACATCATTTTAATTTCAATTTTCAGTATAATTTTTCCAAGGTATACACAGAATATATATTTAATGTAAATTGTGAACATTTTAAACTCTGTATATGGAAATTAATCAATTTTAAGTTTATAACAATCAAAATTAACGGAAGTTTATTTTAAAATAGTTAGCTTTCTCTGCATTGCAGGACAGAATAATCAAGAATTGGTAAGAAAAGAGTAATCTCTGTAAAATTACCGGGGGTGCATTATAAAGTGTTCGGTAACCGATCAAACTCACAATTTGGATTGAATGGCAAGTGATTTTTAAAATCTGGAACTCATTGTCAATTTTTTTTTCTTCATTGTGTCTTAATAAATTACTGTGTTCATTTGCATGGACGTGAAGAAAAATGCATGACATTTCATCTCAACACTAACACCTTTAACTGGCAACTCTGAATGTACTTTACAGCAGTGTAACAAAGTAAAGATCACTGATGTTTCATGAAATATTTGTTATAATTCTCAAGGAGATAGGGAGTTTGTGCAAAAATGCAAATCACTTTGCGACTAAACACATTGTTTATTTCAGCTAATTTTAAGAAAATATGCTGAGAATCTCTCAAAAAAGGAAGCAATGATTTAGGTTTGCCTTCAAAATCCTTATCTAATCCTAAACCAACAGCACATAGCTCAAAGAGCAACTTATTTGAGCAGCTCCAATTTACACATTTCCTAATAATGCTTAATTTAGTGGAATTTCTGTCCAATTATGTTAATTTGATGTAATGAAAGGCAAAAGTTCAAAACGATCATCCTTAATTTATAAAGATGCCAAACTCTGCATTTTCTGAATGACGCCCAGGAACATATTTTCAAAAACAAACAAACAATGCCAGAACCACTATTTGGTCATCTCTAGGCAGAAAGTGACTCAGAGCTTACATTACTCTCTCCCTGAAAGTATACTGTAGGCACTGAAACTACTACCGTGAGTCTGTGCTATCAAATTCCTTAAGTTAGAAATTTTTAAAACCCGTCTGTGTGGGAGTATTTCATTTACAGATAGAGATTTGGTTGTTTATACATTTTCATACTTGATTTTTAGGGTGTAATAAGTATGTTTTAAAATTCATGGTGGTTTTGAATACTGTTGGATAATTGAGCTAAAATGGTATATCCATTCCTCCGAGGAAACAGAAAATATAGAAAGGTAGTGCTTTTCAAATCTGACATCTTTGAGTCATTGCAGTTTCATATAAATGCAATAGGAAAAGTGTCATTCATGTTTATGATATTTTCTATAAATAAATTAGAATGTACTGGAGGCCTGATATAAAGTGGGATGCCTAAACTTCAGTAAGATCTTGTTTTCAAGTCAAAATAAATTTTATTTTTTATTTTTTTATAATGTCCCTCAATTTCAGATAAGCACCCCCATAAGGTCCACTCCGTTTTTTTTAAGATTTTATTTATTTTATTTGACAGATAGAGATCACAAGTAGGCAGAGAGGCAGGCAGAGAGAGAGGGAAGAGGAAGCAGGCTCCCTGCTAGGCAGAGAGCCCGATGCGGGGCTCGATCCCAGGACCCTGGGATCATGACCTGAGCCAAAGGCAGAGGCTTTAACCCACTGAGCCACCCAGGCGCCCCCAAAATAAATTTTAAATTGAATTATGCACCTCTAAGTTCAGAGACAATAAACATCAACCAACACAATTAATAAGTTCTATTTCTTAAAATTTCGGGAACATTGATAGTCTCATCTCCTGGAAGAACAACAGCTAAAATTTTTGGTCATGGATTCTTGCTAAAATATCACTTTCCCAAAGAAAATTAATGTTATGAATTTTCATTGATTGTTATTGATCATGAATAATATAACAACCATGATAAAAAGAGTAGGAAAATCATGATATCTCATCTGTAAGGGCATGTGGAAAGTAGGAAATGCTAATAAAAATAACTACCATTATTTCCTAAGTTAACATAATATAACAGAACAAAAATATTTCAAAACAATGTTTTCTTTTTTTTTTTAAAGATTTTATTTATTTATTTGACAGAGAGAGATCACAAGTAGGCACAGAGGCAGGCAGAGAGAGAGGAGGAAGCAGGCACCCTGCTGAGCAGAGAGCCCAATGTGGGACTCGATCCCAGGACTCTGAGATTATGACCTGAGCCGAAGGCAGCGGCTTAACCCACTGAGCCACCCAGGCGCCCCCATAACAATATTTTCTAGGCTCATTCTGATAACTCTTTTCTACATTCAAATTTAAAGGTTGAGGCATGTGATATATATTACACAAAAAACATCCCAAGGAATTCGTTAAAAAAAAAAAAACTCTTAATAAAGGACAAATCCAAAGGAATTTCTTTTCCAATTTTTTTAAATTTTTTATTTTTTATAAACATATATTTTTATCCCCAGGGGTACAGGTCTGTGAATCACCAGGTTTACACACTTCACAGAACTCACCAACGCTCATACCCTCCCCAATGTCCATAATCCCACCCTCTTCTCCCAAGCCCCCTCCTCCCAGCAACCCTCAGTTTGTCTTAATCTTTTCCAATTTAATTAACAAATTATGAATTGACTTACCTATTTCATCACAGCGTATCAGGCACCAATAATATTTTTTAATCGTCATACCTGATGCAATAGTTACCATCTTTCAGACATACTGATCACGAACAAGCAAATAAACAAGAGCACCGTAGCTTAAGATCTACCTGCATAAATAAAGGCTACTTCAGACAATCTCTTCACCACAACATAGCAATGAATAGAAATCATACATGCTCTGTATGGACATACAGATGAGATAGAAGGTGATGATGTTAATATATGCAGAATCTTTATTAATTACATTGTAAAACATAATATGGAAAAACAATACAATTTTAGAAATACCCAGGTACCATCATTGTTTTATTTTTATATGTGTAGATAAGGAGTTTAATAAACAATCCATGACTATTCAACTCCTTATATTTTGAAAATTTTAGCAAAAGTAACAAACCTAGCACCTATAAAATTGTACCTATCTGCAACATACAGCTTTGCCAGCATGGTAGAGGAAAAGCAAAACAAAATAAGTAAGAAAAGTTTAACATTTCACAAGAGTTTTACTTTTATTTTTTTATTTATTATTTTTTATTTTTCATTTATTATTTACTTCTATTTTCTACTTTATTTTAATGAAAATGTCATGACCATAACATAAGAGCAGAATTAAACCAACATGAGAAATTATATTTTCATAAGTTAAAATAAACTAGCTTGGTGATTAATTCAAAATTATATTACAAACTTCAGTGTCCTTGCAGTAAGTATCACTGCATAAACAAATAAGTCAGGAGTCATAAACTAATGATGATTCTAAATGTTATTTAGAGAGACATTCTGTTCTTAATATATTTCAAATATTCTACACAAGGCAAAGTGGATCCAAGTAATCTGTAGGCAAAATAAGATTTTAGAGAAGTATATATTTCCAACAGTATTTATAAAATATTACCTTTATGTAAGGCATCATCCTGGACTTTGTGGAAAACACACAAAGGAGTAAGAAGTGGCCCTTCAAGAAACATATACAATATCAAGGTTTAACATGAAGCAGCATGTCTTCTCTAAGTAAAAAAAACATTGTACCAACTGACTTTACTGAAACTTTATATTTATTGCTCTCATTTTAGGTCATAGTGTCCTTCTGCATGCAGGCTGCTATAACGGACATGATATAGACTTAATAGCTTATAAAGAACAGGAATTTATTTCTCACAGTTCCAGAACAAAGAAGGTCAAAATTAAGGAATGGGCAGATCCAGGGAGAGCCCACTTCCTCATAGATGGCTATCTTCTCACGGTAAACGTACATGATGAATGAATCAAGAGAACTCTCTGGGGTCTCCTTTAAAAGGACTGTAATCCCACTTATGACCTAATCACTTCCCAAAGGCCCTTATGTTTTAATACTATCACTTCCAGAGTTAGATTTCATAATATGATTTTGGGAGACATAAACATTCACACCATAGTATATATAAACAAAAAAAGACACAAAAACAACAAACAAAAAAATTATTTTAACTACCTATTATTTTCAACTACATAAACTTTTAATTTGTTTCTATATAATATTAAATAACTCATTAAATAACTCATAAATATAAGTGATTCACTTATATCCAATGCATCTGAGTGCAATTAAATTTGCTTACCCAGCATATCCAGAAGCATATTTCTTCAGACTATCCCATTCCCCACCTTACAGGATTTACCACAATTAGAAGACAGGGGATAGAGGATAGATAGATAGATGTATACATAAACACACTTGTACATACACATATGCATATTTTTTCCTGTTAATGATACTCATGCAAATAAAATTTAAGCTCAAGGAAACCTGTCTTGTGTGTTACTTAATATCCAGTTTTTAGTCAACATCCAAAAACAAATAATCCAATAAAAACATGGATAGAAGACATGAACAAGTGTTTCCCCAAAGAACACTTTCAAATGTTCAGTAGATACATGAAAAGATGTCCATCATCATGTATCATCAGGAAATTGCAAAGCAAAACTAGAAAGAGATACCACCTCACACCTGTCAGAATGGCTAAAATCAACACTACAAGAAACAAAAGGTGTTGGAGAGGATGTGAAAAAGTAACACTTGTGGGGGCTGCCTGGGTGGCTCAGTGGGTTAAGCCTCTGCCTTCAGCTCAGGTCATGATCTCAGGGTCCTGGGATCAAGTCCCACATCAGGCTCTCTGCCAGGCATGGAGCCTGCTCCCTCATCTCTCTCTCTCTACTTGTGATCTCTCTCTGTCAAATGAATAAAATCTTAAAAAAAAAAGAAAAAGTAACAATTGTGAACTGTTGGTGGTGATGCAAACTGATACAGCCATATTTGAAAACAGTATGGAATTTCCATAAAATTTAAAAATAGAAGTCCTTTGTGATCCAACAATCCTGTTGGTGTGTATTTACCCAATGAATATAAGAAAACTTATTCAAAGGGATGCTAGCACCCCTATGTTTATAGCAGCATTATTTATAAAGCTAAGATATGGAAAGCGCCCAAGTATCCATCAATTGATGAATAAATAAAGAATAAGTGGTATGTATATACAATGGAATATTATTCTGCCATAAAAAAAGACTGAAATCTTGCCATTTGCGATAACATGGTTGGAACTAGACAGTATAATGCTAAAAGTGAAATAAGTCAGTCAGAGAAAGACAAATACCTTTACTCATATATGGAATAAAAGAAACAAAACAAACAAGCAAAGGGGAAATAATAAGACAAAGAAAGAGAAACAAAGCAAGAAACAGACATTTCACTACGGAGAACAAACTGATGGTTACTTGAGGGGATCTGAAAGGAGTGATGGATTAAGTAAGTGATGGGGGTTAATTAGAGCACTTGTCATGATGAGCACTGAGTGCTATATGTTATATTGTACACATGAAACTAATACAACCATGTATGTTAACTAACTGGATTTCAAATGAAAATTTTTTAAAATCCCAGTTTTTAGCTCACATTCTGGCTTACAAAAGGGATTTAGTCAGGAATTTGGAGATTAGTTAATGAACAAATAAGGGGTGAACAGGCAGTTGTTAGATAAAATTACTATCCTTTCTGGCATGATCTTATACCTTTTATCTAGAATTATTTTTAGCACTTTAGACTCTTCCTATTTTATTTTGAGTCATTAAACAAAAATTTCCTCAAAGGACCTTAGACTCCATCCAATTTGAGCAACAGTGTGAGAGAGGAAATGATGTCCAGGAGGAAAAAAAAAAAAAGATGAAACTACGTTTGTTTACTAGTGAATGCATAGTTCTTCCACAGAAGAAGCTCTAAATGGTCATGGCTCCAGCTTTATATGTGTTCAGTCATATGTTCAGAAGTAGGTAACACTATCAAAAAATATAAAGCATCTGAGATTATTTTCCCTTATTTGAAAGCTGGTGTATGAGTCTGCCATAGTTTCTTGGGTGTTGATAGAAGACGCAGACTTATGGTTCAGAAATAATATAGTTTATTATTCACAGCAATAGAGGTAGCCAGAATATTAACAGTATTTGTGTGTGTGTGTGTGTTTGTGTGTGTGTGTGTGTGTGTGTGTGTGTAGGGGTGGGAGTTATATATCAGTTCTGAGCCTCAGTTCCCACAAGAAGAATCAAAACAGAGGCAGAAAATATTTGCAAACACAACAGGTTAAGTTAAAAAAAAAAGATACTATTTCTGTCTTCCAAGTCTATTCAATACAACCATCTTCAAAGGATGGCCTAGAACAAATAATAAATGCAGAAATGTAAGCAACCAATTGAAAAGTGTCTCCGAAGAAACACACTTTGAGAGTCTTCATTTGACAAAAATACTATAGGATATTACATGGATCAGGTGCATTGAATACTGGAAGGTTAAAATTACAAGGGACCAAATATTTTTAAGAAGTTCTGGCATCCAGTAGAGTTCAAATAGGTTTTATAAGATTGAGGAAAGAAGCCATCAAAACCTGGGCCCAGGGGCACCTGGGTAGCTCAGTGGGTTAAGCCTCTGCCTTCGGCTCAGGCCATGATCTCAGGGTCCTGGGATCGAGCTCTGCATCAGGCTCTCTGTTCAGCAGAGAGCCTGCTTCCCCACCCCCTCTCTCTGCCTCTTTGCCTACTTGTGGTCTCTGTCTGTCAAATAAATAAATAAAATCTTAAAACAAAACAAAACAAAAATCCTGGCCCCAATTTTTCCAAAAGTATGATTCTGATTCTAGTCTCTATGATGTTATCCCTTGAAGACAATGTCTCTAATTGAGTTGAATTAGTTTACTAAAGAGCATACCCCCATTTGTTGTAGGAGATGAACAATATGCAAGAGGCAAAATGCCACATGGAAGCCACCTGGTCTTCAGTGGAATATAGTATCAGTTCCTTTGGGATGAATCTGTTCCACATTTGACTTCCCACTTAAGGGAAAATAAGAGTGCCTTCTAATAGATTTTAAATAGGAAATGACAACGAAAGCTTATACAAGATTATAAAATGGGAAATTTCATTTAGATAAGCAATCATTTCAAAGTCATCTTCTTAATATTACAGACTCTTCACATAATCATAATTTTATTTTGGTATTATATGGTAATTTCAAATATAGTAAATATAAAGAATTTACCTCTGTAATTATAGCGAGTCTGGTCGTAGTTTAATAGCAACAAATCTTCAATTTAGAAGTATGGTCTCCCAATTATTAATACATTTGGAAATGGTGTGTCATCTTCACTCCACTTGTCTCACTAAAACAGTGAGCCAAAAAAAAGTAGGTCCAAGCTGTTTACTATGGTCAAAATGGGTTGCTTTTGCACTTGGTAAAGAAGCAGTCATATTTGGAAGAAGAAACTGAGGCTATTAATATTTTCAACTTATTTTCAGAAAAGGAAAGAAAGGATAATCTAAGCTAAAGCCAAAATCTTACACAAGGTGGCAGGAGAAAGATCTTTTCCCAGATAAAGGATTTTTCAACTTAACCATGTTAGGAGGAAGAAGAGATGAGACATTGTGGACTTGACTAACTTTTTTACACTGTTCAAAAAGTTTTCAAAATAATGTGTATTATTTTTCTTCTTTTAGTTGAGACAAAAACAAACAAACAATCAAAAAAAAACACTAATGAGCTTACTCTTAAAAGGAGGTAAACAAGAAACTAGCAAAGATTGAGTGTTAGGTATTGTCCCCCTCCTTTTTTTTTTTTAATTATGTTATGTTAGTTACCATACAATACATCATTAGTTTTTGAAGTAGTGTTCCATGATTTATTGTTTGTGTAAAACACCCAGTGCCCCATGCAATATGTGCCCTCCTTAATACCCATCACCAGGCTCACCCATCCCCACATCCTTCTCATCTTTAAAACCCTCAGTTTGTTTCTTGGAGTCCATAGATTTTCATGTTTTATTTCCCCCTCCAATCCCCCCACTTCATTTTTCCTTTCCTTCTCCTAATGTCCTCCATGCTATTCCTTAGGTTCCACAAATAAGTGAAACCATATGATGATTGACTTCACTGCTTGACTTATTTCACTTAACATAATCTCCTCCAGTCCCATCCATGCTGATGCAAAAGTTGGGTATTCATCCTTTCTGATGGCTGAGTGATATTCCTTTGTATCCTTGGATCACATCTTCTTTATCCGTTTGTCTGTTGAAGGGGATCTTGGCTCTTTCAACAGAATGGCTATTGTGGACATTGCTGCTATGAACACTGGGGTGAATATGGCCCTTCTTTCCAGTAAAATAGAGCTAGCCTATGACCCAGCAATTGCACTACTGAGTATTCACCTCAAAGATACAGATGCAGTGAAAAGAATTAGGTATTGTTAAAGCACAAATGCAGGGGATAGAAGTTATGGTACAGAAGAGGGAAGGGCAACCATATGGCAGAGTAGAATAAAGTAGCTCAGGAAGAAATTAGTCATATCCAGATATTGTAAGGCATGTGGGGTTGGCAGGGAGAGCATGAGAAATCATGAGAGAAGAGAGAGAAAATGGACCAGGCAGGAGAGGTTTATAACATTTTAACATCTAAGGTAAGCATATGCAAAGCAGAATAGGGAAAGAAATAAAAGTTTTTATAAGACTCAATACATAAGGAATAACGTGGAGGACACTGGGAGATGGAGAGAAGTGTGCTGGGGGAAATCGGAGGGAGAGACAAACCATGAGAGACTGTGGACTCTGAGAAACAAACTGAGGGTTTTGAAGAGGAGGGTGGCAGGTGGTTGGGTGAGCCCAGTGGTGGGTATTAAGGAGGGAATTTTTTACATGAAGCACTGGGTGTGGTGCATAAACAATGAATTTTGGATCCCTGAAAATAAACTAAAAGAAAAAAAAGACTGACTACAGACATGGACCACAGTGTAACACAGATATGGAACTCACTGTAATACCAGCCACTTCCCACCGACACACGCAGACTATGATAATAATAAATAATAATGCAATTAAGAAAATTGCCTGCCAAATAATTTTTCCTCTTTTTTATTTTTATGATTATTATTTTTATTTTATTTTTAAAGTTTTTATTTAAATTGTAATTAGTTAAAATAAGGTTAATATTAGTTTCAGGTGTACAATATAGTGATCAACACTGCCATACAATGGCTTAAATAAAAAAATGAAAAAATTTTTTTTAAAGATTTTATTTTTAAATAAAACCTCTACACCCAAGGTGGATTTCAAACATACAACCCCAAGATCAAGATTTACATATTTTACTGACTGTTCCAGCCAGGCACCCCAACAAATAAAAATTTTATAAAATTGTTGAGTTTGTGGGAGTCTCATTTGCTTAGTCAGTTAAGTGTCTGCCTTTGGCTCAGATCATGATCTCAAGAGTCCTGGGATCCAGCCCCATATTGCTCATGCTCTCTCTCTCTCTCTCTGGCTTTTGCTCTTAAATAAATAAATAAAATATTTTTTAAAAAATTGTTGAGTTTGTTTAACTAGTTTTAAACTAGTAGACAGAGATGAAGATAAAGTATGATGTCATGGCACGGAAAAATACAACTTACACGTTTTAAAAAAAAATGTGCAATGCAAGTTACCTCACTTCTTTTATCACCACACTGGGACTTTCCCTACTGAGTTGTTGTAATGTAAGGACCTATTTTATATTTTTATATTTTAGCAAGAGGCTTTCATTGAGGTTAACCCTTAAACTGTCCTTGCTCCCCTTCCCCCAGAGGATTCACTTAAAAACAAGTCCTGGAAATCAGCTCCAGGTAACAAAGCCCATATACAAGGGTGGGTCAGGCCAGGTGGAGACATCAATCAGCGGGAGGGGGGCGGTGTTTGCATATTGTCTCCCTAGATACTAAGGAGTATGTCCCACTCCTCTGCCCTTTGGGAACCTTTTTGGCACTAATCCTAATCAAGGTGTAATAGGCTGGGTCAAATGTCTATACTAGGGTAAATTGAACCTCAATTGGTCACCTAGCCTCACTGTGGAGTTTCCTGTGTATGTTAAAATCTCATTGGTCACCTGTGCGTGGCTAGGCCTGACTGCATGGCCTTTGCCCTTAAAAGCTAGACTGTGAAACAGCAAAGGGTTGCCTTCTCTCATAAGAAATGTGGCCCCGAACGTTCGAACGTTCGGTTAGATTCTTGATGCTTGGCATGAAATAAAGCTTTGCTTGACCTTTGCTTTACATCAGTCTCGCTCCTTTAATCATAGACCCATTATTGGCGCATAACAGTATTAATCTTAAAGTTATAAGTCCACAATGCATCCATCATCCATTCTACCCCTTAACATTCCCCTTTGGACAGAACCATGATCTAGAACAAGCCTTATTTTATAGTGCCTTGTAGGAGATTTTTGCTGCTACCTATATTGCCTACTTTCCTCTCACCATTACCACGGAAATTGGGTCCACTGAAACAAAGGGGTAGTGTAAGAAATTAAGACTTCCATAAATCTCTTTAAATAATAAAGTATAAGATAGTGTTACCTTTTTTTCTGCCACATAACCAATTCTTGCAAGAATAAGGTCATATAAGAGAATTTACAACACATGCTTGCATTATCCTACTGGACCCAGACCATTTGTATGTTTCTCTGTCTCTGAGAAATGTAGTTATTTACATGACTGAAACCTAAAAATTGTTTGATATGACTACTAATATCACCTACATTATTTTAAAGCCTGTTTACTGTAATACATAGGCTTTGTAAACACTTATTAAGCATCTTGTATATATCAAACACTTTAAAAATCTCTGCTTTAAAAAAAAACAAACTCTACCTCAATGGAACTTTGAGTCTGAAAAAGATACAGGCAATATACAAGGCAACAGATAGAATAATTACATATTTGATTATATACTCTGAGGATGTCACCTTAAATTGATATGAAAACGATCAGAAGGATCTGGATTTCTTGTCAAAATTTTTTGCCTTAAAAAGAAATTGATATTTAGGGAAAGTTGTTACTGAAAGAGGTCCTGTGTCAACCAAAAATGTTAAACCATGATCTCGCTAAATTTTCCAGTTGTGATCATTGCTTTGTTTAGCTGTCTTCTATTAAGACTGAATTTAGTAATTCAGTCTCAGATTTCAGTAAGTCTTTTTTTTTAAGATTTTATTTATTTATTAGAGAGAGAGAGGGAGGGGCAGAGGGAGAGGAAGAACCAGACTCCTTGCTGAGCAGGCAGCTGATGCAGGACTGGATCCTAGTACCCTGGCATCATGACCTAAGCTGAAGGAAGACACTTAACCAACTGAGCCACCCAGGCACTCTAGACTGTAAACTTCTTAAAGGTAAAAAAGTTTATTCTTCTAGTAGTTCCACAGACATTTCTAACATCCATAAGAAAGCATGTACTGATGTAAAATGCCAGCAAATCAAATTATTTAAAAAAGAAAGAAAGAAAGAAAAGATATATCTGGATAAAGAGAAAAACAGAAAATCTAATAATACATTGAATTATTAGAGCAAAGAGTGGAGGAAGAGAAAATAAATATGAAATAGAGATTTCCACTAAAAGAAAAAAATTGAATAAGGCAGGAGATTTAGAAAATTATTATGACAGACTTGAGAAAAAAATAAAATAGGAATTTTTAGAAAATAGCAATGAATGAAAAGGTCAATTGTTCCTACCTCTATAATATTAGCTGTTTGTTGTTGTTGTTGTTGCTAATTTACCTATTTAAGCTAATAAACAAAGAAAGGTTTCATTTAGGAATAAGGTTTCTATGTATATATATATATTTTTTTCCCATTTAGGGATACGATATATATATATATATATGTATATATATTTTTTTTAATTTTAATTGTTAGAAAATGTGTCACAGAAAGTGTTTAAACTTTAAGATACAGATGCAACATGTAACGAACTGCATTGTTTGAACGTCTAATTTGTAAGTGCTGTTAGAGGAAACTTGGTGGAAATGTTCTTATGTGATTGTGTTTCTGGAACTAAGTATATTTATTAATAAGGAATAGTCTAAAATTATGAAATGACCAGGAGTGGACAATTTTCCTAATCCTATCAGCTCTTTGCAGCTCTTTTATTAGCCCCCTTCAGGAATATCAGCTTTTTTATCTAATTAAATTTTATATTAATGTGCTTTTGACTTTTGGCCTTTCTCTTCCTTCTGTTCTTTTTTTTTCCCTAAATTACATATTTCTGTTTAACAGCTACTATCAATTCTTTGATATGAATACTCAACATCAATTTACTAACTCCAGAGATGAAGGAGCATCAATATTTAGAAGTGAAGAATACAAAGCCTTGGGCATCTGGATGGCTCAGTCAGTTAAGCATCTGCCTTCAACTCAGGTGGTGATCCCAGGGTCATGGGATGGAACCCCAGGTTGAACTTTCTGCTCAGCTGGGAGCCTACTTCTCCCTCTCCTTCTGCCTGCAGCTCCCTTTGCTTGCGTTCTCCCTCTCTTTGTCAACTAAATAAAATATAATAAAATAATGTAAATAATACATTTATTTATTTATTAAAATGCAATTATTACACAATACATAATGTATTGCATAATTATAATAATGATTCAATAATTTATTAAATATTTATATTAAATATATTTATATTAAATATATCAATTTAAGTAAATAAATATTTTAAAAATTTAAAATATTTCAAATTTAGATTATTAAATATTAAATCATTAATTTAATAATATCTAAACATAATTAAATAAATTAATAATTAATTAATTAATTAATTAATTAAAATGAATAAAATAATGTTGTCATTATCTGAGCATGTATTTTTAAATAGTCTTAAAAAAACCATCTAATAAAGTCTAAATACATTGAGTTCAGATATTTATACAAGTTAATCCAGACACTCAACCCACAGACAGTTTCAAAACATTTGTTTTTATCTACTACTCAAAATACGATTGTAATGTATTTATTTGTAAATTTGACATAGCAAGGAAACTTGGAGGAAAAGGAGACATTTGCTTTTAATATTTGAAAATTATTTTGTTGATTTAAAAAAAATAAAAACCTTAACACGTGAGCATTTCTTCTTAACTAACTCTGTGAAGTTTCTGAGTCGCATTCTATTAAAAGTGCTGATAAAATGGCCTCAGTTACTCATTTAAATTATCAGCTGAATGAGTAACAAATGAAGTAGAGAGCTTTTTAATTATTTATGAATGTATTGCTTGTGGATGGAGTGCCACATAGAGTTACCTCTCTTTTTGGCTTTGTTTTGTGAGCAGCAGTGGAATCTATGAATGAGATTAAACATAAGGACATTCACAGAAATTCTTAATGAACTTCTGGGGAAGGGCAATAAGTGCAAGGAAAAACTGCAGCAAGACTAATTACAAATTTCAAGTGGTCATCGCTTAATTATAGAAGCTTTTAAGTTCAAGTAATATATCCTTTTCATGAGCCTATCATATTGTATTAATTACCACAAACTGCACTCTTGAACACTTATCTTTTCACATATTTCTTATTCTTAGTACTTAAAATTACCCTTATGATTGATAAGTAAATGGATTTTACAGACAATGCATTTATTTACATAAATAAATAATGCTTTTTATATATATAAAAAAAATTGAATATGTGTGTGTTCAATGATTTTTTTTCAAATTAACATCTTAATTCTACCACATTAGTTACAAATAGATATAGACTTTATAGATTCATCAAATATTTTATTCTCAAATTTATATGTCCTTTGTGAAGTAAATGAAACTGTATATATTAAATATAATCCTATCACATGTAACAGTTACTAGTGCATCCAAGGACATACATAAGTCAGGTCCTACTCAAGGCATCACGGATAACTGGATTTAACTTTCTATCCTAGGAGTCTTCTGTATATTTCTGTGGCTTTTATACTACAATCAGGAGGAAGAATTCTTTTGCTAAAAGCTTCCAAATGACTATGCGAGTAGATTATTTGGAGACTAGTGATATAATATTATAGTTTAATATGTGAAGCATGATAAAATAAAATGCTATTGCCATATTTAATTTGTTCAGTAAAGCATTCATTTAGTTATCAAGCATTCACTTTCTTTTTTTAAAGATTTTATTTATTTATTTGACAGACAGATCACGAGTAGACAGAGAGGCAGGCAGAGAGAAAGGAAGGGAAGCAGGGTCCCTGCTGAGCAGAGAGCCTGATGTGGGGCTCTATCCCAGGACTCTGGGATCATGACCTGAGCAGAAGGCAGAGGCTTTAATGCACTGAGCCACCCAAGAGCCCCAAGCATTCATTTTCTTTATACAGAAGAGATAGAACAATATTACATAGTAGAAAATACAGTAAATAATCTAGAAACCTTGATCATGTTGTTTTGGCAATTTTAGAACATAACATTAGCTAAAGCTCAAGTGCAAGTTATATTTGTATCATAGGAGGAAAAGTTAATTAAAAGTTTGTTTATTACCATAGTTTAACACTTCAACAAAATGATAACGAGTCCAAAATCAATGAATATATAAAGTATACAATAAAAACAATAATCTTGAGTGTATGTGACTCACTGTAGGTATTGATAGGCTAGAAATCAAAGGGGAAGTATCTATAGGGTTTGTTCAGTTCCATGCTCATCAGATTAATAGGCTTTCTCATATTGCTTCCTTCACCACATTAATTTGTCTAATGAAGTTTTCAAGAGTTAAAGACAGTGATAGGTTCATGGCTGGAGAGAAGGTACAGAATCTAAGATAGTTCACCAGTGCTTATTATTTAAGAGAAAGACAGCATGGGAGGTGAGGGGTATATCATGCATCCTGTTTTCACTACCTTTGTGGAGCACCTACCCTGGAGGTCATGTATAATAACCAATAACCAAAAAACAATAAAAAAACCCAAACATCCATGTGGAAGTGCCATCCCTGCCTGGAGATGAGTAGACTGCTCAAACAGATCCTGGGCAGGCATCTCAGCCCAGGCCTGTGCTGGGGAACCTGGTTCCTGGCTTTGGGTGCAATCAGGAAGCCAGCAAACTGACAGGAGAGTGCAGCCAGGGTTAACAGCACTGATGATCTTTTTGCAGCCAGGAGGCTGGTGGACACCCGCTCAGGGAGCCAGGCTAGGAGGCTGCCCAGCGCCAGCGCTGGCAAAGCTTGCAGCCCCCGGGGCTTCTCCCCGCGCCCCAGCCAGGGCGGGGCCTCAGGAGGGAGGGGGGCGGGGCGGCGCAGAGATGGGGCTTTGCTAATTGCCAAAGCAAAAAGTGAGCTGGCGGAGGACTCAGGAGGGAGGGGGGCGGGGGCGGGTCAAGGGCGGCGGGGAGAAGGCGCTTTGCTAATTGCGGAAGCTGGAAGTGAGCTCACAGAGGATGTGGCTGAGAGTCTGGGAGGAGGTGGAGGGGCTGGCTGAGGAGGGGCGGGCAGCGCCATGGTGCTGTGCTGCGGCCCAGTCGGGACTGCAGGACCCACCAGACTCGCCGCCTGTGCGCTCTCGTGTGAGGCTCCGCTGTCCCGCTCCTGCTGCCTGATGCCCCTCCCCGCCCCAAGGCTTCTCCGGACCACCCTTTGCGCACAGGTAAAGTGACACCCCGCCGCGCCCTCACCTGGAGCAGAAAGCGCAGACCGACCTGGGGGCGGAGAGGGAGGTTGTGGAGGCCCTGCCTCCCGCTAACCCCAGGGCACCGGGACCACCCCGGACGCTGCGCCAAACCCGGTCCGCATGGGGTCGGCTGGGGACAGCGCCTTGCGAGGTGCCCCCCGCCAGCGGGCGCGCTAGCCCCCATCTTTCCGCAGCCCCATGCGCCCGGGCTGAGGACCCCCTTCCCTCACCGGACGTGGCCCCGCTGCTTTTGTTCTGGCCTTGGGATCCCAGGTGGAAACTAGTCCCTCAGACCTCCCTGGCAGCAAGGAGGGCAGGGAGGGATTCTTGGTTTTCTGCCCTGGCTCCTCCTCTCTCCCCATTCACATGCCTTCTGGCTTCCCTTTCCACTCCTCATTGTCAGTTTTCTTAAATGGTTTTCTTCTGCATGTTGACCCAAAGAGCTATTTCATGAATGAATATACACGAAACTGAGTTGGAGCCCACCTGTGAGAGCCCACCTGTAGAGGCCTTTCATTAGAATGGTCTCTGGTTCTAGCTTCAGTTCAGAATACTGCATGTACCTGAGGACCGAGTCCAGATGTTTCTTGCATCTCTGACTTGAATTTGAAATCCTCCTCAGACTTCAGCTTCCAGGATTTCTCCAGTCCTTGCTCTCCCACAGTCTTGGTGGGGATCCGCCATGAGTGTTGAACACAGGAATGAATGAATGATATATAGCCCAGATGGCTGGGGCTTTGTCTTGTTTTGCTGAGGTTGGAAAGTCTTGGGAGAGACCCCCTGTATGCAGATACAGAGCTGCATATAATTGCTTAGATAAACGTGTTCCCCACTATATTGCTTGGGCATTAAACATTTCGCCCTTAACCTGTGGCTTGAGCAGTTAGGAGGAGACAATCTGAAGGTGAATCAGAAGATGGCTGAATCCACATGGTGGTGGTCTGAGTTTGGGAGATTTTCCTGGAGATTCAAACGAAAGATCTAAATTCTTCCAGTGGGGAGTGGTGAACATTTTATCGATGGGAGATGGAAAATAAATGGTCTGGTTAACCTTTCCCTCCCCCTCAAAACCCATTATTTGAAAACACAAAAAGGGAAGTGAAGGGAGAAATCCTCCCACTCCCATTCCCACTCACCTCCATAGCCACCTCCTCTTCCCAGAACATAGCAGACAAGGTGCCAAGAAGTGTTAGGTACCAGCAGTGGTCTCAGATCTCATTCAAGGATCATGGTGAAAGGCATTCAAAGAGATTGTGGGGGCACAGGGATCCAATTAAGGGGGACAAGTTTAAGTTTTGCCTGGTCCACTAAAAACTAATGGCACTAGAGAAGATGAGCTTTGGGAACTATAGCTTAATGGATACAATGTGTAAAAAGCTTCAGTGAGTCATGGTGGGAAGAGGCCATGAGAGCAGCAAACACAGTCTTAGATGATGTTATTAATAGCACTACAGGCTCTAGATTTCCTGTGGTGGTGTTCTTGGCAAGACCAGCCCGGCCAAAGTGGATACTCTCAACCTGGAACAGAGGGTCTTGGAGATGCCAGCACGTGAGGTATGATGAGAGGGTAAAATGATAGGAGGTGTAATTTGAAAGGACTGACTCCTTGACTTTAAAAGGGAGAACCCAAATCTGTAGGTGAAATCTTTCTGGCTACAAAGAGGGCCAAGGCCTCCTAAGGCCAAGGACTCCTTGTCACTTGCAAAGATGTCGAAGAACATATTCAGACTTTTCAAAGATGTCCTCATATCATAGGTTCCCACTCTGGAATTCTATCAATAAGGTGAGAGTTCCTCTAGTTGAAAAAGAGATCTAAAAAGACTTCCCTTTCTCATGTAATTTCTGTAACCTCCAGGACACACCCACCTCCCCCTTCCAGCTCTGTAATGAAGCCACAGCTGGTGCCAATTTGTGGAACTCCTTAAAGGCTATTCTCCCTTATATACCCCCGGATCAAGTTCCCATGCTCCCTCACCTGATTTCCTGCACTCACCTCCCACCTGGTGTGTTCACACCTGCAAGTGCCTTTTACCAACCCCTTTGTCAAAAGGCAGCCAGAGTGACCTTTCAAAGACCTATCAGTTCCTGGCATTTGTCTCCATAGAAATCTGCACTGATCTTCTAACAAATTCTCAGTCCTCCAAAGGCACCCATAATCCTCCCATCAGTCTCTTCATACCCCTCCAACTGACTGATGCCTGTTCTGCCCCATCTCTCTGCCCTTCAACCACACTGCCTCCTTCTTCCTGTGGAGACCTCTCATGGCACCTGCCTCCAAGCACAGGTGATTCCCATTGATGGGAAGACCCTCTTCTCTCCCCCATCTCCCCACTCCTGTTACTCCCACTTATTCGTGAGCTCACAAGCCCCATGGTACACACTCTCCATGCAGCCTGCTCTCTTTTCTAGCACTGGCCTCCGGTTCTAGCTGTGGTTGTGTCATGGATGTCCCTCCCCAGCCAGCCTCCAAGCTCTCCTTCCCTTTAGCTCCAACACCTGACACAGTGCCTGGCACGTAGTAAGCCCTGGCTAGCTTCTAAGAGCCTCACTGAGGGACTGAAAGCATTTTAAAAATGTCACCACGTAGGCTCCAAACTGTAGGCAGAAAAAGCTTTGCCTGGATTGACATTTTAGAGACGTATTCGTCAAGTTGGATGTGTTCACTGACTTTACCTTGTAAAATTTAAAAAAAAAAAAAAAAAGGACCTCTGTATCGCTTCGCATCTAACGAAGGCGCATGTATACTACTAGACCAGGTTATGAGCTTAATGGAAGGAGACAAGATGTTTTCGCTAAGCAAATGTATAAGACTGTTGAGGTCAAGTGGGAGGAAACAGTCCATTTGTTGGAGCATTGCTATCTTACTCTATCTCAGCCACTCTTAAAAATCTGACACGGGGTGATTCAGAATTGTCTGTCAGAGATGAGTTAGATCTGGCTCATGTTCCTACAGACATGAAAACAGAAACGAAGAAGGATGCTTTGAAAGCGTGTGTTGAGGAGTTGGTGTGGTTCACTGGGATGAGCTAAGTGCCCAAGGCCACCAGCAGACATGCGTGCCTGTGTCCTTCCTTTGTTCTGGGGTCCCTCTTGCACCATGTGGTGAGGCTGGTGGCTGGGAGCAGCTCAGGACAGGACCCGGTGGCATCTTACCTCTCCCACCCTCCTGTGGGCTCCATTGGGCTCCAGTAGGTCCCAAGGGACAGCCTGCCTTCCTTGCAAAGCCCAGTAGCACTGGGAGCAGAAACTGGGACCAAAGAGTGAGCACCCTGTTTGAGAAGCTGGACCAGCCACCTCTTCTTCAGATGGAGGGGGAGCCCTGGCATGCTGACTCCTCCCTTCTCCCTTTCCCCTTTCCTCTCTTCCTCCCTCTTTCCTTCCCCTCTCTCCTTCCCTGGTGGTGCCCTTTCCCAATGCCCACTTCATCCCTTTTCCTTTCTACATACCTGTCTTCTAGAGTTTCCTTTCTTTCCTCCCCATTACTTCCCTTCACCTGAATCTCCTCTTTGGTCCCTTTGTCCCTGCTCTCTGCTCCTCCTCCCCTTCCCTGGCCCCTGTTCAGCTCCATACTGAATGCAGGCAGAGCTGGACTAACATGCTCACTTGCTAGCTCAGCCACCCTCCAGAGAAGTCACTCTTCGGTGGCCACCTTCCTGACCCCCTGGTCGCTTCTCCACTTGTTCAGATATTGCTCTGAAGTCTGAGGAGGACAGAGCGGGGCTGCCACAGAAGCAGGCCAGAGGAGAAACCAAAACATGTGTCCACAATGTCCCCCAGCACTGCTGCTCTGAGAGCTTTCGGAGTCCTCAACAGGGTTAGGATTTAGGGGCTTCTTCAGAACCGGGAGTGAAAACAACCATAGGTCAAAAGAAAAGCTATGGCCCCCACACAAAAATAATAATCACAAATGAAAACTATGTTATCTCTGAGTCCCAATGTCGAAAAATTGCCTTGAATCTGTCACTAGAAAGCACCCAAGGCCTCACTCTCTGGGTTCTGGGTGCCCTGGGAATGGCAGGAGGCTCTGAAAAGCGCTTGGGGGTGCCAAACTATGGGGGCTAGCCTGCCTGCTGGCGGGGTGGGCGGGGTTTCCACCTATGGCACTGTCCTGGCCTGACCCCCTGCGGAAGGGGTGTGGCGCAGCGTCCAGGGTGGTCCTGGTGCCCTGGGGTTGGCGGGAGGCTGGGCCCCAACCACTCCACGCCCCGCCCTTGGACCCCGTTTTCTGCTTCAGGTGAGGGCGCGTCACGGTGTCACTTTACCTGTGAGCAGAGGGTCCTCCAGAGAAGCCATGGGGTGGGGAGGGGCAGCAGGCAGCGGGATCCAGAACGGGACACCGCGGCCTCCGCGGCCTCAGGGGCTAGGCTGCAGCGTGGGAGTGCAGGGGCAGCGAGTATGGTGGGTCCTGCAGTCTCGAATGGGCTGCAGCACAGCAGCCAGGCTCTGCGCGCCCCTCCTTCCCGCCTGGGTAATTAGCAAAGCCCGTTCTCCCGGCCGCCCAGACCCGACCCCGCCCCCCTCCCTCCTGAGTCCTCTGAGAGCTCACTTCCAGCTTTGGAAATTAGCAAGGACCCTTCACTGCGCCGGCCCCGCCCCCTCACTCCTGAGGCCAGAGCCCAGTCTGGGGTGCGGGGCGAAGCCCTGGCATGCTGCCACATTGCCAGCGCCAGCGCTGGGCAGCCTCCTAGCCTGGCTCCCTGAGCGGGTGTCCACGGGCAGCCTGGCTGCGAAAAGATCATCAGTCCTAAACGCCGGCTGCACTCTTGGGTCAGTTTGCTGGCTTCCAGATTGTGCCCAAAGACAGGAACCAGCTTCCCCAGCACAGGCCTGGGCTGAGATGCCTGCCTGGGATCTGTCTGAGCAGTCTCCTCGACTCCAGGCAGGGATGGCACTTCGACCTGGATGTTTGGGTTTTTGGTTTGTTTTTTTGGTCATTGGTTATTACATGACCTCCAGGGTAGGTGCTCCACAAAGGGAGTGAAAACAGGACGCCATATATAAGCATACAGCCATTCTAGAAAAATAGCTTGGGGTTCTCTCGGGAACGCGGCATTGGTCCTTGCACTATGGTTTAATAGAAAAGGGATTATGCACCAAGTTACTTAAATGAGCATAGGTTGAAATCGTTTACTGAGAGTAAATATTTTAAATAGTTATATTTTAAATAAATCTATCATCAATCATAAATCTATTACACGAAGATTACAGGCAATTTAAAAGCAAGAGCCCTCTCTTCAGGGTTTTAAATAATCCCTGTCTGTCTTGGCACATGAGAATGCAAAGATAGGAAATGGTTTGTAAAAGATCATATAATAGCTTTTACTAATTCTATTTATTTGACAGAGATCACAAGTAGGCAGAGAGGCAGGCAGAGAGAAAGATGGGGAAGCAGGCTCCCCGCCAAGCAGAGAGCCTGATGAATGGCTTGATGCCAGGACCCTGAGATCATGACCTGAGCCCAAGGCAGAGGCTTAACACACGGAGCCACCCAGGCGCCCCCAGATGAAATACATTTCTGACTTAGAAACTTCAGATAGAATTTTTTTGTCCATGATGACAAGGGAAGAAAATGTGTCATCCCTAAACCTAACCTTAACCCCTACCAACGCTGAAACCTAAGCTGACCTTAAAGCCCAAACTAGAACCCTGAATCCCAAACCTGGAATGGAACCCAAAGCCTGTACCTGAGCCCTGGATCCAAGCCCTGAACCACGAACCCAAACCCTAAACCAGACCTCCAAGTCATGAAACCTGAACCCAAATCTCAGCATGAAGTCAAACCCCAAATTTGACCTTGAATTTTATCCCATAAGCCCTGAGTCTTAAAGCCTAAATCATAAACTTAAATCCCTAAAATATAACTCTGATCCCTTGTTCTTCACTCTAAATCCTCACCCTAACAATAAACCCAAAGCCTGATCTAGAACTCTGACTAAAACCTGAACCTGAACCCAAATTCAAACCCTTCACCACACTTTGCTTATGCACTTGCCATTGATGGATATTTGCAGTTTCTACCTCTTGATTCTTGTGAACATTGTTTGGGTCGGGGGCTAGGGTTAGGGTCTTGGATTAGGGTAGGGTCCAAGCTTGAGACCAAGTTGAGGTCAGAGTGTGGGTCTGCATCAGGGCCATGTTCAGTGACACTGTTTGGGTCAAGGACTGTTGTAATACCACATTGTTTCCAATTCATTGTTCCTTAGCTATTTGGAGGGAAGTTGGGGGGTATTGGGCTCCATGCAGCTTGAAGTTCCGGAATGAAATGGCCTCAGCTGGACCCTGGGAGGGAGCAGGACATTCCACTGAAGGGTGAGCTTCCACAGTCCTGCACTGCCTTCCACCGCCTGCAGAGGGCGCCAGACCCCAGCTCTGCCCTGAGCCCAGGCTGCAAAGCCACAGCTTGGACCAGAGCCTTGCCTCTTCAGGATCCACTGTGGAGACTTCTGGAGAATGTGGGGCGCCTCCCACCCTGAGAGGACAAGCTGAAGAGGGTGTGGCTCTGCATCCACACTGACCGGACCCGTTGTGGAG
Organism: Mustela nivalis; assembly: GCF_964662115.1. Classification (NCBI taxonomy): domain Eukaryota; kingdom Metazoa; phylum Chordata; class Mammalia; order Carnivora; family Mustelidae; genus Mustela; species Mustela nivalis. The sequence goes on from NC_139040.1 coordinate 79,425,943, forward strand.
GACGCGCCCACACTGGCAGCAGTCCAACCTCCTAAGGACCAGATGCTGGAGGAGATGAGGAGAAGCCACCTGATTGGACTGTCAAGGGGTTCGTGGTCTCAGGACCCCACAGAGAAAGGGCGCCCTGTGTAGACACTGGGGCTTCCGTCGTTTTGTGTGAGGAGACGTGGCCTCCTGCTGTGCTGTGCGTGGGGCTGTGGGGTCCCCCCTTTCTGGGCTCGGGTGCTCCTCGGTCCTCGTCTGTGTTTGTGTGCTCGCGGATTCGGTTCCTGGGGCTCCTCAGATGGTCTGCAGTCAGGGAGCGTCCGCCTGCTTCAGTGCTTGTGCTCTCCCCAACTCAGCCATGCGGGGTCCTTCCTGTGTCCACAACCACTCCAGGCTTGTGCTGAGTCCGGAAATTCTGGAGCCAGAGTGAGGACTCTGTAGCCGGTTTTGGGGAGAGTAGGTATTTTCCCAGTGTGGGTTCTTCCCTGATACAGTGCCTCCCCATCTCCGTGTGTACCCCTCCCTGTCTGTCATCATTGTTGCAGGGCTGTCAGAGGACAGGTCTGTCACCTTCTTGGTTCAGGGGCCTCCTGGGTATCTTGCTGTCTTTTATGCAGGTGTAAATGAGATCGTTCTCCATAGTCTCTTTCTGATGGTTCCTTCTGAGCACCTAGGAGTGCCACTAATTTCTGCATATTGATTTTGTTCCTTGCAAGTTCTTGAATTTATTAGTTCGATTGGCCTTAAACTCAATCTGCCAGTTATTTGACCAGCAGCATGGGTTTAATTGGGAAGAGCAGAGAATGGCAGTCTGGGCTGAGCAAGCTAAGGTCCCATCACAGGCAAGTGCGAGAAACAAAGGAGAGGAACATTATTTCATGGAGGAGGAAGAAGTTGGGAAGGGTGCTTGAAGGAAAGTCCCTTGGAGAAAGGCAGGGTGATGGAGAATTCTCACCAGCTGCACTGCAGAGCTCCTACAAAAAGTCAGGAGATGAACCTCCAGATTCCCTTTTGGGGCCTGGAATTGGTGAGTCTCTCCTGTGGGGGATAGCAATGTGGGGTCTGTAATGGGCACTGAGCACCAGGCGCCCCATTCCAGCCTCCCCTTCTGGCTTCCCCAGTCCACTTTACTGGGGCTTCCCTTCCTGCTTTGGACAGTTCTAACCAGCTTGTGGTGGAACGTTGTGGAAAAACTGAAATTCCAAATCCACTGCTTCTACTGCACCTGAGATACAGGGGCCCATGATTTAATCCTCCCACGAGTCTCTTGCTAACATGTGTTCTCTCCATGTTGGGTGACCTGGATTTGGGAGGGCTTGGCCTCCATCCCAAAGTCTGATGTTCTCTCTGCTTCCGTGTCGTCGTGCTAACATAGATGTTTGGAGGAGTCATTTCCTCTGCGGTGATTTCAAAGTGCAGTCAGCTTGTTATAGCAGCACAAATACGTGCTGTCTCCACACTCAGATTCCCCAGCCGTCATTTCTTTACCATGTTTGCCACTTCACACGGGATGCTTCAGTGTGTTTGATCCCACACCAGGACAATGTCCTGCAGAACCACCACATAACCTGAAATGAGGACATCATTACAGAACCCATCCAAGGGTTAGTGTTAGGAACCAGGGACATGGCAGGACTGATCTGAAGACCCCATGGAGAGCTGTCTCGGTGGCTGAGTTGACAGTGGAGGTGAGGGTGAGTGTCTTGCTCTGGCTTTGTGTCCAGGAGTCAGCTCTGTGTGGGTGTGTCCTCAGCTAGGCATGCAGATTTCTGCTCCTCTGAATCCTTTCCGGAGTTCCAAATGGCACAGTTTCCTTCTGGGCGGCAGGCTGAGTCCTCTGGGATTGCCCATGTGTCCCCAAATTGTAGGGCACCTACTGCAAGGCCTTTGGGGTCAGAATCCTGAGAACTAAACCAAAGGTTATGGTTAGGGCCCACCACATGGCAGGCCCGATCTGCCAGCACTCTGTCCATCTTTCTGGGGGAGGGGGCAGTCGAGGGATTTGTTCAGGGTGAGTGTCAAGCTCCAGGTTTGCATCCAGTGGCCTGCTGAATATGGGGGTGTCCAGAGGTAGGAATGCAGATTTCAGTTCCTCTGAATCCTTTCTGGAGTTCCAAATGGCATGGTTCCTTTCAGGGTGGCAGGGTGAGTCCTATGGTGTTCCTCACGGTCCCCAATCTCTGAGGCTTTGGAGCCAGGCCGTCGGGGACAGACCTCTCAGGACAGAATCTAGGCTTAAGAGTTTGTGCCTATGGGCATGGCTGCACTGATCTGAAAGCACTGTGGTGAGGATCACAGGGGTCTGAGTTGAGAGCATGGTTCAGGATCAGTATCAAGGTCTGGGTTTGTGTCCAGTGGACCGCTGAATGTGGGGGTGGTCTCAGATGTCCAAGACGATTTCCCCTACTCTGAACCCTTTCCAGCATTCCAAATAGCCTGGTTTCCTTCTGGGTGGCAAGCTGAAATCTCTGAGATTTCTCAGGTCTTGCCCTTGCCCTTGCAAGGGCAAGATACTTTTTACAGTAAAAGAATTCACCAGATGAGCTGAACAGCAGAAAAGACACAGCTCAGGAGTTAATCAGTGAACAGGAATATCATGCCAAAACCTTCTTTGATAACACACTACAGAGCAAGGGAAGATAGGAGAGAAAGCTGAGATATAAAGGACAAACCCTCCAAGTTTCCAACATCATTCCCTACTTGTTTATTTCCATTACTGTCAGCTTCTTCCCAGTCAAAAATAAGTCACCTGAGCCAGCCTTTTTTCTTCCTGAGATTGGGGCACTGCAAAGCCCACCAGAGGGGCCAAGGGCACCCCTGTACCTGCTGAGCTGAGCCCATTTGTACCTCAACCGTGAGAAGGTACCAGCCTGTCCCCCTGGTGCTCCATGGTCTGTGGCAGTCCTTCCTTCTGGACCCTGCTTTGCTGCTCTTTTTTCGCTAACCCTGGTCTCAAACTAGGGATTGCTCCTGGAAGAGGAACTCAGGGAGATGAGGCTCAGGAGGGTCTCCCTGCCTGGAATCTCCGTGTGAGGAGTGCGCAGCCACCAGATTTTGCCCAGGGACTTGCAAAATGCAGAGAGGCAGATTTCTTTTCTCTCTTTCTCTCTCTCTCTAGCCTCATACTAACCAGGAGTTCTTAGAACTTTCTTCAGTGACTTCTAGGTGTAGCTTGGCCACTTTTTCACAGAAAGGCCACTTGAGCATGATGAAACACACGTATAAGCAATTACTTTTAAAAAAATAAAAAGAATAAGCCAATGCACACAGACCTTTGACAGCAGCACAGGACGCTCAAGGGACCAGAGTCCCTACCTTGGGCAATAGTGGTAGAGGCCGGGTTCTGCCATGCAGGTCTCTAGACCTTTGGCAGTTTCCACGATTGCAAATCAAGACATGCAGAATCCTGAGGGACAACCTACTAACTGCAAAAGAGCAAAAATTCATCAGGATTCAGAGAGTGGAAATCCATTTGTACTGGAAAAGAAAGAAGTAGGCTTGCTGTGAATCCAGCAGGGAGGACAGGCATAGATAAAGGCTGGTGTATGGGTCACGGAAACTATTGTTTCTCAAGGGTCCTGCTGTCTCTGTAAAATGCTATGAGGACTGTCTCTTGGGGAACTCCTGCTTTCCTACCAGTGACACCCCCAGATTCTGCTTTGCTAGTCCCATGGATTCCTGGGGATTCCCAGTTGATAAGCTACGCTGTCCTCATGACAACACTTGCTAATGGACTGAATGTTTGTGTCTTGTCCCAATTCAGATGTTGAAGCCCTGACCCTCAAGGAGTGCCATCAGGAGGTATGGGCTTTGAGAGGTGGTGAGGTCATGAGATTGGAACACTTGTGAATGAGATAAAAGCACTTCTGAGAAACGACCTGAGAGATTGTTCTGCCAGCTGTCATCCATGCAAGTCTACAACAGAAATATGGGCATTTATAGATAATGAAGCAGTCTCGTGCTAGATATCAGATGTCCCAGGATCTTGCTTTTGGACTTCTCAGTCTCTAGAACTGCAAGGAATAGTACATGTTTTGCTGTTTCAGCCACCCAGTCTGTCATCATTTGTTGCAGCAACTTGAACTGAATAAAGCAGAGCCCAAGTCCTGGTTAATCCCTGCTTCTACTCATTTCCCCTCAGAAAGAGCTTCTAATCCAGAACTGACCTCTGCTTTCCATACACGTGCTTCAGACTCCTTCTGTGAGAGCCCAGACTTTGTAAAAGACTCCTCCCTCATGGCAACCAGCATTCTGTGACTCCTGAGGACTGTCCTCCCTGACTGTATTGAGTCAATCAAACTGATTTTGATTCTGGAGTCCCAGGATCAAGGACTGCATCAGGCTCCCAGCTTCATGGGGAGTCTGCTTCTCCCTCTGACCTTCTCCCCTCTCATGCTCTCTCTCTCTCTCTCTCTCTCAAATAAATAAATAAAAATCTTTTAAAAATCTGATTTTAACAGACCATAAGCTTGTTCTTGCTGGTCTTTGGAAGATTAGGCATTAGCCCTTCGGAGAAAGTTCTGAATGGCTGCTTCATGAAGGGGTGAACTGTGTCCCCAAAGTCTCTTTTTGCTGCCTTCTAATCACAGATGCTGAGACAAATCCTCCCAGGTGCTGGTTTTTCAAAGCACTTAATGCTTTGGCTTTGAAGTTCCTCACTTGACAGTTCTGCTTTAATCAGTTTGTGACAAAACAGCCAATTGGTGGTGGATGCAAAGTGCACTGATAAAGTTAAATGCCTAGAAGTAAAATGGCTATTTGTGTAACTGCAACATATTTTGCATTTAAAAAAATTTTCAAACTATTTTCCAAAGTGGTTGTATCATGATATATGCCAACAACAGTTTAGATTTTTTGTTGCTTCTCAATCTAGCTCAGACCAAGTACAATTAGCCTTTATAATTTTAGCCATTCTAATAGATACGTAAGCATGTCTCATTATGATTTTAATTTGTATTTCTTTAATGTCTAAATGTTGAGAAATTTGTCATGTGCCTCTAAGCCATCCATATACTTTTGGTGACATGTCTCTTCCATTATTTCCTTCACATGTAAAATTGGATACTCTGTTTGGTTATTAGTAAGGTTTTTTATTTTTATTCATTTTTTAATAATCAGAGTAGATATCCATTATCAGATATGTAATTTGGAAATCGCTTGTCCATCTTTACAGTTTCTCAATGGAGCTTTGATAGCTGTGTCTTTCAAGAAATATGCTACTTCTTTCCTGGTACACGGAGGTATGACTACAACATTATCAATGTTGACCTTTGCAAAGAAAATCATGGCTTAAGATATATGTAGTCTGCAGTTGTTGGGAGTGTTCACCATCCTTGCCTCTAACTCATCTCTCACTGCCCACACATTCAGATATGGGGGAATATTGATTGACAAAATATTAATTGCCAAATAACACTAGTTGGAGAATAAGAAAAATGCAGGCACCTGATTATATAATATTACATAAATAAAATATGTTTTTATAAGTGCTATTAGAAGTAAATTCCTCAATACTTGAATCACACAGAATGATGGAATCCTAGATTTTTTTTCTTGTATTTAGTAAGAAAATGATCATGCCTGAAGTATATTAAAATGGAATAGGGAAAATTAAAAATTGTTTTAAGATGGTTTGCGTGTGTTGTGCGTATATGAGAGAGAAACTGAGAGAGAAAGATAAAGAGAAAGAGAAAGGGAAAGACAGAGAGGTGGCTGCAGTGAATTGATGAGTTGGAGGAGAGATTTTAAAGTTTTGTCTTTTGCTTTCTATATTTCTTTTTCCTTAGGTTCAAGAGAACAATCAGTAATATCTCAGAAGCCTGCTGGTAACATCAGCAGAAAGAATTAGAGGTTCCCAGAAAATTTAAGATGACATATAGTTTTCCTGACATAAGAAAATCATTTTTTGTCCCCAGCTATTTTCAATGATCTATACCCCACCTGTGTACTTGCCCAAGCACACTTCTTCCAAAACTTCCTGGGAGGTTCTTAAAAAGAAATGCAAAAACCTCACTCCTTAAGGATTTTGAGGGAACAAGGCAATGGGAAAACTAACAGTCACCACCAGACCAGGAAATAGCCTAAGCTATTGAGACAATAAATCAGTGGTAAAACTCCTAGTGCTATTTCAAAAACAATCAAGGCCTTTCATTCCTTGTCCCAGAAAATGAGCCCAAGACCCCATCTAGTTTATATCTGCTCTTGAAGCCTGCAGAGTCCCTTTCCCTTGTCCAACAGTTACCTCTGCTTTATTCTAACGTTGAAGTTTCTGCCCTCGGTGGAATACAAGCTTCATTCAGGTGAACATGCAATACATATTGCACAAATACATATGTGGATGTGCATGCATCCACAACCTTATGACCAACCATACACGGGATAATAAAACTCTCCCTTCTGAGTATTCATCTTAAATACTAAATAAAAATCTCTCTCCTGTTCAAACAGTCAAGGCTTTGGAACTTATTCCCTGTGATCTCCTTGTATGTTGTAAACAAAGATTCCTTTGTTTGACAACTCCACCTATTTCTGTGATTCACCAAAGACTGACCTCAGTTAGTTCAGTTGCTGTAATGGCTTTCACTACTCTGATTCTACCTCTGCAAGTCTCCAAATTTAACTATTTTTTCTCCCAATTCCGCATGTTCTTGGCTTTAAACTGCAACTCTGAAGAGAAGATTTGCTTGTTTAAAAAAAAAATCAAGAAAAGGGAGTTGTAGTCAACATTGTTACTTTGAACTTCCTGCCCTAAGGGGCTCTCCTGTTCTTTCTCTTTGACTTCCTGGACTAAAACGACAGAAATTTGGCAATACATCACTCCCCAATCCAGATTACTGCCAGAACAGTTTATACTCTTAGAAAAATATTAGTTTAAAAGATCACATAATTAAATACTTAAGCATGTAGTGTAATATAGTGGTTTACAAGAAATATATTTTGGTCATCTGAATATTTGGTTTTCAACCATGGCTACTGACTCACAGCTCCTAAAACTCTTGGGATTTCCTGTGATAAGGGTGAGAGAGGTGTGTTTTGTTATGTTAATGAAGTGACCTTCAGACCTCACTCAAGGCAAGGGCTGTTTGCCTGAAGGACCAACCACTTGGTGAAAGCCTTCACAACTTTTTGCCCAACGTGCCTCCCCTTCCTCCCAATACAGGATTATCTGAGGAGGGAAGAGGATCTGGAGATTAGATCAGCAAATGACAATGATTTAGTCAGTCATGACTATGTCATGAAGCCTCCACAGAAAACCTGAAAGGACTGGGTTCAGAAAGCTTTTAGTTTGTTAAATGTATGAAAAGGCAGGAAGAGTGGCAGTCTTACAGAAGGTAATAGAAGCTCTGTGCCCATTCTCCATACCTTGCCCTGTGCACTTCTTTATCTATCTATTGATTTAAATCTTCTATTATATCTTTTAATAAGCTGGCAAACATAAAGTAAGTATTTTTCTGAGTTTTGTGAGTCCCTGTAGCAAATTAAAAGAACGTAAGAAGTAGGCCACTGGGACCTCCAACCTGTAGTTGCTCAGTCACAAGCACAGGTAATAACCTGGGGCCTACAGTGAGACTGGCATCTGAGGTGGGGTTGGAGATAGTCTTGGAGGACTGATCCATTAACTGATGAAATCTTACACTATGTTCAGGTAGATAGTGTCAGAATTTAGTTGAATTCTTGGAGATCCTGCTGTTGTCTGAAAATTATTTGGCATTGTTGGTATGATGTCCTAAAGCCCAAAAAGATATAGCTACCTCAAAATAAGAATACGGTTGACAGCTTATATATAATAAGTGAGTATTTCAGGGATTTAAAATATACCCAATAAATAATGTAAGGAAATAAGGAAAGATTTTGAAATAAAAACAAGAATAAGAACCTAGTGGTACTAATAGATTAAATATATGTAATCTAGTTGAATTAAGAATACAATGGATAGAATACGTAATGGATTCAATAGAGATAAGAAGTCACTTAAGGATATAGTCATCTGGATACCAGCAAAGCATTAAAATTATCAATATAAAAGAGGTGTAAGATGTAGGTGATGTGTGTGGAACAAAAGCTAGAGAAGAAATTAGATTTCCTTACTACTCATAGCCTGTTGACAAGTCCTTGAAGCTCCTCTGGGGACTCAGCTGCTTCCATGTGGACACATCCACTCAGGGCAAAAAGCATTCTTAGTCCACCCCCCAGGATACTGAAAATCTACTTTCACATGTAAAAATTACTTTGGAAACTTCTTTATCTCTACTCCCCACCCCTGCCCTCAAGATATACATTGGCAATCATCTCCCAAGCATATACCCACTGATATACATCAGAAGAGTCTCTTCCCTGAGTTTTTACTAAATAGTAAGAAATGACCTTTCCCTAACAATAGCTAGCCCCCTCAAGGTCCTGGAAACCTTGTTTATAAAATACCTTGGAGGCTTGTGCTATCCCTAACCTCCTCCCAAATTGAAAGTATATAATCAGCCACTCTTCATGACCCTCTCTCTCTACTCCAAATAAATAAATAAATAAATATTTTTAAATAAAATAAAATAAATGACTTTTTTTAAATGAAAGAAGAAAAAGGAAAGAAATATTTGAATATTAATGTACATCTATTTCTCAAGCATAAAATAGTCAAGGCACTGGATTAAAACTTACATACAAGAAAAGAAAGAAAATATTCATAACTATAGTTGACTCTATGAATCCCAAACTAGGGCATACATACCAAAGACACACAAAAAATATCACAAGTGTTAGAGAGAAAAAAAATAATTCATTAATAAAGAAACAAGAATCAGACTGACAGAAATTTTTTAAATAAACTCAGATATAAAAAAAGAATGAAGTAATAGCTTTATTATCTTGAAAAAAAATCGCAAATGGAAACATTTAGATCCTTATAAAATGTCATTGGCATAGGAAGGCATAATAAAAAAAATATTTTCAGGAATACAGACCACAGATAATTTGCCTTAATTTGTGTAGGCAGCACTTAAATACTAATATTATTTTAACAGTTAAAATATACTCTATGACCTTTGAGGTTGGGGAAAAGAGGATGACCAAGTCATCTTGAAATAATTCAGTTTTATGAAAAAGGTAAAAAGATCTAAAAAAAGACTTGTAGAAAAGAGAGATAAAACATATGCATAATAAAAATAAATAAATAAATAAACAGCTGGAGTGCCTGGGTGACTTAGTCGGTTCAAGTGTCTGCCTTCAGCTCAGGTGATGATCCCAGGGTCCTGGTATTGAGCCCTGCATCAGGCTCCCTGCTCAGTGGAGAGTCTGCTTCTCCCTCCCATTGAGAAAAAAAAATTTGACTTATTTATTTGAGAGAGATAATCTTTAAATTTTACTTATTTATTTGAGAGAGAGTGAGAAAAGAAAAACATGCACACAGCAGAGGGAATAACAGAGGGAGAGGGAGAAGCACGCCACTGAGCAGGGAACCCCCTGCGGGGCTCTATCCCAGGACCCGGGTATTATGACCTGAGCTATAGGTAGACACTTAACTCAGGTACCCCAATAAATACAATCTTTTAAAAAAAAATAAATAATAATAAAAATAAATAATATTTCAGATAGTATGATTTTTTCACTGTAAGACTTGGTATAAAAACAGGATGACATACTTGTCTAATTATAGCAAAAGACTTTGATAAGTTTAGATGCAGTAGTACATAAAAAATTTAACTTCTTTCATTAACTGATAATTTAATTAGATTAAATTAAGAGACATCAAAATTTAGAGAATCTAATAGTCCTGATCTATTAATAAATGTAGCCATCCTGACCCCAAAACAAGAGTCTTCAGTAAGTATATAAGCATAAGTTGAACATTTACACAAACAGGCCATTATTTAGGCCAGAACTATATGCCAATAAATTCCTAGAGTTAAATATCAGGCTATATTTTCCAAGAATAAGGCAATAAAATTAGAAAACAATGACCAAAATATTAAATTCATATAATTGGAAGTTAACTTCATACCTAAAAAGAAATAATACAGCTAATTCAGAAATGTTTAGAATTACACTACTTTGGTAATATCAAGTCTCAAAATGAGTAACGGACAGGTGGGGCTAGCAAGAGACTCGTGGGAGGATTAAATCATGGGCCCCTGTATCTCAGGTGCAGTAGAAGCAGTGGATTTGGAATTTCAGTTTTTCCACAACGTTCCACCACAAGCTGGTTAGAACTGTGCAAAAGCAGGAAGGGAAGCCCCAGTAAAGTGGACTGGGGATGCCAGAAGGGGAGGCTGGAAGGGGGCGCCTGCTGCTCAGTGCCCATTACAGACCCCACATTGCAATCCCCCACAGGAGAGACTCACCAATTTTAGGCCCCACAGGGGAAGCTGGAGGTTCGTCTCCTGACTTTTTGTAGGAGCTTTGCAGCTCAGCTGGTGAGAATTCTCCATCACCCTGCCTTTCTCCAAGGGACTTTCCTTCAAGCACCCTTCCCAACTTCTTCCTCCTCCATGAAATAATGTTCCTCTCCTTTGTTTCTCGCACTTGCCTGTGATGGGACCTTAGCTTGCTCAGCCCAGACTGCCATTCTCTGCTCTTCCCAATTAAACCCATGCTGCTGGTCAAATAACTGGCAGATTGAGTTTAAGGCCAATCGAACTAATAAATTCAAGAACTTGCAAGGAACAAAATCAATATGCACAAATTAGTGGCACTCCTAGGTGCTCAGAAGGAACCATCAGAAAGAGACTGCTGAGAAAGATCTCATTTACACCTGCATTCAAGATAGCAAGATACCCGGGAGGCCCCTGAACCAAGAAAGTGACAGCCCTGCAACAATGACGACAGACAGGGAGGGGTACACACGGAGATGGGGAGGCACTGTGCTCAGGGAAGTACCCACACTGGGAAAATACCTACTCTCCCCAAAACCGGCTACAGAGTCCTCACTCTGGCTCCCGAATTTCCGGACTCGGAGCAAGCCTGGAGTGGGTGTGGACACGGGAAGGACCCCGCAGGGCTGAGGTGGGGAGAGCACAAGCACCTAAGAAGGCAGACGCTCCCTGACTGCAGACCACTGAGGAGCCCAGGGAACCTAATCCGCGAGCACACAAACACAGACAAGGACCAAGGATCACCGGAGCCCAGAAAGTGGGGACCCCACAGCCCCGCGCACAGCACAGCAGGAGGCCACGTCTCCTCTCACAAAACGAAGGTAGACCCAGTGTCTACACAGGGCGCCCTTTCTCTGTGGGGTCCTGAGACCACGAACCCCTTGACAGTCCACTAAGGGACTTCTCCTCACCTCCTCCAGAGTCTGGTCCTTAGGAGGTTGGACTGCTGGCAGTGTGGGCGCGTCCTCCACAACGGGTCCGGTCAGTGTGGATGCAGAGCCACACCCTCTTCAGCTTGTCCTGTCAGGGTGGGAGGCGCCCCACATTCTCCAGAAGTCTCCACAGTGGGTCCTGAAGAGGCAGGGCTCAGGTCCCAGCTGTGGCTGTGAAGCCTGGGCTCAGGGCGGGAGCTGGTGTCTGGCGCCCTCTGCAGGCGGTGGAAGGCAGTGCAGGACTGTGGAAGCTCACCCTTCAGTGGAAGGTCCTGCTCCCTCCTGGGGTCCAGTTTATGCCATTTCATTCCGGAAATTCAAGCTGCATGGAGCCCAATACCCCCCAACTTCCCCCCAAATAGCTAAGGAACAATGAATTGGAAACAATGTGGAATTACAACAGTCCTTGACCCAAACAGTGTCACTGAACATGGCCCTGATGCAGACCCACACTCTGACCTCAACTTGGTCTCAAGACTGGACCCTACCCTAATCCAAGACCCTAACCCTAGCCCCCAACCGAAACAATGTTCACAAGAATCAAAAGGTAGAAACTGCAAATATCCATCAATGGCAAGTGCATAAGCAAAGTGTGGTGAAGCGTTTGAATTTGGGTTCAGGTTCAGGTTTTAGTCAGAGTTCTAGATCAGGCTTTGGGTTTAGTGTTACGGTGAGGATTTAGAGTGAAGGACAAGGGAACAGAGTTGTAGTTTAGGGCTTTAAGTTTATGATTTAGGCTTTAAGACTCAGGGCTTATGGGATAAAGTTCAAGGTCAAATTTGGGGTTTGACTTCATGCTGAGATTTGGGTTCAGGTTTCATGACTTGGAGGTCTGGTTTAGGGTTTGGGTTCGTGGTTCAGGGCTTGGATCCAGGGCTCAGGTACAGGCTTTGGGTTCCATTCCAGGTTTGGAATTCAAAGTTCTAGTTTGGGCTTTAAGGTCAGCTTAGGTTTCAGCATTGGTAGGGTTTAAGGTTAGGTTTAGGGATGACACATTTTCTTCACTTGTCATCATGGACAAAATAATTCTATCTGAAGTTTCTAAGTCAGAAATGTATTTCATCTGGGGGCGCCTGGGTGGCTCAGTTTGTTAAGCCTCTGCCTTGGGATCAGGTCATGATCTCAGGGTCCTGAGATCGAGCCCTTCATCAGGCTCTCTGCTTGGCGGGGAGCCTGCTTCCCCATCTTTCTCTCTGCCTGCCTCTCTGCCTACTTGTGATCTCTGTCTGTCAAATAAATAGAATTAGTAAAAGCTATTATATGATCTTTTACAAACCATTTCCTATCTTTGCATTCTCATGTGCCCAGACAGACAGGGATTATTTAAAACCCTGAAGAGAGTGCTCTTGCTTTTAAATTGCCTGTAACCTTCATGTAATAGATTTATGATTGATGATAGATTTAGTTAAAATATAACTATTTAAAATATTTACTCTCAGTAAACGATTTCAACCTATGCTCATTTAAGTAACTTGGTGCATAATCCCTTTTCTATTAAACCATAGTGCAAGGACCAATGCCGCGTATCCGAGAGAACCCCAAGCTATTTTTCTAGAATGACCATATGCATATATATCAGGCGTCCTGTTTTCACTCCCTTTGTGGAGCACCTACCCTGGAGGTCATGTAATAACCAATGACCAAAAAAACAAACCAAAAACCCAAACATCCATGTCGAAGTGCCATCCCTGCCTGGAGTGGAGGAGACTCCTCAGACAGATCCCAGGCAGGCATCTCAGCCCAGGCCTGTGCTGGGGAAGCTGGTTCCTGGCTTTGGGCGCAATCTGGAAGCCAGCAAACTGACGCAAGAGTGCAGCTGGCCTTTAGGACTGATGATCTTTTCGCAGCCAGGCTGCCCTTGGACACCCGCTCAGGGAGCCAGGCTAGGAGTCTGCCCAGCGCAGGCGCTGGCAATGGGGCAGCATGCTAGGGCATAGCCCTGCACCCCAGCCAGGGCTGAGGCCCCTGGAGTGAGGGGGCAGGGCCGGCGCAGAGAAGGGTCTTTGCTAATTTCCAAAGCTGGAAGTGAGCTCTCAGAGGACTCAGGAGGGAGGGGGGCGGGGGCGGGGCGGGGGCGGCCTGGAGAAGGGGCTTTGCTAATTGCCCAGGCGGGAAAGAGGGGCGCACAGCGCCAGGGTGCTGTGCTTCAGCCTTTTCGGGACTGCAGGACCCACCATACTCGCTGCCCCTGCGCTCCCACGCTCCAGCTTAGCCCCAGAGGCCGCGGTGTCCCGTTCTCATTCCTGCCGCCTGCTGCCCCTCCCTGCCCCATGGCTTCTCTGGAAGACCCTCTGCTCACAGGTAAAGTGACACCTCGACGCGCCCTCACCTGAAGCAGAAAACGCAGGACAGGAGCGGGGGGGGGGGGGGGGGGTGGAGTGGTCGGGGCCCAGGCTCCCGCCAACCCCAGGGCACCAGGACCACCCCGGACACCGCGCCACACCCCCTCTGCAGGGCGTCCGGCCAGGACAGCGCCACAGGAGGTACTCCCCCCCCCCCTCCCCCCCCCCTCCCCCCCGCCAGCGGGCAGGCTAGCCCACATAGCTCAGCACCCCCACGCGCCTGTCAGAGCCTCCTGCCATTTCCAGGGCACCCAGAACCCAGAGAGTGAGGCCTTGGGTGCTTTCTAGTGACAGATTCAAGGCAATTCTTCGACTTTGGAACTTCAGAGTTAACATAGTTTTCATTTGTGATTATTATTTTTGTGTGGACCATAGCTTTTCTTTTGACCTATGGTTGTTTTCACTCCCGGTTCTGAAGAAGCCCCTAAATCCTAACCCTGTTGAGGACTCTGAAAGCTCTCAGAGCAGCAGTGCTGGGGGACAGTGTGGACACATGGTTTGGTTTCTCCTCTGGCCTGCTTCTGTGGCAGCCCCGCTCTGTCCTCCTCAGACTTCAGAGCAATATCTGAACAAGTGGAGAAGCGACCAGGGGGTCAGGAAGGTGGCCACCGAAGAGTGACTTCTATGGAGGGTGGCTGAGCTAGCAAGTGAGCATGTTAGTCCAGCTCTGCCTGCATTCAGTATGGAGCTGAACAGGGGCCAGGGAAGGGGAGGAGGAGTAGAGAGCAGGGACTAAGGGACCAAAGAGGAGATTCAGATGAAGGGAAGTAATGGGGAGGAAAGAGAAGAAACTCTAGAAGAAGGCATGTAGAAAGGAAAAGGGATGAAGTGGGCATTGGGAAAGGGCACCACCAGGGAAGGAGAGAGGGGAAGGAAAGAGGGAGGAAAGAGGAAAGGGGAAAGGGAGAAGGGAGGAGTCAACATGCCAGGGCTCCCCCTGCATCTGAAGAAGAGGTGGCTGGTCCAGCTTGTCAAACAGGGTGCTCACTCTTTGGCCCCAGTTTCTGCTCCCAGTGCTACTGGGCTTTTCAAGGAAGGCAGGCTGTCCCTTGGGACCTACTGGAGCCCACTGGAGCCCACAGGAGGGTGGGAGAAATAAGATAACACCGGGTCCTGTCCTGAGCTGCTCCCAGCCACCAGCCTCACCACATGGTGCAAGAGGGACCCCAGAACAAAGGAAGGATACAGGCCAGCATGTCTGCTGGTGGCCCTGGGCACTTAGCTCATCGCAGTGAACCACACCGCCTCCTCAACCCACGCTTTCAAAGCCTCCTTCTTCGTTTCTGGTTTTCATGTCTGTAGGAACATGAGCCAGATCTAACTCATCCCCGACAGACAATTCTGACTCACCCCGTGTCAGATTTTTATGAGTGGCTGTAATACAGTAAGATAGCAATGCTCCAACAAACGGACTGTTTCCTCCCACTTGACCTCAACAGTCTTATACATTTTCTTAGCGAAAACATCTTGTCTCCTTCCATTAAGCTCATAACGTGGTCTAATAGTATACACGCGCCTTCGTTAGATGCGAAGCGATACAGAGGTCCTTTTTTTTTTTTTTAAATTTTACAAGGTAAAGTCAGTGAACACATCCAACTTGACGAATACGTCTCTAAAATGTCAATCCAGGCAAAGCTTTTTCTGCCTACAGTTTGGAGCCTACGTGGTGACATTTTTAAAATGCTTTCAGTCCCTCAGTGAGGCTCTTAGAAGCTAGCCAGGGCTTACTACGTGCCAGGCACTGTGTCAGGTGTTGGAGCTAAAGGGAAGGAGAGCTTGGAGGCTGGCTGGGGAGGGACATCCATGACACAACGACAGCTAGAAACGGAGGCCAGTGCTAGAAAAGAGAGAGCAGGCTGCATGGAGAGTGTGTACCATGGGGCTTGTGAGCTCACGAATAATTGGGAGTAACTGGAGTGGGGAGATGGGGGAGAGAAGAGGGTCTATCCATCAATGGGAATCACCTGTGCTTGGAGGCAGGTGCCATGAGAGGTCTCCACAGGAAGAAGGAGGCAGTGTGTTTGAAGGGCAGAGAGATGGGGTAGAACAGGCATCAGTCAGTTGGAGGGGTATGAAGAGACTGATGGGAGGATTATGGGTGCCTTTGGAGGACTGAGAATTTGTTAGAAGATCAGTGCAGATTTCTATGGAGACAAATGCCAGGAACTGATAGGTCTTTGAAAGGTCACTCTGGCTGCCTTTTGACAAAGGGTTTGGTAAAAGCCACTTGCAGGTGTGAACACACCAGGTGGGAGGTGAGTGCAGGAAATCAGGTGAGGGAGCATGGGAACTTGGTCCGGGGGTATATAAGGGAGAATAGCCTTTAAGGAGTTCCACAAATTGGCACCAGCTGTGGCTTCATTACAGAGCTGGAAGGGGGAGGTGGGTGTGTCCTGGAGGTTACAGAAATTACATGAGAAAGGGAAGTCTTTTTAGATCTCTTTTTCAACTAGAGGAACTCTCACCTTATTGATAGAATTCCAGAGTGGGAACCAATGATATGAGGACATCTTTGAAAAGTCTGAATATGTTCTTCGACATCTTTGCAAGTGACGAGGAGACCTTGGCCTTAGGAGGCCTTGGCCCTCTTTGTAGCCAAAAAGATTTCACCTACAGATTTGGGTTCTCCCTTTTAAAGTCAAGGAGTCAGTCCTTCCAAAGGACACCTCCTATCATTTTACCCTCTCATCATACCTCACGTGCTGGCATCTCCAAGACCCTCTGTTCCAGGTTGAGAGTATCCACTTTGGCCGGGCTGGTCTTGCCAAGAACACCACCACAGGAAATCTAGAGCCTGTAGTGCTATTAATAACATCATCTAAGACTGTGTTTGCTGCCCTCATGGCTTCTTCCCACCATGACTCACTGAAGCTTTTAACACATTGTATCCATTAAGCTATAGTTCCCAAAGCTCATCTTCTCTAGTGCCATTAATTTTTAGGGGACCAGGCAAACCTTAAACTTGTCCCCCCTAATTGGATCCCTGTTCCCCCACAATCTATTTGAAAGCCTTTTACCATGATTCTTGAATGAGATCTGAGACCACTGCTGGTACCTAACACTTCTTGGCACCTTGTCTGTTAGGTTCTTGGAAGAGGAGATGGCTATGGAGGTGAGTGGGGATGGGAGTGGGAGGATTTCTCCCTTCACTTCGCTTTTTGTGTTTTCAAATAATGGGTTTTGAGGGGGCGGGAAAGTTTAACCAGACCATTTATTTTCCATCTCCCATCGATAAAATGTTTACCACTCCCCACTGGAAGAATTTAGATCTTTCCTTTGAATCTCCAGGAAAATCTCCCAAACCTAGACCACCACCATGTGGATTCAGCCATCTTCTGATTCACCTCCAGATTGTCTCCTCCTAACTGCTCAAGCCACAGGTTAAGGGTGAAATGTTCAATGCCCAAGCAATTAAGTGGGGAACACGTTTATCTAAGCAATTGCATGCAGCTCTCTATCTGCATACAGGGGGTCTCTCCCAAGCCTTTCCAACCTCAGCAAAAGAAGACAAAGCCGCAGCAGTCTGGGGTATATATCATTCATTCATTCCTGTGTTCAACACTCATGGCGGATCCCCACCAAGACAGTGGGAGAGCAAGGACTGGAGAAATCCTGGAAGCTGAAGTCTGAGGAGGATTTCAAATTCAAGTCAAAGATGAAAGAAACATCTGGACTTGGTCCTCAGGTACATGCAGTATTCTGAACTGAGGCAAGAACCAGAGACCATTCTAATGAAAGGCCTCTACAGGTGGGCTCTCACAGGTGGGCTCCAACTCAGTTTCGTGTATATTCATTCATGAAATGCTCTTTGGGTCAACATGCAGAAGAAAACCATTTCAGAAAACTGACAATGAGGAGAGGAAAGGGAAGCCAGAAGGCTTGTGAATGGGGAGAGAGGAGGAGCCAGGGCAGAAAACCAAGAATCCCTCCCTGCCCTCCTTGCTGCCAGGGAGGTCTAAGGGACTAGTTTCCACCTGGGATCCCAAGTCCAGAACAAAAGCAGCGGGGCCACGGCGGGGGAGGGAAGGGGGTCCTCAGCACGGGCCCATGGGTCTGCGGAAAGATGGGGGCTAGCGTGCCTGCTGGCGGGGGGCACCTCGCAAGGCGCTGTCCCCAGCCCGACCCCATGAGGACCCGGGTTTGGCGCAGCGTCCGGGGTGGTCCCGGTGCCCTGGGGTTCGCGGGAGGCTGGGCCTCCACAACCACCCTCTCCGCCCCCAGGTCGGGTCCGCGCTTTCTGCTCCAGGTGAGGGCGCGGCTCGGTGTCACTTTATCCCTGTGCAGAGGGTGGTCCGGAGAAGCCTTGGGGCGGGGAGGGGCAGCAGGCAGCAGGAGCGGGATAGCGGAGCCTCACACGGGAGCGTATGGGCGGCGAGTCCGGTGGGTCCTGCAGTCCCGACTGGGCCGCAGCACAGCACCGAGGCGCTGCCCGCCCCTCCTCCGCCAGCCCCTCCACCTCCTCCCAGACTCTCAGCCACATCCTCTGTGAGCTCACTACCAGCTTAGGCAATTAGGAAAGCGCCTTCTCCCCGCCGCTCTCGACCCGCCCCCGCCCTCCTCCCTGCTGAGTCCTCAGCGAGCTCACTTTTCGCTTTGGCAATTAGCAAAGACCCTTCTCTGCCCCGCCCCCGCCCCCTCCCTCCTGAGGCCCCGCCCTGGCTGGGGCGCGGGGGGAAGCCCCGGGGGCTGCAAGCTTTGCCAGCGCTGGCGCTGGGCAGCCTCCTAGCCTGGCTCCTTGAGCGGGTGTCCACCCGCGGCCTGGCTGCAAAAAGATCATCAGTCCTGTTAACCCTGGCTGCACTCTCCCGTCAGTTTGCTGGCTTCCAGATTGCGCCCAAAGCCAGGAACCAGCTTCCCCAGCTCAGGCCTGGGCTGAGATGCCTGCCCAGGATCTGTTTGAGCAGTCTACTCATCTCCAGGCAGGGATGGCACTTCCAATTGGATGTTTGGGTTTTTTTATTGTTTTTTGGTCATTGGTTATTATTACATGACCTCCAGGGTAGGTGCTCCACAAAGGGAGTGAAAACAGGATGCATGATATACCCCTCACCTCCCATGCTGTCTTTCTCTTAAATAATAAGCACTGCTGAACTATCTTAGATTCTGTACCTTCTCTCCAGCCATGAACCTATCACTGTCTTTAACTCTTGAAAACTTCATTAGACAAATTAATGTGGTGAAGGAAGCAATATGAGAAAGCCTATTAATCTGATGAACATGGAACTGAACAAACCCTATAGATACTTTCCCTTTGATTTCTAGCCTATCAATACCTACAGTGAGTCACATACACTCAAGATTATTGTTTTTATTGTATACTTCATATATTCATTGATTTTGGACTCGTTATCATTTTGTTGAAGTGTTAAACTATGGTAATAAAGAAACTTTTAATTAGCTTTTCCTCCTATGATACAAATATAACTTTCACTTGAGCTTTAGCTAATTTTATGTTCTAAAATTGCCAAAACAACATGATCAAGGTTTCTAGATTATTTACTGTATTTTCTACTATGTAATATTGTTCTATCTCTTCTGTATAAAGAAAATGAATGCTTGGGGCTCTTGGGTGGCTCAGTGTGTTAAAGCCTCTGCCTTCTGCTCAGGTCATGATCCCAGAGTCCTGGGATAGAGCCCCACATCAGGCTCTCTGCTCAGCAGGGACCCTGCTTCTCTTCCTTTCTCTCTGCCTGCCTCTCTGTCTACTTGTGATCACTGTCTGTCAAATAAATAAATAAAATCTTTAAAAAAAGAAAATGAATGCTTGATAACTAAATGAATGCTTTACTGAACAAATTAAATATGGCAATAGCATTTTATTTTATCATGCTTCACATATTAAACAATAATATTATATCACTAGTCTACAAATAATCTACTCGCATAGTCATTTGGAAGCTTTTAGCAAAAGAATTCTTCCTCCTGATTGTAGTATAAAAGCCACAGAAATATACAGAAGACTCCTAGGATAGAAAGTTAAATCCAGTTATCCGTGATGCCTTGAGTAGGACCTGACCTATGTATGTCCTGGGATGCACTAGTAACTGTTACATGTGATAGGATTATATTTAATATATACAGTTGCATTTACTTCACAAAGGACATATAAATTTGAGAATAAAATATTTGATGAATCTATAAAGTCTATATCTATTTGTAACTAATGTGGTAGAATTAAGATGTTAATTTGAAAAAAAAATTCATTGAAAACATACACATATGCAATTGTTTTTATATATATAAACAACATTATTTATTTATTTAAATAGATGCATTGTCAGTAAAATCCATTTACTTATCAATCATAAGGATAATTTTAAGTACTAAGAATAAGAAATATGTGAAAAGATAAGTGTTCAAGAGTGCAGTTTGTGGTAATTAATACAATATGATAGGCTCATAAAAATGATATATTACTTGAACTTAAAAGCTTCTATAATTAAGCGATGACCACTTGAAATTTGTAATTAGTCTTGCTGCAGTTTTTCCTTGCACTTATTGCCCTTCCCCAGAAGTTCATTAAGAATTTCTGTGAATGTCCTTATGTTTAATCTCATTCATAGATTCCACTGCTGCTCACAAAAGAAAGCCAAAAAGAGAGGTAACTCTATGTGGCACTCCATCCACAAGCAATACATTCATAAATAATTAAAAAGCTCTCTACTTCATTTGTTACCCATTCAGCTGATAATTTAAATGAGTAACTGAGTCCATTTTATCAGCACTTTTAATAGAATGCGACTCAGAAACTTCACAGTGTTATTTAAGAAGAAATGCTCACGTGTTAAGGTTTTTATTTTTTTAAATCAACAAAATAATTTTCAAATATTAAAAGCAAATGTCTCCTTTTCCTCCAAGTTTCCTTGCTATGTCAAAGTTACAAATAAATACATTAAAAACGTATTTTGAATAGTAGATAAAAACAAAAGTTTTGAAACTGTGGGTTGAGTGTCTGGGTTAACTTGTATAAATATCTGAACTCAATGTATTTAGACTTTATTAGATTTTTTTTAGACTATTTAAAAATACATGCTCAGATAATGACAACATTATTTTATTCATTTTAATAAATAAATTATTTTATTTAATTATGTTTAGATATTTATTTATTAAATTAATGATTTAATATTTAATAATCTAAATTTGAAATATTTTAAATTCTAAAAATATTTATTTAATTAAATTGATATATTTAATATAAATATTTAATAAATTATTTAATCATTATTATAATTATGCAATACATTATGTATTGTTTAATAATTGCATTTTAATAAATAAATAAATGTATTATTTACATTATATTATTTTATTTTATTTAGTTGACAAAGAGAGGGAGAACGCAAGCAAAGGGAGCTGCAGGCAGAAGGAGAAGGAGAAGTAGGCTCCCAGTTGAGTAGAAAGTTCAACCTGGGGTTCCATCCCAGGACCTTGGGATCACCACCTGAGTCGAAGGCAGATGCTTAACTGACTGAGCCATCCAGATGCCCAAGGCTTTGTATTCTTCGCTTCTAAATATTGATGCTCCTTCATCTCTGAAGTTAGTAAATTGATGTTGAGTATTCATATCAAAGAATTGATAGTAGCTGTTAAACAGAAACATGTAATTTAGGGGAAAAAAAGAGCAGAAGGAAGAGAAAGGCCAAAAGTCAAAAGCACATTAATATAAAATTTAATTAGATAAAAAAGCTGATATTCCTGAAGGGGGCTAATAAAAGAGCTGCAAAGAGCTGATAGGATTAGGAAAATTGTCCACTCCTGGTCATTTCATAATTTTAAACTATTCCTTATTAATAAATATACTTAGTTCCAGAAACACAATCACATAAGAACATTTCCACCAGGTTTACTCTAACAGCATTTACAAATTAGACGTTCAAACAATGCAGTTCATTACATGTTGCATCTGTATCTTAAAGTTTAAACACTTTCTGTGACACATTTTCTAACAATTAAAATTAAAAAATATATATATACATAGATATATATACATATATATCTATGTATATATATATATATACCTTATCCCTAAATGGAAAAAATATATATATAGAGAGAGAAACCTCATCCCTAAATGAAACCTTTCTTTGTTTATTAGCTTAAATAGGTAAATTAGCAACAACAACAACAACAAACAGCTAATATTATAGAGGTAGGAACAATTGACCTTTTCATTCATTGCTCTTTTCTAAAAATTCCTATTTTATTTTTTTCTCAAGTCTGTCATAATAATTTTCTAAATCTCCTGCCTTATTCAATTTTTTTCTTTTAGTGGAAATCTCTATTTCATATTTATTTTCTCTTCCTCCACTCTTTGCTCTAATAATTCAATGTATTATTAGATTTTCTGTTTTTCTCTTTATCCAGATATATCTTTTCTTTCTTTCTTTCTTTTTTAAATAATTTGATTTGCTGGCATTTTACATCAGTACATGCTTTCTTATGGATGTTAGAAATGTCTGTGGAACTACTAGAAGAATAAACTTTTTTACCTTTAAGAAGTTTACAGTCTAGAGTGCCTGGGTGGCTCAGTTGGTTAAGTGTCTTCCTTCAGCTTAGGTCATGATGCCAGGGTACTAGGATCCAGTCCTGCATCAGCTACCTGCTCAGCAAGGAGTCTGGTTCTTCCTCTCCCTCTGCCCCTCCCTCTCTCTCTCTAATAAATAAATAAAATCTTAAAAAAAAAAGACTTACTGAAATCTGAGACTGAATTACTAAATTCAGTCTTAATAGAAGACAGCTAAACAAAGCAATGATCACAACTGGAAAATTTAGCGAGATCATGGTTTAACATTTTTGGTTGACACAGGACCTCTTTCAGTAACAACTTTCCCTAAATATCAATTTCTTTTTAAGGCAAAAAATTTTGACAAGAAATCCAGATCCTTCTGATCATTTTCATATCAATTTAAGGTGACATCCTCAGAGTATATAATCAAATATGTAATTATTCTATCTGTTGCCTTGTATATTGCCTGTATCTTTTTCAGACTCAAAGTTCCATTGAGGTAGAGTTTTTTTTTTAAAGCAGAGATTTTTAAAGTGTTTGATATATACAAGATGCTTAATAAGTGTTTACAAAGCCTATGTATTACAGAAGCCTTAAACAGGCTTTAAAATAATGTAGGTGATATTAGTAGTCATATCAAACAATTTTTAGGTTTCAGTCATGTAAATAACTACATTTCTCAGAGACAGAGAAACATACAAATGGTCTGGGTCCAGTAGGATAATGCTAGCATGTGTTGTAAATTCTCTTATATGACCTTATTCTTGCAAGAATTGGTTATGTGGCAGAAAAAAAGGTATCACTATCTTATACTTTATTATTTAAAGAGATTTATGGAAGTCTTAATTTCTTACACTACCCCTTTGTTTCAGTGGACCCAATTTCCGTGGTAATGGTGAGAGGAAAGTAGGCAATTTAGGCAGCAGCAAAAATCTCCTACAAGGCACTATAAAATAAGGCTTGTTCTAGATCATGGGTCTGTCCAAAGGGGAATGTTAAGGGGTAGAATGGATGATGGATGCATTGTAGACTTATAACTTTAAGATTAATACTGTTATGCCCCAATAATGGGTCTATGATTAAAGGAGCGAGACTGATGTAAAGCAAAGGTCAAGCAAAGCTTTATTTCATGCCAAGCATCAAGAATCTAACCGAACGTTCGGGGCCACACCTCTTATGAGAGAAGACAACCCTTTGCTGTTTCACAGTCTAGCTTTTAAGGGCAAAGGCCATGCAGTCAGGCCTGGCCACGCACAGGTGACCAATGAGATTTTAACACACACAGGAAACTCCACAGTGAGGCTAGATGAACAATTGAGGTTCAATTTACCCTAGTATAGACATTTGACCCAGCCTATTATACCTTGATTAGGATTGGTGCAAAAAAGTTTCCCAAAGGGCGGAGGAGTGGGGCATACTCCTTAGTATCTAGGGAGACAATATGCAAACACCGCCCCCCTCCCGCTGATTGATGTCTCCACCTGGCCTGACCCACCCTTGTATATGGGCTTTGTTACCTGGAGCTGATTTCCAGGACTTGTTTTTAAGTGAATCCCCTGGGGGAAGGGGAACAAGGACAGTTTAAGGGTTAACCTCAATGAAAGCCTCTTGCTAAAATATAAAAATATAAAGTAGGTCCTTACATTACAACAACTCAGTAGGGAAAGTCCCAGTGTGGTGATAAAAGAAGTGAGGTAACTTGCATTGCACATTTTTTTTTAAAACGTGTAAGTTGTATTTTTCCGTGCCATGACATCATACCTTATCTTCATCTCTGTCTACTAGTTTAAAACTAGTTAAACAAATTCAACAATTTTTTAAAAAATATTTTATTTATTTATTTAAGAGCAAAAGCCAGAGAGTTAGAGAGAGAGCATGAGCAATATGGGGCTCGATCCCAGGACTCTTGAGATCCTGATCTGAGCCAAAGGCAGACACTTAACTGACTAAGCAAATGAGACTCCCACAAACTCAACAATTTTATAAAATTTTTATTTGTTGGGGTGCCTGGCTGGAACAGTCAGTAAAATATGTAAATCTTTATCTTGGGGTTGTACGTTTGAAATCCACCTTGGGTGTAGAGGTTTTATTTAAAAATAAAATCTTTAAAAATTTTTTTTTTCATTTTTTTATTTAAGCCATTGTATGGCAGTGTTGATCACTATATTGTACACCTGAAACTAATATTAACCTTATTTTAACTAACTACAATTTAAATAAAAACTTTAAAAATAAAATAAAAATAATAATCATAAAAATAAAAAAGAGGAAAAATTATTTGGCAGGAAATTTTCTTAATTGCATTATTATTTATTATTATCATAGTCTGTGTGTGTCGGTGGGAAGTGGCTGGTATTACAGTGAGTTCCATATCTGTGTTACACTGAGGTCCATGTCTGTAGTCAGTCTTTTTTTTGTTTTAGTTTATTTTCAGGGATCCAAAATTCATTGTTTATGCACCACACCCAGTGCTTCATGTAAAAAATTCCCTCCTTAATACCCACCACTGGGCTCACCCAACCACCTGCCACCCTCCTCTTCAAAACCCTCAGTTTGTTTCTCAGAGTCCACAGTCTCTCATGGTTTGTCTCTCCCTCCGATTTCCCCCAGCACACTTCTCTCCATCTCCCAGTGTCCTCCACGTTATTCCTTATGTATTGAGTCTTATAAAAACTTTTATTTCTTTCCCTATTCTGCTTTGCATATGCTTACCTTAGATGTTAAAATGTTATAAACCTCTCCTGCCTGGTCCATTTTCTCTCTCTTCTCTCATGATTTCTCATGCTCTCCCTGCCAACCCCACATGCCTTACAATATCTGGATATGACTAATTTCTTCCTGAGCTACTTTATTCTACTCTGCCATATGGTTGCCCTTCCGTCTTCTGTACCATACCTTCTATCCCCTGCATTTGTGCTTTAACAATACCTAATTCTTTTCACTACATCTGTATCTTTGAGGTGAATACTCAGTAGTGCAATCGCTGGGTCATACGCTAGCTCTATTTTACTGGAAAGAAGGGCCATATGCACCCCAGTGTTCATAGCAGCAATGTCCACTATAGCCATTCTGTTGAAAGAGCCAAGATCCCCTTCAACAGACAAACGGATAAAGAAGATGTGATCCAAGGATACAAAGGAATATCACTCAGCCATCAGAAAGGATGAATACCCAACTTTTGCATCAACATGGATGGGACTGGAGGAGATTATGTTAAGTGAAATAAGTCAAGCAGAGAAAGTCAATCATCATATGGTTTCACTTATTTGTGGAACCTAAGGATAGCATGGAGGACATTAGGAGAAGGAAAGGAAAAATGAAGTGGGGGGATTGGAGGGGGAAATGAAACATGAAAAACTATGGACTCCAAGAAACAAACTGAGGGTTTTAAAGATGAGAAGGATGTGGGGATGGGTGAGCCTGGTGATGGGTATTAAGGAGGGCACATATTGCATGGGGCACTGGGTGTTTTACACAAACAATGAATCATGGAACACTACTTCAAAAACTAATGATGTATTGTATGGTAACTAACATAACATAATTAAAAAAAAAAAAAAAGGAGGGGGACAATACCTAACACTCAATCTTTGCTAGTTTCTTGTTTACCTCCTTTTAAGAGTAAGCTCATTAGTGTTTTTTTTTTTTTGGTTTGTTTGTTTTTTTTTTGTCTCAACTAAAAGAAGAAAAATAATACACATTATTTTGAAAACTTTTTGAACAGTGTACAAACGTTAGTCAAGTCCACAATGTCTCATCTCTTCTTCCTCCTAACATGGCTAAGTTGAAAAACCCTTTATCTGAGAAAAGATCATTCTCCAGCCACCTTGTGTAAGATTTTGGCTTTAGGTTAGATTATCCTTTCTTTCCTTTTCTGAAAATAAGTTGAAAATATTAATAGCCTCAGTTTCTTCTTCCAAAATATGACTGCTTCTTTACCAAGTGCAAAAGCAACCCATTTTGACCATAGTAAACAGCTTGGACCTACTTTTTTTGGCTCACTGTTTTAGTGAGACAAGTGGAGTGAAGATGACACACCATTTCCAAATGTATTAATAATTGGTAGACCATACTTCTAAATTGAAGAGTTGTTGCCATTAAACTACAACCAGACTCACTATAATTACAGAGGTAAATTCTTTATATTTACTATATTTGAAATTACCATATAATACCAAAATAAAATTATGATTATGTGAAGAGTCTGTAATATTAAGAAGATGACTTTGAAATGATTGCTTATCTAAATGAAATTTCCCATTTTATAATCTTGTATAAGCTTCCGTTGTCATTTCCTATTTAAAATCTATTAGAAGGCACTCTTATTTTCCCTTAAGTGGGAAGTCAAATGTGGAACAAATTCATCCCAAAGGAACTGATTCTATGTTCCACTGAAGACCAGGTGGCTTCCATGTGGCATTTTGCTTCTTGCATATTGTTCATCTCCTACAACAAATGGGGGTATGCTCTTTATTAAACTAATTCAACTCAATTAGAGACATTGTCTTCAAGGGATAACATCATAGAGACTAGAATCAGCATCATACTTTTGGGAAAATTGGGCCCAGGATTTTTGTTTTGTTTTGTTTTAAGATTTTATTTATTTATTTGACAGACAGAGACCACAAGTAGGCAAATAGCGGGGGGGGGGGGAAGCAGGCTCCCTGCTGAACAGAGAGCCTGATGCAGAGCTCGATCCCAGGACTCTGAGATCATGGCCTGAGCCAAAGGCAGAGGCTTAACCCACTGAGCTACCCAGGTGCCCCTGGGCCCAGGTTTTGATGGCTTCTTTCCTCAATCTTATAAAACCTATTTGAACTCTACTGGATGCCAGAACTGCTTAAAAATATTTGGTCCCTTGTAATTTTAACCTTCCAGTATTCAATGCACCTGATCCATGTAATATCCTATAGTATTTTTGTCAAATGAAGACTCTCAAAGTGTGTTTCTTGGGAGACACTTTTCAATTGGTTGCTTACATTTCTGCATTTATTATTTGTTCTAGGCCATCCTTTGAAGATGGTTGTATTGAATAGACTTGGAAGACAGAAATAGTATCTTTTTTTTTTTAACTTAACCTGTTGTGTTTGCAAATATTTTCTGCCTCTGTTTTGATTCTTCTTGTGGGAACTGAGGCTCAGAACTGATATATAACTCCCATCCCTACACACACACAAACACACACACACACACACACACACACACACAAATACTGTTAATATTCTGGCTACCTCTATTGTTGTGAATAATAAACTATATTATTTCTGAACCATGAGTCTGCGTCTTCTATCAACACCCAAGAAGCTACGGCAGACTCATACACCAGCTTTCAAATAAGGGAAAATAATCTCAGATGCTTTATATTTTTTGATAGTGTTACCTACTTCTGAACATATGACTGAACACATATAAAGCTGGAGCCATGACCATTTAGAGCTTCTTCTGTGGAAGAACTATGCATTCACTAGTAAACAATAGTAGTTTCATCTTTTTTTTTTTTTTCCTCCTGGACACCATTTCCTCTCTCACACTGTTGCTCAAATTGGATGGAGTCTAAGGTCCTTTGAGGAAGGTTTTTTTAATGATTCAAAATAAAATAGGAAGAGTCTAAAGTGCTAAAAATACTTCTAGATAAAAGGTATAAGATAATGCCAGAAAGGATAGTAATTTTATCTAACAACTGCCTGTTCACCCCTTTTTTGTTCATTAACTAATCTCCAAATTCCTGACTAAATCCCTTTTGTAAGCCAGAATGTGAGCTAAAAACTGGGATTTTAAAAAATTTTCATTTGAAATCCAGTTAGTTAACATATATGGTTGTATTAGTTTCATGTGTACAATATAACATATAGCACTCAGTGCTCATCATGACAAGTGCTCTAATTAACCCCCATCACTTATTTAATCCATCACTCCTTTCAGATACCGTCAAGTAACCATCAGTTTGTTCTCTGTAATAAAATGTCTGTTTCTTGCTTTGTTTCTCTTTCTATGTCTTATTATTTCCCCTTTGCTTGTTTGTTTTGTTTCTTTTATTCCATATATGAGTAAAGGTATTTGTCTTTCTCTGACTGACTTATTTCACTTTTAGCATTATACTGTCTAGTTCCAACCATGTTATTGCAAATGGCAAGATTTCAGTCTTTTTTTTGGCAGAATAATATTCCATTGTATATAGATACCACTTATTCTTTATTCATCAATTGATGGATACTTGGGCGCTTTCCATATTTTAGCTTTATAAATAATGCTGCTATAAACATAGGGGTGCTAGCATCCCTTTGAATAAGTTTTCTTATATTCATTGGGTAAATACACACCAACAGGTTTGTTGGATCACAAAGGACTTCTATTTTTAAATTTTATGGAAATTCCATACTGTTTTCAAATATGGCTGTATCAGTTTGCATCACCACCAACAGTTCACAATTGTTACTTTTTCTTTTTTTTTAAGATTTTATTCATTTGACAGAGAGAGATCACAAGTAGAGAGAGAGAGATGAGGGAGCAGGCTCCATGCCTGGCAGAGAGCCCGATGTGGGACTTGATCCCAGGACCCTGAGATCATGACCTGAGCTGAAGGCAGAGGCTTAACCCACTGAGCCACCCAGGCAGCCCCCACAAGTGTTACTTTTTCACATCCTCTCCAACACCTTTTGTTTCTTGTAGTGTTGATTTTAGCCATTCTGACAGGTGTGAGGTGGTACCTCTTTCTAGTTTTGCTTTGCAATTTCCTGATGATACATGATGATGGCCATCTTTTCATGTATCTACTGAACATTTGAATGTGTTCTTTGGGGAAACACTTGTTCATGTCTTCTATCCATGTTTTTATTGGATTATTTGTTTTTGGATGTTGACTAAAAACTGGATATTAAGTAACACACAAGACAGGTTTCCTTGAGCTTAAATTTTATTTGCATGAGTATCATTAACAGGAAAAAATATGCATATGTGTATGTACAAGTGTGTTTATGTATACATCTATCTATCTATCCTCTATCCCCTGTCTTCTAATTGTGGTAAATCCTGTAAGGTGGGGAATGGGATAGCCTGAAGAAATATGCTGCTGGATATGCTGGGTAAGCAGATTTAATTGCACTCAGATGCATTGGATATAAGTGAATCACTCAAATGAGTTATTTAATATTATATAGAAACAAATTAAAAGTTTATGTAGTTGAAAATAATAGGTAGTTAAAATAATTTTTTTGTTTGTTGTTTTTGTGTCTTTTTTTGTTTATATATACTATGGTGTGAATGTTTATGTCTTCCAAAATCATATTATGAAATCTCACTCTGGATGTGCTAGTATTAAAACATAGGGGCCTTTGGGAGGTGATTAGGTCATAAGTGGGATTACAGTCCTTTTAAAGAAGACCCCAGAGAGTTCTCTTGCTTCATTCATCATGTACGTTTACAGTGAGAAGATAGCCATCTATGAGGAAGTGGGCTCTCCCTGGATCTGCCCATTCCTTAATCTTGAACTTCTCCGTTCTAGAACTGTGAGAAATAAATTCCTGTTCTTTATAAGCTATTAAGTCTATATCATGTCCGTTATAGCAGCCTGCATGCAGAAGGACACTATGACCTAAAATGAGAGCAATAAATATAAAGTTTCAGTAAAGTCAGTTGGTACAATGTTTTTTTTACTTAGAGAAGACATGCTGCTTCATGTTAAACCTTGATATTGTATATGTTTCTTGAAGGGCCACTTCTTACTCCTTTGTGTGTTTTCCACAAAGTCCAGGATGATGCCTTACATAAAGGTAATATTTTATAAATACTGTTGGAAATATATACTTCTCTAAAATCTTATTTTGCCTACAGATTACTTGGATCCACTTTGCCTTGTGTAGAATATTTGAAATATATTAAGAACAGAATGTCTCTCTAAATAACATTTAGAATCATCATTAGTTTATGACTCCTGACTCATTTGTTTATGCAGTGATACTTACTACAAGAACACTGAAGTTTGTAATATAATTTTGAATTAATCACTAAGCTAGTTTATTTTAACTTATGAAAAAATAATTTCTCATGTTGGTTTAATTCTGCTCTTATGTTATGGTCATGACATTTTCATTAAAATAAAGTAGAAAATAGAAGTAAATAATAAATGAAAAATAAAAATTAAAAAATAAAAAAATAAAAGCAAATCTCTTGTGAAATGTTACACTTTTCTTACTTATTTTGTTTTGCTTTTCCTCTACCATGCTGGCAAAGCCGTATGTTGCAGATAGGTACAATTTTCTAGGTGCTAGGTTTGTTACTTTTGCTAAAATTTTCAAAATATAAGGAGTTGAATAGTCATGGATTGTTTATTAAACTCCTTATCTACACATATAAAAATAAAACAATGATGGTGACCTGGGTATTTCTAAAATTGTATTCTGTTTTCCATATTATGGTTTACAATGTAATTAATAAAGATTCTGCATATATTAACATCCATCCCCTTCTATCTCATCTGTATGTCCATACAGAGCATGTATGATTTCTATTCATTGCTATGTTGTGGTGAAGAGATTGTCTGAAGTAGCCTATATTTATGCAGGTAGATCTTAAGCTACGGTGCTCTTGTTTATTTACATGTTCATGATCAGTATGTCTGAAAGATGGTAACTATTGCATCAGGTGTGATGATTAAAAAATATTATTGGTGCCTGATACACTGTGATGAAATAGGTAAGTCGATTCATAATTTGTTAATTAAATTAGAAAAGAAATTCCTTTGGATTTGTTCTTTATTAAGAGTTTTTTTTTTTAACGAATGCCTTGGGATGTTTTTTGTGTAATATATATCACATGCCTCAACCTTTAAATTTGAATGTAGAAAAGAGTTATCAGAATGAGCCTAGAAAATATTGTTATGGGTGCGCCTGGGTGGCTCAGTGGGTTAAGCCGCTGCCTTTGGCTCAGGTCATAATCTCAGAGTCCTGGGATCGAGTCCCACATTGGGCTCTCTGCTCAGCAGGGTGCCTGCTTCTTCCTCTCTCTCTGCCTGCCTCTCTGCCTACTTGTGATCTCTCTCTGTCAAATAAATAAATAAAATCTTAAAAAAAAAGAAAACATTGTTTTGAAATATTTTTGTTCTGTTATATTATGTTAACTTAGGAAATAATGGTAGTTATTTTTATTAGCATTTCCTACTTTCCACATGCCCTTACAGATGAGATATCATGTTTTTCCTACTCTTTTTATCGTGGTTGTTATATTCTTCATGATCAATAACAATCAATGAAAATTCATAACATTAATTTTCTTTGGGAAAGTGATATTTTAGCAGGAATCCATGACCAAAAATTTTAGCTGTTGTTCTTCCAGGAGATGAGACTATCAATGTTCCCGAAATTTCAAGAAATAGAACTTATTAATTGTGTTGGTTGATGTTTATTGTCTCTGAACTTAGAGGTGCATAATTCAATTTAAAATTTATTTTGGGGGCGCCTGGGTGGCTCAGTGGGTTAAAGCCTCTGCCTTTGGCTCAGGTCATGATCCCAGGGTCCTGGGATCGAGCCCCGCATCGGGCTCTCTGCCTAGCAGGGAGCCTGCTTCCTCTTCCCTCTCTCTCTGCCTGCCTCTCTGCCTACTTGTGATCTCTATCTGTCAAATAAAATAAATAAAATCTTAAAAAAAACGGAGTGGACCTTATGGGGGTGCTTATCTGAAATTGAGGGACATTATAAAAAAATAAAAAATAAAATTTATTTTGAATTGAAAACAAGATCTTACTGAAGTTTAGGCATCCCACTTTATATCAGGCCTCCAGTACATTCTAATTTATTTATAGAAAATATCATAAACATGAATGACACTTTTCCTATTGCATTTATATGATACTGCAATGACTCAAAGATGTCAGATTTGAAAAGCACTACCTTTCTATAATTTCTGTTTCCTAGGAGGAATGGATATACCATTTTAGCACAATTATCCAACAGTATTCAAAACCACCATGAATTTTAAAACATACTTATTACACCCTAAAAATCAAGTATGAAAATGTATAAACAACCAAATCTCTATCTGTAAATGAAATACTCCACACAGACGGGTTTTAAAACTTTCTAACTTAAGGAATTTGATAGCACAGACTCAGGGTAGTAGTTTCAGTGCCTACAGTATACTTTCAGGGAGAGAGTAATGTAAGCTCTGAGTCACTTTCTGCCTAGAGATGACCTAATAGTGGTTCTGGCATTGTTTGTTTGTTTTTGAAAATACGTTCCTGGGCGTCATTCAGAAAATGCAGTTTGGCATCTATATAAATTAAGGATGATCTTTTTGAACTTTTGTCTTTCATTACATCAAATTAACATAATTTTACAGAAATTCCACTAAATTAAGCATTGTTAGGAAATGTGTAAATTGGAGCTACTCAAATTAGTTGCTCTTTGAACTATGTGCTGTTGGTTCAGGATTAGATAAGGATTTTGAAGGCAAACCTAAATCATTGCTTCCTTTTTTGAGAGATTCTCAGCATATTTTCTTAAAATTAGCTGAAATAAACAATGTGTTTAGTCGCAAAGTGATTTGCATTTTTGCACAAACTCCCTATCTCCTTGAGAATTATAACAAATATTTCATGAAACATCATTGATCTTTACTTTGTTACACTGCTGTAAAGTACATTCAGAGTTGCCTGTTAAAGGTGTTAGTGTTGAGATGAAATGTCATGCATTTTTCTTCACTTCCATGCAAATGAACACAGTAATTTATTAAGACACAATGAAGAAAAAAAATTGACAATGAGTTCCAGATTTTAAAAATCACTTGCCATTCAATCCAAATTGTGAGTTTGATCAGTTACCGAACACTTTATAATGCACCCCCGGTAATTTTACAGAGATTACTTTTTTCTTACCAATTCTTGATTATTCTGTCTTGCAATGCAGAGAAAGCTAACTATTTTAAAATAAACTTCCGTTAATTTTGATTGTTATAAACTTAAAATTGACTAATTTCCATATACAGAGTTTAAAATGTTCACAATTTACATTAAATATATATTCTGTGTATACCTTGGAAAAATTATACTGAAAATTGAAATTAAAATGATGTTGTATATAGCTGCAAGAAGCCGCCTGTCCCATTTCATCTTACTATATAAGTTGTGTCAGGTAATTTATAAAATCCCTGCTGCATAACAAATCTATTTTTTGTTGGAATGGGTAGTAATGTTTCTTCTTATTTCGAAATAAGAGTTGGTCTATGAGTGCCTCTGCAACTGTATTTTCCCTAAGTGGCTTCATGGTCTTGAACTGAGAAAGCTCAGAGCATTAAACATCAAAGTAATATATTTTGACATAATTAGACATCAAGGAAATGCAATTAAAATGACACTGAGATATCACTACACACTTAACCAGAATGGCTAAAATAAAATATAATGACAAGCCCAAAAGAAAAAAATATACCATTTGATGATACACAATGGCAAGTTGTACCATAACTTAACCATCTCAGACTAGTGTAGTGTTAAATTTGTTTTTCTAAGCCATGTTTTGGGTCACTTACCACTTTTCAAGGATATAAAGTGCTATCATTTTACTTAAAACTGTGAAATTTGGTCAGATTTAAATTTCAATTTATGTTAAAACATTCTGTAAACTGTGTTAGACTTTGACATTTGTTCCCTCAGTTCAGTGAATAACACTATATCATATTCTGAAAAATACGCTAATTTTTATTTTGAAAAATATCCCTCTTTCCTCTTATGGTAATTATTAATATGAATTAATAGTAGAATTTGATATGGTCCAATATGACCATAAATACTTTATTGTATATTATCAAATTTAATAATGAATATAATGTACTTCTTTGGACAATTTTTAAAGACCAGTCTACTCTTAAAACAAAGAAAATCGAGATGCACTTCTTTAGTTCACACAAATTTCATTTTATTATATATAACCTCAGATAAATTTCAACAAATCATAATTTATTAAAATCATGTCTACTTAAAAATCTCATAGAAGAGTAAAACCATCAAAAATAAAAATAAACACACACAACACACACACATCACCCATGTGTTGGCAAATCACAATTGCTGTAACAATACATTAGGCATTCCACAGTTAAGGGCTATCAAAATTTCCATCAGTGACAAAAAGATTTGTATCCAAATGGACTGATTTTCCAGAATCCAAGAAAAAGTCTCCTAGGATTTATTTAAAGGTAAATATTTGAACAAATACTTCTTAAATTTAGGAAATTCAGAACATACAATTAAAGAATATTTGCAGTGCAGACTATATTCAATCCTTCCTTCAAAATGTGCCTTTGAGTACATAATTCTGTTTTCTCGATCTAAATTGAGCTGTCTTCCAAGGAAGTTTTCCAAAATGTGTGTCTCTGTGTGATAAATGTTCTAAGACCTAACATGCTTCATTGTATTTTTACTGTGCTCTCAAATTTAATCAATAATTTGGATTGATGTATAATACCTAGTTTCAAATATCTTTTCCATCTATAAAAACTCCCAGCTGTCTCTTTATATGCTATTACTATTGAGCATTGTGCTGTCAGTATTATTCTTGTACATTTTAGGTGATCTGTTCTCTTGGGCATCATTTATGCTCTTCTCTGTTTTTGATATTCTTAAAACTCACCATAATGTATATGAGTGGTTTTTAGTGTGTGTAGTTTTTGTTTTGTTTTGTTTCTGATATCTCATGTTTGGCATCATTTTAAGTCTGGTATCTTTTATCTTTCTTTAATTCTCCAAAATTTATCTCAGTACTTATTTAAATATTTTCTTTATTTTTTTTTCTCTTCTGCTGTATTTGGGCAGAAGTCATTAATTTGTTTGTTTGTTTTTCCCAACTCATTTATTTATTTTACAGCTATATTCATCTTAGTCTCCATTTATTGTATTCTTTATTTCAACAATTTTCACTTAATTTATATTCACAGTATAGTATCTTTCTTTTCCTTGTATATGTATATCATTATTTTATCATATACTTTTAAGCTATTTTTAAAAATATTTTATTTATTTATTTGACAGTGAGAGATCACAAGTAGGCAGAGAGGTGGGCAGAGAGAGAGGAAGGGAAGCAGGCTACCTGCTGAGCAGAAAGCCCGATGTGGGGCTTGATCCCAGAACCCTGAGATCATGACCTGAACGGAAGGCAGTGGCTTAACCCACTGAGCCACCCAGGCGCTCCTTTTAAGCTATTTTTTAAAAGTACAGTCATTCTTTTTTTTTAAGATTTTATTTATTTATTTATTTGACAGAGAGAGATCACAAGTAGACGGAGGGCAGGCAGAGAGAGAGAGAGGGAAGCAGACTCCCTGCTGAGCAGAGAGCCTGATGCAGGACTTGATCCCAGGACCCTGAGATTATGACCTGATCTGAAGGCAGTGGCTTAATCCACTGCGCCACCTAGGCGCCCCTAAGCTATTTTTTTAATTCCTGTTCCAATAACACTTGGATTGACATATAAAGTTAACCACATCATATTTTTTAGTTAAGTAATTGTACTTTTTATGTGCATAGTTATTTTGGTCCATGAGTTCAGCTCTTCTTAGGATCATCAAATCTCTGTAAAGTCTGGGTATGCTAGGATTTTCTAAGCAACAATAAAATACATTGAAACCTGGTAGCTTAATTATAATAATGTTTTCTTTCTCAATCATTCACAATAGTATTCCATTTTGAGTAGCTTCCTTCTATTTTGCAGCTATAGTGTTTGGAAAAACTTGAATTATGATATCACTGTGATAATGTGAATTAGTCAGGGTTTTTCAGTGAATCGGGAAGAGAAAAAAAGGAAGATATTCTCCAGGGCCAACTCTAGAAGTGACTATTTAAACATCTGTCGAAATTCAAGTGAACAAAACTCAGAAATGCCATCTCCAGTGAAATACAAAAAAGATTATATATAGTTCTGGGCACACACATCTCATTTGACCCAATGATGTACATCAATGAAAGACTGAGGCCAATCACCACTCCATGGGAGAATTTAAAACTAAATTTACTAATGAGGCCAAGAATTCAGAATCACAAATACTTCAGAACTAATAATAACTGCCTTCACTTGATGTTATTCTATAAGATAAATCCTATGATCAAGTTTCAATTTTAAATTCTTACAATTTTAAATTCTTAAATCCTTATGAAGAAGCATCATTTGGAGGGAGCAGTTTTCATAATTTATCATCCATCAGCCTTTTTTTAAAGATTTTATTTATTTATTGGACACACAGAGAGAGAAAGAGAGAGAGAGAGATCACAAGTAAGCAGAGAGGCAGGCAAGCAGGGAGGGAAGCAGGCTTCCTTTTGAGCAGAGCCCGATGTGGGGCTGGATCCCAGGACCCAGAGACCATGACTTGAGATGAAGGCAGAGGCTTAACCCACCACCCACGTGATGAGAGAGCCACTCAGGTGCCCCTCATCCATCAGTCTTAATTGATTGGAGGAAAATGTGTGGAGGAATAATGCCTTAGGGAGCTAATCTCTCTAAAGAATTTTCAAGTCTTTACCCCTTCAAGGTTTTTGTACAGTTCTGATAGCCTCTAAACATCCAGCGGATTTCTACAGTGACAGGCCTGTTAAAACCTGTCTTCAAACCAGGAATAGAGCTTGAAACATACCAGTCAAGGGCAACTTTGAGTCTTTTAAGGAATTTATCATTATTTCTTTCTTTTTGGTTAATATCTGAAATAGTTCCATATTACACTGGCATAATTTCTCCAGAGCTGACTTTGAAGGAGGCATTCAGTTCCAGCTAGTTCCATATTTTGGCAAGAACTATACTTCTATATTAAAAAAAAAACATATTTTAGGCCGCCTGGGTGGCTCAGTGGGTTAAAATCTCTGCCTTCGGCTCAGGTCATGATTCCAGGTTCCTGGGATTGAGTCCCACAGTGGGCTCTCTTCTCAGCTGGGAGCATGCTTCCATTCCTCTCTCTCTGGCTGCCTCTCTGCTTTCCTATGATCTCTGTCAAGTAAATAAATAAAATTTTTAAAAAAAACATATTTTATACCAGTTATTCATGTTTATTGACTAAGATATCACAATACAAATAATACAAACAGTTGCTCTTTATTAATACCTTCAACCA
Organism: Mustela nivalis; assembly: GCF_964662115.1. Classification (NCBI taxonomy): domain Eukaryota; kingdom Metazoa; phylum Chordata; class Mammalia; order Carnivora; family Mustelidae; genus Mustela; species Mustela nivalis. The sequence goes on from NC_139040.1 coordinate 79,463,153, forward strand.
AGATCAAAAAATATGTCATATTTTCTCCAAAAATTTTATATCATCTGATAGGTCAGATATATATAAAATTACATTTAAAGTTTAAAAAATATCAGCAAATATTTTCATTTAAATGCAAATTTGAAAAGAAATCTACTTTTCCAAACACGACTTTTTTTTTTAAAGATTTTATTTATTTATTTGACAGAGAGAGATCACAAGTAGGCAGAGAGGCAGGCAGAGAGAGAGGAGGAAGCAGGCTCCCTGCTGAGCAGAGAGCACGATGCGGGACTCGATCCCAGGACCCTGAGATCATGACCTGAGCCGAAGGCAGCGGCTTAACCCACTGAGCCACCCAGGAGCCCCCAAACACGACTTTTTATCCTATTTATTTTGAATTTTGTCAACAACTGATAAAATGTTTAGCGAGACTATAAGTCTTAGATCGAAAAAAATGATTAATAGATGTAGGTTCAAATTATTACGTTCCATTAAAAATGATTCAGTCTTTGATGAACATCTGTTTGGTAATATGTTGTATCCAGATATAGTAAATTAAAGACATATATAAAATTATAGGGAAATGACATCTTCCGTTCCATTATGAGTAGAGCTTTTAAAATGCTATTTGTCACAACCTGTCATCTTGTCATTATGTAGCATTATGTAGCAATTAAAAAATGTATACTCTTTACTTCGAAGTCTTTTGGAAATCTAAAATATGACTTTCTATGGTTTGTGTCTCCATATTGCTTTATTGCCAGTTAAACAAATCCACATGCTTTGATTCAAAGGTAATAAATTCCTCTTATTTGGAAAAAGGATGTTTATTTTTGTTCTCTCACCCTTAGCAGGTAGTTTCATTTTAGCACACTTCAGAGTTATAATTTCATGCTTATTAAAAACATTTATTTTGGGGGGCGCCTGGGTGGCTCAGTGGGTTAAGCCGCTGCCTTCGGCTCAGGTCATGATCTCAGGGTCCTGGGATCGAGTCCCGCATCGGGCTCTCTGCTCAGCAGGGAGCCTGCTTCCCCCTCTCTCTCTCTGCCTGCCTCTCCGACTACTTGTGATTTCTCTCTGTCAAATAAATAAATAAAATCTTTAAAAAAAAACATTTATTTTGATCTACATAGATGAATGAAACTTTTATTTTATTAAATTATTTGCCAAAAAATCTGTGATTTTTAAAAATGTATTTCCTTTGAAGGGCTATTTTAGAGCATTCAAAGAGGATCTAAGAGTGTGGTATTATGCAGTTTTTAAGTAGGTATGAAATGGTTAATTATAGGATTGTTTCTTTAAGGCTTATGTATATTGTCCATTATATGCTATAAAATATTTTGAAAGTAAATTTAAGGTATGTTTTACGTAGTTTATTTTTTTGGAAAAAACTATTGAAATGACTTATGAAATTCAGTATACTCTCAACATTAATTTATTTTGAAATTTACCAGTTGTGTACTGAACTATTATATGGCAGATATTACTTCAGACTACACTGGTAAATGAAATACTTGGCTTTGTAGAACTTTTATTTTAATGGGTGAGACAATTCAAAGCTATAAACCTTAATAAAAATGGCATAGTGCATTCAAAAAGGAAGAGTACAATGGGGAAAAAGAAAAATTCGATTAGGGTGAGAAAAATCAAGGTTGCTAGGCAGGGGATGGGGAGTTAAAATTTTTAATAGAAAGATCAGGGTAGTTACAATGAAGCTGACAATTGAACAAAGGTATGGAAAGGTGATGAATTTGCGCAGAACTATCAGCAATAAGGTCACTCCAGACAAAGGAATTGGCTATCTTGAAGGCCATAAGGTTGGATCATGCCTGGCATATCTGAGGAATAGCAAGGAGGCCACTGTGAGTGACTGAAGAGTAGCAGGGAAAGAGGTCACAGAGGTTAAATGACTGGCTAGATCATGTAAAAGCTTAGAAGTCATTGTAAAACTCTGGCTTTTATATTTGGAAACTTACTGTGTGATAGAATTTCTGCTAATAACTGAGAGTTCAAATGTCCATAAAATTTCAAGGATTCTTATTCTAGTAAGACAGAATAAAGAGAAAGAGTTCATATTTTCACATGGTGTAAGAAATGCTCGAAGATCCAAGTGTAGGAAGCTAAGGGAGCACAGAAGAAGGCACTAAAATCACACCATATATTTGATGACTGTGACTATATATAAATTTGTATTTTCTAGATTTTTTGTAGTCATGGAATCACACAGTATATACAATTCATTGCCTGGATTTTCTTTTCTCAGCATCATTACTTTGAGAATCTCCAATTGTCTTTGCTCTATTGATGGACATTGATGAACATTTCCACTCTTTTCAATTCTTAAAAATAAAGCTGCTATGAAATTCATATACAAGTCCTTGTATGAACATAGGGTTTGTTTTTCTTGGTTAAATGCCTAGAATAAAATGGCTATTTGTGTAACTGCAACATATTTTGCATTTAAAAAAATTTTCAAACTATTTCCCAAAGTGGTTGTATCATGATATATGCCAACAACAGTTTAGATTTTTTGTTGCTTCTCAATCTAGCTCAGACCAAGTACAATTAGCCTTTATAATTTTAGCCATTCTAATAGATATGTAAGCATGTCTCATTATGATTTTAATTTTTATTTCTTTAATGTTTAAATATTGAGAATTTGGCCATGTGCTTAATAAGCCATCCATATACTTTTGGTGACATGGCTCTTCCATTATTTCCTTCACATGTAAAATTGGATACTCTGTTTGGTTATTAGTAAGGTTTTTTATTTTTATTCATTTTTAAATAATCAGAGTAGATGTCCATTCTCAGATATTTAATTTGCAAATCCCTTCTCCATCTTTTCAGTTTCTCAATGGAGCTTTGATAGCTGTGTCTTTCAAGAAATATGCTACTTCTTTCCTGGTACACGGAGGTATGACTAGAACATTATCAATGTTGACCTTTGCAAAGAAAATCATGGCTTAAGATATATGTAGTCTGCAGTTGTTGGGAGTGTTCACCATCCTTGCCTCTAACTCATCTCTCACTGCCCACACATTCAGGTATAGGGGAATATTGATTGACAAAATATTAATTGCCAAATAACACTAGTTAGAGAATAAGAAAAATGCAGGCACCTGATTATATAATATTCCTTAAATAAAATATGTTTTTATAAGTGCTATTGGAAGTAAATTGCTCAATACTTTAATCACACAGAATGATGGAATCCTAGATTTTTTTTCCTTGTATTTACTAAGAAAATGATCGTGCCTCAAGTATATTAAAATGGAATAGGGAAAATTAAAAATTGTTTTAAGTTGATTTGCGTGTGTTGTGCGTATGTGAGAGAGAAAGTGAGAGAGAAAGAGAAAGAGAGAAAAAGAGAAAGGGAAAGACAGAGAGGTGGCTGCAGTGAATTGATGAGTTGGAAGATAGATTTTAAAGTTTTGTCTTTTGCTTTCTACATTTCCTTTTCCTTAGGTTCAAGAGAACAATCAGTAATATCTCAGATGCCTGCTGGTAACATCAGCAGAAAGAGTTAGAGGTTCCTAGAAAATTAAAGAAGAGATATAGTTTTCCTGACATAAGAAAAGTCATTTTTTGTCCCCAGCTATTTTCAATGATCTATACCCCACCTGTGTACTTGCCCAAGCACACTTCTTCCAAAACTTCCTGGGAGGTTCTTACAAAGAAATGCAAAAACCTCACTCATTAAGGATTTTGAGGGAACAAGGCAATGGGAAAACTAACAGTCACCACCAGACCAGGAAATAGCCTAAGCTATTGAGACAATAAATCAGTGGTAAAACTCCTAGTGCTATTTCAAAAGAAATCAAGGCCTTGCATTCCTTGTCCCAGAAAATGAGCCCAAGACCCCATCTAGTTTATATCTGCTCTTGAAGCCTGCAGAGTCCCTTTCCCTTGTCCAACAGTTACCTCTGCTTTATTCTAACGTTGACATTTCTGCCCTCGGTGGAATACAAGCTTCATTCAGGTGAACATGCAATACATATTGCACAAATACATATGTGGATGTGCATGCATCCACAACCTTATGACCAACCATACACGCGATAATAAAACTCTCCCTTCTGAGTATTCATCTTAAATACTAAATAAAAATCTCTCTCCTGTTCAAACAGTCAAGGCTTTGGAACTTATTCCCTGTGAACTCCTTGTATGTTGTAAACAAAGATTACTTTGTTTGACAACTCCACCTGTTTCTGTGATTCACCAAAGACTGACCTCAATTAGTTCAGTTACTGTAATGTAATATCAAGCATATCTAGTTAGTTGATCATTTTGTTCAAGTCTTACATATCTTACCAATGTGATGACCATTTGTCTATGTAATCTTAAAATAAGGGTGTTGAAATTATTTTCCATTTGTCGTCCAAGGTAGAAGTTATGATTTTTGTTCTTAGTTTTTCCCTATATATCCCCAAATCTGTTGTTACATATTAAAAGTCAAGAATTATTATACTCCCGGGGCACCTGGGTGGCTCAGTGGGTTAGGCCGCTGCCTTTGGCTCAGGTCATAATCTCAGGGTCCTGGGATCAAGTCCCGCATCGGGCTCTCTGCTCAGCAGGGAGCCTGCTTCCTCCTCTCTCTCTCTCTGCCTGCCTCTCTGCCTACTTGTGATCTCTCTCTGTCAAATAAATAAATAAAATCTTTAAAAAAAAAAGAATTATTATACTCCCTGATGAATTCATCCTTTTACTCTTCTGTAATTTTGACTTGATCTTTATGTCTGATAATAAAACTTGCTTTAAAATCACTTTTCATTATCTTGATATAACCACCAAAGTTATAGTGTGATTAGAGTTAATATAGCATATTTTTTCTTTTACTTTTGAATCCTGACAAAGAAACAAAACAGCTTTTTAACTCTGGAAGCATCTTTCTAAATTATCTTTTTTTTTTTTTTAATGAAGCAGTAGCAATTTTTGTTAAGGGACCTAAAATGAAAGTAGGTTTAGAAATTTATTTATTTAGTAAAAGATTTTATTTTATTTATTGACAGCAAGAGAGAGAGAGAAAGAGAGAGAGAGAGAGAGAGAAGAAGCACACAAACAGGGGGAATCATGTGCAAAGGGAGAGGAAGAAGCAAGCTCCTTGGGGTGCAAGTAGTCCCATGCAGGGCTGGATCCCTGTACACTGGAATCATGACCTCAGCCAAAGGCAAACATCTGCTTAAACAACTAAGTCATCCAGGCACCCCTAGAAAATTAAAAAAAAAAAGACCTTTTAAAAACATTTTGTTTCTTTCTTGTTTTTTTTTTAAATATTTTATTTATTTGAAAGACAGAGAGACAGGAAGAGGAACTATAAGCAGGGCAGAGGGAAAAGGAGAAGCAGGTTTCCCACTGAGCAGAGAGCCTGATGTGGGGCTCCATCCCAGGACCCTGGGATCATGACCTGAAAAGAAGGGACACTTCTTGGAGGAAGCCACCCAGACACCTCTTTTCTTTGTTTTTAATATATGGCAACTGATGCTTCCCAGCCACGAGGAGCATATTACCCATTGATTAAATCTTTGATAACAACCTATTTAAAAAGTTGTGTAAATATATACTTACTCAGATTTATACACTTTGTGTTTTCTTCATAGTTTGGGGCTGGACCCCATGGTCACAACACTGCTTCCAGTCTTTGCCTTCCCATCTTTGGATACCAGGTATTTGGTCAGCAAAGCAAATTAGTATCAAAATTAATAAGCCCTTGGCACCATATCTCTGGAGCAGGGCTTGCTCTTAGCCAAGGCCCAGAGCAGTTGACCTCCCCTCGCTAGTGCTATAGCCCCAAGGACTAGGTCCCTGCCACAAGAACTCAGTCTTACATGTTATGCTAAGCAGACAAAACCAAAACAGGAAAGCTCTGACAGCTTTCACTGGCATGCCTCATCTCCAACTCCCTCGACGTCTAGGCAGTACCAGATGACAGGGAGGGGTCTTGGTCCAACATATGGGAGGGAAGGAAGTAGCCACGAGCAAGTACCTGCCTCTCTGTTCCTTTCTTTCATGAGCAGGTTGTAAGGAGGAGGAAGAGGAAGGGGAAGAGAGGTGAACTTCAAGGGGTGAAGGCCTCAGGTAGGCAGCTGGCTCCTGCCAGTAGGAAAGGGACAAAGGAGAAGGCAGTGAGTCTTGCAGGGAGGGTGGGGGGTAAGGGTTACAGCTTATGACGGAATCTGGACAGGAGTAATAGGGATACTAGTCATTTGAGTCCACCATTGGCAAGCTGGGCTGGGTGTCAGGGCAGATAGGCCTCCCTGGGCAACAGCACATGAGAGAAGGTGGAATTCTTCTCTGAGGAGCAGGTGGAGCTTTGGGTGTTGGGAAAGCATAGACAGTATTGTTCCAGGGCCAAGGACAGGTCCGGGTACTCCTGGTTGGAGGTCAAGGCCACAGTATGATCCAGGTCTTCTACCAGCAGCTTGAAGGTACCACATGCCAGCCACCCCTCATTATTGTGTCTAACTCTCTGGTGCACTTATTGGCTTATCCATCAAATGACTCCTTCAGCAGCTTAAAAACCACCTCCACAGGCACTCCAGGATATGGGAGGCTTCCAGAGTGAAAATTTTGCACAGGATCACCCCAAAAGACCAGAAGTCACTCTGGTGGATGTAGATCTGGTCAAACATGGCCTTAGAGACCATCCACTTCACAGGCAGTCCACTGTTGGTTCTCATTTTATAGTAACTGATGTGGTGATATCTCTGGCAAGGCTGAAGTCTGAGATCTTCATCATGTTGTCCTTTGTCACCAGCACTTCCCTGGTGGCCAGGTCTTGGTGTATGCACTTCTTGGAGGCAAGGTACTCCATGCCTCAGGCTACCTGGTAGGCACAGGATACCGGGTGCTTGGAGGAGAGTTGCTCTGCTGCATTGTGGCTGATATTGTAACAGTACTCCAGGTCAGGAGGCCTCTGGGCCTGCAGGTACTCCTGTATGTTGTCTTTGGAGGCATATTCCATGATAGTGTACGAAGGACCATCCTGTGTGCAGGACCCAGCAGGTTGATGGTGTCCTTGTGCTGTCCAATCATCTTCATCATCTCCATTTCTGAGATTAGGTTTGACAGGTCTTTCTCTGCTGCATCTGACTTCAACATCTTCACAGACACTTTAGTCAAATGGTTGGATTTGTCTTTGTCCAGCCCAATGGCCTCCTCCAACACCACCTGCCCAAAGTAGGCCTCTCTTAGGGGTCTGCCTAAACTGCCTACAACCAGCCTGCCTCAAGGCAGTTATGAACTCTAGATTATCCTCAAAAACATTAAACCACAAGCTAAAAATTCTCTTCACTAGGTCTCTGTCGCAGGTCTAATTTTCTTATCTTTCATCATTTATCTTTTTCCTAATTCCTATTTTCAGTATAGTTTATTTGGCTTCCAGGTGTTTCCCCGGGTTTCTGTATGCTGTTTCATAGGGAAGAATTATCCTGTCATAAAATTTTTTCTTGAGCATTCATTACATCTCTCAGTTAAAATGGGTTCTTTTATGGTATTGATTCATTTGAGTTTTCTCAAAATGGGAAGAATTTTCAAAATGGTGTTTTCCTCAAGGTTCAGAGTATGTCTTAGCCTCATCTTTACTCTTTTTGAAATTCACTTTTCAAATTCTTGTCCCTCTTTTTATGTTTTTAAATTAAAATGTTTTCTTTTTACTATTTTTTTATTTGAGTGTAGTTGATAGTCAGTGTTACATTGGTTTCAGGTTTTCAATATCTCCATACATTATTCTATGATCACTACAAATATAGCCACCATCTGTCACCATATAACACTATTATAATATCATTGACTATATTCTCTACACTGTCCCATATCTCTTTTTAAAATCTCTGATTTTTATGTTTTCTGTTATTCCAATTTTCGACCATCTTTTTACTTGGTTACTTTAATAAAATATGCGTGATTACACACTCTATGCTGAAAACCATAGCATTTGATTTATAGTAGTCTTCTTCTTCTTCTTCTTCTTCTTCTTCTTCTTCTTCTTCTTCTTCTTCTTCTTCTTCTTCTTCTTCTTCTTCTTCTTCTTCTTCTTCTTCTTAGTTAACATATAATGTATTATTAGCCCCAGGGGGACAGGTCTGTAAATCACCAGGTTTACACACTTCACAGCACTCACCACAGCACATACCCTCCTCAATGTTCATAACCCCACCACCCTCTCCCTAACCTCCCCACCCCCCGGCAACTCTCAGTTTGTTTTGTGAGATTAAAAGTCTCTTATGGTTTGTCTCCCTCCCGATCCCATCTTGTTTCATTTACTCTTTTCCTGTTCCCCAAACCCCCCACATTGCACCTCCATTTCCTCATATCAGGGAGATCATATAATAGTGCCTTTCTCTGGTTGACTTATTTTGCTAAGCATAATACCCTCCAGTTCCTTCCATGTCAACGCAAATGGCAAGATTTCATTTCTTTTGATGGCTGAATAGTATTCAATTGTGTATATATATATATATATATATATATATATACACACACAAATATCATTCATTTGTTGATGGACATACTGGTTCTTTCCATAGTTTGGCTATTGTGGATATTACTGCTATAAACATTTGGTGCACGTGCCCCTTTGGATCATATACAGTCTTCTTTACCTCTATTAGAACCCCAGGAAGCTTTATTTATTTATTTATTTATTTACTCACATAAACAGATGATCCAACACAACGTTTTGTTCAAATGTATTATAATGTCTTACCGCTTAACACTATGCTTACTGCTCTCTTTCACTGTCTGACTAAATCCTCATCATCACTATGCCATTTAATGAGAAAGAACATTTGAACTCAGAGTTCTCTCCATATCAGGGAATGAAGACTCCACCCTTCTGTTTGTGCAGGTAAAATAAATGTTGATGTCTGTCCTGCACATACCCCATCCTGTTCACCAGAAGATTCACCATCAAAATATATACACAATGAAAACCATACCTCACCACTTCTATTACCACCCAGCATGCTAAAAACACCATCATATGTTCCTGAATTATTGACTTGATTGATAACCCCACTTCCACACATACTGCACTCCTTTCTCCATGCAAATTTATTTTGGTACAGCAATTTAACCTAAAAATCAAGTCATATGATTTTATTCTGCTGTTGAAAGACTTTTGGTATCTTCCGCTTTCATATTAAATAAAAACTGAAGGCGTTTCAATGTACTAGAAGGTCATACATCAATACGTTCTTCCTCTCTCCACCACTATGAACTCCTCATTGGCCTCCTTGCTTTTCCTCAAAAGTAACAGACAAGTTGTTCACACAAAGTCTATATACTTACTTGCTCTGCCTAGAGCAATCTTTTCCTTTAATATTTGTATAACACTCTCCTTCACTTCCTGGGTCTTTGTGCAAATAGCATCTCATAAATGAGATATAACCACCCAAAACAAAATAAAATTAACTTTCATCCCAGCATTCCCCAATGGCTTTTACCTTTCTTGTATTTCTTTGTATCACTTATCACCATCAACCATCAATTATTATTCTATTACTGGTTTATTTTCTTATTTGAGACAGAGAGAGAGAGAATTGGGAGGGTGCGCAGAGGAAGAAGAAAACACCCCACTGCCTAGAAAGCCTGCTGGTGAGTTACATCCCAGGACCCTGAGATCATGACCCAAGCCAAAGGCAGTCACTCAATGGACTGAGCCACCCAGGTGCCCCTCTATTATTGGTTTATTTCACTATTATATTTCAAAAGAATGTGAGCTCTTTGTGGTCAGGTATTTTATATGTTTTATTAACTGAAGTATTCTCAGAAAGGTAGCTGGCAGATTGTAAGGGCTCACTAAACTGTATTTTGTTGTTATTATTGGGCTCCTTTATGGGCTTTACCTCTTATGCTAGAAGTCTATCCTTCAGATGTAAGCGATAAGAATAGAGCCCTGCTGCCTGTTCAAATGTGTAAAAAGCCTGTATTAAGTGGATATTTTAAAAGCTAAATGAATGGCTTAATAGTTGTATATAGGGGGAAAGGGAACATATTTTCCACAGTTTAGAAGTGGAGTTCTTTTATAGAGTTCTTGTACAAGCCTACACTATGGAACGATAATGGGCAGTTGTACATTACAATTATACAAACACTTTGGTAATTTATATCCTTTTTTTGTAATTCTTGACTGGATCATTTAATTCCTTAGGAGCATTATAGCATTTCAACTTTTCATGTTCAATAAACTTATTGGGGTTGCTACCTTTTTTATTCAAATGGAGAAATAGTCATGATTTAATCTAAATAAAGTGTTATTGATTGTGTTGTTTTCTAGGAATGAGTCGCACATGCTAGTTTAAAAGTTTTGTAAATTCCCAAGTCTGTCACTGATAAAAGCCTTTTGTAGATTAGTAACTTGATCAAAACGGAAAAGTTATGTAACACCAATTGTTATACTATCTTTGTTTCCATCTTGCATTGTAATAACACCCATCTTAACTCTATTTAAGACAAATCATTGCCAGATGGATTTCTGGCATTGATTGCAGGATATGAAATCTAGTATAACTAAAAGTTTTTGGTTTTAGTAGCATATAAATCAATTTAGAAAAATATATGTATTTGAATATAAGATAAAGTTTTAAATTATTTGGCAATAGTAAACTAAACTTTTTTTTTGTAAATTTTTATTTTCTAAAATTTCATTGAGCTCTCTTGAAATAAGAAACAAGTTACAAAAAATTAAGGTTTATTTACCCCAATTCAAAATTATTAGGAATATAATCATAGAGGTTGAAGTATTTAAAATATTGAACCCAAAATGTTTTATTAGGTAAATTCATGAATGCTGAGCATTCACTGTTAAAATATACTAATACTATTGATAGACTGGTAGAAGCCTAAAATCAAATATTTATTAAATATTTATATCCATATCTTTTCATAGCTTGGTAATTCATTTCTCTAGCATTAAATAATATTCCATTGTTTGCATGTACTACACTTTATTGGACCTTTCACCTATGGAAGGATATCTTGGTTGCTTCCAAGCTTTTGTCAGTTATGAATAAAACTACTATAGACATCTTTGTGGGTATAGATTTCATCTTCTTTGGATAAATACCAAGAGCTGCTACTGCTGAATCATCTGGCAAGAATATGTTTAGTTTTGTAAGAAACTGCCAAGTTGTTTTCCATTCTTTATTCTCAATAGACATGGAAGAACATTCCTGTTGCTCCACATCCTCACCAACATTTCGTGTTCTGTTGTCAGTGCTCTGGATTCTGGGTATGTACTGGTGTCTCTTTTTTGTTTTAATTTGCATTTTCCTGAAGACATATGATGTGAAGCATCTTTTCATATGCTTATTTGCCATCTGTAATATTTTCTTTGGTGAGGTATCTGCTAAGGTCTTTGGCTCATTTTTAATCAGGTTTTTCCCCCATTGTTGAGTTTTAAGGGGTCTTTGTGTATTTTTGATTAACAGTCCTTTGCCAGATGTGTATTTTGCAAATTTTTTCTCATAGTCTGTGCTTTGCCTTTTCATTCTCTTGGCATTGTGTTTCACAGAGTAGACATTTTTAAATTCAGTGCTTGTGCTTTTGTAGCTAAAGTTTTTGCGAAAACCAAGGTCATTTAAATTTTCTTCTATATTACCTTCTACATGTTTCATGTTTAGGTTTATAATCCAATCTGAGTTAATTTTTGTGAAGAGTGTAGGATATCTGCCTGGATTTATTTTATTTTATATTTTTAGATTTAGCTTCACCATTGCTACAGAACCATTTGTTTAAAAGATTGTATTTTGCTCTCTTTTATTGCTTTTTCTTTTCTATTAAATATAAAATATAATTGATAATATATATTCTGTTGCTTTAATCTAGTCTTTCTGTGGTATTACAATATCATGCTTACAATTATCGTTATGGTAAACTTTTTTTTAAGATTTTATTTATTTTTTTGACAGAGAGAGAGATCACAAATGGGCAGAGAGACAGCCAGAGAGAGAGATGAGGAGAAGCAGGCTCCCTGCTGAGCAGAGAACCCAATGCGGGACTCGATCCCAGGCCCCTGGGATCATGACCTGAGCTGAAGGCAGAGGCTTAACCCACTGAGCCACCCAGGCGCCCCATTGTTATGGTAAACTTTGAAGTCAGTCCTCAGTCTTTCTTCTCCTTCAACACTATGTTGACTATTGTGAGTCTTTGCCTCTCCATATAAACTTTAAAATAAGTTTGTTAATATTAAAAAAAAAGAACTTGCTGGAATGCATTAATTGTATAGATAAACTTGGAAACCAGTGACCTCTTGAGCTTAGCAGGAGATAGACCATGGACATCAGTTGTCACAGTGGTGCCTCTGGCAGAACCTATTGCAAATCCCTAGGCAAAATGAGACCTCAAGGATCTGAGAGAATGTCTAAGAAGTACTTGATACATCCCTTGGGTATTGTTTATTGAAGTGTCCACCTGTCTGAAAGCTGGGGAATCTAGATAAGGGAGGGAAAATTAGTTATGATAAAACATATCAACAAACATCAATAAATTTTGTAAAACTAAATGTCATGGCTCATATACAATATGACCAACAGAGGGACCATCAGAAGGAAAGCATCAGTTATGTTTATTTTAGATTTCTAAAAGACTTCGAAGTGAAGAGTATACATTCACTTCTCACTTATTGCTCCTACATATTCATGAATTTGAGAGAAAATAGAGGCCCTGTGTGTCTTAGCAACTAATGGGATATTTTTTGATATTTACATGCTTACACATAGTATGTGTTATAGTCTTCTCTTTTACATGCTGTAAAAAGGTTAACCCCTTTTCTGCAGAGATCTGAAAATGTGAAACAGTGCCTGAGTAGCTGAATTCATCTAATTCAAATTTCTTGCAGGTCTAAGACCTATTGTTTTTCACTTGACTGCCTCCTTTCTCATCTGTCAATTGGTTACAAATTCTGATACTGAAGAGAATACATTGGGGCTGGTGGCTCAGTGTGTTAAAGCCTCTGCCTTCAGTTCAGGTCATGATCTCAGGATCCTGGGATCGAGCTCCACATCGGGACATAATGTAACGACAGATAGTTGATATGGGAGCCCTTTGGGTACTCTGGTGGATAAATGTTTTTAAATTAGTTTTTCATGGATATGGGGAGTTAGAGACGAGAAGGGAGGTGGGGGAAATTGGAAGGGGAGCTGAATCATGAGAGACTATGGACTCTGAAAAACAATCTGAGGGTTTTGAAGGGGCGGGGGATTTGGAGGTTGGGGTACCAGGTGTTGGGTATCATAGAGGGCACTGCTTGCATGGAGCACTGGGTGTGGTGCAAAAAGAATGAATACTGTTATGCTGAAAATAAATAAAAAATTAATTTAAAAAATATTAGTTTTTCGTAAACTACAAAAAAAAAGAAAAGCGCTCCCATTTATAGCCTACAATTTATGGTTCACAAAGCACGTGCCAACAATAAAAATAATGATGGGTTACCGTTACACTTCATAGAAAAGGAGGTACAGGGAAATTGAATAAAATGGAATAACAAAGTAGGTTCATAAGTCAATCTTCCTTGTAAAAAAATTAACCTGAAAGTGCGTTTCTGACACCTCTCTCCTGTGTGACATTTTATCGGTGGAGATGGAAAATAAATGGTCTGGTTAACCTTTCCCTCCCCCTCAAAACCCATTATTTGAAAACACAAAAAGGGAAGTGAAGGGAGAAATCCTCCCACTCCCATCCCCACTCACCTCCATAGCCACCTCCTCTTCCAAGAACCTAGCAGACAAGGTGCCAAGAAGTGTTAGGTACCAGCAGTGGTCTCAGATCTCATTCAAGGATCATGGTGAAAGGCATTCAAAGAGATTGTGGGGGCACAGGGATCCAATTAAGGGGGACAAGTTTAAGGTTTGCCTGGTCCCCTAAAAACTAATGGCACTAGAGAAGATGAGCTTTGGGAACTATAGCTTAATGGATACAATGTGTAAAAAGCTTCAGTGAGTCATGGTGGGAAGAGGCCAAGAGGGCAGCAAACACAGTCTTAGATGATGTTATTAATAGCACTACAGGCTCTAGATTTCCTGTGGTGGTGTTCTTGGCAAGACCAGCCCGGCCAAAGTGGATACTCTCAACCTGGAACAGAGGGTCTTGGAGATGCCAGCACGTGAGGTATGATGAGAGGGTAAAATGATAGGAGGTGTCCTTTGGAAGGACTGACTCCTTGACTTTAAAAGGGAGAACCCAAATCTGTAGGTGAAATCTTTCTGGCTAAAAAGAGGGCCAAGGCCTCCTAAGGTCAAGGTCTCCTCGTCACTTGCAAAGATGTCGAAGAACATATTCAGACTTTTCAAAGATGTCCTCATATCATTGGTTCCCACTCTGGAATTCTATCAATAAGGTGAGAGTTCCTCTAGTTGAAAAAGAGATCTAAAAAGACTTCCCTTTCTCATGTAATTTCTGTAACCTCCAGGACACACCCACCTCCCCCTTCCAGCTCTGTAATGAAGCCACAGCTGGTGCCAATTTGTGGAACTCCTTAAAGGCTATTCTCCCTTATATACCCCCGGACCAAGTTCCCATGCTCCCTCACCTGATTTCCTGCACTCACCTCCCACCTGGTGTGTTCACACCTGTAAGTGCCTTTTACCAACCCCTTTGTCAAAAGGCAGCCAGAGTGACCTTTCAAAGACCTATCAGTTCCTGGCATTTGTCTCCATAGAAATCTGCACTGATCTTCTAACAAATTCTCAGTCCTCCAAAAGCACCCATAATCCTCCCATCAGTCTCTTCATACCCCTCCAACTGACTGATGCCTGTTCTGCCCCATCTCTCTGCCCTTCAACCACACTGCCTACTTATTCCTGTGGAGACCTCTCATGGCACCTGCCTCCAAGCACAGGTGATTCCCATTGATGGGAAGACCCTCTTCTCTCCCCCATCTCCCCACTCCTGTTACTCCCAATTATTCGTGAGCTCACAAGCCCCATGGTACACACTCTCCATGCAGCCTGCTCTCTCTTTTCTAGCACTGGCCTCCGTTTCTAGCTGTCGTTGTGTCATGGATGTCCCTCCCCAGCCAGCCTCCAAGCTCTCCTTCCCTTTAGCTCCAACACCTGACACAGTGCCTGGCACGTAGTAAGCCCTGGCTAGCTTCTAAGAGCCTCACTGAGGGACTGAAAGCATTTTAAAAATGTCACCACGTAGGCTCCAAACTGTAGGCAGAAAAAGCTTTGCCTGGATTGACATTTTAGAGACGTATTCGTCAAGTTGGATGTGTTCACTGACTTTACCTTGTAAAATTTAAAAAAAAAAAAAGGACCTCTGTATTGCTTCGCATCTAACGAAGGCGCATGTATACTATTAGACCACGTTATGAGCTTAATGGAAGGAGACAAGATGTTTTCGCTAAGAAAATGTATAATACTGTTGAGGTCAAGTGGGAGGAAACAGTCCGTTTGTTGGAGCATTGCTATCTTACTCTATCACAGCCACTCATAAAAATCTGACACGGGGTGAGTCAGAATTGTCTGTCGGAGATGAGTTAGATCTGGCTCATGTTCCTACAGACATGAAAGCCAGAAACGAAGAAGGAGGCTTTAAAAGCGTGGGTTGAGGAGGCGGTGTGGTTCACTGGGATGAGCTAAGTGCCCAGGGCCACCAGCAGACATGCTGGCCTGTATCCTTCCTTTGTTCTGGGGTCCCTCTTGCACCATGTGGTGAGGCTGGTGGCTGGGAGCAGCTCAGGACAGGACCCGGTGGCATCTTATTTCTCCCACCCTCCTGTGGGCTCCAGTGGGCTCCAGTAGGTCCCAAGGGACAGCCTGCCTTCCTTGAAAAGCCCAGTAGCACTGGGAGCAGAAACTGGGGCCAAAGAGTGAGCACCCTGTTTGACAAGCTGGACCAGCCACCTCTTCTTCAGATGCAGGGGGAGCCCTGGCATGCTGACTCCTCCCTTCTCCCTTTCCCCTTTCCTCTTTCCTCCCTCTTTACTTCCCCTCTCTCCTTCCCTGGTGGTGCCCTTTCCCAATGCCCACTTCATCCCTTTTCCTTTCTACATGCCTGTCTTCTAGAGTTTCTTCTCTTTCCTCCCCATTACTTCCCTTCATCTGAATCTCCTCTTTGGTCCCTTAGTCCCTGCTCTCTGCTCCTCCTCCTCTTCCCTGGCCCCTGTTCAGCTCCATACTGAATGCAGGCAGAGCTGGACTAACATGCTCACTTGCTAGCTCAGCCACCCTCCAGAGAAGTCACTCTTCGGTGGCCACCTTCCTGACCACCTGGTCGCTTCTCCACTTGTTCAGATATTGCCCTGAAGTCTGAGGAGGACAGAGCGGGGCTGCCACAGAAGCAGGCCAGAGGAGAAACCAAACCATGTGTCCACACTGTCCCCCAGCACTGCTGCTCTGAGAGCTTTCAGAGTCCTCAACAGGGTTAGGATTTAGGGGCTTCTTCAGAACCGGGAGTGAAAACAACCATAGGTCAAAAGAAAAGCTATGGCCCACACAAAAATAATAATCACAAATGAAAACTATGTTAACTCTGAAGTCCCAAAGTCGAAGAATTGCCTTGAATCTGTCACTAGAAAGCACCCAAGGCCTCACTCTCTGGGTTCTGGGTGCCCTGGGAATGGCAGGAGGCTCTGACATGCACGTGGGGGCGCCGAACTATGGGGGCTAGCCTGCCTGCTGGCAGGGGTGGGGGTACCTCCTGTGGCACTGTCCTGGCCCGACCCCCTGCGGAGGGGGTGTGGCGCGGCGTCCGGGGTGGTCTTGGTGCCCTGGGGTTGGCGGGAGCCTGGGCCCCGACCACTCCCCCCGCCTTCCCCCGCTCCTGTCCTGAGTTTCTGCTTAAGGTGAGGGCGCGACGAGGTGTCACTTTACCTGTGAGCAGAGGGTCCTCCAGAGAAGCCATGGGGCAGGGAGGGGCAGCAGGCTGCAGGAATGAGAACAGGACACCGTGGCCTCTGGGGCTAAGCTGGAGCATGGGAGCGCAGGGGCAGCGAGTATGGTGGGTCCTGCAGTCCCGAATGGGCTGCAGCACAGCACCCTGGCGCTGTGCGCCCCTCCTTCCCGCCTGGGCAATTAGCAAAGCCCCTTCTCCTGGCCGCCCCCGACCCGCCCCCGCTCCCTCCCTCCTGAGTCCTCTGAGAGCTCACTTCCAGCTTTGGAAATTAGCAAAGACCATTTTCTGCGCCGGCCCCGCCACCTCACTCCTGAGGACTGAGCCCTGGCTGGGGTGCAGGGTTATGCCCTAGCATGCTGCCGCATTGCCAGCGCCTGCGCTGGGCAGACTCCTAGCCTGGCTTTCTGAGCGGGTGTCCACGGGCAGCCTGGCTGCGAAAAGATCATCAGTCCTAAACGCCAGCTGCACTCTTGGGTCAGTTTGCTGGCTTCCAGATTGCGCCCAAAGACAGGAACCAGCTTCCCCAGCACAGGCCTGGGCTGAGATGCCTGCCTGGGATCTGTCTGAGGAGTCTCCTCCACTCCAGGCAGGGATGGCACTTCGACCTGGATGTTTGGGTTTTTGGTTTGTTTATTTGGTCATTGGTTATTACATGACCTCCAGGGTAGGTGCTCCACAAAGGGAGTGAAAACAGGACGCCTGATATATACGCATATGGCCATTCTAGAAAAATAGCTTGGGGTTCTCTCGGAAACGCGGCATTGGTCCTTGCACTATGGTTTAATAGAAAAGGGATTATGCACCAAGTTACTTAAATGAGCATAGGTTGAAATCGTTTACTGAGAGTAAATATTTTAAATAGTTATATTTTAACTAAATCTATCATCAATCATAAATCTATTACACGAAGGTTACAGGCAATTTAAAAGCAAGAGCACTCTCTTCAGGGTTTTAAATAATCCCTGTCTGTCTTGGCACATGAGAATGCAAAGATAGGAAATGGTTTGTAAAAGATCATATAATAGCTTTTACTAATTCTATTTATTTGACAGACAGAGATCACAAGTAGGCAGAGAGGCAGGCAGAGAGAAAGATGGGGAGGCAGGCTCCCCGCCAAGCAGAGAGCCTGATGAAGGGCTCGATCTCAGGATCCTGAGATCATGACCTGATCCCAAGGCAGAGGCTTAACACACGGAGCCACCCTGGCACCCCCAGATGAAATACATTTCTGACTTAGAAACTTCAGATAGAATTTTTTTGTCCATGATGACAACTGAAGAAAATGTGTCATCCCTAAACCTAACCTTAACCCCTACCAATGCTGAAACCTAAGCTGACCTTAAAGCCCAAACTAGAACCCTGAATCCCAAACCTGGAATGGAACCCAAAGCCTGTACCTGAGCCCTGGATCCAAGCCCTGAACCACGAACCCAAACCCTAAACCAGACCTCCAAGTCATGAAACCTGAACCCAAATCTCAGCATGAAGTCAAACCCCAAATTTGACCTTGAACTTTATCCCATAAGCCCTGAGTCTTAAAGCGTAAATCATAAACTTAAAGCCCTAAACTATAACTCTGTTCCCTTGTCCTTCACTCTAAATCCTCACCCTAACACTAAACCCAAAGCCTGATTAGAACTCTGACTAAAACCTGAACCTGAACCCAAATTCAAACCCTTCACCACACTTTGCTTATGCACTTGCCATTGATGGATATTTGCCGTTTCTACCTCTTGATTCTTGTGAACATTGTTTGGGTTGGGGGCTAGGGTTAGGGTCTTGGATTAGGGTAGGGTCCAGTCTTGAGACCAAGTTGAGGTCAGAGTGTGGGTCTGCATCAGGGCCATGTTCAGTGACACTGTTTGGGTCAAGGACTGTTGTAATTCCACATTGTTTCCAATTCATTGTTCCTTAGCTATTTGGGGGGAAGTTGGGGGGTATTGGGCTCCATGCAGCTTGAATTTCCGGAATGAAATGGCGTCAGCTGGACCCCAGGAGGGAGCAGGATATTCCACTGAAGGGTGAGCTCCCACAGTCCTGCACTGCCTTCCACCGCCTGCAGAGGGCGCCAGAACCCAGCTCCCGCCCTGTGCCCAGGCTGCACAGCCATAGCTGGGACCTGAGCCCTGCCTCTTCAGGACCCACTGTGGAGACTTCTGGAGAATGTGGGGCGCCTCCCACCCTGACAGGACAAGCTGAGGAGGGTGTGGCTCTGCATCCACACTGACCGGACCCGTTGTGGAGGACACGCCCACACTGGCAGCAGTCCAACCTCCTAAGGACCAGACGCTCGAGGAGGTGAGAAGTCCCTTAGTGGACTGTCAAGGGGTTTGTGGTCTCAGGGCCCACAGAGAAAGGGCGCCCTGTGTAGACACTGAGGCTTCCGTCGTTTTGTGTGAGGAGACGTGGCCTCCTGCTGTGCTGTGCGCGGGGCTGTGGGGTCCCCCCTTTCTGGGCTCGGGTGCTCCTTGGTCCTTGTCTGTGTTTGTGTGCTCGCGGATTCGGTTCCTTGTTCTCCTCAGATGGTCTGCAGTCAGGGAGCGTCTGCCTTCTTCGGTGCTTGTGCTCTCCCCACCTCAGCCCTGCGGGGTCCTTCCCGTGTCCACACCCACTCCAGGCTTGCTCCGAGTCCGGAAATTCGGGAGCCAGAGTGAGGACTCTGTAGCCGGTTTTGGGGAGAGTAGGTATTTTCCCAGTGTGGGTACTTCCCTGAGCACAGTGCCTCCCCATCTCCGTGTGTACCCCTCCCTGTCTGTCGTCATTGTTACAGGGCTGTCACTTTCTTGGTTCAGGGGCCTCCCGGGTATCTTGCTATCTTGGATGCAGGTGTAAATGAGATCGTTCTCCGAAGTCTCTTTCTGATGGTTCCTTCTGAGCACCTAGGAGTGCCACTAATTTGTGCATATTGATTTTGTTCCTTGCAAGTTCTTGAATTTATTAGTTCGATTGGCCTTAAACTCAATCTGCCAGTTATTTGACCAGCAGCATGGGCTTAATTGGGAAGAGCAGAGAATGGCAGTCTGGGTTGAGCAAGCTAAGGTCCCATCACAGGCAAGTGCGAGAAACAAAGGAGAGGAACATTATTTCATGGAGGAGGAAGAAGTTGGGAAGGGTGCTTGAAGGAAAGTCCCTTGGAGAAAGGCAGGGTGATGGAGAATTCTCACCAGCTGAGCTGCAAAGCTCCTACAAAAAGTCAGGATATGAACCTCCAGCTTCCCCTGTGGGGCCTTAAATTGGTGAGTCTCTCCTGTCGGGGATTGCAATGTGGGGTCTGTAATGGGCACTGAGCACCAGGCGCCCCCTTCCAGCCTCCCCTTCTGGCATCCCCAGTCCACTTTACTGGGGCTTCCCTTCCTGCTTTTGCACAGTTCTAACCAGCTTGTAGTGGAACGTTGTGGAAAAACTGAAATTCCAAATCCACTGCTTCTACTGCACCTGAGATACAGGGGCCCATGATTTAATCCTCCCACGAGTCTCTTGCTAGCCCCACCTGTCCGTCACTCATTTTGAGAGTTGATATTACCAAAGTACTGTAATTCTAAAAATTTCTGAATCAGCTGTATTATTTCTTTTTAGGTATGAAGTTAACTTCCAATTATATGAATTTAATATTTTGGTCAGTGTTTTCTAATTTTATTGCCTTATTCTTGGAAAATATAGCCTGATATTTAACTCTAGGAATTTATTGGCATATAGTTCTGGCCTAAATAATGGCCTGTTTGTGTAAATGTTCAACTTATGCTTATATACTTACTGAAGACTCTTGTTTTGGGGTCAGGATGGCTACATTTATTAATAGATCAGGACTATTAGATTCTCTAAATTTTGATGTCTCTTAATTTAATCTAATTAAATTATCAGTTAATGAAAGAAGTTAAATTTTTTATGTACTACTGCATCTAAACTTATCAAAGTCTTTTGCTATAATTAGACAAGTATGTCATCCTGTTTTTATACCAAGTCTTACAGTAAAAAAATCATACTACCTGAAATATTATTTATTTTTATTATTATTTATTTTTTTTAAAAGATTGTATTTATTGGGGTACCTGAGTTAAGTGCCTACCTATAGCTCAGGTCATAATACCCGGGTCCTGGGATAGAGCCCCGCAGGGGGTTCCCTGCTCAGTGGCGTGCTTCTCCCTCTCCCTCTGTTATTCCCTCTGCTGTGTGCATGTTTTTCTTTTCTCACTCTCTCTCAAATAAATAAGTAAAATTTAAAGATTATCTCTCTCAAATAAATAAGTCAAATTTTTTTTCTCAATAGGAGGGAGAAGCAGACTCTCCACTGAGCAGGGAGCCTGATGCAGGGCCCAATACCAGGACCCTGGGATCATCACCTGAGCTGAAGGCAGACACTTGAACCGACTAAGTCACCCAGGCACTTCAGCTGTTTATTTATTTATTTATTTTTATTATGCATATGTTTTATCTCTCTTTTCTACAAGTCTTTTTTTTGATCTTTTTACGTTTTTCATAAAACTGAATTATCTCAAGATGACTTGGTCATCCTCTTTTCCCCAACCTCAAAGATCATAGAGTATATTTTAACTGTTAAAATGATATTAGTATTTAAGTGCTGCCTACACAAATTAAGGCAAATTATCTGTGGTCTGTATTCCTGAAAATATTTTTTTTATTATGCCTTCCTATGCCATTGACATTTTATAAGGATCTAAATGTTTCCATTTGCGATTTTTTTTCAAGATATAAAGCTATTACTTCATTCTTTTTTATATCTGATGTTATTAAAAAATTTCTGTCAGTCTGATTCTTGTTTCTTTATTAATGAATTATTTTTTTTCTCTCTAACACTTGTGATTTTTTTGTGTGTGTCTTTGGTATGTATGCCCTAGTTTGGGATTCATAGAGTCAACTATAGTTATGAATATTTTCTTTCTTTTCTTGTATGTAAGTTTTAATCCAGTGTCTTGACTATTTATGCTTGAGAAATAGATGTACATTAATATTCAAATATTTCTTTCCTTTTTCTTCTTTCATTTAAAAAAAGTCATTTATTTTATTTTATTTAAAAATATTTATTTATTTATTTGGAGTAGAGAGAGAGGGTCATGAAGAGTGGCTGATTATATACTTTCAATTTGGGAGGAGGTTAGGGATAGCACAAGCCTCCAAGGTATTTTATAAACAAGGTTTCCAGGACCTTGAGGGGGCTAGCTATTGTTAGGGAAAGGTCATTTCTTACTATTTAGTAAAAACTCAGGGAAGAGACTCTTCTGATGTGTATCAGTGGGTATATGCTTGGGAGATGATTGCCAATGTATATCTTGAGGGCAGGGGTGGGGAGTAGAGATAAAGAAGTTTCCAAAGTAATTTTTACATGTGAAAGTAGATTTTCAGTATCCTGGGGGGTGGACTAAGAATGCTTTTTGCCCTGAGTGGATGTGTCCACATGGAAGCAGCTGAGTCCCCAGAGGAGCTTCAAGGACTTGTCAACAGGCTATGAGTAGTAAGGAAATCTAATTTCTTCTCTAGCTTTTGTTCCACACACATCACCTACATCTTACACGTCTTTTATATTGATAATTTTAATGCTTTGCTGGTATCCAGATGACTATATCCTTAAGTGACTTCTTATCTCTATTGAATCCATTACGTATTCTATCCATTGTATTCTTAATTCAACTAGATTACATATATTTAATCTATTAGTACCACTAGGTTCTTATTCTTGTTTTTATTTCAAAATCTTTCCTTATTTCCTTACATTATTTATTGGGTATATTTTAAATCCCTGAAATACTCACTTATTATATATAAGCTGTCAACCGTATTCTTATTTTGAGGTAGCTATATCTTTTTGGGCTTTAGGACATCATACCAACAATGCCAAATAATTTTCAGACAACAGCAGGATCTCCAAGAATTCAACTAAATTCTGACACTATCTACCTGAACATAGTGTAAGATTTCATCAGTTAATGGATCAGTCCTCCAAGACTATCTCCAACCCCACCTCAGATGCCAGTCTCACTGTAGGCCCCAGGTTATTACCTGTGCTTGTGACTGAGCAACTACAGGTTGGAGGTCCCAGTGGCCTACTTCTTACGTTCTTTTAATTTGCTACAGGGACTCACAAAACTCAGAAAAATACTTACTTTATGTTTGCCAGCTTATTAAAAGATATAATAGAAGATTTAAATCAATAGATAGATAAAGAAGTGCACAGGGCAAGGTATGGAGAATGGGCACAGAGCTTCTATTACCTTCTGTAAGACTGCCACTCTTCCTGCCTTTTCATACATTTAACAAACTAAAAGCTTTCTGAACCCAGTCCTTTCAGGTTTTCTGTGGAGGCTTCATGACATAGTCATGACTGACTAAATCATTGTCATTTGCTGATCTAATCTCCAGATCCTCTTCCCTCCTCAGATAATCCTGTATTGGGAGGAAGGGGAGGCACGTTGGGCAAAAAGTTGTGAAGGCTTTCACCAAGTGGTTGGTCCTTCAGGCAAACAGCCCTTGCCTTGAGTGAGGTCTGAAGGTCACTTCATTAACATAACAAAACACACCTCTCTCACCCTTATCACAGGAAATCCCAAGAGTTTTAGGAGCTGTGAGTCAGTAGCCATGGCTGAAAACTAAATATTCAGATGACCAAAATATATTTCTTGTAAACCACTATATTACACTACATGCTTAAGTATTTAATTATGTGATCTTTTAAACTAATATTTTTCTAAGTCTATAAACTGTTCTGGCAGTAATCTGGATTGGGGAGTGATGTATTGCCAAATTTCTGTCGTTTTAGTCCAGGAAGTCAAAGAGAAAGAACAGGAGAGCCCCTTAGGGCAGGAAGTTCAAAGTAACAATGTTGACTACTACTCCCTTTTCTTGATTTTTTTTTTAAACAAGCAAATCTTCTCTTCAGAGTTGCAGTTTAAAGCCAAGAACATGCGGAATTGGGAGAAAAAATAGTTAAATTTGGAGACTTGCAGAGGTAGAATCAGAGTAGTGAAAGCCATTACAGCAACTGAACTAACTGAGGTCAGTCTTTGGTGAATCACAGAAACAGGTGGAGTTGTCAAACAAAGGAATCTTTGTTTACAACATACAAGGAGATCAGAGGGAATAAGTTCCAAAGCCTTGACTGTTTGAACAGGAGAGAGATTTTTATTTAGTATTTAAGATGAATACTCTGAAGGGAGAGATTTATTATCGCGTGTATGGTTGGTCATAAGGTTGTGGATGCATGCACATCCACATATGTATTTGTGCAATATGTATTGCATGTTCACCTGAATGAAGCTTGTATTCCACCGAGGGCAGAAACTTCAACGTTAGAATAAAGCAGAGGTAACTGTTGGACAAGGGAAAGGGACTCTGCAGGCTTCAAGAGCAGATATAAACTAGATGGGGTCTTGGGCTCATTTTCTGGGACAAGGAATGCAAGGCCTTGATTGCTTTTGAAATAGCACTAGGAGTTATACCACTGATATATTGTCTCAATAGCTTAGGCTATTTCCTGGTCTGGTGGTGACTGTTAGTTTTCCCATTGCCTTGTTCCCTCAAAATCCTTAAGGAGTGAGGTTTTTGCATTTCTTTGTAAGAACCTCCCAGGAAGTTTTGGAAGAAGTGTGCTTGGGCAAGTGCACAGGTGGGGTATAGATCATTGAAAATAGCTGGGGACAAAAAATGATTTTCTTATGTCAGGAAAACTATATGTCATCTTAATTTTCTGGGAACCTCTAATTCTTTCTGCTGATGTTACCAGCAGGCTTCTGAGATATTACTGATTGTTCTCTTGAACTAAGGAAAAAGAAATGTAGAAAGCAAAAGACAAAACTTTAAAATCTATCCTCCAACTCATCAATTCACTGCAGCCACCTCTCTGCCTTTCCCTTTCTCTTTTTCTTTATCTTTCTCTCTCACTTTCTCTCTCACATATGCACAACACACGCAAATCATCTTAAAACAATTTTTAATTTTCCTATTCCATTTTAATATACTTGAGGCATAATCATTTTCTTAGTAAATACAAGAAAAAAAAATCTAGGATTCCATCATTCTGTGTGATTCAAGTATTGAGGAATTTACTTCTAATAGCACTTATAAAAACATATTTTATTTATGTAATATTATATAATCAGGTGCCTGCATTTTTCTTATTCTCCAACTAGTGTTATTTGGCAATTAATATTTTGTCAATCAATATTCCCCCATATCTGAATGTGTGGGCAGTGAGAGATGAATTAGAGGCAAGGATGGTGAACACTCCCAACAACTGCAGACTACATATATCTTAAGCCATGATTTTCTTTGCAAAGGTCAACATTGATAATGTTGTAGTCATACCTCCGTGTACCAGGAAAGAAGTAGCATATTTCTTGAAAGACCCAGCTATCAAAGCTCCATTGAGAAACTGTAAAGATGGACAAGCGATTTCCAAATTACATATCTGATAATGGATATCTACTCTGATTATTAAAAAATGAATAAAAATAAAAAACCTTACTAATAACCAAACAGAGTATCCAATTTTACATGTGAAGGAAATAATGGAAGAGACATGTCACCAAAAGTATATGGATGGCTTAGAGGCACATGACAAATTTCTCAACATTTAGACATTAAAGAAATACAAATTAAAATCATAATGAGACATGCTTACATATCTATTAGAATGGCTAAAATTATAAAGGCTAATTGTACTTGGTCTGAGCTAGATTGAGAAGCAACAAAAAATCTAAACTGTTGTTGGCATATATCATGATACAACCACTTTGGAAAATAGTTTGAAAATTTTTTTAAATGCAAAATATGTTGCAGTTACACAAATAGCCATTTTACTTCTAGGCATTTAACTTTATCAGTGCACTTTGCATCCACCACCAATTGGCTGTTTTGTCACAAACTGATTAAAGCAGAACTGTCAGGAGAGGAACTTCAAAGCCAAAGCATTAAGTGCTTTGAAAAACCAGCACCTGGGAGGATTTGTCTCAGCATCTGTGATTAGAAGGCAGCAAAAAGAGACTTTGGGGACACAGTTCACCCCTTCATGAAGCAGCCATTCAGAACTTTCTCCGAAGGGCTAATGCCTAATCTTCCAAAGACCAGCAAGAACAAGCTTATGGTCTGTTAAAATCAGATTTTTAAAAGATTTTTATTTATTTATTTGAGAGAGAGAGAGAGAGTGAGAGAGAGAGAGCATGAGAGGGGAGAAGGTCAGAGGGAGAAGCGGACTCCCCATGAAGCTGGGAGCCTGATGCAGTCCTTGATCCTGGGACTCCAGAATCAAAATCAGTTTGATTGACTCAATACAGTCAGGGAGGACAGTCCTCAGGAGTCACAGAATGCTGGTTGCCATGAGGGAGGAGTCTTTTACAAAGTCTGGGCTCTCACAGAAGGAGTCTGAAGCACGTGTATGGAAAGCAGAGGTCAGTTCTGGATTAGAAGCTCTTTCTGAGGGGAAATGAGTAGAAGCAGGGATTAACCAGGACTTGGGCTCTGCTTTATTCAGTTCAAGTTGCTGCAACACATGATGACAGACTGGGTGGCTGAAACAGCAAAACATGTACTATTCCTTGCAGTTCTAGAGACTGAGAAGTCCAAAAGCAAGATCCTGGGAGATCTGATATCTAGCACGAGACTGCTTCATTATCTATAAATGCCCATATTTCTGTTGTAGACTTGCATGGATGACAGCTGGCAGAACAATCTCTCAGGTCGTTTCTCAGAAGTGCTTTTATCTCATTCACAAGTGTTCCAATCTCATGACCTCACCACCTCTCAAAGCCCATACCTCCTGATGGCACTCCTTGAGGGTCAGGGCTTCAACATCTGAATTGGGACAAGACACAAACATTCAGTCCATTAGCAAGTGTTGTCATGAGGACAGCGTAGCTTATCAACTGGGAATCCCCAGGAATCCATGGGACTAGCAAAGCAGAATCTGGGGGTGTCACTGGTAGGAAAGCAGGAGGTCCCCAAGAGACAGTCCTCATAGCATTTTACAGAGACAGCAGGACCCTTGAGAAACAATAGTTTCCGTGACCCATACACCAGCCTTTATCTATGCCTGTCCTCCCTGCTGGATTCACAGCAAGCCTACTTCTTTCTTTTCCAGTACAAATGGATTTCCACTCTCTGAATCCTGATGAATTTTTGCTCTTTTGCAGTTAGTAGGTTGTCCCTCAGGATTCTGCATGTCTTGATTTGCAATCGTGGAAACTGCCAAAGGTCTAGAGACCTGCATGGCAGAACCCGGCCTCTACCACTATTGCCCAAGGTAGGGACTCTGGTCCCTTGAGCGTCCTGTGCTGCTGTCAAAGGTCTGTGTGCATTGGCTTATTCTTTTTATTTTTTTAAAAGTAATTGCTTATACGTGTGTTTCATCATGCTCAAGTGGCCTTTCTGTGAAAAAGTGGCCAAGCTACACCTAGAAGTCACTGAAGAAAGTTCTAAGAACTCCTGGTTAGTATGAGGCTAGAGAGAGAGAGAAAGAGAGAAAAGAAATCTGCCTCTCTGCATTTTGCAAGTCCCTGGGCAAAATCTGGTGGCTGCGCACTCCTCACACGGAGATTCCAGGCAGGGAGACCCTCCTGAGCCTCATCTCCCTGAGTTCCTCTTCCAGGAGCAATCCCTAGTTTGAGACCAGGGTTAGCGAAAAAAGAGCAGCAAAGCAGGGTCCAGAAGGAAGGACTGCCACAGACCATGGAGCACCAGGGGGACAGGCTGGTACCTTCTCACGGTTGAGGTACAAATGGGCTCAGCTCAGCAGGTACAGGGGTGCCCTTGGCCCCTCTGGTGGGCTTTGCAGTGCCCCAATCTCAGGAAGAAAAAAGGCTGGCTCAGGTGACTTATTTTTGACTGGGAAGAAGCTGACAGTAATGGAAATAAACAAGTAGGGAATGATGTTGGAAACTTGGAGGGTTTGTCCTTTATATCTCAGCTTTCTCTCCTATCTTCCCTTGCTCTGTAGTGTGTTATCAAAGAAGGTTTTGGCATGATATTCCTGTTCACTGATTAACTCCTGAGTTGTGTCTTTTCTGCTGTTCAGCTCATCTGGTGAATTCTTTTACTGTAAAAAGTATCTTGCCCTTGCAAGGGCAAGGGCAAGACCTGAGAAATCTCAGAGATTTCAGCTTGCCACCCAGAAGGAAACCAGGCTATTTGGAATGCTGGAAAGGGTTCACAGTAGGGGAAATCGTCTTGGACATCTGAGACCACCCCCACATTCAGCGGTCCACTGGACACAAACCCAGACCTTGATACTGATCCTGAACCATGCTCTCAACTCAGACCCCTGTGATCCTCACCACAGTGCTTTCAGATCAGTGCAGCCATGCCCATAGGCACAAACTCTTAAGCCTAGATTCTGTCCTGAGAGGTCTGTCCCCGACGGCCTGGCTCCAAAGCCTCAGAGATTGGGGACAGTGAGGAACACCATAGGACTCACCCTGCCACCCTGAAAGGAACCATGCCATTTGGAACTCCAGAAAGGATTCAGAGGAACTGAAATCTGCATTCCTACCTCTGGACACCCCCATATTCAGCAGGCCACTGGATGCAAACCTGGAGCTTGACACTCACCCTGAACAAATCCCTCGACTGCCCCCTCCCCCAGAAAGATGGACAGAGTGCTGGCAGATCGGGCCTGCCATGTGGTGGGCCCTAACCATAACCTTTGGTTTGGTTCTCAGGATTCTGACCCCAAAGGCCTTGCAGTAGGTGCCCTACAATTTGGGGACACATGGGCAATCCCAGAGGACTCAGCCTGCCGCCCAGAAGGAAACTGTGCCATTTGGAACTCCGGAAAGGATTCAGAGGAGCAGAAATCTGCATGCCTAGCTGAGGACACACCCACACAGAGCTGACTCCTGGACACAAAGCCAGAGCAAGACACTCACCCTCACCTCCACTGTCAACTCAGCCACCGAGACAGCTCTCCATGGGGTCTTCAGATCAGTCCTGCCATGTCCCTGGTTCCTAACACTAACCCTTGGATGGGTTCTGTAATGATGTCCTCATTTCAGGTTATGTGGTGGTTCTGCAGGACATTGTCCTGGTGTGGGATCAAACACACTGAAGCATCCCGTGTGAAGTGGCAAACATGGTAAAGAAATGACGGCTGGGGAATCTGAGTGTGGAGACAGCACGTATTTGTGCTGCTATAACAAGCTGACTGCACGTTGAAATCACCGCAGAGGAAATGACTCCTCCAAACATCCATGTTAGCACGACGACACGGAAGCAGAGAGAACATCAGACTTTGGGATGGAGGCCAAGCCCTCCCAAATCCAGGTCACCCAACAAGGAGAGAACACATGTTAGCAAGAGACTCGTGGGAGGATTAAATCATGGGCCCCTGTATCTCAGGTGCAGTAGAAGCAGTGGTTTTGGAATTTCAGTTTTTCCACAACGTTCCACCACAAGCTTGTTAGAACTGTCCAAAGCAGGAAGGGAAGCCCCAGTAAAGTGGACTGGGGAAGCCAGAAGGGGAGGCTGGAATTGGGCGCCTGGTGCTCAGTGCCCATTACCCACACCACATTGCTATCCCCCACAGGAGAGACTCACCAATTCCAGGCCCCACAGGGGAAGCTGGAGGTTCATCTCCTGACTTTTTGTAGGAGCTTTGCAGCTCAGCTGGTGAGAATTCTCCATCACCCTGCCTTTCTCCAAGGGACTTTCCTTCATGCACCCTTCCCAACTTCTTCCTCCTCCATGAAATAATGTTCCTCTCCTTTGTTTCTCGCACTTGCCTGTGATGGGACCTTAGCTTGCTCAGCCCAGACTGCCATTCTCTGCTCTTCCCAATTAAACCCATGCTGCTGGTCAAATAACTGGCAGATTGAGTTTAAGGCCAATCGAACTAATAAATTCAAGAACTTGCAAGGAACAAAATCAATATGCAGAAATTAGTGGCACTCCTACGTGCTCCGAAGAACCATCAGAAAGAGACTATGGAGAACGATCTCATTTACACCTGCATAAAAGACAGCAAGATACCCGGGAGGCCCCTGAACCAAGAAGGTGACAGACCTGTCCTTTGACAGCCCTGCAACAATGATGACAGACAGGGAGGGGTACACACGGAGATGGGGAGGCACTGTATCAGGGAAGAACCCACACTGGGAAAATACCTACTCTCCCCAAAACCGCCTACAGAGTCCTCACTCTGGCTCCAGAATTTCCGGACTCGGCACAAGCCTGGAGTGGGTGTGGACACAGGAAGGTCCCCGCAGGGCTCAGGTGGGGAGAGCACAAGCACCGAAGCAGGCGGACGCTCCCTGACTGCAGACCATCTGAGGAGCCCCAGGAACCGAATCCGCGAGCACACAAACACAGACGAGGACCGAGGAGCACCCGAGCCCAGAAAGGGGGGACCCCACAGCCCCGCGCACAGCACAGCAGGAGGCCACGTCTCCTCACACAAAACGACGGAAGCCCCAGTGTCTACACAGGGCGCCCTTTCTCTGTGGGGTCCTGAGACCACGAACCCCTTGACAGTCCACTCAGGTGGCTTCTCCTCATCTCCTCCAGCGTCTGGTCCTTAGGAGGTTGGACTGCTGCCAGTGTGGTCGTGTCCTCCACAACGGGTCCGGTCAGTGTGGATGCAGAGCCACACCCTCCTCAGCTTGTCCTGTCAGGGTGGGAGGCGCCCCACATTCTCCAGAAGTCTCCACAGTGGGTCCTGAAGAGGTGGGGCCCTGGTCCCAGCTGTGGCTGTGAAGCCTGGGCTCAGGGCTGGAGCTGGGGTCTGGCGCCCTCTGCAGGCGGTGCAAGGCAGTGCAGGACTGTGGGAGCTCACCCTTCAGTGGAAGGTCCTGCTCCCTCCCAGGGTCCAGCTGAGGCCATTTCATTCCGGAACTTCAAGCTGCATGGAGCCCAATACCCCCCAACTTCCCCCCAAATAGCTAAGGAACAATGAATTGGAAACAATGTGGAATTACAATAGTCCTTGACCCAAACACTGTTACTGAACATGGCCCTGATGCAGACACACACTCTGACCTCAACTTGGTCTCAAGCCTGGACCCTACCCTAATCCAAGACCCTAACCCTAGCCCCCGACCCAAACAATGTTCACAAGAATCAAAAGGTAGAAACTGCAAATATCCATCAATGGCAAGTGCATAAGCAAAGTGTGGTGAAGGGTTTGAATATGGGTTCAGGTTCAGGTTTTAGTCAGAGTTCTAGATCAGGCTTTGGGTTTAGTGTTAGGGTGAGGATTTAGAGTGAAGGACAAGGGATCAGAGTTATAGTTTCGGGATTTAAGTTTATGATTTAGGCTTTAAGACTCAGGGCTTATGGGATAAAGTTCAAGGTCAAATTTGGGGTTTGACTTCATGCTGAGATTTGGGTTCAGGTTTCATGACTTGGAGGTCTGGTTTAGGGTTTGGGTTCGTGGTTCAGGGCTTGGATCCAGGGCTCAGGTACAGGCTTTGGGTTCCATTCCAGGTTTGGGATTCAGGGTTCTAGTTTGGGCTTTAAGGTCAGCTTAGGTTTCAGCGTTGGTAGGGGTTAAGGTTAGGTTTAGGGATGACACATTTTCTTCACTTGTCATCATGGACAAAAAAATTCTATCTGAAGTTTCTAAGTCAGAAATGTATTTCATCTGGGGGCGCCTGGGTGGCTCCGTGTGTTAAGCCTCTGCCTTGGGCTCAGGTCTTGATCTCAGGGTCCTGGGATCAAGCCATTCATCAGGCTCTCTGCTTGGCGGGGAGCCTGCTTCCCCATCTTTCTCTCTGCCTGCCTCTCTGCCTACTTGTGATCTCTGTCTGTCAAATAAATAGAATTAGTAAAAGCTATTATATGATCTTTTACAAACCATTTCCTATCTTTGCATTCTCATGTGCCAAGACAGACAGGGATTATTTAAAACCCTGAAGAGAGTGCTCTTGCTTTTAAATTGCCTATAACCTTCGTGTAATAGATTTATGATTGATGATAGATTTAGTTAAAATATAACTATTTAAAATATTTACTCTCAGTAAACGATTTCAACCTATGCTCATTTAAGTAACTTGGTGCATAATCCCTTTTCTATTAAACCATAGTGCAAGAACCAATGCCACGTTTCCGATAGAACCCCAAGCTATTTTTCTAGAATGGCCGTATGCATATATATCAGGCGTCCTGTTTTCACTCCCTTTGTGGAGCACCTACCCTGGAGGTCATGTAATAACCAATGACCAAAAAAAACAAACCAAAAACCCAAACATCCAGGTCGAAGTGCCATCCCTGCCTGGAGTCGAGGAGACTGCTCAGACAGATCCCAGGCGGGCATCTCAGCCCAGGCCTGTGCTGGGGAAGCTGGTTCCTGTCTTTGGGCACAATCTGGAAGCCAGCAAACTGACCCAAGAGTGCAGCCGGTGTTTAGGACTGATGATCTTTTCCAGCCAGGCTGCCCGTGGACACCCGCTCAGGGAGCCAGACTAGGAGGCTGCCCAGCGCTGGCGCTGTCAATGTGGCAGCATGCCAGGGCTTTGCCCCGCACCCCAGACTGGGCTCTGGCCTCAGGAGTGAGGGGGCGGGGCCGGCGCAGTGAAGGGTCCTTGCTAATTTCCAAAGCTGGAAGTGAGCTCTCAGAGGACTCAGGAGGGAGGGGGGCGGGGTCGGGTCTGGGCGGCCGGGAGAATGGGCTTTGCTAATTACCCAGGCGGGAAGGAGGGGCGTGCAGAGCCAGGCTGCTGTGCTGTAGCCCATTCAAAACTGCAGGACCCACCATACTCGCTGCCCCTGCGCTCCCACGCTGCAGCCTAGCCCCTGAGGCCGCGGTGTCCTGTTCCAGATCCTGCTGCCTGCTGCCCCTCCCCACCCCATGGCTTCTCTGGAGGACCCTCTGCTCACAGGTAAAGTGACACCGTGACGCGCCCTCACCTGAAGCAGAAAAGGCGGTCCAGGGGCGGGGCGTGGGGTGGTCGGGGCCCAGCCTCCCGCCAACCCCAGGGCACCAAGACCACCCTGGACGCTGCGCCACACCCCTTCCGCAGGGGGTCAGGCCAGGATAGCGCCACAGGTGGTAACCCCGCCCCCCCCCCCGCCAGCGGGCAGAGTAGCCCCCATAGTTTGGCACCCAAAAGCGCTTTTCAGAGCCTCCTGCCATTCCCAGGGCACCCAGAACCCAGAGAGTGAGGCCTTGGGTGCTTTCTAGTGACAGATTCAAGGCAATTTTTCGACTTTGGGACTTCAGAGTTAACATAGTTTTCATTTGTGATTATTATTTTTGTGTGGGGGCCATAGCTTTTCTTTTGACCTATGGTTGTTTTCACTCCCGGTTCTGAAGAAGCCCCTAAATCCTAACCCTGTTGAGGACTCCGAAAGCTCTCAGAGCAGCAGTGCTGGGGGACATTGTGGACACATGTTTTGGTTTCTCCTCTGGCCTGCTTCTGTGGCAGCCCCGCTCTGTCCTCCTCAGACTTCAGAGCAATATCTGAACAAGTGGAGAAGCGACCAGGGGGTCAGGAAGGTGGCCACCGAAGAGTGACTTCTATGGAGGGTGGCTGAGCTAGCAAGTGAGCATGTTAGTCCAGCTCTGCCTGCATTCAGTATGGAGCTGAACAGGGGCCAGGGAAGGGGAGGAGGAGCAGAGAGCAGGGACAAAGGGACCAAAGAGGAGATTCAGATGAAGGGAAGTAATGGGGAGGAAAGAGAAGAAACTCTAGAAGACAGGTATGTAGAAAGGAAAAGGGATGAAGTGGGCATTGGGAAAGGGCACCACCAGGGAAGGAGAGAGGGGAAGGAAAGAAAGAGGAAGAGAGGAAAGGGGAAAGGGAGAAGGGAGGAGTCAGCATGCCAGGGCTCCCCCTGCATCTGAAGAAGAGGTGGCTGGTCCAGCTTGTCAAACAGGGTGCTCACTCTTTGGTCCCACTTTCTGCTCACAGTGCTACTGGGCTTTTCAAGGAAGGCAGGCTGTCCCTTGGGACCTACTGGAGCCCAATAGAGCCCACAGGAGGGTGGGAGAGGTAAGATGGCACCGGGTCCTGTCCTGAGCTGCTCCCAGCCACCAGCCTCACCACATGGTGCAAGAGGGACCCCAGAACAAAGGAAGGACACAGGCCCGCATGTCTGCTGGTGGCCCTGGGCACTTAGCTCATCCCAGTGAAACACACCGCCTCCTCAACCCACGCATTCAAAGCCTCCTTCTTCGTTTCTGGTTTTCATGTCTGTAGGAACATGAGCCAGATCTAACTCATCTCCGACAGACAATTCTGACTCACCCCGTGTCAGATTTTTAAGAGTGTCTGTGATAGAGTAAGATAGCAATGCTCCAACAAACGGACTGTTTCCTCCCACTTGACCTCAACAGTCTTATACATTTTCTTAGCGAAAACATCTTGTCTCCTTCCATTAAGCTCATAACGTGGTCTAGTAGTATACATGCGCCTTCGTTAGATGCGAAGCGATACAGAGGTCCTTTTTTTTTTTTATTTTACAAGGTAAAGTCAGTGAACACATCCAACTTGATGAATACGTCTCTAAAATGTCAATCCAGGCAAAGCTTTTTCTGCCTACAGTTTGGAGCCTACGTGGTGACATTTTTAAAATGCTTTCAGTCCCTCAGTGAGGCTCTTAGAAGCTAGCCAGGGCTTACTACGTGCCAGGCACTGTGTCAGGTGTTGGAGCTAAAGGGAAGGAGAGCTTGGAGGCTGGCTGGGGAGGGACATCCATGACACAACCACAGCTAGAAACGGAGGCCAGTGCTAGAAAAGAGAGAGCAGGCTGCATGGAGAGTGTGTATCATGGGGCTTGTGAGCTCACGAATAATTGGGAGTAACTGGAGTGAGGAGATGGGGGAGAGAAGAGGGTCTTCCCATCAATGGGAATCACCTGTGCTTGGAGGCAGGTGGCATGAGAGGTCTCCACAGGAAGAAGTAGGCAGTGTGGTTGAAGGGCAGAGAGATGGGGCAGAACAGGCATCAGTCAGTTGGAGGGGTATGAAGAGACTGATGGGAGGATTATGGGTGCCTTTGGAGGACTGAGAATTTGTTAGAAGATCAGTGCAGATTTCTATGGAGACAAATGCCAGGAACTGATAGGTCTTTGAAAGGTCACTCTGGCTGCCTTTTGGCAAAGGGGTTGGTAAAAGGCACTTGCAGGTGTGAACACACCAGGTGGGAGGTGAGTGCAGGAAATCAGGTGAGGGAGCATGGGAACTTGATCCGGGGGTATATAAGGGAGAATAGCCTTTAAGGAGTTCCACAAATTGGCACCAGCTGTGGCTTCATTACAGAGCTGGAAGGGGGAGGTGGGTGTGTCCTGGAGGTTACAGAAATTACATGAGAAAGGGAAGTCTTTTTAGATCTCTTTTTCAACTAGAGGAACTCTCACCTCATTGATAGAATTCCAGAGTGGGAACCAATGATATGAGGACATCTTTGAAAAGTCTGAATATGTTCTTCGACATCTTTGCAAGTGACGAGGAGACCTTGACCTTAGGAGGCCTTGGCCCTCTTTGTAGCCAAAAAGATTTCACCTACAGATTTGGGTTCTCCCTTTTAAAGTCAAGGAGTCAGTCCTTCCAAAGGACACCTCCTATCATTTTACCCTCTCATCATACCTCACGTGCTGGCATCTCCAAGACCCTCTGTTCCAGGTTGAGAGTATCCACTTTGGCCGGGCTGGTCTTGCCAAGAACACCACCACAGGAAATCTAGAGCCTGTAGTGCTATTAATAACATCATCTAAGACTGTGTTTGCTGCCCTCTTGGCCTCTTCCCACCAAGACTCACTGAAGCTTTTTACACATTGTATCCATTAAGCTATAGTTCCCAAAGCTCATCTTCTCTAGTGCCATTAGTTTTTAGGGGACCAGGCAAACCTTAAACTTGTCCCCCTT
The DNA here is from genome assembly GCF_964662115.1 of Mustela nivalis. Taxonomy (NCBI): domain Eukaryota; kingdom Metazoa; phylum Chordata; class Mammalia; order Carnivora; family Mustelidae; genus Mustela; species Mustela nivalis. The sequence continues at coordinate 79,498,773 of NC_139040.1, forward strand.
AATTGGATCCCTGTGCCCCCACAATCTCTTTGAATGCCTTTCACCATGATCCTTGAATGAGATCTGAGACCACTGCTGGTACCTAACACTTCTTGGCACCTTGTCTGCTAGGTTCTTGGAAGAGGAGGTGGCTTTGGAGGTGAGTGGGGATGGGAGTGGGAGGATTTCTCCCTTCACTTCCCTTTTTGTGTTTTCAAATAATGGGTTTTGAGGGGGAGGGAAAGGTTAACCAGACCATTTATTTTCCATCTCCCATCGATAAAATGTTTACCACTCCCCACTGGAAGAATTTAGATCTTTCGTTTGAATCTCCAGGAAAATCTCCCAAACTCAGACCACCACCATGTGGATTCAGCCATCTTCTGATTCACCTCCAGATTGTCTCCTCCTAACTGCTCAAGCCACAGGTTAAGGGCGAAATGTTCAATGCCCAAGCAATATAGTGGGGAACACGTTTATCTAAGCAATTATATGCAGCTCTGTATCTGCATACAGGGGGTCTCTCCCAAGCCTTTCCAACCTCAGCAAAACAAGACAAAGCCCCAGCCATCTGGGCTATATATCATTCATTCATTCCTGTGTTCAACACTCATGGCGGATCCCCACCAAGACAGTGGGAGAGCAAGGACTGGAGAAATCCTGGAAGCTGAAGTCTGAGGAGGATTTCAAATTCAAGTCAGAGATGAAAGAAACATCTGGACTCGGTCCTCAGGTACATGCAGTATTCTGAACTGAAGCTAGAACCAGAGACCATTCTAATGAAAGGCCTCTACAGGTGGGCTCTCACAGGTGGGCTCCAACTCAGTTTCGTGTATATTCATTCATGAAATAGCTCTTTGGGTCAACATGCAGAAGAAAACCATTTAAGAAAACTGACAATGAGGAGTGGAAAGGGAAGCCAGAAGGCATGTGAATGGGGAGAGAGGAGGAGCCAGGGCAGAAAACCAAGAATCCCTCCCTGCCCTCCTTGCTGCCAGGGAGGTCTGAGGGACTAGTTTCCACCTGGGATCCCAAGTCCAGAACAAAAGCAGCGGGGCCATGGCGGGTGAGGGAAGGGGGTCCTCAGCTCGGGCGCATGGGGCTGCGGAAAGATGGGGGCTAGCGCGCCCGCTGGCGGGGGGCACCTCGCAAGGCGCTGTCCCCAGCCCGACCCCATGCGGACCGGGTTTGGCGCAGCATCCGGGGTGGTCCCGGTGCCCTGGGGTTCGCGGGAGGCTGGGCCTCTCCGCCCCCAGGTCGATCTGCGCTTTCTGCTCCAGGTGAGGGCGCGGCAAGGTGTCACTTTAAATGTGCGCAGAGGGTGGTCCGGAGAAGCCTTGGGGCGGGGAGGGGCAGCAGGCAGCAGGAGGGGGGACAGCGGAGCCTCACACGGGAGCGCACGGGCGGCGAGTCCGGTGGGTCCTGCAGTCCCGACTGGGCCGCAGCACAGCACCGCGGCGCTGCCCGCCCCTCCTCCGCCAGCCCCTCCACCTCCTCCCAGACTCTCAGCCACATCCTCTGTGAGCTCACTTCCAGCTTCGGCAATTAGCAAAGCGCCTTCTCCCCGCCGCCCTCGACACCCCCCCCGCCCCCCTCCCTCCTGAGTCCTCCGCCAGCTCACTTTTTGCTTTGGCAATTAGCAAAGCCCCATCTCTGCGCCGTCCCGCCCCCCTCCCTCCTGAGGCCCCGCCCTGGCTGGGGCGCGGGGGGAAGCCCCGGGGGCTGCAAGCTTTGCCAGTGCTGGCGCTGGGCTGCCTCCTAGCCTGGCTCCCTGAGCGGGTGTCCACCCGCCTCCTGGCTGCAAAAAGATCATCAGTCCTGTTAACCCTGGATGCACTCTCCTGTCAGTTTGCTGGCTTCCTGATTGCACCCAAAGCCAGGAACCAGCTTCCCCAGCACAGGCCTGGGCTGAGATGCCTGCCCAGGATCTGTTTGAGCAGTCTACTCATCTCCAGGCAGGGATGGCACTTCCACATGGAGGTTTGGGTTTTTTTATTGTTTTTTGGTCATTGGTTATTATTACATGACCTCCAGGGTAGGTGCTCCACAAAGGGAGTGAAAACAGGATGCATGATATATCCCTCACCTCCCATGCTGTCTTTCTCTTAAATAATAAGCACTGGTGAACTATCTTAGATTCTGTACCTTCTCTCCAGCCATGAACCTATCACTGTCTTTAACTCTTGAAAACTTCATTAGACAAATTAATGTGGTGAAGGAAGCAATATGAGAAAGCCTATTAATCTGATGAGCATGGAACTGAACAAACCCTATAGATACTTTCCCTTTGATTTCTAGCCTATCAATACCTACAGTGAGTCACATACACTCAAGATTATTGTTTTTATTGTATACTTCATATATTCATTGATTTTGGACTCGTTATCATTTTGTTGAAGTGTTAAACTATGGTAATAAACAAACTTTTAATTAACTTTTCCTCCTATGATACAAATATAACTTGCACTTGAGCTTTAGTTAATTTTATGTTCAAAAATTGCCAAAACAAAATGATCAAGGTTTCTAGATTATTTACTGTATTTTCTACTATATAATATTGTTCTATCTCTTCTGTATAACGAAAATGAATGCTTGGGGCTCTTGGGTGGCTCAGTGTGTTAAAGCCTCTGCCTTCTGCTCAGGTCATGATCCCAGAGTCCTGGGATAGAGCCCCACATCAGGCTCTCTGCTCAGCACGGACCCTGCTTCCCTTCCTTTCTCTCTGCCTGCTTCTCTGTCTACTCGTGATCTGTCTCTCAAATAAATAAATAAAATCTTTAAAAAAAGAAAGTGAATGCTTGATAACTAAATGAATGCTTTACTGAACAAATTAAATATGCCAATAGCATTTTATTTTATCATACTTCACATATTAAACTATAATATTATATCACTAGTCTATAAATAATCTACTGACATAGTCATTTGGAAGCTTTTAGCAAAAGAATTCTTCCTCCTGATTGTAGTATAAAAGCCACAGAAATATACAGAAGACTCCTAGGATAGAAAGTTAAATCCAGTTATCCGTGATGCCTTGAGTAGGACCTGACTTATGTATGTCCTTGGATGCACTAGTAACTGTTACATGTGATAGGATTATATTTAATATATACAGTTTCATTTACTTCACAAAGGACATATAAATTTGAGAATAAAATATTTGATGAATCTATAAAGTCTATATCTATTTGTAACTAATGTGGTAGAATTAAGATGTTAATTTGAAAAAAAAATCATTGAGCACATACACATATTCAATTGTTTTTATATATATAAACAGCATTATTTATTTATGTAAATAAATGCATTGTCAGTAAAATCCATTTACTTATCAATCATAAGGGTAATTTTAAGTACTAAGAATAAGAAATATGTGAAAAGATAAGTGTTCAAGAGTGCAGTTTGTGGTAATTAATACAATATGATAGGCTCATGAAAAAGATATATTACTTGAACTTAAAAGCTTCTATAATTAAGCGATGACCACTTGAAATTTGTAATTAGTCTTGCTGCAGTTTTTCCTTGCACTTATTGCCCTTCCCCAGAAGTTCATTAAGAATTTCTGTGAATGTCCTTATGTTTAATCTCATTCATAGATTCCACTACTGCTCACAAAACAAAGCCAAAAAGAGAGGTAACTCTATGTGGCACTCCATCCACAAGCAATACATTCATAAATAATTAAAAAGCTCTCTACTTCATTTGTTACCCATTCAGCTGATAATTTAAATGAGTAACTGAGGCCGTTTTATCAGCACTTTTAATAAAATGCGACTCAGAAACTTCACAGTGTTATTTAAGAAGAAATGCTCACGTGTTAAGGTTTTTATTTTTTTTAAATCAACAAAATAATTTTCAAATATTAAAAGCAAATGTCTCCTTTTCCTCCAAGTTTCCTTGCTATGTCAAAGTTACAGATAAATACATTACAATCGTATTTTGAGTTGTAGATAAAAACAAAAGTTTTGAAACTGTCTGTGGATTGAGTGTCTGGATTAACTTGTATAAATATCTGAACTCAATGTATTTAGACTTTATTAGATGGTTTTTTTTAGACTATTTAAAAATACATGCTCAGATAATGACAACATTATTTTATTCATTTTAATAAATAAATTAAGTTATTTAATTATGTTTAGATATTATTAAATTAATGATTTAATATTTAATAATCTAAATTTGAAATATTTATATTTTAAAAATATTTATTTACTTAAAATGATATATTTAATATAAATATTAAATAAATTATTTAATCATTATTATAATTATGCAATACATTATGTATTGTGTAATAATTGCATTTTATTAAATAAATAAATGTATTATTTACATTATTTTATTATATTTTATTTAGTTGACAAAGAGAGGGAGAACGCAAGCAAAGGGAGCTGCAGGCAGAAGGAGAGGGAGAAGTAGGCTCCCAGCTGAGCAGAAAGTTCAACCTGGGGTTCCATCCCACGACCCTGGGATCACCACCTGAGTTGAAGGAAGCTGCTTAAGTGACTGAGCCATCCAGATGCCCAAGGCTTTGTATTCTTCGCTTCTAAATATTGATGCTCCTTCATCTCTGGAGTTAGTAAATTGATGTTGAGTATTCATATCAAAGAATTGATAGTATCTGTTAAACAGAAACATGTAATTTAGGGGAAAAAAAAGAACAGAAGGAAGAGAAAGGCCAAAAGTCAAAAGCACATTAATATAAAATTTAATTAGATAAAAAAGCTGATATTCCTGAAGGGGGCTAATAAAAGAGCTGCAAAGAGCTGATAGGATTAGGAAAATTGTCCACTCCTGGTCATTTCATAATTTTAGAATATTCCTTATTAATAAATATACTTAGTTCCAGAAACACAATCACATAAGAACATTTCCACCAAGTTTCCTCTAACAGCATTTACAAATTAGACGTTCAAACAATGCAGTTCATTACATGTTGCATCTGTATCTTAAAGTTAAAACACTTTCTGTGACACATTTTCTAACAATTAAAATTAAAAAATATATATATATATATACATATATATATATACCTTATCCCTAAATGGGAAAAAAATATATATATATACATAGAAACCTTATTCCTAAATGAAACCTTTCTTTGTTTATTAGCTTAAATAGGTAAATTAGCAACAACAACAACAACAACAAACAGCTAATATTATAGAGGTAGGAACAATTGACCTTTTCATTCATTGCTATTTTCTAAAAATTCCTATTTTATTTTTTTCTCAAGTCTGTCATAATAATTTTCTAAATCTCCTGCCTTATTCAATTTTTTTCATTTAGTGGAAATCTCTATTTCATATTTATTTTCTCTTCCTCCACTCTTTGCTCTAATAATTCAATGTATTATTAGATTTTCTGTTTTTCTCTTTATCCAGATATATCTTTTCTTTCTTTCTTTCTTTTTTAAATAATTTGATTTGCTGGCATTTTACATCAGTACATGCTTTCTCATGGATGTTAGAAATGTCTGTGGAACTACTAGAAGAATAAACTTTTTTACCTTTAAGAAGTTTACAGTCTAGAGTGCCTGGGTGGCTCAGTTGGTTAAGTGTCTTCCTTTAGCTTAGGTCATGATGCCAGGGTACTAGGATCCAGTCCTGCATCAGCTGCCTGCTCAACAAGGAGTCTGGTTCTTCCTCTCCCTCTGCCCCTCCCTCTCTCTCTCTAATAAATAAATAAAATCTTTAAAAAAAAGACTTACTGAAATCTGAGACTGAATTACTAAATTCAGTCTTAATAGAAGACAGCTAAACAAAGCAATGATCACAACTGGAAAATTTAGCGAGATCATGGTTTAACATTTTTGGTTGACACAGGACCTCTTTCAGTAACAACTTTCCCTAAATATCAATTTCTTTTTAAGGCAAAATATTTTGACAAGAAATCCAGATCCTTCTGATCGTTTTCATATCAATTTAAGGTGACATCCTCAGAGTATATAATCAAATATGTAATTATTCTATCTGTTGCCTTGTATATTGCCTGTATCTTTTTCAGACTCAAAGTTCCATTGAGGTAGAGTTTGTTTGTTTTTTTTAAAGCAGAGATTTTTAAAGTGTTTGATATATACAAGATGCTTAATAAGTGTTTACAAAGCCTATGTATTACAGAAGCCTTAAACAGGCTTTAAAATAATGTAGGTGATATTAGTAGTCATATCAAACAATTTTTAGGTTTCAGTCATGTAAATAACTACATTTCTGAGAGACAGAGAAACATACAAATGGTCTGGGTCCAGTAGGATAATGCTAGCATGTGTTGTAAATTCTCTTATATGACCTTATTCTTGCAAGAATTGGTTATGTGGCAGAAAAAAAGGTATCACTATCTTATACTTTATTATTTAAAGAGATTTATGGACGTCTTAATTTCTTACACTACCCCTTTGTTTCAGTGGACCCAATTTCCGTGGTAATGGTGAGAGGAAAGTAGGCAATATAGGTAGCAGCAAAAATCTCCTACAAGGCACTATAAAATAAGGCTTGTTCTAGATCATGGGTCTGTCCAAAGGGGAATGTTAAGGGGTAGAATGGATGATGGATGCATTGTGGACTTATAACTTTAAGATTAATACTGTTATGCGCCAATAATGGGTCTATGATTAAAGGAGCGAGACTGATGTAAAACAAAGGTCAAGCAAAGCTTTATTTCATGCCAAGCATCAAGAATCTAACCGAACGTTCGAACGTTTGGGGCCACACCTCTTAGGAGAGAAGGCAACCCTTTGCTGTTTCACAGTCTAGCTTTTAAGGGCAAAGGCCATGCAGTCAGGCCTGGCCACGCACAGGTGACCAATGAGATTTTAACACACACAGGAAACTCCACAGTGAGGCTAGGTGACCAATTGAGGTTCAATTTACCCTAGTATAGACATTTGACCCAGCCTATTACACCTTGATTAGGATTAGTGCCAAAAAGGTTCCCAAAGGGCAGAGGAGTGGGGCATACTCCTTAGTATCTAGGGAGACAATATGCAAACACCGCCCTCCCTCCCGCTGATTGATGTCTACACCTGGCCTGACCCACCCTTGTATATGGGCTTTGTTACCTGGAGCTGATTTCCAGGACTTGTTTTTAAGTGAATCCCCTGGGGGAAGGGGAGCAAGGACAGTTTAAGGGTTAACCTCAATGAAAGCCTCTTGCTAAAATATAAAAATATAAAATAGGTCCTTACATTACAACAACTCAGTAGGGAAAGTCCCAGTGTGGTGATAAAAGAAGTGAGGTAACTTGCATTGCACATTTTATTTTTAAAACGTGTAAGTTGTATTTTTCCATGCCATGACATCATACTTTATCTTCATCTCTGTCTACTAGTTTAAAACTAGTTAAACAAACTCAACAATTTTTTTAAAAATATTTTATTTATTTATTTAAGAGCAAAGGCCAGAGAGAGAGAGAGAGAGAGCATGAGCAATATGGGGCTGGATCCCAGGACTCTTGAGATCATGATCTGAGCCAAAGGCAGACACTTAACTAAGCAAATGAGACTCCCACAAACTCAACAATTTTATAAAATTTTTATTTGTTGGGGTGCCTGGCTGGAACAGTCAGTAAAATATGTAAATCTTGATCTTGGGGTTGTATGTTTGAAATCCACCTTGGGTGTAGAGGTTTCATTTAAAAATAAAATCTTTAAAAATTTTTTTTTCATTTTTTTATTTAAGCCATTGTATGGCAGTGTTGATCACTATATTGTACACCTGAAACTAATATTAACCTTATTTTAACTAACTACAATTTAAATAAAAACTTTAAAAATAAAATAAAAATAATAATCATAAAAATAAAAAAGAGGAAAAATTATTTGGTAGGCAATTTTCTTAATTGCATTATTATTTATTATTATCATAGTCTGCGTGTGTCGGTGGGAAGTGGCTGGTATTACAGTGAGTTCCATATCTGTGTTACACTGTGGTCCATGTCTGTAGTCAGTCTTTTTTTTCTTTTAGTTTATTTTCAGGGATCCAAAATTCATTGTTTATGCACCACACCCAGTGCTTCATGTAAAAAATTCCCTCCTTAATACCCACCACTGGGCTCACCCAACCACCTGCCACCCTCCTCTTCAAAACCCTCAGTTTGTTTCTCAGAGTCCACAGTCTCTCATGGTTTGTCTCTCCCTCCGATTTCCCCCAGCACACTTCTCTCCATCTCCCAGTGTCCTCCACGTTATTCCTTATGTATTGAGTCTTATAAAAACTTTTATTTCTTTCCCTATTCTGCTTTGCATATGCTTACCTTAGATGTTAAAATGTTATAAACCTCTCCTGCCTGGTCCATTTTCTCTCTCTTCTCTCATGATTTCTCATGCTCTCCCTGCCAACCCCACATGCCTTACAATATCTGGATATGACTAATTTCTTCCTGAGCTACTTTATTCTACTCTGCCATATGGTTGCCCTTCCCTCTTCTGTACCATAACTTCTATCCCCTGCATTTGTGCTTTAACACTACCTAATTCTTTTCACTGCATCTGTATCTTTGAGGTCAATACTCAGTAGTGCAATTGCTGGGTCATAGGCTAGCTCTATTTTACTGGAAAGAAGGGCCATATGCACCCCAGTGTTCATAGCAGCGATGTCCACAATAGCCATTCTGTTGAAAGAGCCAAGATCCCCTTCAACAGACAAACGGATAAAGAAGATGTGATCTATGGATACAATGGAATATCACTCAGCCATCAGAAAGGATGAATACCCAACTTTTGCATCAACATGGATGGGACTGGAGGAGATTATGTTAAGTGAAATAAGTCAAGCAGTGAAAGTCAATCATCATATGGTTTCACTTATTTGTGGAACCTAAGGAATAGCATGGAGGACATTAGGAGAAGGAAAGGAAAAATGAAGTGGGGGGATTGGAGGGGAAATAAAACATGAAAATCTATGTACTCCAAGAAACAAACTAAAAAAAATCACAAGTGTTAGAGAGAAAAAAATAATTCATTAATAAAGAAACAAGAATCAGACTGACAGAAATTTTTAAAATAACATCAGATATAAAAAAGAATGAAGTAATAGCTTTATTATCTTGAAAAAAAAATCGCAAATGGAAACATTTAGATCCTTATAAAATGTCATTGGCATAGGAAGGCATAATAAAAAAAAAATTTTCAGGAATACAGACCACAGATAATTTGCCTAAATTTGTGTAGGCAGCACTTAAATACTAATATCATTTTAACAGTTAAAATATACTCTATGACCTTTGAGGTTGGGGAAAAGAGGATGACCAAGTCATCTTGAAATAATTCAGTTTTATGAAAAAAGTAAAAAGATAAAAAAAAGACTTGTAGAAAAGAGAGATAAAACATATGCATAATAAAAATAAATAAATAAATAAACAGCTGGAGTGCCTGGGTGACTTAGTCGGTTCAAGTGTCTGCCTTCAGCTCAGGTGATGATCCCAGGGTCCTGGTATTGAGCCCTGCTCAGGCTCCCTGCTCAGTGGAGAGTCTGCTTCTCCCTCCCATTGAGAAAAAAAATTTGACTTATTTATTTGAGAGAGATAATCTTTAAATTTTACTTATTTATTTGAGAGAGAGTGAGAAAAGAAAAACATGCACACAGCAGAGGGAATAACAGAGGGAGAGGGAGAAGCACGCCACTGAGCAGGGAACCCCCTGCGGGGCTCTATCCCAGGACCCGGGTATTATGACCTGAGCTATAGGTAGACACTTAACTCAGGTACCCCAATAAATACAATCTTTTAAAAAAAAATAAATAATAATAAAAATAAATAATATTTCAGGTAGTATGATTTTTTTACTGTAAGACTTGGTATAAAAACAGGATGACATACTTGTCTAATTATAGCAAAAGACTTTGATAAGTTTAGATGCAGTAGTACATAAAAAATTTAACTTCTTTCATTAACTGATAATTTAATTAGATTAAATTAAGAGACATCAAAATTTAGAGAATCTAATAGTCCTGATCTATTAATAAATGTAGCCATCCTGACCCCAAAACAAGAGTCTTCAGTAAGTATATAAGCATAAGTTGAACATTTACACAAACAGGCCATTATTTAGGCCAGAAGTATATGCTAATAAATTCCTAGAGTTAAATATCAGGCTATATTTTCCAAGAATAAGGCGATAAAATTAGAAAACAATGACCAAAATATTAAATTCATATAATTGGAAGTTAACTTCATACCTAAAAAGAAATAATACAGCTAATTCAGAAATTTTTAGAATTACAGTACTTTGGTAATATCAACTCTCAAAATGAGTGACGGACAGGTGGGGCTAGCAAGAGACTCGTGGGAGGATTAAATCATGGGCCCCTGTATCTCAGGTGCAGTAGAAGCAGTGGATTTGGAATTTCAGTTTTTCCACAACGTTCCACCACAAGCTGGTTAGAACTGTGCAAAAGCAGGAAGGGAAGCCCAGTAAAGTGGACTGGGGATGCCAGAAGGGGAGGCTGGAAGGGGGCGCCTGGTGCTCAGTGCCCATTACAGACATTTACACCTGCATCCAAGATAGCAAGATACCTGGGAGGCCCCTGAACCAAGAAAGTGACAGCCCTGCAACAATGATGAGAGACAGGGAGGGGTACACACGGAGATGGGGAGGCACTGTGCTCAGGGAAGTACCCACACTGGGAAAATACCTACTCTCCCCAAAACCGGCTACAGAGTCCTCACTCTGGCTCCAGAATTTCCGGACTCAGCACAAGCCTGGAGTGGGTGTGGACACAGGAAGGACCCCGCAGGGCTGAGTTGGGGAGAGCACAAGCACCGAAGCAGGCGGACGCTCCCTGACTGCAGACCATCTGAGGAGCCCCAGGAACGGAATCCGCGAGCACACAAACACAGACGAGGACCGAAGAGCACCCGAGCCCAGAAAGGGGGGACCCCACAGCCCCGCGCACAGCACAGCAGGAGGCCACGTCTCCTCAACAAAACGACGGAAGCCCCAGTGTCTACACAGGGCGCCCTTTCTCTGTGGGTCCTGAGACCACGAACCCCTTGACAGTCCACTCAGGGACTTCTCCTCACCTCCTCCAGCGTCTGGTCCTTAGGAGGTTGGACTGCTGGCAGTGTGGTCGCGTCCTCCACAACGGGTCCGGTCAGTGTGGATGCAGAGCCACACCCTCCTCAGCTTGTCCTGTCAGGGTGGGAGGCGCCCCACATTCTCCATAAGTCTCCACAGTGCGTTCTGAAAAGGCAGGGCTCAGGTCCCAGCTGTGGCTGTGAAGCCTGGGCTCAGGGCGGGAGCTGGTGTCTGGCGCCCTCTGCAGGCGGTGGAAGGCAGTGCAGGACTGTGGAAGCTCACCCTTCAGTGGAAGGTCCTGCTCCCTCCTGGGGTCCAGTTTATGCCATTTCATTCCGGAAATTCAAGCTGCATGGAGCCCAATACCCCCCAACTTCCCCCCAAATAGCTAAGGAACAATGAATTGGAAACAATGTGGAATTACAACAGTCCTTGACCCAAACAGTGTCACTGAACATGGCCCTGATGCAGACCCACACTCTGACCTCAACTTGGTCTCAAGACTGGACCCTACCCTAATCCAAGACCCTAACCCTAGCCCCCAACCCAAACAATGTTCACAAGAATCAAGAGGTAGAAACGGCAAATATCCATCAATGGCAAGTGCATAAGCAAAGTGTGGTGAAGGGTTTGAATTTGGGTTCAGGTTCAGGTTTTAGTCAGAGTTCTAATCAGGGTTTGGGTTTAGTGTTACGGTGAGGATTTAGAGTGAAGGACAAGGGAACAGAGTTATAGTTTAGGGATTTAAGTTTATGATTTAGGCTTTAAGACTCAGGGCTTATGGGATAAAGTTCAAGGTCAAATTTGGGGTTTGACTTCATGCTGAAATTTGGGTTCAGGTTTCATGAATTGAAAGTCTGGTTTAGGGTTTGGGTTCGTGGTTCAGGGCTTGGATCCAGGGCTCAGGTACAGGCTTTGGGTTCCATTCCAGGTTTGGGATTCAGGGTTCTAGTTTGGGCTTTAAGGTCAGCTTAGGTTTCAGCGTAGGTAGGGGTTAAGGTTAGGTTTAGGGATGACACATTTTCTTCACTTGTCATCATGGACAAAAAAATTCTATCTGAAGTTTCTAAGTCAGAAATGTATTTCATCTGGGGGTGCCAGGGTGGCTCCGTGTGTTAAGCCTCTGCCTTGGGATCAGGTCATGATCTCAGGGTCCTGGGATCGAGCCCTTCATCAGGCTCTCTGCTTGGCGGGGAGCCTGCTTCCACATCTTTCTCTCTGCCTGCCTCTCTGCCTACTTGTGATCTCTGTCTGTCAAATAAATAGAATTAGTAAAAGCTATTATATGATCTTTTACAAACCATTTCCTATCTTTGCATTCTCATGTGCCAAGACAGACAGGGATTATTTAAAACCCCGAAGAGAGTGCTCTTGCTTTTAAATTGCCTGTAACCTTCGTGTAATAGATTTATGATTGATGATAGATTTAGTTAAAATATAACTATTTAAAATATTTACTCTCAGTAAACGATTTCAACCTATGCTCATTTAAGTAACTTGGTGCATAATCTCTTTTCTATTAAACCATAGTGCAAGGACCAATGCCGCGTTCCCGAGAGAACCCCAAGCTATTTTTCTAGAATGGCCATATGCATATATATCAGGCGTCCTGTTTTCACTCCCTTTGTGGAGCACCTACCCTGGAGGTCATGTAATAACCAATGACCAAAAAAACAAACAAAAAACCCAAACATCCAGGTCGAAGTGCCATCCCTGCCTGGAGTGGAGGAGACTGCTCAGACAGATCCCAGGCAGGCATCTCAGCCCAGGCCTGTGCTGGGGAAGCTGGTTCCTGGCTTTGGGCGCAATCTGGAAGCCAGCAAACTGACCCAAGAGTGCAGCTGGCGTTTAGGACTGATGATCTTTTCGGAGCCAGGCTGCCCGTGGACACCCGCTCAGGGAGCCATGCTAGGAGTCTGCCCAGCGCAGGAGCTGGCAATGGGACAGCATGCTAGGGCATAGCCCTGCACCCCACCCAGGGCTCAGGCCTCAGGAGTGAGGGGGCGGGGCCGGCGCAGAGATGGGTCTTTGCTAATTTCCAAAGCTGGAAGTGAGCTCTCAGAGGACTCAGGAGGGAGGGGGGCGGGGCGGGGGCGGCCAGGAGAAGGGGCTTTGCTAATTGCCCAGGCGGGAAGGAGGGGCGCACAGCGCCAGGGTGCTGTGCTACAGCCCAGTCGGGACTGCAGGACCCACCATACTCGCTGCCCCTGCGCTCCCATGCTCCAGCTTAGCCCCAGAGGCCGCGGTGTCCCGTTCTCCTTCCTGCCGCCTGCTGCCCCTCCCTGCCCCATGGCTTCTCTGGAGGACCCTCTGCTCACAGGTAAAGTGACACCGCGACGCGCCCTCACCTGAAGCAGTAGCAGTGCTACTGGGCTTTTCAACGAAGTCAGGCTGTCCCTTGGGACCTACTGGAGCCCACTGGAGCCCACAGGAACCCACAGGAGGGTGGGAGAAGTAAGATGCCACCGGGTCCTGTCCTGAGCTGCTCCCAGCCACCAGCCTCACCACATGGTGCAAGAGGGACCCCAGAACAAAGGAAGGATACAGGCCAGCATGTCTGCTGGTGGCCCTGGGCACTTAGCTCATCGCAGTGAACGACACCGCCTCCTCAACCCACGCTTTTAAAGCCTCCTTTTTCGTTTCTGGCTTTCATGTCTGTAGGAACATGAGCCAGATCTAACTCATCTCCGACAGAGAATTCTGACTCACCCCGTGTCAGATTTTTATGAGTGGCTGTGATAGAGTAAGATAGCAATGCTCCAACCAACGGACAGTTTCCTCCCACTTGACCTCAACAGTCTTATACATTTTCTTAGCGAAAACATCTTGTCTCCTTCCATTAAGCTCATAACGTGGTCTAATAGTATACATGCGCCTTCCTTAGATGCAAAGCGATACAGAGGTCCTTTTTTTTTTTTTTTAATTTTACAAGGTAAAGTCAGTGAACACATCCAACTTGACGAATACGTCTCTAAAATGTCAATCCAGGCAAAGCTTTTTCTGCCTACAGTTTGGAGATTACGTGGTGACATTTTTAAAATGCGTTCAGTCCCTCAGTGAGGCTCTTAGAAGCTAGCCAGGGCTTACTACGTGCCAGGCACTGTGTCAGGTGTTGGAGCTAAAGAGAAGGAGAGCATGGAGGCTGGCTGGGGAGGGACATCCATGACACAACCACAGCTAGAAACGGAGGCCAGTGCTAGAAAAGAGAGAGCAGGCTGCATGGAGAGTGTGTACCATGGGGCTTGTGAGCTCACGAATAAGTGGGAGTAACAGGAGTGGGGAGATGGGGGAGAGAAGAGGGTCTTCCCATCGATGGGAATCACCTGTGCTTGGAGGCAGGTGGCATGAGAGGTCTCCACAGGAAAAAGGAGGCAGTGTGGTTGAAGGGCAGAGAGATGGGGCAGAACAAGCATCTGTCAGTTGGAGGGATATGAAGAGACTGATGGGAGGATTATGGGTGCCTTTGGAGGACTGAGAATTTGTTAGAAGATCAGTGCAGATTTCTATGGAGACAAATGCCAGGAACTGATAGGTCTTTGAAAGGTCACTCTGGCTGCCTTTTGGCAAAGGGGTTGGTAAAAGGCACTTGCAGGTGTGAACACACCAGGTGGGAGGTGAGTGCAGGAAATCAGGTGAGGGAGCATGGGAACTTGATCCGGGGGTATATAAGGGAGAATAGCCTTTAAGGAGTTCCACAAATTGGCACCAGCTGTGGCTTCATTACAGAGCTGGAAGGGGGAGGTGGGTGTGTCCTGGGGGTTACAGAAATTACATGAGAAAGGGAAGTCTTTTTAGATCTCTTTTTCAACTAGAGGAACTCTCACCTTATTGATAGAATTCCAGAGTGGGAACCAATGATATGAGGACATCTTTGAAAAGTCTGAATATGTTCTTCAACATCTTTGCAAGTGACGAGGAGACCTTGACCTTAGGAGGCCTTGGCCCTCTTTGTAGCCAAAAAGATTTCACCTACAGATTTGGGTTCTCCCTTTTAAAGTCAAGGAGTCAGTCCTTCCAAAGGACACCTCCTATCATTTTACCCTCTCATCATACCTCACGTGCTGGCATCTCCAAGACCCTCTGTTCCAGGTTGAGAGTATCCACTTTGGCCGGGCTGGTCTTGCCAAGAACACCACCACAGGAAATCTAGAGCCTGTAGTGCTATTAATAACATCATCTAAGACTGTGTTTGCTGCCCTCATGGCTTCTTCCCACCATGACTCACTGAAGCTTTTAACACATTGTATCCATTAAGCTATAGTTCCCAAAGCTCATCTTCTCTAGTGCCATTAATTTTTAGGGGACCAGGCAAACCTTAAACTTGTCCCCCCTAATTGGATCCCTGTTCCCCCACAATCTATTTGAAAGCCTTTCACCATGATTCTTGAATGAGATCTGAGACCACTGCTGGTACCTAACACTTCTTGGCACCTTGTCTGCTAGGTTCTTGGAAGAGGAGATGGCTATGGAGGTGAGTGGGGATGGGAGTGGGAGGATTTCTCCCTTCACTTCGCTTTTTGTGTTTTCAAATAATGGGTTTTGAGGGGGCGGGAAAGTTTAACCAGACCATTTATTTTCCATCTCCCATCGATAAAATGTTCACCACTCCCCACTGGAAGAATTTAGATCTTTCGTTTGAATCTCCAGGAAAATCTCCCAAACCCAGACCACCACCATGTGGATTCAGCCATCTTCTGATTCACCTCCAGATTGTCTCCTCCTAACTGCTCAAGCCACAGGTTAAGGGCGAAATGTTCAATGCCCAAGCAATTAAGTGGGGAACACGTTCATCTAAGCAATTGCATGCAGCTCTCTATCGGCATACAGGGGGTCTCTCCCAAGCCTTTCCAACCTCAGCAAAAGAAGACAAAGCCGCAGCAGTCTGGGGTATATATCATTCATTCATTCCTGTGTTCAACACTCATGGCGGATCCCCACCAAGACAGTGGGAGAGCAAGGACTGGAGAAATCCTGGAAGCTGAAGTCTGAGGAGGATTTCAAATTCAAGTCAGAGATGAAAGAAACATCTGGACTTGGTCCTCAGGTACATGCAGTATTCTGAACTGAAGCTAGAACCAGAGACCATTCTAATGAAAGGCCTCTACAGGTGGGCTCTCACAGGTGGGCTCCAACTCAGTTTCGTGTATATTCATTCATGAAATAGCTCTTTGGGTCAACATGCAGAAGAAAACCATTTCAGAAAACTGACAATGAGGAGAGGAAAGGGAAGCCAGAAGGTATGTGAATGGGGAGAGAGGAGGAGCCAGGGCAGAAAACCAAGAATCCCTCCCTGCCCTCTTTGCTGCCAGGGAGGTCTGAGGGACTAGTTTCCACCTGGGATCCCAAGTCCAGAACAAAAGCAGCGGGGCCACCGCGGGGGAGGGAAGGGGGTCCTCAGCACAGGCGCATGGGGCTGCGGAAAGATGGGGGCTAGCGTGCCTGCTGGCGGGGGGGCACCTCGCAAGGCGCTGTCCCCAGCCCGACCCCATGAGGACCCGGGTTTGGCGCAGCGCCCGGGGTGGTCCCTGTGCCCTGGGGTTCACGGGAGGCTGGGCCTCCACAACCCCCCTCTCCGCCCCCAGGTCGGGTCCGTGCTTTCTGCTCCAGGTGAGGGCGCGGCGCGGTGTCACTTTACCTGTGTGCAGAGGGTGGTCCAGAGAAGCCTTGGGGCGGGGAGGGGCAGCAGGAGCGGGACAGCGAGGCCTCACACGGGAGCGCATGGGCGGCGAGTCCGGTGGGTCCTGCAGTCTCGACTGGGCCGCAGCACAGCACCACGGCGCTGCCCGCCCGTCCTCCGCCAGCCCCTCCACCTCCTCCCAGACTCTCAGCCACATCCTCTGTGAGCTCACTTCCATCTTAGGCAATTAGCAAAGCGCCTTCTCCCCGCCGCCCTCGACCCGCCCCCGCCCCCCTCCCTCCTGAGTCCTCCGCAAGCTCACTTTTTGCTTTGGCAATTAGCAAAGCCCCTTCTCTGCGCCGCCCACGCCCCCCTCCCTCCTGAGGCCCCGCCCTGGCTGGGGCGAGGGGGAAGCCCCGGGGGCTGCAAGCGTTGCCAGCGCTGGCGCTGGGCAGCCTCCTAGCCTGGCTCCTTGAGCGGGTGTCCACCCGCGGCCTGGCTGCAAAAAGAGCATCAGTTCTGTTAACCCTGGCTGCACTCTCCCGTCAGTATGCTGGCTTCCAGATTGCGCCCAAAGCCAGGAACCAGCTTCCCCAGCACAGGCCTGGGCTGAGATGCCTGCCCAGGATCTGTTTGAGCAGTCTGCTCATCTCCAGGCAGGGATGGCACTTCCACATGGATGTTTGGGCTTTTTTATTGTTTTTTGGCCATTGGTTATTATTACATGACCTCCAGGGTAGGTGCTCCACAAAGGGAGTGAAAACAGGATGCATGATATACCCCTCACCTCCCATGCTGTCTTTCTCTTAAATAATAAGCACTGCCGAACTATCTGAGATTCTGTACCTTCTCTCCAGCCATGAACCTATCACTGTCTTTAACTCTTGAAAACTTCAT
The DNA here is from genome assembly GCF_964662115.1 of Mustela nivalis. NCBI lineage: Eukaryota > Metazoa > Chordata > Mammalia > Carnivora > Mustelidae > Mustela > Mustela nivalis. The sequence continues at coordinate 79,516,277 of NC_139040.1, forward strand.
TAGACAAATTAATGTGGTGAAGGAAGCAATATAAGAAAGCCTATTAATCTGATGAGCATGGAACTGAACAAACCCTATAGATACTTTCCCTTTGATTTCTAGCCTATCAATACCTACAGTGAGTCACATACACTCAAGATTATTGTTTTTATTGTATACTTTATATATTCAATGATTTTGGACTCGTTATCATTTTGTTGAAGTGTTAAACTATGGTAATAAACAAACTTTTAATTAACTTTTCCTCCTATGATACAAATATAACTTGCACTTGAGCTTTAGCTAATTTTATGTTCTAAAATTGCCAAAACAAAATGATCAAGGTTTCTAGATTATTTACTGTATTTTCTACTATATAATATTGTTCTATCTCTTCTGTATAAAGAAAATGAATGCTTGGGGCTCTTGGGTGGCTCAGTGCATTAAAGCCTCTGCCTTCTGCTCAGGTCATGATCCCAGAGTCCTGGGATAGAGCCCCACAACAGGCTCTCTGCTCAGCAGGTACTCTGCTTCCCTTCCTTACTCTCTGCCTGCCTCTCTGTCTACTCGTGATCTCTGTCTGTCAAATAAATAAATAAAATCTTTTAAAAAAGAAAATGAATGCTTGATAACTAAATGAATGCTTTACTGAACAAATTAAATATGGCAATAGCATTTTATTTTATCATGCTTCACATATTAAACAATAATATTATATCACTAGTCTACAAATAATCTACTCGCATAGTCATTTGGAAGCTTTTAGCAAAAGAATTCTTCCTCCTGATTGTAGTATAAAAGCCACAGAAATATACAGAAGACTCCTAGGATAGAAAGTTAAATCCAGTTATCCGTGATGCCTTGAGTAGGACCTGACCTATGTATGTCCTGGGATGCACTAGTAACTGTTACATGTGATAGGATTATATTTAATATATACAGTTTCATTTACTTCACAAAGGACATATAAATTTGAGAATAAAATATTTGATGAATCTATAAAGTCTATATTTATTTGTAACTAATGTGGTAGAATTAAGATGTTAATTTGAAAAAAAATTCATTGAACACATACACATATTCAATTGTTTTTATATATATAAACAGCATTATTTATTTATTTAAATAAATGCATTGTCACTAAAATCCATTTACTTATCAATCATAAGGGTAATTTTAAGTACTAAGAATAAGAAATATGTGAAAAGATAATTGTTCAAGAGTGCAGTTTGTGGTAATTAATACAATATGATAGGCTCATAAAAAAGATATATTACTTGAACTTAAAAGCTTCTATAATTAAGCGATGACCACTTGAAATTTGTAATTAGTCATGCTGCAGTTTTTCCTTGCACTAATTGCCCTTCCCCAGAAGTTCATTAAGAATTTCTGTGAATGTCCTTATGTTTAATCTCATTCATAGATTCCACTGCTGCTCATAAAACAAAGCCAAAAAGAGAGGTAACTCTATGTGGCACTCCATCCACAAGCAATACATTCATAAATAATTAAAAAGCTCTCTACTTCATTTGTTACCCATTCAGCTAATAATTTAAATGAGTAACTGAGGCCATTTTATCAGCACTTTTAATAGAATGCGACTCAGAAACTTCACAGTGTTATTTAAGAAGAAATGCTCACGTGTTAAGGTTTTTATTTTTTTTTAAATCAACAAAATAATTTTCAAATATTAAAAGCAAATGTCTCCTTTTCCTCCAAGTTTCCTTGCTATGTCAAAGTTACAAATAAATACATTAAAATCGTATTTTGAGTAGTAGATAAAAACAAAAGTTTTGAAACTGTGGGTTGAGTGTCTGGGTTAACTTGTATAAATATGTGAACTCAATGTATTTAGACTTTATTAGATTTTTTTTTAGACTATTTAAAAATACATGCTCAGATAATGACAACATTATTTTATTCATTTTAATAAATTAATTAATTTATTTAATTATGTTTAGATATTTATTTATTAAATTAATGATTTAATATTTAATAATCTAAATTTGAAATATTTTAAATTCTAAAAATATTTATTTAATTAAATTGATATATTTAATATAAATATTTAATAAATTATTGAATCATTATTATAATTATGCAATACATTATGTATTGTGTAATAATTGCATTTTAATAAATAAATAAATGTATTATTTACATTATTTTATTTTATTTTATTTTATTTTATTTAGTTGACAAAGAGAGGGAGAACGCAAGCAAAGGGAGCTGCAGGCAGAAGGAGAGGGAGAAGTAGGCTCCCAGCTGAGTAGAAAGTTCAACCTGGGGTTCCATCCCACGACCTTGGGATCACCACCTGAGTCGAAGGCAGATGCTTAACTGACTGAGCCATCCAGATGCCCAAGGCTTTGTATTCTTCGCTTCTAAATATTGATGCTCCTTCATCTCTGGAGTTAGTAAATTGATGTTGAGAATTCATATCAAAGAATTGATAGTAGCTGTTAAACAGAAACATGTAATTTAGGGGAAAAAAAGAGCAGAAGGAAGAGAAAGGCCAAAAGTCAAAAGCACATTAATATAAAATTTAATTAGATAAAAAAGCTGATATTCCTGAAGGGGGCTAATAAAAGAGCTGCAAAGAGCTGATAGGATTAGGAAAATTGTCCACTCCTGGTCATTTCATAATTTTAAACTATTCTTTATTAATAAATATACTTAGTTCCAGAAACACAATCACATAAGAACATTTCCACCAAGTTTCCTCTAACAGCATTTACAAATTAGACGTTCAAACAATGCAGTTCATTACATGTTGCATCTGTATCTTAAAGTTTAAACACTTTCTGTGACACATTTTCTAACAATTAAAATTAAAAAATATATATATATAGATATATATACATATATATCTACGTATATATATATATACCTTATCCCTAAATGGAAAAAATATATATATAGAGAGAGAAACCTCATCCCTAAATGAAACCTTTCTTTGTTTATTAGCTTAAATAGGTAAATTAGCAACAACAACAACAACAAACAGCTAATATTATAGAGGTAGGAACAATTGACCTTTTCATTCATTGCTATTTTCTAAAAATTCCTATTTTATTTTTTTCTCAAGTCTGTCATAATAATTTTTTAAATCTCCTGCCTTTTTCAATTTTTTTCTTTTAGTGGAAATCTCTATTTCATATTTATTTTCTCTTTCTCCACTCTTTGCTCTAATAATTCAATGTATTATTAGATTTTCTGTTTTTCTCTTTATCCAGATATATCTTTTCTTTCTTTCTTTCTTTTTTAAATAATTTGATTTGCTGGCATTTTACATCAGTACATGCTTTCTTATGGATGTTAGAAATGTCTGTGGAACTACTAGAAGAATAAACTTTTTTACCTTTAAGAAGTTTACAGTCTAGAGTGCCTGGGTGGCTCAGTTGGTTAAGTGTCTTCCTTTAGCTTAGGTCATGATGCCAGGGTACTAGGATCCAGTCCTGCATCAGCTGCCTGCTCAGCAAGGAGTCTGGTTCTTCCTCTCCCTCTGCCCCTCCCTCTCTCTCTCTAATAAATAAATAAAATCTTAAAAAAAAAGACTTACTGAAATCTGAGACTGAATTACTAAATTCAGTCTTAATAGAAGACAGCTAAACAAAGCAATGATCACAACTGGAAAATTTAGCGAGATCATGGTTTAACATTTTTGGTTGACACAGGACCTCTTTCAGAAACAACTTTCCCTAAATATCAATTTCTTTTTAAGGCAAAAAATTTTGACAAATCCAGATCCTTCTGATCGTTTTCATATCAATTTAAGGTGACATCCTCAGAGTATATAATCAAATATGTAATTATTCTATCTGTTGCCTTGTATATTGCCTGTATCTTTTTCAGACTCAAAGTTCCATTGAGGTAGAGTTTTTTTTTTTAAGCAGAGATTTTTAAAGTGTTGGATATATACAAGATGCTTAATAAGTGTTTACAAAGCCTATGTATTACAGAAGCCTTAAACAGGCTTTAAAATAATGTAGGTGATATTAGTAGTCATATCAAACAATTTTTAGGTTTCAGTCATGTAAATAACTACATTTCTGAGAGACAGAGAAACATACAAATGGTCTGGGTCCAGTAGGATAATGCTAGCATGTGTTGTAAATTCTTTTATATGACCTTATTCTTGCAAGAATTGGTTATGTGGCAGAAAAAAAGGTATCACTATCTTATACTTTATTATTTAAAGAGATTTATGGAAGTCTTAATTTCTTACACTACCCCTTTGTTTCAGTGGACCCAATTTCCGTGGTAATGGTGAGAGGAAAGTAGGCAATTTAGGCAGCAGCAAAAATCTCCTACAAGGCACTATAAAATAAGGCTTGTTCTAGATCATGGGTCTGTCCAAAGGGGAATGTTAAGGGGTAGAATGGATGATGGATGCATTGTGGACTTATAACTTTAAGATTAATACTGTTATGCCCCAATAATGGGTCTATGATTAAAGGAGCGAGACTGATGTAAAGCAAAGGTCAAGCAAAGCTTTATTTCATGCCAAGCATCAAGAATCTAACCGAACGTTCGGGGCCACACCTCTTATGAGAGAAGGCAACCCTTTGCTGTTTCACAGTCTAGCTTTTAAGGGCAAAGGCCATGCAGTCAGGCCTGGCCACGCACAGGTGACCAATGAGATTTTAACACACACAGGAAACTCCACAGTGAGGCTAGATGACCAATTGAGGTTCAATTTACCCTAGTATAGACATTTGACCCAGCCTATTACACCTTGATTAGGATTGGTGCAAAAAAGTTTCCCAAAGGGCGGAGGAGTGGGGCATACTCCTTAGTATCTAGGGAGACAATATGCAAACACCGCCCCCCTCCCGCTGATTGATGTCTCCACCTGGCCTGACCCACCCTTGTATATGGGCTTTGTTACCTGGAGCTGATTTCCAGGACTTGTTTTTAAGTGAATCCCCTGGGGGAAGGGGAACAAGGACAGTTTAAGGGTTAACCTCAATGAAAGCCTCTTGCTAAAATATAAAAATATAAAATAGGTCCTTACATTACAACAACTCAGTAGGGAAAGTCCCAGTGTGGTGATAAAAGAAGTGAGGTAACTTGCATTGCACATTTTTTTTTAAAACTTGTAAGTTGTATTTTTCCGTGCCATGACATCATACTTTATCTTCATCTCTGTCTACTAGTTTAAAACTAGTTAAACAAACTCAACAATTTTTTTAAAAAATATTTTATTTATTTATTTAAAAGCAAAAGCCAGAGAGAGAGAGAGAGAGCATGAGCAATATGGGGCTCGATCCCAGGACTCTAGCGATCCTGATCTGAGCCAAAGGCAGACACTTAACTGACTAAGCAGATGAGACTCCCACAAACTCAACAAATTTATAAAATTTTTATTTGTTGGGGTGCCTGGCTGGAACAGTCAGTAAAATATGTAAATCTTTATCTTGGGGTTGTACGTTTGAAATCCACCTTGGGTGTAGAGGTTTCATTTAAAAATAAAATCTTTAAAAAAATTTTTTTTTCATTTTTTTATTTAAGCCATTGTATGGCAGTGTTGATCACTATATTGTACACCTGAAACTAATATTAACCTTATTTTAACTAACTACAATTTAAATAAAAACTTTAAAAATAAAATAAAAATAATAATCATAAAAATAAAAAAGAGGAAAAATTATTTGGCAGGCAATTTTCTTAATTGCATTATTATTTATTATTATCATAGTCTGCGTGTGTCGGTGGGAAGTGGCTGGTATTACAGTGAGTTCCATATCTGTGTTACACTGAGGTCCATGTCTGTATTCAGTCTTTTTTTTTCTTTTAGTTTATTTTCAGGGATCCAAAATTCATTGTTTATGCACCACACCCAGTGCTTCATGTAAAAAATTCCCTCCTTAATACCCACCACTGGGCTCACCCAACCACCTGCCACCCTCCTCTTCAAAACCCTCAGTTTGTTTCTCAGAGTCCACAGTCTCTCATGGTTTGTCTCTCCCTCCGATTTCCCCCAGCACACTTCTCTCCATCTCCCAGTGTCCTCCACGTTATTCCTCATGTATTGAGTCTTATAAAAACTTTTATTTCTTTCCCTATTCTGCTTTGCATATGCTTACCTTAGATGTTAAAATGTTATAAACCTCTCCTGCCTGGTCCATTTTCTCTCTCTTCTTTCATGATTTCTCATGCTCTCCCTGCCAACCCCACATGCCTTACAATATCTGGATATGACTAATTTCTTCCTGAGCTACTTTATTCTACTCTGCCATATGGTTGCCCTTCCCTCTTCTGTACCATAACTTCTATCCCCTGCATTTGTGCTTTAACAATACCTAATTCTTTTCACTGCATCTGTATCTTTGAGGTGAATACTCAGTAGTGCAATTGCTGGGTCATAGGCTAGCTCTATTTTACTGGAAAGAAGGGCCATATGCACCCCAGTGTTCATAGCAGCAATGTCCACAATAGCCATTCTGTTGAAAGAGCCAAGATCCCCTACAACAGACAAACGGATAAAGAAGATGTGATCCAAGGATACAATGGAATATCACTCAGCCATCAGAAAGGATGAATACCCAACTTTTGCATCAACATGGATGGGACTGGAAGAGATTATGTTAAGTGAAATAAGTCAAGCAGAGAAAGTCAATCATCATATGGTGTCACTTATTTGTGGAACCTAAGGAATAGCATGGAGGACATTAGGAGAAGGAAAGGAAAAATGAAGTGGGGGGATTGGTGGGGGAAATAAAACATGAAAAACTATGGATTTCAAGAAACAAACTGAGGGTTTTAAAGATGAGAAGGATGTGGGGATGGGTGAGCCTGGTGATGGGTATTAAGGAGGGCACATATTGCATGGGGCACTGGGTGTTTTACACAAACAATGAATCAAGGAACACTACTTCAAAAACTAATGATGTATTGTATGGTAACTAACATAACATAATTAAAAAAAAAAAGGAGGGGGACAATACCTAACACTCAATATTTGCTAGTTTCTTGTTTACCTCCTTTTAAGAGTAAGCTCATTTAGTGTTTTTTTTTTGGTTTGTTTTTTTTTTTGTCTCAACTAAAAGAAGAAAAATAATACACATTATTTTGAAAACTTTTTGAACAGTGTACAAACGTTAGTCAAGTCCACAATGTCTCATCTCTTCTTCCTCCTAACATGGCTAAGTTGAAAAACCCTTTATCTGGGAAAAGATCATTCTCCTGCCACCTTGTGTAAGATTTTGGCTTTAGGTTAGATTATCCTTTCTTTCCTTTTCTTTTTTTTTTTTTAAGATTTTATTTATTTATTTGACAGAGAACACAAGTAGACAGAGGCAGGCAGATAGAGAGGAAGGAAAGCAGTCCCCCTGCTGAGCAGAGAGCCTGATATGGGACTCGATCCCAGGATCCTGAGATCATGACCTGAGCCGAAGGCAGCGGCTTAACCCACTGAGCCACCCAGGCGCCCTCTTTCCTTTTCTGAAAATAAGTTGAAAATATTAATAGCCTCAGTTTCTTCTTCCAAAATATGACTGCTTCTTTACCAAGTGCAAAAGCAACCCATTTTGACCATAGTAAACAGCTTGGACCTACTTTTTTTGGCTCACTGTTTTAGTGAGACAAGTGGAGTGAAGATGACACACCATTTCCAAATGTATTAATAATTGGTAGACCATACTTCTAAATTGAAGTTTTGTTGCCATTAAACTACGACCAGACTCGCTATAATTACAGAGGTAAATTCTTTATATTTACTATATTTGAAATTACCATATAATACCAAAATAAAATTATGATTATGTGAAGAGTCTGTAATATTAAGAAGATGACTTTGAAATGATTGCTTATCTAAATGAAATTTCCCATTTTATAATCTTGTATAAGCTTCCGTTGTCATTTCCTATTTAAAATCTATTAGAAGGCACTCTTATTTTCCCTTAAGTGGGAAGTCAAATGTGGAACAAATTCATCCCAAAGGAACTGATTCTATGTTCCACTGAAGACCAGGTGGCTTCCATGTGGCATTTTGCCTCTTGCATATTGTTCATCTCCTACAACAAATGGGGGTATGCTCTTTAGTAAATTAATTCAACTCAATTAGAGACATTGTCTTCAAGGGATAACATCATAGAGACTAGAATCAGCATCATAATTTTGGGAAAATTGGGCCCAGGGTATTTGTTTTGTTTTAAGATTTTATTTATTTATTTGACAGACAGAGACCACAAGTAGGCAAATCGCGGGGGGGGGGGGGAAGCAGGCTCCCTGCTGAACAGAGAGCCTGATGCAAACAAAGCTCGATCCCAGGGCTCTGAGATCATGGCCTGAGCCAAAGGCAGAGGCTTAACCCACTGAGCTACCCAGGTGCCCCTGGGCCCAGGTTTTGATGGCTTCTTTCCTCAATCTTATAAAACCTATTTGAACTCTACTGGATGCCAGAACTGCTTAAAAATATTTGGTCCCTTGTAATTTTAACCTTCCAGTATTCAATGCACCTGATCCATGTAATATCCTATAGTATTTTTGTCAAATGAAGACTCTCAAAGTGTGATTCTTGGGAGACACTTTTCAATTGGTTGTTTACATTTCTGCATTTATTATTTGTTCTAGGCCATCCTTTGAAGATGGTTGTATTGAATAGACTTGGAAGACAGAAATAGTATCTTTTTTTTTTAACTTAACCTGTTGTGTTTGCAAATATTTTCTGCCTCTGTTTTGATTCTTCTTGTGGGAACTGAGGCTCAGAACTGATATATAACTCCCACTCCTACACACACACACACACACACACACACAAAAACACACACACACACACACACACACACACACACAAATACTGTTAATATTCTGGCTACCTCTATTGCTGTGAATAATAAACTATATTACTTCTGAACCATGAGTCTGCATCTTCTATCAACACCCAAGAAACTACGGCAGACTCATACACCAGCTTTCAAATAAGGGAAAATAATCTCAGATGCTTTATATTTTTTGATAGTGTTACCTACTTCTGAACATATGACTGAACACATATAAAGCTGGAGCCATGACCATTTAGAGCTTCTTCTGTGGAAGAACTATGCATTCACTAGTAAACAAAAGTAGTTTCATCTTTTTTTTTTTTTTTCCTCCTGGACACCATTTCCTCTCTCACACTGTTGCTCAAATTGGATGGAGTCTAAGGTCCTTTGAGGAAATTTTTTTTAATGATTCAAAATAAAATAGGAAGAGTCTAAAGTGCTAAAAATACTTCTAGATAAAAGGTATAAGATAATGCCAGAAAGGATAGTAATTTTATCTAACAACTGCCTGTTCACCCCTTTTTTGTTCAATAACTAATCTCCAAATTCCTGACTAAATCCCTTTTGTAAGCCAGAATGTGAGCTAAAAACTGGGATTTTAAAAAATTTTCATTTGAAATCCAGTTAGTTAACATATATGGTTGTATTAGTTTCATGTGTACAATATAACATATAGCACTCAGTGCTCATCATGACAAGTGCTCTAATTAACACCCATCACTTATTTAATCCATCACTCCTTTCAGATACCGTCAAGTAACCATCAGTTTGTTCTCTGTAATGAAATGTTGTTTCTTGCTTTGTTTCTCTTTCAATGTCTTATTATTTCCCCTTTGCTTGTTTGTTTTGTTTCTTTTATTCCATATATGAGTAATGGTATTTGTCTTTCTCTGACTGACTTATTTCACTTTTAGCATTATACTGTCTAGTTCCAACCATGTTATTGCAAATGGCAAGATTTCAGTCTTTTTTATGGCAGAATAATATTCCATTGTATATAGATACCACTTATTCTTTATTCATCAATTGATGGATACTTGGGCGCTTTCCATATCTTAGCTTTATAAATAATGCTGCTATAAACATAGGGGTGCTAGCATCCCTTTGAAAAAGTTTTCTTATATTCATTGGGTAAATACACACCAACAGGTTTGTTGGATCACAAAGGACTTCTATTTTTAAATTTTATGGAAATTCCATACTGTTTTCAAATATGGCTGTATCAGTTTGCATCACCACCAACAGTTCACAATTGTTACTTTTTCTTTTTTTTTAAAGATTTTATTCATTTGACAGAGAGAGATCACAAGTAGAGAGAGAGAGAGGAGGGAGCAGGCTCCATGCCTGGCAGAGAGCCCGATGTGGGACTTGATCCCAGGACCCTGAGATCATGACCTGAGCTGAAGGCAGAGGCTTAACCCACTGAGCCACCCAGGCAGCCCCCACAAGTGTTACTTTTTCACATCCTCTCCAACACCTTTTGTTTCTTGTAGTGTTGATTTTAGCCATTCTGACAGGTGTGAGGTGGTACCTCTTTCTAGTTTTGCTTTGCAATTTCCTGATGATACATGATGATGGCCATCTTTTCATGTATCTACTGAACATTTGAATGTGTTCTTTGGGGAAACACTTGTTCATGTCTTCTATCCATGTTTTTATTGGATTATTTGTTTTTGGATGTTGACTAAAAACTGGATATTAAGTAACACACAAGACAGGTTTCCTTGAGCTTAAATTTTATTTGCATGAGTATCATTAACAGGAAAAAATATGCATATGTGTATGTACAAGTGTGTTTATGTATACATCTATCTATCTATCCTCTATCCCCTGTCTTCTAATTGTGGTAAATCCTGTAAGGTGGGGAATGGGATAGTCTGAAGAAATATGCTTCTGGATATGCTGGGTAAGCAAATTTAATTGCACTCAGATGCATTGGATATAAGTGAATCACTCAAATGAGTTATTTAATATTATATAGAAACAAATTAAAAGTTTATGTAGTTGAAAATAATAGGTAGTTAAAATAATTTTTTTGTTTGTTGTTTTTGTGTCTTTTTTTGTTTATATATACTATGGTGTGAATGTTTATGTCTTCCAAAATCATATTATGAAATCTAACTCTGTAAGTGCTAGTATTAAAACATAGGGGCCTTTGGGAGGTGATTAGGTCATAAGTGGGATTACAGTCCTTTTAAAGGAGACCCCAGAGAGTTCTCTTGCTTCATTCATCATGTACGTTTACAGTGAGAAGATAGCCATCTATGAGGAAGTGGGCTCTCCCTGGATCTGCCCATTCCTTAATTTTGACCTTCTTTGTTCTGGAACTGTGAGAAATAAATTCCTGTTCTTTATAAGCTATTAAGTCTATATCATGTCCGTTATAGCAGCCTGCATGCAGAAGGACACTATGACCTAAAATGAGAGCAATAAATATAAAGTTTCAGTAAAGTCAGTTGGTACAATGTTTTTTTTACTTAGAGAAGACATGCTGCTTCATGTTAAACCTTGATATTGTATATGTTTCTTGAAGGGCCACTTCTTACTCCTTTGTGTGTTTTCCACAAAGTCCAGGATGATGCCTTACATAAAGGTAATATTTTATAAATACTGTTGGAAATATATACTTCTCTAAAATCTTATTTTGCCTACAGATTACTTGGATCCACTTTGCCTTGTGTAGAATATTTGAAATATATTAAGAACAGAATGTCTCTCTAAATAACATTTAGAATCATCATTAGTTTATGACTCCTGACTCATTTGTTTATGCAGTGATACTTACTACAAAAACACTGAAGTTTGTAATATAATTTTGAATTAATCACCAAGCTAGTTTATTTTAACTTATGAAAAAATAATTTCTCATGTTGGTTTAATTCTGCTCTTATGTTATGGTCATGACATTTTCATTAAAATAAAGTAGAAAATAGAAGTAAATAATAAATGAAAAATAAAAACTAAAAAATAAAAAAATAAAAGCAAATCTCTTGTGAAATGTTAAACTTTTCTTACTTATTTTGTTTTGCTTTTCCTCTACCATGCTGGCAAAGCTGTATGTTGTAGATAGGTACAATTTTATAGGTGCTAGGTTTGTTACTTTTGCTAAAATTTTCAAAATATAAGGAGTTGAATAGTCATGGATTGTTTATTAAACTCCTTATCTACACATATAAAAATAAAACAATGATGGTGACCTGGGTATTTCTAAAATTGTATTCTGTTTTTCCATATTATGGTTTACAATGTAATTAATAAAGATTCTGCATATATTAACATCCATCCCCTTCTATCTCATCTGTATGTCCATACAGAGCATGTATGATTTCTATTCATTGCTATGTTGTGGTGAAGAGATTGTCTGAAGTAGCCTATATTTATGCAGGTAGATCTTAAGCTACGGTGCTCTTGTTTATTTGCTTGTTCATGATCAGTATGTCTGAAAGATGGTAACTATTGCATCAGGTGTGACGATTAAAAAATATTATTGGTGCCTGATACACTGTGATGAAATAGGTAAGTCGATTCATAATTTGTTAATTAAATTAGAAAAGAAATTCCTTTGGATTTGTTCTTTATTAAGAGTTTTTTTTTTAACGAATGCCTTGGGATGTTTTTTGTGTAATATATATCACATGCCTCAACCTTTAAATTTGAATTTAGAAAAGAGTTATCAGAATGAGCCTAGAAAATATTGTTATGGGGGCGCCTGGGTGGCTCAGTGGGTTAAGCCGCTGCCTTCGGCTCAGGTCATAATCTCAGAGTCCTGGGATTGAGTCCCACATTGGGCTCTCTGCTCAGCAGGGTGCCTGCTTCGTCCTCTCTCTCTGCCTGCCTCTCTGCCTACTTGTGATCTCTCTCTGTCAAATAAAGAAATAAAATCTTAAAAAAAAAGAAAACATTGTTTTGAAATATTTTTGTTCTGTTATATTATGTTAACTTAGGAAATAATGATAGTTATTTTTATTAGCATTTCCTACTTTCCACATGCTCTTACAGATGAGATATCATGTTTCTCCTACTCTTTTTATCGTGGTTGTTATATTCTTCATGATCAATAACAATCAATGAAAATTCACAACATTAATTTTCTTTGGGAAAGTGATATTTTAGCAGGAATCCATGACCAAAAATTTTAGCTGTTGTTCTTCCAGGAGATGAGACTATCAATGTTCCCGAAATTTCAAGAAATAGAACTTATTAATTGTGTTGGTTGATGTTTATTGTCTCTGAACTTAGAGGTGCATAATTCAATTTAAAATTTATTTTGGGGGCGCCTGGGTGGCTCAGTGGGTTAAAGCCTCTGCCTTTGGCTCAGGTCATGATCCCAGGGTCCTGGGATCGAGCCCCGCATCGGGCTCTCTGCCTAGCAGGGAGCCTGCTTCCTCTTCCCTCTCTCTCTGCCTGCCTCTCTGCTTATTTGTGATCTCTATCTGTCAAATAAAATAAATAAAATCTTAAAAAAAACGGAGTGGACCTTATGGGGATGCTTATCTGAAATTGAGGGACATTATAAAAAAATAAAAAATAAAATTTATTTTGAATTGAAAACAAGATCTTACTGAAGTTTAGGCATCCCACTTTATATCAGGCCTCCAGTACATTCTAATTTATTTATAGAAAATATCATAAACATGAATGACACTTTTCCTATTGCATTTATATGAAACTGCAATGACTCAAAGATGTCATATTTGAAAAGCACTACCTTTCTATATTTTCTGTTTCCTAGGAGGAATGGATATACCATTTTAGCTCAATTATCCAACAGTATTCAAAACCACCATGAATTTTAAAACATACTTATTACACCCTAAAAATCAAGTATGAAAATGTATAAACAACCAAATCTCTATCTGTAAATGAAATACTCCCACACAGACAGGTTTTAAAACTTTCTATCTTAAGGAATTTGGTAGCACAGACTCAGGGTAGTAGTTTCAGTGCCTACAGTATACTTTCAGGGAGAGAGTAATGTAAGCTCTGAGTTACTTTCTGCCTAGAGATGACCTAATAGTGGTTCTGGCATTGTTTGTTTGTTTTTGAAAATACGTTCCTGGGCGTCATTCAGAAAATGCAGAGTTTGGCATCTATATAAATTAAGGATGATCTTTTTGAACTTTTGTCTTTCATTACATCAAATTAACATAATTGGACAGAAATTCCACTAAATTAAGCATTGTTAGGAAATGTGTAAATTGGAGCTACTCAAATTAGTTGCTCTTTGAACTATGTGCTGTTGGTTCAGGATTAGATAAGGATTATGAAGGCAAACTTAAATCATTGCTTCCTTTTTTGAGAGATTCTCAGCATATTTTCTTAAAATTAGCTGAAATAAACAATGTGTTTAGTCGCAAAGTGATTTGCATTTTTGCACAAACTCCCTATCTCCTTGAGAATTATAACAGATATTTCATGAAACATCATTGATCTTTACTTTGTTACACTGCTGTAAAGTACATTCAGAGTTGCCAGTTAAAGGTGTTAGTGTTGAGATGAAATGTCATGCATTTTTCTTCACTTCCATGCAAATGAACACAGTAATTTATTAAGACACAATGAAGAAAAAAAATTGACAATGAGTTCCAGATTTTAAAAATCACTTGCCATTCAATCCAAATTGTGAGTTTGATCAGTTACCGAACACTTTATAATGCACCCCCGGTAATTTTACAGAGATTACTTTTTTCTTACCAATTCTAGATTATTCTGTCTTGCAATGCAGAGAAAGCTAACTAATTTAAAATAAACTTCCGTTAATTTTGATTGTTATAAACTTAAAATTGACTAATTTCCATATACAGAGTTTAAAATGTTCACAATTTACATTAAATATATATTCTGTGTATACCTTGGAAAAATTATACTGAAAATTGAAATTAAAATGATGTTGTATATAGCTGCAAGAAGCCGCCTGTCCCATTTCATCTTACTATATAAGTTGTGTCAGGTAATTTATAAAATCCCTGCTGCATAACAAATCTATTTTTTGTTGGAATGGGTAGTAATGTTTCTTCTTATTTCGAAATAAGAGTTGGTCTATGAGTGCCTCTGCAACTGTATTTTCCCTAAGTGGCTTCATGGTCTTGAACTGAGAAAGCTCAGAGCATTAAACATCAAAGTAATATATTTTGACATAATTAGACATCAAGGAAATGCAATTAAAATGACACTGAGATATCACTACACACTTACCAGAATGGCTAAAATAAAATATAATGACAAGCCCAAAAGAAAAAAATATACCATTTGATGATACACAATGGCAAGTTGTACCATAACTTAACCATCTCAGACTAGTGTAGTGTTAAATTTGTTTTTCTAAGCCATGTTTTGGGTCACTTACCACTTTTCAAGGATATAAAGTGCTATCATTTTACTTAAAACTGTGAAATTTGGTCAGATTTAAATTTCAATTTATGTTAAAACATTCTGTAAACTGTGTTAGTCTTTGACATTTGTTCCCTCAGTTCAGTGAATAACACTATATCATATTCTGAAAAATACGCTTATTTTTATTTTGAAAAATATCTCTTTTTCCTCTTATGGTAATTATTAATATGAATTAATAGTAGAATTTGATATGGTCCAATATGACCATAAATACTTTATTGTATATTATCAAATTTAATAATGAATATAATGTACTTCTTTGGACAATTTTTAAAGACCAGTCTACTCTTAAAACAAAAAAAATGGATTCCCACCAACAGCCACTCTGGAAAACAGCATGGAGGTTCCTCTAAATGTTGAAAATAGAACTGCCCTATGACCCAGCAATTGCACTATTGGGTATTTACCCTAAAGATACAAATGTAGTGATCCAAAGGGGCACATGCACCCGAATGTTTATAGCAGCGATGTCCACAATAGCCAAACTATGGAAAGAACCTAGATGTCCATCCACAGATGAATGGATCAAGAAGATGTGGTATATATACACAATGGAATACTATGCAGCCATCAAAAGAAATGAAATCTTGCCATTTGCGACAACATGGATGGAACTAGAGCGTATCATGCTTAGCGAAATAAGTCAAGCAGAGAAAGACAAATCTCCCTGATATGAGGAAGTGGTGATGCAACATGGAGGCTTAAGTGGGTAGGAGAAGAATAAATGAAGCAAGATGGGATTGGGAGGGAGACAAACCTTAAGTGACTCTTAATCTCACAAAACAAACTGAGGGTTGCTGGGGGGAGGGGGTTTGGGAGAAGGGGGTGGGATTATGGACATTGGGGAGGGTATGTGCTTTGGTGAGTGCTGTGAAGTGTGTAAACCTGGTGATTCACAGACCTGTACCCCTGGGGATAAAAATATATGTTTATAAAAAATAAAAAATTAAATTAAAAAAAATAATAAAATAAAATAAAATAAAATAAAATAAAATAAAATAAAAATGGAGATGCACTTCTTTAGTTCACACAAATTTCATTTTATTATATATAACCTCAGATAAATTTCAACAAATCATAATTTATTAAAATCATGTCTACTTAAAAATCTCATAGAAGAGTTAAACCATCAAAAATAAAAATAAACACACACAACACACACACATCACCCATGTATTGGCAAATCACAATTGCTGTAACAATACATTAGGCATTCCACAGTTAAGGGCTATCAAAATTTCCATCAGTGACAAAAAGATTTGTATCCAAATGGACTGATTTTCCAGAATCCAAGAAAAAGTCTCCTAGGATTTATTTAAAGGTAAATATTTGAACAAATACTTCTTAAATTTAGGAAATTCAGAACATACGATTAAAGAATATTTGCAGTGCAGACTATATTCAATCCTTCCTTCAAAATGTGCCTTTGAGTACATAATTCTGTTTTCTCGATCTAAATTGAGCTGTCTTCCGAGGAAGTTTTCCAAAATGTGTGTCTCTGTGTGATAAATGTTCTAAGACCTAACATGCTTCATTGTATTTTACTGTGCTCTCAAATTTAATCAATAATTTGGATTGATGTATAATACCTAGTTTCAAATATCTTTTCCATCTATACAAACAACCAGCTGTCTCTTTATATGCTATTACTATTGAGAATTGTGCTGTCGGTATTATTCTTGTACATTTTAGGTGATCTGTTCTTCTCTTGGGCATCATTTATGCTCTTCTCTGTTTTTGATATTCTTAAAACTCACCATAATGTATACGAGTGCTTTTTAGTGTGTGTAGTTTTTGTTTTGTTTTGTTTCTGATATCTCATGTTTGGCATCATTTTAAGTCTGGTATCTTTTATCTTTAATTCTCCAAAATTTATCTCAGTACTTATTTAAATATTTTCTTTATTTTTTTTTCTCTTCTGCTGTATTTGGGCAGAAGTCATTAATGTGTTTGTTTGTTTTTCCCAACTCATTTATTTATTTTACAGCTATATTCATCTTAGTCTCCATTTATTGTATTCTTTATTTCTACAATTTTCACTTAATTTATATTCACAGTATAGTATCTTTCTTTTCCTTGTATATGTATATCATTATTTTGTCATATACTTTTAAGCTATTTTTAAAAATATTTTATTTATTTATTTGACAGTGAGAGATCACAAGTAGACAGAGAGGCGGGCAGAGAGAGAGGAAGGGAAGCAGGCTACCTGCTGAGCAGAGAGCCTGATGCGGGACTTGATCTCAGGACCCTGAGATCATGACCTGAGCTGAAGGCAGTGGCTTAATCCACTGCGCCACCTAGGTGCCCCTAAGCTATTTTTTTAATTCCTGTTCCAATAACACTTGGATTGCCATATAAAGTTAACCACATCATCTTTTTTGGTAAGTAATTGTACTTTTTATGTGCATAGTTATTTTGGTCTATGAGTTCAGCTCCTCTTAGGATCATCAAATCTCTGTAAAGTCTGGGTATGCTAGGATTTTCTAAGCAACAATAAAATACATTGAAACCTGGTAGCTTAATTATAATAATGTTTTCTTTCTCAATCATTCACAATAGTATTCCATTCTGAGTAGCTTCCTTCTATTTTGCAGCTATAGTGTTTGGTAAAACTTGAATTGTGATATCACTGTGATAATGTGAATTAATCAGGGTTTTTCAGAGAATCGGGAAGAGAAAAAAAGGAAGATATTCTCCAGGGCCAACTCTAGAAGTGACTAATAAAACATCTGTCCAAATTCAATTGAACAAAACTCAGAAATGCCATCTCCAGTGAAATACAAAGAAGTTTATATATAGTTCTGGGCACACACATCTCATTTGACCCAATGTTGTACATCAATGAAAGACTGAAGGCCAATCACCACTCCATGGGAGAATTTAAAAATAAATTTACTATTGAGGCCAAGAATTCAGAATCACAAATACATCAGAATAATAACTGCCTTCACTTGATGTTATTCTATAAGATAAATCCTGCGATCAAGTTTCAATTTTAAATTCTTACAATTTTAAATTCTTAAATCCTTATGAAGAAGCATCATTTGGAGGGAGCAGTTTTCATAATTTATCATCCATCAGCCTTTTTTTAAAGATTTTATTTATTTATTGGACACACAGAGAGAGAAAGAGAGTGAGAGAGAGATCACAAGTAAGCAGAGAGGCAGGCAAGCAGGGAGGGAAGCAGGCTTCCTTTTGAGCAGAGCCCGATGTGGGGCTGGATCCCAGGACCCAGAGACCATGACTTGAGATGAAGGCAGAGGCTTAACCCACCACCCACGTGATGAGAGAGCCACTCAGGTGCCCCTCATCCATCAGTCTTAATTGATTGGAGGAAAATGTGTGGAGGAATAATGCCTTAGGGAGCTAATCTCTCTAAAGAATTTTCAAGTCTTTACCCCTTCAAGGTTTTTGTACAGTTCTGATAGCCTCTAAACATCCAGCAGATTTCTACAGTGACAGGCCTGTTAAAACCTGTCTTCAAACCTGGAATAGAGCTTGAAACATACCAGTCAAGGGCAACTTTGAGTCTTTTAAGGAGTTTATCATCATTTCTTTGTTTTTGGTTAATATCTGAAATAGTTCCATATTACACTTGCATAATTCTCCAGAGCTGACTTTGAAGGAGGCATTCAGTTCCAGCTAGTTCCATATTTTGGCAAGAACTATACTTCTATATTAAAAAAAAACATATTTTAGGGCGCCTGGGTGGCTCAGTGGGTTAAAATCTCTGCCTTCGGCTCAGGTCATGATTCCAGGTTCCTGGGATTGAGTCCCACAGTGGGCTCTCTTCTCAGCTGGGAGCATGCTTCCATTCCTCTCTCTCTGGCTGCCTCTCTGCTTTCCTATGATCTCTGTCAAGTAAATAAATAAAATTTTTAAAAAAACATATTTTATACCAGTTATTCATGTTTATTAACTAAGATATCACAATACAAAAAATACAAACAGTTGCTCTTTATTAATACCTTCAACCAAGATCAAAAAATATGTCATATTTTCTCCAAAAATTTTATATCATATGATAGGTGAGATATATATATAATTACATTTAAAGTTTTAAAAATATCAGCAAATATTTTCATTTAAATGCCAATTTGAAAAGAAATCTACTTTTCCAAACACGACTTTTTATCCTATTTATTTTGAATTTTGTCAACAACTGATAAAATGTTTAGCGAGACTATAAATGTTAGATCGAAAAAAATGATTAATAGATGTAGGTTCAAATTATTATATCCCATTAAAAATGATTTAGTCTTTGATGAACATCTGTTTGGTAATATGTTGTATCCAGATATAGTAAATTAAAGACATATATAAAATTATGGGAAATGACACCTTCCGTTCGAGTATGAGTAGAGCTTTTAAAATGCTATTTGTCACAACTTGTCATCTTGTCATTATGTAGCATTATGTAGCAATTAAAAAATGTATACTCTTCACTTCGAAGTCTTTTGGAAATCTAAAATATGACTTTCTATGGTTTGTGTCTCCATATTGCTTTATTGCCAGTTAAAACAAATCCACATGCTTTGATTCAAAGGTAATAAATTCCTCTTATTTGGAAAAAGGATGTTTATTTTTGTTCTCTCACCCTTAGCAGGTGGTTTCATTTTAGCACATTCAGAGTTATAATTTCATGCTTATTAAAAACATTTATTTTGATCTACATAGATGAATAAAACTTTTGTTTTATTACATTATTTGCCAAAAAATCTGTAATTTTTAAAAATGTATTTCCTTTGAAGGGTTATTTTAGAGCATTCAAAGAGGATCTAAGAGTGTGGTATTATGCAGTTTTTAAGTAGGTATGAAATGGTTAATTATAGGATTGTTTCTTTAAGGCTTATGTATGTTGTCCATTATATGCTATAAAATATGATGAAAGTAAATTTAAGGTATGTTTTACATAGTTTATTTTATGGAAAAAAATATTGAAATGACTTATGAAATTCAGTATACTCTCAACATTAATTCATTTTGAAATTTACCAGTTGTCTACTGAACTATTATATGGCAGATATTACTTCAGACTACACTGGTAAATGAAATACTTGGCTTTGTAGAACTTTTATTTTAATGGGTGAGGCAATTAAAAGCTATGAACCTTAATAAAAATGGCATAGTGCATTCAAAAAGGATGAGTACAATGGGGAAAAAGAAAAATTCGATCAGGGTAAGAAAAATCAAGGTTGCTAGGCAGGGGATGGGGGGTTAAAATTTTTATTAGGAAGATCAGGGTAGTTACAATGAAGCTGACAATTGAACCAAGGTATGGAAAGGTGATGAATTTGCGCAGAACTATCAGCAATAAGGTCACTCCAGACAAAGGAATTGGCTATCTTGAAGGCCATAAGGTTGGATCATGCCTGGCATATCTGAGGAATAGCAAGGAGGCCACTGTGAGTGACTGAAGAGTAGCAGGGAAAGAGGTCACAGAGGTTAAATGAGTGGCTAGATCATGTAAAAGCTTAGAAGTCATTGTAAAACTCTGGCTTTTATATTTGGAAACTTACTGTGTGATAGAATTTCTGCTAATAACTGAGAGTTCAAATGTCCATAAAATTTCAAGGATTCTTATTCTAGTAAGACAGAATAAAGAGAAAGAGTTCATATTTTCACATGGTGTAACAAATGCTCGGAGATACAAGTGTAGGAAGCTATGGGAGCACAGAAGAAGGCACTAAAATCACACCATATATTTGATGACTGTGACTTTATATAAATTTGTATTTTCTAGATTTTTTGTAGTCATGGAATCACACAGTATATACTATTCATTGCCTGGCTTTTCTTTTCTCAGCATCATTACTTTGAGAATCTCCAATTGTCTTTGCTCTATTGATGGACATTGATGAACATTTCCACTGTTTTCAATTTTTAAAAATAAAGCTGATATGAAATTCATAAACAAGTCCTTGTATGAACATAGGGTTTGTTTCTCTTGGTGAAATGTCTAGAACAAAATGGCTATTTGTGTAACTGCAACATATTTTTCATTTAAAAAAATTTTGAAACTATTTTCCAAAGTGGTTGTATCATGATATATGCCAACAAAAAGAAAGTGAGAGAGAAAGAGAAAGAAAAAGAGAAAGGGAAAGACAGAGAGGTGGCTGCAGTGAATTGATGAGTTGCAGGATAGATTTTAAAGTTTTGTCTTTTGCTTTCTACATTTCCTTTTCCTTAGGTTCAAGAGAACAATCAGTAATATCTCAGTTGCCTGCTGGTAACATCAGAAGAAAGAGTTAGAAGTTCCCAGAAAATTAAAGAAGAGATATAGTTTTCCTGACATAAGAAAAGTCATTTTTTGTCCCCAGCTATTTTCAATGATCTATACCCCACCTGTGTACTCTCCCAAGCACACTTCTTCCAAAACTTCCTGGGAGGTTCTTACAAAGAAATGCAAAAACCTCACTCATTAAGGATTTTGAGGGAACAAGGCAATGGGAAAGCTAACAGTCACCACCAGACCAGGAAATAGCCTAAGCTATTGAGACAATAAATCAGTGGCAAACCCCTAGTGCTATTTCAAAAGCAATCAAGGCCTTGCATTCCTTGTCCCAGAAAATGAGCCCAAGACCCCATCTAGTTTATATCTGCTCTTGAAGCCTGCAGAGTCCCTTTGCCTTGTCCAACAGTTACCTCTGCTTTATTCTAACGTTGAAGTTTCTGCCCTCGGTGGAATACAAGTTTCATTCAGGTGAACATGCAATACATATTGCACAAATACATATGTGGATGTGCATGCATCCACAACCTTATGACCAACCATACACGCGATAATAAAACTCTCCCTTCTGAGTATTCATCTTAAATACTAAATAAAAATCTCTCTCCTGTTCAAACAGTCAAGGCTTTGGAACTTATTCCCTGAGATCTCCTTGTATGTTGTAAACAAAGATTCCTTTGTTTCTGTGATTCACCAAAGACTGACCTCAGTTAGTTCAGTTACTGTAATGTAATATCATGCATATCCAGTTGTTGATCATTTTGTTCAAGTCTTACATATCTTACCAATGTGATGACCATTTGTCTATGTAATCTTAAAATAAGGGTGTTGAAATTATTTTCCATTTGTCGTCCAAGGTAGAAGTTATGATTTTTGTTCTTCGTTTTTCCCTATATATCCATAAATCTGTTGTTACGTATTAAAAGTCAAGAATTATTATACTCCCTGATGAATTCATCCTTTTACTCTTCTGTAATTTTGACTTGATCTTTATGTCTGATAATGAAATTTGCTTTAAAATCACTTTTCATTATCTTGATATAACCACCAAAGTTATAGTGTGATTAGAGTTAATATAGCATATTTTTTCTTTTACTCTTTAAAGCACTTCTATATTGAATCCCGACAAAGAAACAAAACAGCTTTTTAACTCTGGAAGCATCTTTCTAAATTATCTTTTTTTTTTTTAAATGAAGCAGTAGCAATATTTGTTAAGGGACCTAAACTGAAAGTAGGCTTAGAAATTTATTTATTTATTTATTTATTTAGTAAAAAATTTTATTTTATTTATTGAAAGCAAGAAAGAGAGAGAGAGAGAAGCACACAAACAGGGGGAATCATGTGCAAAGGGAGAGGAAGAAGCATGCTCCTTGGGGTGCAAGTAGTCCCATGCAGGGCTGGATCCATGTACACTGCAATCATGACCTCAGCCAAAGGCAAACATCTGCTTAAACAACTAAGTCATCCAGGCACCCCTAGAAAATTTAAAAAAAAAAAGACCTTTTAAAAACATTTTGTTTCTTTCTTGTTTTTTTTTTTTAAATATTTTATTTATTTGACAGACAGAGAGACAGGAAGAGGAACTATAAGCAGGGCAGAGGGAAAAGGAGAAGCAGGTTTCCCACTGAGCAGAGAGCCTGATGTGGGGCTCCATCCCAGGACCCTGGGATCATGACCTGAAAAGAAGGGACACTTCTTGGAGGAAGCCACCCAGACACCTCTTTTCTTTGTTTTTAATATATGGCAACAGATGCTTCCCAGCCACGAGGAGCATATTACCCATTGATTAAATCTTTGATAACAACCTATTTAAAAAGGTGTGTAAATATATACTTACTCAGATTTATACACTTTGTGTCTTCTTCATAGTTTGGGGCTGGACCCCATGGTCACAACACTGCTTCCAGTCTTTGCCTTCCCATCTTTTGATACCAGGTATTTGGTCAGCAAAGCAAATTAGTATCAAAATTAATAAGCCCTTGGCACCATATCTCTGGAGCAGGGCTTGCTCTTAGCCAAGGCCCAGAGCAGTTGACCTCCCCTCGCTAGTGCTATAGCCCCAAGGACTAGGTCCCTGCCACCAGAACTCAGTCTTACATGTTATGCTAAGCAGACAAAACCAAAACAGGAAAGCTCCGACAGCTTTCACTGGCATGCCTCATCTCCAACTCCCTCGACGTCCAGGCAGTACCAGATGACAGGGAGGGGTCTTGGTCCAACATATGGGAGGGAAGGAAGTAGCCACGAGCAAGTACCTGCCTCTCTGTTCCTTTCTTTCATGAGCAGGTTGTAAGGAGGAGAAAGAGGAAGGGGAAGAGAGGTGAACTTCAAGGGGTGAAGGCCTCAGGTAGGCAGCTGGCTCCTGCCAGTAGGAAAGGGACAAAGGAGAAGGCAGTGAGTCTTGCAGGGAGGGTGGGGGGTAAGGGTTACAGCTTATGACGGAATCTGGACAGGAGTAATAGGGATACTAGTCATTTGAGTCCACCATTGGCAAGCTGGGCTGGGTGTCACGGCAGATAGGCCTCCCTGGGCAACGGCACATGAGAGAAGGTGGAATTCTTCTCTGAGGAGCAGGTGGAGCTTTGGGTGTTGGGAAAGCATAGACAGTATTGTTCCAGGGCCAAGGACAGGTCCGGGTACTCCTGGTTGGAGGTCAAGGCCACAGTATGATCCATGTCTTCTACCAGCAGCTTGAAGGTACCACATGCCAGCCACCCCTCATTATTGTGTCTAACTCTCTGGTGCACTTATTGGCTTATCCATCAAATGACTCCTTCAGCAGCTTGAAAACCACCTCCACAGGCACTCCAGGATATGGGAGGCTTCCAGAGTGAAAATTTTGCACAGGATCACCCCAAAAGACCAGAAGTCACTCTGGTGGATGTAGATCTGGTCAAACATGGCCTTAGGGACCATCCACTTCACAGGCAGTCCACTGTTGGTTCTCATTTTATAGTAACTGATGTGGTGATATCTCTGGCAAGGCTGAAGTCTGAGATCTTCATCATGTTGTCCTTTGTCACCAGCACTTCCCTGGTGGCCAGGTCTTGGTGTATGCACTTCTTGGAGGCAAGGTACTCCATGCCTCAGGCTACCTGGTAGGCACCGGATACCAGGTCCTTGGAGGAGAGTTGCTCTGCTGCATTGTGGCTGATATTGTAACAGTACTCCAAGTCAGGAGGCCTCTGGGCCTGGAGGTACTACTGTATGTTGTCTTTGGAGGCATATTCCATGATAGTGTACGAAGGACCATCCTGTGTGCAGGACCCAGCAGGTTGATGGTGTCCTTGTGCTGTCCAATCATCTTCATCATCTCCATTTCTGAGATTAGGTTTGACAGGTCTTTCTCTGTTGCATCTGACTTCAACATCTTCACAGACACTTTAGTCAAATGGTTGGATTTGTCTTTGTCCAGCCCAATGGCCTCTTCCAACACCACCTGCCCAAAGTAGGCCTCTCTTAGGGGTCTGCCTAAACTGCCTACAACCAGCCTGCCTCAAGGCAATTATGAACTCTAGATTATCCTCAAAAACATTAAACCACAAGCTAAAAATTCTCTTCACTAGGTCTCTGTCGCAGGTCTAATTTTCTTATCTTTCATCATTTATCTTTTTCCTAATTCTTATTTTCAGTATAGTTTATTTGGCTTCCAGGTGTTTCCCCGGGTTTCTGTATGCTGTTTCATAGGGAAGAATTATCCTGTCATAAAATTTTTTCTTGAGCATTCATTACATCTCTCAGTTAAAATGGGTTCTTTTATGGTATTGATTCATTTGAGTTTTCTCAAAATGGGAAGAATTTTCAAAATGGTGTTTTCCTCAAGGTTCAGAGTATGTCTTAGCCTCATCTTTACTCTTTTTGAAATTCACTTTTCAAATTCTTGTCCCTCTTTTTATCTTTTTAAATTAAAATGTTTTCTTTTTACTATTTTTTTATTTGAGTGTAGTTGATATTCAGTGTTACATTGGTTTCAGGTTTTCAATATCTCCATACATTATTCTATGATCACTACAAATATAGCCACCATCTGTCACCATATAACACTATTATAATATCATTGACTATATTCTCTACACTGTCCCATATCTCTTTTTAAAATCTCTGATTTTTATGTTTTCTGTTATTCCAATTTTCGACCATCATTTTACTTGGTTACTTTAATAAAATATGCCTGATTACACACTCTATGCTGAAAACCATAGCATTTGATTTATAGTAGTCTCCTTCTTCTTCTTCTTCTTCTTCTTAATTAACATATAATGTATTATTAGCCCCAGGGGGACAGGTCTGTGAATCACCAGGTTTACACACTTCACAGCACTCACCACAGCACATACCCTCCCCAATGTTCATAACCCCACTACCCTCTCCCTAACCTCCCCACCCCCCCGGCAACTCTCAGTTTGTTTTGTGAGATTAAGAGTCTCTTATGGTTTGTCTCCCTCCCGATCCCATCTTGTTTCATTTACTCTTTTCCTGTTCCCCAAACCCCCCACATTGCACCTCCATTTCCTCATATCAGGGAGATCATATGATAGTGCCTTTCTCTGGTTGACTTATTTTGCTAAGCATAATACCCTCCAGTTCCATCCATGTCAACGCAAATGGCAAGATTTCATTTCTTTTGATGGCTGAATAGTATTCCATTGTATATATATATATATATATATATATATATATATATATATACAAATATCATTCATTTGTTGATGGACATCCTGGTTCTTTCCATAGTTTGGCTATTGTGGATATTACTGCTATAAACATTTGGTGCACGTGCCCCTTTGGATCATATACAGTCTTCTTTACCTCTATCAGAACCCCAGGAAGCTTTATTTATTTATTTACTCACATAAACAGATGATCCAACACAACGTTTTTTGATGTTCAAATTTATTGTAATGTCTTACCGCTTAACACTATGCTTACTGCTCTCTTTCACTGTCTGACTAAATCCTCATTATCACTATGCCATTTAATGAGAAAGAACATTTGAACTCAGAGTTCTCTCCATATCAGGGAATGAAGACTCCACCCTTCTGTTTGTGCAGGTAAAATAAATGTTGATGTCTGTCCTGCACATACCCCATCCTGTTCACCAGAATATTCACCATCAAAATATATACACAATGAAAACCATACCTCACCACTTCTATTACCACCCAGCATGCTAAAAACACCATCATATGTTCCTGAATTATTGACTTGATTGATAACCCCACTTCCACACATACTGCACTCCTTTCTCCATGCAAATTTATTTTGGTACAGCAATTTAACCTAAAAATCAAGTCATATGATTTTATTCTGCTGTTGAAAGACTTTTGGTATCTTCCGCTTTCATATTAAATAAAAACTGAAGGCGTTTCAATGTACTAGAAGGTCATACATCAATAAGTTCTTCCTCTCTCCACCACTATGAACTCCTCATTGGCCTCCTTGCTTTTCCTCAAAAGTAACAGACAAGCTGTTCACACAAAGTCTATATACTTACTTGCTCTGCCTAGAGCAATCTTTTCCTTTAATATTTGTATAACACTCTCCTTCACTTCCTGGGTCTTTGTGCAAATAACATCTCATAAATGAGATATAACCACCCAACACAAAATAAAATTAACTTTCATCCCAGCATTCCCCAATGGCTTTTACCTTTCTTGTATTTCTTTGTATCACTTATCACCATCAACCATCAATTATTATTCTATTACTGGTTTATTTTCTTATTTGAGACAGAGAGAGAGAGAATTGGGAGGGTGCGCAGAGGAAGAAGAAAACACCCCACTGCCTAGATAGCCTGCTGGGGAGTTACATCCCAGGACCCTGAGATCATGACCCAAGCCAAAGGCAGTCACTCAATGGACTGAGCCACCCAGGTGCCCCTCTATTATTGGTTTATTTCACTATTATATTTCAAAAGAATGTGAGCTCTTTGTGGTCAGGTATTTTATATGTTTTATTAACTGAAGTATTCTCAGAAAGGTAGCTGGCAGATTGTAAGGGCTCACTAAACTGTATTTTGTTGTTATTATTGGGCTCCTTTATGGGCTTTACCTCTTACGCTAGAAGTCTATCCTTCTGATGTAAGCGATAAGAATAGAGCCCTGCTGCCTGTTCAAATGTGTAAAAAGCCTGTATTAAGTGGATATTTTAAAAGCTAAATGAATGGCTTAATAGTTGTATATAGGGGGAAAGGGAACATATTTTCCACAGTTTAGAAGTGGAGTTCTTTTATAGAGTTCTTGTACAAGCCTACACTATGGAACGATAATGGGCAGTTGTACATTACAATTATACAAACACTTTGGTAATTTATATCCTTTTTTTATAATTCTTGACTGGATCATTTAATTCCTTAGGAGCATTATAGCATTTCAACTTTTCATGTTCAATAAACTTATTGGGGTTGCTACCTTTTTTATTCAAATGGAGAAATAGTCATGATTTAATCTAAATAAAGTGTTATTGATTGTGTTGTTTTCTAGGAATGAGTCGCACATGCTAGTTTAAAAGTTTTGTAAATTCCCAAGTCTGTCACTGATAAAAGCCTTTTGTAGATTAGTAACTTGATCAAAACGGAAAAGTTATGTAACACCAATTGTTATACTATCTTTGTTTCCATCTTGCATTGTAATAACACCCATCTTAACTCTATTTAAGACAAATCATTGCCAGATGCATTTCTGGAATTGATTGCATGATATGAAATCTAGTATAACTAAAAGTTTTTGGTTTTAGTAGCATATAAATCAATTTAGAAAAATATATGTATTTGAATATAAGATAAAGTTTTAAATTATTTGGCAATAGTAAACTAAACTTTTTTTTGTAAATTTTTATTTTCTAAAATTCCATTGAGCTCTCTTGAAATAAGAAACAAGTTACAAAAAATTAAGGTTTATTTACCCCAATTCAAAATTATTAGGAATATAATCATAGAGGTTGAAGTATTTAAAATATTGAACCCAAAATGTTTTATTAGGTAAATTCATGAATGCTGAGCATTCACTGTTAAAATATACTAATACTATTGATAGACTGGTAGAAGCCTAAAATCAAATATTTATTAAATATTTATATCCATATGTTTTCATAGCTTGGTAATTCATTTCTCTAGCATTAAATAATATTCCATTGTTTGCATGTATTTTATATTTTTAGATTTAGCTTCACCATTGCTACAGAACCATTTGTTTAAAAGATTGTATTTTGCTCTCTTGTATTGCTTTTGCTTTTCTATTAAATATAAAATATAATTGATAATATATATTCTGTTGCTTTAATCTAGTCTTTCTGTGGTATTACAATATCATGCTTACAATTATCGTTATGGTAAACTTTTTTTAAGATTTTATTTATTTATTTGACAGAGAGAGAGATCACAAATGGGCAGAGAGACAGCCAGAGAGAGAGATGAGGAAAAGCAGGCTCCCTGCTGAGCAGAGAACCCAATGTGGGACTCGATCCCTGGCCCCTGGGATCATGACCTGAGCCGAAGGCAGAGGCTTAACCCACTGAGCCACCCAGGTGCCCCATCGTTATGGTAAACTTTGAAGTCAGTCCTCAGTCTTTGTTCTCCTTCAACACTATGTTGACTATTGTGAGTCTTTGCCTCTCCATATAAACTTTAAAATAAGTTTGTTAATATTAAAAAAAAGAACTTGCTGGAATGCATTAATTGTATAGATAAACTTGGAAACCAGTGACCTCTTGAGCTTAGCAGGAGATAGACCATGGACATCAGTTGTCACAGTGGTGCCTCTGGCAGAACCTATTGCAAATCCCTAGGCAAAATGAGACCTCAAGGATCTGAGAGAATGTCTAAGAAGTACTTGATACATCCCTTGGGTATGGTTTATTGAAGTGTCCACCTGTCTGAAAGCTGGGGAATCTAGATTAGGGAGGGAAAATTAGTTATGATAAAACATATCAACAAACATCAATAAATTTTGTAAAACTAATTGTCATGGCTCATATACAATATGACCAACAGAGGGACCATCAGAAGGAAAGCATCAGTTATGTTTATTGTGAAATTTTTTATTCAAAATAAAGCAATGTGAGGGGAAGTCACAATGAGAAAATTACCATTTTTTAAATGGTAAACATCTTACAAAATGGAATAGGTTTTATATTCTAAGTAGTATATTGAAAAGTAAAACATTGGGGCGCCTGGGTGGCGCAGTGGGTTGGGCTGCTGCCTTCAGCTCGGGTCATGATCTCAGGGTACTTGGATTGAGCCCCGCATCGGGCTCTCTGCTCCGCAGGGAGCCTGCTTCCCCCTCTCTCTCTCTCTCTCACTGCCTGCCTCTCTGCCTACTTGTTATCTCTGTCTCTCAAATAAATAAATAAAATCTTTAAAAAAAAAGAAAAGAAAAGTAAAACATTAAAAAATAATATTTCAATGAAAAAAATTATTTAATTTTAAAAAAAGGTTAAAAATAGCAGAACCATTTTTCTTATAACTGGAAAATACACTGTATATACATCTATCAAAATAACTTGTCATGGGGGAGCCTGGGTGGCTCAGTAGGTTAAAGCATCTGCCTTCGGCTCAGGTCATGATTCCAGGATCCTTGGATCGAGGCCCACATCGGGCTCTCAGCTCAGCAGGGAGCCTGCTTCCTCCTCTCTCTCTCTGTCTGACTCTGCCTAATTGTGATCTCTGTCAAATAAATAAATAAAAACTTTTATAATAAATATTTGAAAAATAACTTCTCATGTCTGGAATCAGGAGCATATGGAAAAAAATAATATCTGAGGACAATACTTTTGCCATGTTTTGTGCCTTGCTAATATTTTTAAACAGTCAGGCAAATTTTAGCCTTATTGAAATACCTGCTAAGATACCTGCAGTGGCTTTTGGAGCCCTATGACTATAAAAATTAATTGCAAATATTCAAAATGTTTACTATGGTGTCACTATTTAGGGACTCCACCAAGTATGTTTCAGAAGTAAGCAAAACTGTTACTCTTCCATAAGGCAAAAGGGCATATTTTCAGGAGTTCCATCTGCTGTACCAGGAGGTGAATCAAGTAATGATTTTTGTCTATAAAATAATTCACTTTTCAATCTAACATTCCTCATTCCACATTATAATAATAAAAACCAGGAGGAGACTAAAACAAACAAACAAATACAACTACAACAACCAGCTTTTCCTACAGTGGAAAAGTAAATATAACCTTAGGAGTAGCCTGAAATTTATTTTTAAATATTTTTAAGATAAACGTTTTTGTTAGAAAACCATATATTTTATATTACTAAGAAATAACAGGCAACGTTTTATTAACTTCTAAAAAGTCTAGTTACTTATATTTATCTATTAACTCATCTCTTTATGAAGTAGAACATGATCACACCTCTTGTATCTACCCAAGTTTGTATGCTTTGGTTGTTTTATGTTTGCTATTTCCTTGCTTAATTTTTACAATATTTGATACATAATAGTATCTTTAAGTCCATCTATGGTTTCACAGAATTTGTTTGAACTTCATAAAAATGTACCATACTTTTTGCACTGTCCTTGTTTTACTTCTCTATTAGCTTTCCAAGTTTTATTCACTTTAGAGTGTGTAGCTATCATTTATTTTTACTCCTCCATAATGCTATGTTTACAAATTTGTATTTATCTGTACTTTTAAAAATATCTTAATTATATACCATTTCTCATCTCACGTAACACTCACGTTACTTCTACACTTATCAGATATTATGTAACTGAAAACCACAACTCAGCAACAATAGAACACCATTTTTGAAAATTAAATGGCTTACCAGAATCCTTTAATTCTATTTTTTATTTGGATTAGATGACCCTTTATTCTGGTATTTGGCATTGTTCATATGGAGGAAAGCTTATAAGTTGATATTCCATAAATAGAAGTATTTATTATGATTGATTAATTATTTTCATTTAGAATGCATAGAATATGGTTGATTTAATATTTCTTTCTTACTCTCTGCCTGGAACATAGTGCTATCTATGCAATAGCCACTAAAATATTAAGTTAATTACCTAGACTTTAAACTGCATATTAAGAGGAATAGCATACAGAACTCTTTTTTTTTTTTTTAAAGATTTTATTTATTTATTTGACAGACAGAGATCACAAGTAGGCAGAGAGGCAGGCAGAGAGAGAGAGGAGGAAGCAGGCTCCCTGCCGAGCAGAGAGCCTGATGCGGGGCTCGATCCCAGGACCCTGGGATCATGACCTGAGCCGAAGGCAGAGGCTTTAACCTACTGAGCCACCCAGGCGCCCCAGCATACAGAACTCTTCTCAGATTGGGACACCTGGGTGGCTCAGTCAGTTAAACGCCTGAGCCTTTAGCTCAGGTCATGATCTTAGGGTCCTGGGACTCAGTTCTGCAACAGATTCCCTGCTTAGCCGGGAGTTTGCTTCTCCCTCATCCTGCTGCTCCCCCTGCTTGTGCTCTCTCTCACTCTCTCTCTTACAAATAAATAAAATTAAAAAAATAAATTCTTATCAGATAGCTAATATAGAATATCGTCTTTGTATTCATCAAAGGGAAAGTGCCATATAATAATGAAATCCAGACTACTTCAAATTCACTTTTTAACCAGTAAGAAAGTACTGGAAACAAGCCAAAAATGTCTTCAATGCATTAAAGAAATAGATTGATTTTCAATATCTTAATGTTTCTAAAATAAATTGCAAGATTTTTATACTAGATATCAGTGTAAATATTCATTATACAAGGATATTCTAAAAATAAACCTGAGAAAACTACTTGACATATATGATGACAAAAACGAGTTTGACCAATGTCAGTTTGGGTAAAACTTACAACACCTACCACCTGAAACTCTTGTTCTATATGGTGCCATCTTGTGATTCTGGGCAGCGGCAGTGAGCCACAGCTTCCAGTCAGCTAGAAGATTACAAAGGTGAACACCTGATATTCTTACAAGCATTCTATATATAGAATATATATATTCTTCATTTTTTTGTGTAATATTTAATAAATTGCATGTGATATTTGATACTTTGTTATAAAATAGGCTTTTGCTTAAGATGATTTTGCCCAAATGCAGGCAAATGTAAGTGTTCTGAGTATGTTTAAATAAGCTTAAGGTAAGCTATGATATTTGATAGTTTAGGGTATTAAATGCATTTTCAATTTTTTATGTGTTTCTCTGACATAGCCCCCTTGTAAGCTGAGGAACATCTCTATATGTATATGTAGCCTTGGTATGGCTTACATATTATTGGCATGAAACATCTAGAACAGTACGTGTGCCATAGAATTGTCTACAACATCAAACAAGTTTCTTGAAAACTTGTGCCAAAGGGGTTATGTCTTTAAGGATTCTTATTTCAGAAGGGTTCTCTCAAACGTAAGATTTTTCAGAAGTTAAGTGAAAATCTGACCAAACTAAACATTTTTCCATTTTCCCTAGTGAGCAAAGATAGCTAAAATCTATCTGCCATTTTCAACACTGTACTCAACGATTGTAATTCTAATTTAAGAACAGATTATTTATATCAAAACCACATGTTGGCCTAATCTTATACAATATTCATAAGTCACACTCAGACCCTTGGACACTTTTATTTGTTGAGTCTATATGGTACTACGGACATTCATCTGTTTTGACCTCATAGCTTCATGTATGTCTATACTTTTGAAAATACATGCATCATAGTTCCATTGTAAAATGTCTGGGTTATAAAATGTGCTATGCTATCAAAATGGTAATAAGAACATACAAATGACCTGATGTAATGAACTGGACCAGATTGCCAGATATCACATTTCATACCAGAAAGATTCAGTGGTAAGTTTTAAAATGGCCAGCTATACATTGACTGAATTATAACTCATTTAACTTCTTTCTTTGTGTACAGTATTATACATTAGTCAGTATTATAGTAGATAAGTACTTTGGACAGATGTAAATATGCTGTAATAAAAAATGTTTTTCTTTTTTCTTTTAGTCCTTTTTACTTGTAAGACTAGCCACAAATACCACGCTTCCCCCAAAATAATTTGCAATCCAAATTTATCTCTAAATGAATTTATTGCACAGAAAAATATGTATATATATATATATATATATATACACTTACAGAAGACATGTTCAAAAATAGTTACACAACAGCAGGGCCCTAAATGTAAGCAGTATAGTTGTTTTGTTTTGTTTTGTTTCTTTTAAAAAAAGAGGTTATGTGAAATATTAGGATTTTATTTCCAGGCGTAGTATTTCAAGACAGTTAACTACACCTATGGTGTCAACAGCCTCTTGTTGGCAGTATGATTTTATTGGCTCTATGGAATAACAGCAAGAATTTACTATTGCTTCTTTCTTTTATGACACACACAGAATAAAAAAATTGACACATTTGCTCAAGACCAACCAGAATCCTTTTACCTATCAAAATAGATAGGAGGCCTTCACTGCCAAAGTCACTGCTGGGTTTTCACAATTCATTGCAGACAATCTGCTACTCCCATTATGATAAAGGAGAGAAGAGTCATAATCAGGGAAGAAAGCTAGATTAATACTTGTAATTATCATTGAATATTTAGCCTGCTATAGGATTATTATTATTAGTGTCATTTGATAATTTTCTCTCATTTTATTGAACACAACTGTGAGTAATTACGCTACCTAATATTTCTCTGTATTGGCTGACTAGCTAGCAAACATTCATGAAAATATCCATTAGCCACACATATAAAATGCTGCATTATGATGCTGTTGAATCAGAACATACCACTACCTGATCCTGTAGCTCTTTGAGGATTTGCAAATCAATTAATTCTATGTTTATTGGATTCTTCCCATACAATTAGAAAATTTATAATCGAGTCCATGAACATTATTAGTTTTACCATTTTAAACCAGCAATCACACTTTGATTTTTACAACAAAAGCAGAAATATAAACACACACATTTGGATCCGTTTTCTCTTAGTCTGTCTGGACTTCAAAATCCTATTCCTCAAGATGATGCACACCAAAGTTCTGGATTAAACAAGAAATTAGATGGCACCTGAACACTTGGTTTCATATTCTCAAAAGGACTATGCAACTTCTTTCTTACAATATGACATTGTTTTACAAAGATCCACACTTTTATAATGTTAGTATTTTTAATAATCAATAAAGTCAATTAATCATGATTAAAAATCAAACATAAAAATTTCTACTTTTTGCTTTTGCCCCCTCCATTTAGAACTTATTTATAGCCTGATAATTCAAAGGTCCCTATGTTTATGAAAATCTGGACAGAAATAGCTCTAAGATCCCATTCAGAACTTGATATTAATCTAAGTCTTTTGGCTCCATTTATCCTGAGAGCAAAGAGTAGGACAAAGGATTTGAGTACTGTTAGTTTATCTGGGAGATTATCCAAGGTAGAAAAGAATGGGAAAGTGATACAGTGAAGAAGCAACTTTGTCAAAGAGGTACATTGTTGATATAATTGTTGTGGATAGAAAATGAAGGCTTGCTTTTACTGAAAGGTCCTGAGAAACTTCTTTAAGTTGTCCTCATGAAGACCTGAAAACTGACAATTTTACCTATGGTTCTTATTTCCACTTCACTGAGAGCTGTCCTCAGAGGACATTAACTCTCCTACACTTTCAGGTTGTGTTGGAGACATTCTAAAATGAGAGAGAGAACATGAGATGCTATCAGTGTTAAGTAACTGCAATTTCCCATGGAACTATCCACCACAGGTTTGGCTATAATCAGGTGTTGGGCCTTGATATCAGAGGGATTTGAGGCAGTATCATTTTAGGTTAATCATTATATCTGAAATTTCCAAAAACTT
Source organism: Mustela nivalis (assembly GCF_964662115.1). NCBI lineage: Eukaryota > Metazoa > Chordata > Mammalia > Carnivora > Mustelidae > Mustela > Mustela nivalis. The sequence goes on from NC_139040.1 coordinate 79,551,452, forward strand.
CAACTGATGAAACTTTGATTATAAACCTATAAATATAACAATAAATCTACAGTATTCAAATTATTTTCATAGAAATACACAAACAAAGCATCAATTGATTAATATTTAAATGTTACAAAATACTGAACTGAAAGAATTTGGTCATATAACAAGGTGTAAGAAGTAGAGCTTAGGTTTAGGTTAGAAGTCAGGATGCATTTGGGACTCAGTTAAGAAATTAAATGGAGGGACGCCTGGGTGGCTCAGTGGGTTAAGCCGCTGCCTTCGGCTCAGGTCATGATCCCAGGGTCCTGGGACCGAGCCCCAAATCAGGCTCTCTGCTCAGCAGGGAGACTGCTTCCTCCTCTCTCTCTCTGCCTGCCTCTCTGCCTGCTTGTCATCTCTCTCTGTCAAATAAATAAATAAAATCTTAAAAAAAAGAAATTGAATGGATGTCTGACTATCTTATAGGTTTGCTAAAAATCAGTGACTTTGTGTTCACGTGTGGCTATGCAGGAATTTTTAACTTTCTCTAAGAAGTTATTAGATTGATTATATAATGGCAGTAAAGGATGGGGAAAAGCAAAGTACAAACCCCATAAAGACAAAGACACTGAGTATGAGAAAAGAGTAATAGATAAGAAGAATCAATGCATTTGAGGAAAATGGAAATTGAAATACAGAATGATTGTTGATTTTTTTAGATGCAGAAAACAAAACTAGCTTGCAAGAAGGAAATAACAGAAGACATGTTGTGAAAAGGCAGTAACGTGGAATAAAGGAGTAGGGAGAGCATATCAGGTAATTTGGATAGGAAGGAGTTAGGAGATAATTGCTTGATAAATTTTATATGGCCCACTTAAATGCACAGATTTCTCTTCTTTAATTTATATGGAGAACAGGGTGTCGTTTCTCTTCCCTTTCAGAGCACCCGAGGTGTACTCTTTCAGACTGAAAACCTGAAAAGCTCAGGACTCAGTTGCTTAAGCACAGCTGAGACGACATATTTCAATTAAGATTTACATTTTGCTGTAGGTAGTAGACTGTCAAAAGTGGTTTAACCATATTTTTCATTTAACAAGAAGACTACAGAGAGTGTTTTCTGGTGTTGGTTCAGAGTCTTAAGAAAGTCAAGTGAACTATCTTAGAGGTTTTCATGGCTTTTTATTCACAGTTGCAAAAATTGCTGTTGGAGTTCTCACTATTAAGCCCACATTTCTGGCAGAAAGATAGAGGTAAAAGAGAATGATATCTTGTACGACTGATACTTTGTCATAAGGTTACAATGTAACTAGAAAAGAGACAATCAAATATTTGATGTTGTTTTAAGTTTCCTTGTTGTCAATCCCTCAGTGCTTTCTGATACTAAAGGAAAGAGTAGATGGATATTGACCTGGCAACTATCAACACCTGTCAGTCTCTCTTGGATAACCAATATCTCTATAATCTCTTCTTCCCAGTAAAAAAAAAATAAAATATATTCATAACCCACACTGTGCCATCTCAAGTTACTGCACCAAGATAAAATTACAATGATTTTCAGTTGTTCCAAATGGACAGAATACCCTTCCTTATGATATCATGTCTTATAAGATAGATAATTGGCTTGCTACCAATATACCCAGATGAGACTGTGGAAGAGACAGGAAAAAAATAATATTTATTTATTCTTTGGGTTGACCCTGTTTACACAGATGCATTACTATTAGAAAAGGTTGGTTTGGGACATTGGAATGAATTTACTTAATGGGTCTGTATGTAATTGGGTTGGAGAAAATTTTTAATTTCTGCAAAAATTATTAGAATTCTATCTTACTCCCTTTTGTTAATTTTCACATGTTAACAAAGCCAACATTTTTGTCTAGCAGACAAGATCTTAAATCCTAACAAAACTCAATTTTTTCCTTTTTTTTTTTAAGTTTGAGAGCCTCATGTTCTCTCATGCTGCTTTAAATACAATTCAAAAAAAAAAAGGAGCTAAATGGGGCAGTAAGCCCAGACTTTTTATTTTAATTTATTTATCTTATTTTTAATTAAAAAATTAAAGATTGTATTTATTTATTTGAGAGAGAGAGAGCATGAGTGGGGCAGGGGGATGTAGCTGCAGAGAGAGACTGAGAAGTATACTCCCTAATGAGCAGGAAGCCCGATATGGGGCTCGATCCCAGGATCCTGACTGAGATCATGACCAGAGACAAAGGCAGATACATGTGCAAAATCCCTTTTTTTCTGGGAAACAATACTTTACAAGAGATGTTTGAAAAAGTACTGGGTTATCAACTTTAATCAGAGATACAAAAATTTAATTGACTTCTGTAAAGCTACAAAGATCCAAATGATGGGAATCCCAGCCCGTTTAGGTTGTGGACCACAGAGTATTCTTCTCTGTAATATTTTATTTTCTTCCATGTCTACTAACTCCAGTCCAAGTTCACTGATCTCTTTTTAGATAGTGCAAAACATGGCAAAGAATACCAAACAAGTGCCCAATATTCTACATTTATTACATCATTTCTAACATATAGAAGTGTGTTATCAAGGCTGGTTCTGTGAACGAACCTAGTTATGCTAAAGTGTGTTTTGTTCTCCAAAAATTAAATTCATGATTATCACACAATTATAAAATACTTGTGTCAAGAATTTTTATTCAAAAATTAATGAGAAGCAGATATTAAAACTAGTTCACATGGTTATTTGGGATATAAGCAGAGTTGTGCAGCAGAAGTGCTCTGGGCCCATAATTTGCATTATAGAATTTATGTTTTCTAATGAAAAATCACTAACTTGCATTATTGTTAACAAGAATCCTGTGCATTACCATCAGTTTTCTACATTATAACCTCTTGCTCTACAGTTTGTAAATAACTTTGTCAATAGCAAGCTAATAAACGGGGTGACTCCAATGGATTGAGATAATCTCCAGAGTTTCTGCTACATAATGAACAGGACTCCATTGAAAGGACACCTAAGAATTTATTTTGCCCAAAAATTTGATCACTTTTTTCACTGTCCTTACCTATTTTCCAAACCTAGTCCTTTTCAGTCTACAGACAACCCTGTATCTGACTGACTTGTTAATTCTGGGAATGTCTTGCAGATTAATTTGCTTGCCCGAGGTGGTTCCTCTAATTGATGTCTAAGAACCCTAATTAGTTAAGAAAACTTTTTTTTAACATTTTCATTGCTATTTATTATTATTATTATTATTGCTAATATTTCTATTATAAATAATTCACAAGGGCATCTTTCTGACAAAAGACAAAGAGCTGGCTACTAGTAGAAAAAGTACATTTGACTCTGTCAGTGAAAGTGGTAAAGGGATTTGAGAAAATAAGGCAAAGCAGTGGAATTATGTGTTAAAACTTTAAATATTATAGACACATTTACTTACTTTCTAATACTGCTTATAATTAAAAAAGATGTTTTCCATGAACCACGCATTACAGCAAATATATTGTTTATACAGATTAAATTTTCATCAAAAGGGACGCCTGGGTGGCTCAGTTGGTTAAGCAGCTGCCTTTGGCTCAGGTCATGATCCCAGCATCCTGGGATTGAGTCCCGCATCTGGCTCCTTGCTCGGCCGGAACCTGCTTCTCCCTCTACCTCTGCCTGCCATTCTGTCTGCCTGTGCTTGCTCTCTCGCCCACTCTCTCTGATAAAGAAATAAAATCTTAAAATAAATAAATAAATTTTCATCAAAAAATTATAAGTGTATTTTTTTGTAGGATCATGATAAGCATTTTGCAGATGAGAAAAGTGAAATTTAGAAAAGTATGTCTCTTCAAATCCCTCATACAATATCTGGCCTAGATAGAAGGATATACTATCACAATTGAGGAAGATAATTGAGATTACTTAAAATGATAAACTTTACTGTATAGGGTTTTTTACAAGTTTGCGACAGATTCACATTTTTTAAAATATATATCTATTTGTGTAAAGAGAATGCACTGAGAAGTAAAAAGATAGTGATATATCAGTGCTACCAACTAATGGCTATAATATCATCACCTTATTTATGAACAATGAAACAGTGTGTAATATTTAAATAAATTTAAATAAATTCCTATTTATTTTATATATTTATAAATTTAAATGAATTCCTATTTATTTATTATTAAAGAAATTCCTCTAACAAACAGTATGTTTTGAAGGTTGCTAGCAGGAAAGTGTTGTACGACATGGAAGTAATCAGAAAATGTGATCTAAAATTCTGCTTTCAAGGGCGCCTGGGTGGCTCAGTGGGTTAAAATTCTGCTTTCAAGAAGCTATCACAGTAAGTACTGAGCATTAGCTATTATAAGCTATGGATGAATAACTGAAATCTACATTTGAAACTAATGGTACACTATATGTTACCTAATTGAATTTTAAAAAGTTAATAAAAAAAACCACTATTTTATAAAACAATATTCCCAACAGGCTCTTTTGCTTTAAAATACTCACTTTGTAATGAGAGTCATTACTTTTGTCTAGCCAATTCTTACAGCACTGTTTATCCCTTCCCTGCTTTATCCCTTCCCAGTATTAATAAAGGCTCACTTGGGTTACCTAGAAGCCATGAGAAAGCTTGTAATAGATCTGGCTGGTTTTCACCAGCAATTTGACCACCATGTGCACAGGGAAGTCTATTGATAAAGGCTTTATTGCAATAAGTTGCAAATACATGGATGATTTTGAATTCTCTTTCTTGAGGTCTTGTTTCATGATAATAAATTTAGGGTGGCTTATTGGAATGGATGTTATTAACATATCTTCATAGTTATAAGCACATGGAATTGTAAAATAGATGAATGAATGTGGCATTACTGACAACTGTCCTCATTTTGAAATCGAATTACAGTGTACTAAGATGAGGAAGCAAAGCAGATTTGGGATTATGAGTGAAATAATTTTAAAAGGTATTAGGGGTATGATCGGACTATTGGGTAATTCAGTAGAAAAATGTCAACTGATTGAGATTCTGTGTTCCCTGCTTTCAGAGAGAAGTTAAGATAAATAAGTAACACGAGGAGACTAGGAAGCCAAACATAAGTGATAATTTTGTGCCAGGGTGTGTATACATCTGTTTATCTTCTTGCTTTACCACTAAGGTTGCTCCTAGAGGAGAGTTTAAATATGTGTTGGAGCTAATCTCTGTGGATTACACAAGAAACCACATCCTACAGCTCTCCCTGAAACACCCCTTATGATTTCAATGTAATTTGGTTTTTGCATTTTTAGAAATCACAAAATACTTTGCAAACTCATCTACTTTATTACCATCACAAGTGAGTCAGCTGACTCCACATTTTAACACAGTGACAGTCACAGAGGAATGGAGGAATGAGTAGAGTTATCAATATATGTGCTTTTAAGAAGTATGACAGGGTAGCAGCTATTTCCAGGAACCAAAACATGGGTCAGCAGCTGTGCAGGAAAAGTGATGGAATAAATGACTCATTTCAGAGGAGTTCTATAACATATTAGTTCTATAATGTATCTTCAGCCCCCAATTACCCGCTTTGATCTAAAGATAAGGATTTACAGTTAAGGTCCCATTTATGATTTGACTGGTAGGGTCTGAATCATTTTTACTATTTTTTTGACTATTACTTGAAACCTATAGTAGTACTTGGGATATGTGTTGTGTATTCTGTGAACATGTGCTATTTTTAGATTAGATAATTTCTGTCTCGAACCCCTGTTCATTTGTTTGTTTTTGTTTATTTGATAGTGGTTTCAGTAAATGGATATATCTGAAAAATTGCAAAGCCACTATTAAAATAAGTTATTATTATATATAGCATGGAATTGCACATTCCTCCTTTGAATCCGACAGAGCTTCACCATATCCTTAACAATTTGGGAAAAACATGCTATTATTATTCTTTATAAAATTTCTTCTGTTAGGCTGTGATGGTTGTCATCAGCAGTAACTCCTCTGAAGGCTTTGTCAAAAGAGTTGAAAAAATTGGAAAGGTGTGTGAATGAAGCTGTTTGCTGAATATAAAGAAAAGAGCATTGAAGTACAATTCACACTCTTACTTCTCCTTCTATGCTTTCAGATGTTTGACATTTGAAAATTTTGCTTCTAGAAGAGATGCCCTATATAATTCTTACTTTAAGGAGCAAGTTGCTTTTATAATTTTTTTTATTATTCTACCATTCCAGTATTTCCATTTAAATTAAATTCAATACCATTAAAAAAAATCAAAAGTGCAGCCAGTATTCAATTCCTGGGCTAAATAATTTTAGAAAGCTTTGTGTTATTGAACCTACAGGGTTTTTCTGTAGTTTTAACTCTTTCTTTCCGTGATTTTTCCCATTAGTCACGTAAGTGACTGCAATATAACAGACATTGAGGATAAAGAAGGACTGAATAGAACAATCCTTGGCCTCATGAAGTTGAGAATCTAGCAAGGGAGTCAAACAATTCAATCATTCAGAGACAATTTATTGAGTGCCTGGCCTAAGATGAGCACAACAAAACCCCAGCCCAGAGGAATCATTTTAATGGGAGAGATAGATAATAGGTAAGCCAACTTTAAAAAAAAAAAAACCCGTACTGATTTTTCTTTAATAGAGATGCATATTTGAACGAAATAAGCACATTTTAAAAAGAGCAGTGATTGAGAAGAGGTTTTTAAACTGAGTGGTCCAAAAGGGCCTCCCTGAAAAAGTCTGTTTTGAACAGATTTCTGAATATTATCAGCTAGGAAGCTGCGTAAAAATCTCAGGGATGGGTGATTTTTCCAGTCGAAAAACTGTAAAGGCTCCAAAGTCACAATAGAGCTATAAGTTTCTCTAATAAAGTAACTTCTGACAAAGAATGAGAAGAAATAACTAACCCAAGTTTGAAAGAAAAGGGACAGACTTTCTATGGAATTCATATTTAATTAAAGCTCTAAAGGACAAAAATACAATAGAGCAAAATTCTGGTCACGCTGATATACCTAACGAAAGTTCATAAACAAGGTGTGGGTAGCAAAGAGTGTGTGGCAATGTTGGTAAGAACAGTGGGGAAGAGTCATCCCTGAACATGTTCTTAAATGAAGCAATTTTTGTGTTGTATTAAAGGGTAAATTGGAGTTTGCCTAAGTGATTAGAGAAGGATGCCTCAGCTTATGGAAGTTCAAAGCCAAAAAGATGTGACAAACTACTGCAGATATTTTCATGTATATTTGTTGTTGCTTCTAGTAATGGTGATCTAAAAACTCCTACTTAAGACAACTAAAAATCCAGACAAAAGAGCTTTTAAAGTTAAAAATATCAGAATGATTATAAAAATAAGTGAGGGATTACTGGGCCAAAATACGAAATACAATGAGAGCCTAGAGATATATGCCCTGAAGCCATTTTAGCTATGAGAGCATTTGAAACTGCTAAAACACACTGAGCTGTGTTGTTCATAGACTCTTGATACTAGAGAAACAAAATTCAAAATCCAGCAGCAATCAAATTTGAGGACTTTGGTACAACCCAAATTTAACTTGAGATCCCCAAAGCACAAGGAGAAGCAGAAATAAGACTATAGCCTACCTTGCCTTCTGTGTAAACTGAGAAAGTCAATCACTGAATTTGGAGTATGATTGTCTTGTAGAGTCTCAGATATAAGAGAAAATCCTGCCAAGGAGGACCATACCATTATTATAGCTCTTAATTATCCCTACTCAATAAGAGTTTCAAATATAATGTCTTGAACATAGCAAAATGTAACAAAGCACACAAAGAAAAACCATTAACAAGATTTGATAGACAAAATGGGATTAAGTATGATGTTAAAATGATCAATAAAGATTGTAAAATGGCTTGATTACTCTGCTCAAAGAAATGAGAGGGGAAGCAAATTGAACAAAAAACTGACACTAAAAATGATATTGAGAAAGGTTTTATAAATGAACAAATGGATACTCTAGAACTTTAAAAATATGACAGCTAATTTAAGGTACCACAGGGGTGCCTGGGTGGCTCACTTAATTAAACCTCCAATTCTTTTTCCTTTTTTTTTTTAACACCTTAATTTTATTTTATCTCTTTCAATTTGGCTCAGGTCATGATGTCAGGGTTGTGAAATAGAGCCCAGAGTTGGGCTCTGTGCTGAGCCTGGAGTCTGCTTAAGATTCTTTTCCCTTCTTTTTCTATCCCTCCCTGCACTCTCACTTGCTCGCTCTCTCTTGCTTGCAAATAAACAGATAGATAGATAGATAATAGACAAAGAAAAATAAAAGCAGATTATGAAAATAAATATAAAGATTTTGAAATGAAAACAAGTTCAAAATAAAATAGAGAAGACCTACACAGCTAAAAGTTCATTCAGAAAATCTACTATTAAAGAAGACAGTATGACACAATGTTAAGATATCAAAAGATTTGAGCATGCACTTTACAGAAAGGGTAATCCAAATGGCCACTCATATATAAAAACTGTTTATCTTTATTATGAATCTGGAATTAAATTAAATTAAATTAAAAATAAATTAAAACCTAAAATGATATACTATTACACACTTACCATATGGGGCAACAGTAAAATTGCCTTGCAAGAATGTGAAAGAATGAAAGTGCCCATAATAAAAACATTTGAGGTAAGTTGGACAATATTTAGAAAACTTAAAAATAAAAATAAAAATTTGGTCCATTCCTAGAAATACAACATGGAACTAAATAAATATTTTCACCAGGATATGCAAACAGATGATTATAGCTATTTCATTCATAACGGCAGATCAGTAGTGGTCTATTTGCACAATGTTACATTAAATAAGAGAGAATATTAACAAACTGGGAGGAGGGGCTAGGTTGTTATCATAAACAGATCTTCTATGGTGCTGATTATGTTCTATTTCTCAAAATCTTTAAGTTAAAAAAGCTTTCAAATTTATATCTAGATAGATAGATGATAGATAGACAGATATCCCAGAAGCTGCAATGCTAGGCTAAGACCAGGCTTTAAAGGGCTTTTCTATACTCTACTAAATACTTGAAACCATTCATTATATCATAGCTCAGTGTTCAAATCTCCATTTGAGAGATGGGTGACCTAATACCCAAATTATCTACTATGTAGGGAAGACCAGGTCCCCCCAAATTCAGTTTCCTAATATTTACCTTAAGGTGACCTGATCCAGACTTTTGATCACCTTTGTCTAAATATTTCTATTTTAACAAAGTTCTTTTTAACACTGAGAGACTAAAACTTAGAAAAATACTCTGATTGTTATCTCACTAGAGTGGAAAATATATAGTTACCCATTAACTAATGATATCCATGTCTACATTAGATCCATGGCATTTTTATTTCTTGGGAGCTTTTGGTTAAATGAAATTTTTAAGCTTCCTTTAAATAAAGCTTTAAGCCATCACCACATGAATAAAATTAAAGAACCAAATGAAAACAGGCCAATTATTTACAGAGTAATAGAATGTGCAGTGGAAAGAGTACAATTCTGAAATCATAAAGCCTAAATTAGTGTGATGCATTTTTGCTACCCATGTAATCATAAACCAGTTATGTAAATGTGTTAGCCTCAGTTTTTTCACCCATGAAATGGTGATGATAATACTTATTATGCAGCGTTGTTGTGTGGATGTGATGAAGCATGGAGCATGAGAATCTCATATTTCATGCTAAAATGATAGCTATTTTTATACTTATAATAATTCTAGTAATGGTAATTAAATTGTTCAAAATGGTAATATTCATTTATATTGAGGCATTGTATTGACTATTATTAGACACATTTACCAAAATAAATTTCATTTTACTTTACCCCCTCTGAGGATATATATTCCCTAATTCAATATGAATCTCCTTATGAATAATAATCATAATAAATATGCTGATTTTCTTCTATTTATTTTTAGGGAGGTATCCTTTACTGTTGAACGTAAAGAAACTTAAGCAAGTCTGTCTTATTTGCATGCTGCTTTCTTATGAAACTAGATTATAGAGTTGTATGAAATAAATTCATGCAGTTAAGACATTGATGTTTGGAAAACTGGGTGGTCAGTTTAGTATTTCAAAAGAAGATTTTAAATTTAAATCTTAAAACTGAGCTCTTTCAGCCTTATTTATAGACCATCCTTCATGCTTCATAAGTACTCCTTCATTGTAAACTAAGTAATACTTTTTGTCACAGTGTATATAACGAAAATGGATTTTATATTCTATTATTTCAGAGTTAGTTGCAGTTTCTACTGCCTTAATTCCTTTTTTGAAAAATAGATTAATTCTACAAAAAGTTTTTTCCAGCTTTATTGAAAGAAATCAACATATTTATAAATTTAAGAAATGATTTCTTATAACATTGCAAACTTTTAACATTGTGTAAATTTTGTACAATTTGATAAATTGGTATACATCTTTATTGCAATATAATCTACATAAAAATGTTAATACATCTACTATCTCGTATAGTTGCCACTGTTTTTTATGCATGTATCGTAAGGAATTTTAAGATCTACTCTCTTACCAACTTTTATGTATATAGTATAGTAGAGATAAACTTCAGAGGTCTTGTGGGTTTTGTTCCAGACTGCCTCAATAAAGTGATTATCTCAATAAACTAAGTCAAATTATTATATTTTTTGGTTTCCCAGTGCATATAAAAAATTATGTTTCCCAGTGCATATAAAAAATAAAAACTATACTGCCCTGTTCAAAAGCATTATGTTTTTAAAGAAAAACAATGTATATACCTTAAGTACACTAGTTCTTAGTTTTCAGTGGGTCATAATTACTGATCACAGATCACCATAACAAATACAATAATAATGAAAAAACTTGAAATATTGCAAGAATTACCAACATGTGACAGACACAAAATGAACAAATGTTGTTAGAAAAATGGTGGCAGCAGACCTCTTTTATACAAGATTGCTATAAACTTTCAACTTGTAAGAATGTGATATATGCAAAGTTTAATAAAGGGAAGCACAATAAAAAAAAGTATGTATATCTTATTAACTATGATCATCATGCTGTACATTAGATCTCCAGAACTTTTTCATATTATAGTTGCAAGTTTGCACCCTTGGACCACCTTACTCCACCCCAGGTTCACCCCTTGTCAACTCAACTCTAAGTTTCCATTAGTTTTCCTTTTCCTCAAATTCTGTATGTAAGGGATATCATAATACATAAATTAAAAAAATATACAAAATATTTGAAATATTTCACTTAGAATAATACCTTCAAGATCCATCCATGCTGTTGTAAATGGCAGTATTTCTTAATTTTTCATGGTTAAGTAGTATTCCATAGTATATATTTACCATACTTATTTTACTCATTCATCCATTAATGGATACTGAAGTTATTTCCATCTCTTGCTTAGAGTTAATAATTTTATAATAAACATAAGAGTGCAGATATGTCTTTGAACAGTGACTTCGTTTCCTTTAGATAGATACCTAGAAGTGGGATTACTGAATCATATGGAAATTTTACTTTTAATAATATGAATAATCTCCATACTGTTTTCCATACAAACTTATATCCCTATCACAGTGCATAAGTTCCCCATTTTCCCCAATATTTACCAAAATTGGTTAGTTTCAATTTTTTGGTAGTATATATTCTAATATCTTGCTGTGTTTTTCAGAGGTAAACAACAACAACAACAACAACATAAGGACTTTGCCCTGAGATTTTTACGTTGAGCACTTTTTAATGCTCCTGTTGGTCATTTATATAACTTTTTTGAAAAAAAAAGTCTATTGAGATCCTTTTGCTATTTTTTTAATTATATATTTTTTTCTATTTGTATCTGTTGGTTATTAACCTCTTTTAGGATAGAAGATTTGTAAGTATTTTCTTACATTCTGTGGATTGTGTTTTCATTCTCTCTCCCTTTTTTTTGGCAATGCAGAAACGTTAGTTTGATGTAATACCATTTATTTATTTTGGCTTTTTTTGCTTGTGTTTTTGGTCTGGTATCCAAAAAACTATTGGCAAGACCAATGTCAAGGAGAACCTTTCCTATGTTTTCCTTTAGGAAATTTAGTTTCATGCATCACCTTTAAGTCTTTAATCTATTTCAAGTTCAGACTTATGAGTGATATAAGGTTCCAGTTTCATACTGTTTATGTGACTATTCAGTTTTAAATATCATTTATTGAACAGACTATCTTTCCCCATTACATATGTTGGCCCCTGTCAAATATTAGGTGACTGTATGAAAGGATTTATTTCTGGACTCTCAATTCTGTTCTACTTGTTTATTGGTCTGTTTTTATGCCAGTATACTTTATTGTTTTGAGCATGAGGGCTTTGTAGTATAGTTGCAAATCAAGAAGTGTAATCTCCCTTCTTCATTCTTTCTCATAACTGCTTTGATTATTTGTTGTCTTTTATGGTCTCATATAAACTTTAGGATTCTTTACTTACTTCTGTAAAAAAACAATATTGGATTTTTTTTTAAGATTTTTAATTTTTTATTTGACAGAGAGAGATGACAAGCCGGCAGAGAGGCAGGCAGAGAGAGAAGAGGAATCAGGCTTCCTGCTGAGCAGAGAGCCTGATGCGGGGCTCGATCCCAGGACCCTGGGATCATGACCTGAGCTGAAGGCAGTGGCTTAACCCACTGAGCCAGCAGGCGCCCCTAACATTGGATTTTTGATAGGAATTGGATTTACAGATGGTTTTCGGTAGTATGGACATTTTAACAATGTTAATTCTTACCATTCATAAATATGAGCTATCTTTCCATTTGTGTCTCCTTCAATTTCTTTATCAATGTCATAGTTTATGGAGTACAGATCTTTCATCTTCTTAGTTAAATCTATTCCTAAGTATTTTATTATTTTTGATGCTATTGTGAATTAGATTTTTTTCTTTATTTTTTCAGATAGTTCATCATTAGAGTGTTAAAATGCTCCTGTCTTGTGCTTACTTTGGCAGCACATATACTAAAATTGGAATGATGCAGAGATTAGTGTGATCACTGAACAAGGATGACATGACAAACTGGGAAGCATTCCATATTAAAAAAAATGAAACAAAACAAAATTCTTGTCTTTTATATATTGATCTTGTGTTTGGCAGCTTTACTAAATTTGGTTATTCAAAATTTTTTGTGATGTTTTTAGGATTTTTTAACATGTAAGTTCATGTTATCCAAAAAAAGAAAATTTTACTTCTTCCTTTTTTTTTTTTTGGAGTCTCTTATTTCTTTGTGTTCCTTTTTTCTCTGGCTAGGACATCCACTACTGTGTCAAATGAGAGTAGTGAAAATGGACACACTTGTCTTTCTTCTGATCTTTAAGGGGAAAACTTTCAAACGTTTTTGATTGAATATGAGATTAGCTCTGGGCTTGCAATATGTGTTTTTTCTTTAATGGATTTTTTAAATTATTTTTTAAAATTTTTTATAAACATATAATGTGTTTTTATCCCTAGGGGTACAGGTCTGTGAATCACCAGGTTTACACATTTCACAGCACTCACCATCACTCACCATAGCACCTGCCCTCCCCAATGTCCATACCCCCACCATCCTCTCCCAACACACCTCCCCCCAGCAACCCTCAGTCTGTTTTGTGAGATTCAGTCTTTTATGGTTTGTCTCCCTCCCAATCCCATCTTCTTTTATTTTTCTTTTCGTACGCCCGAAACCGCCTATGTTGCATCTACACTTCATCATATCAGGGAGATCATATGATAGTTGTCTTTCTCAGATTGATTATTTCGCCAAGCATAATACCCTCTAGTTCCATCCATGTCATCACAAATAGCAGGATTTCATTTCTTTTGATGGCTGCATAGTATTCCATTGTACATATATACCACATCTTATTTATTGATTCATCTGTTGAGGACATTTAGTTTCTTTCCATAGTTTAACTATTGTGGACATTGCTGCTATAAACATTTGGGTGCATGTGCCCCTTCAGAATGCCACGTTTGTATCTGTAGGTTATATACCCAGTACTACAAGCACTGGGTCATAGGGTAGTTCTATTTTCAGCTTTTTGAGGCACGTCCACGCTGTTTTCCAGAGTGGTTGCACCAGCTTGCATTCCCACATACAGTGTAGGAGGGTTGCCCTTTCTCCACATCCTCGCCAGCATCTGTCATTGACTGACTTGTTCATTTTAGCCATTCTGAACGGTGTGAGGTGGTATCTCATGCTGGTTTTGATTTGTATTTCCCTGATGCCGAGTTATGTGGAGCATTTTTTCATGTGTCTGTTGGCCATTTGGATGTATTCTTTGCAGAAATGTCTGATCATGTCCTCTGCCCATTCCTTCCTTGGATTTTTTGTTTTTAGGGTGTTGAGTATGATAAGCTTTTTATAGATTTTGGATACTGGCCCTTTATCTGGTATGTCATTTGCAAATATCTTCTCCCAGATAACTTCTGACAGTCATCTTTTGGCTTTGTTAACTGTTTCCTATGCAGTGCAAAAGCTTTTTGATCTGATGAAATCCCAATAGTTCATTCTTGCCCTTGTTTCCTTGCCTTTGTCGATGTTCCTAGGAAGAAGTTGCTGCTGCTGAGGTCAAAGAGTTTGCTACCTGTTCTCTCCACAAGGATTTTGATGGATTCTTTTCTCACATTATGCTTCTTCATCCATTTCCAGTCTATTTTCATGTATGGTGTAAGGAAATGGTCCAATTTCATTTTTCTGCATGTGGCTGTTCAATTTTCCCAACACCATTTGTTGAAGAGGCTGTCTTTTTTCCATTGGACATTCCTTCCTGCTTTGTTGACGATTAGTTGACCATAGAGTTGAGGGTGTATTTCTGGGCTCTCTATTCTGTTCCATTGATCTATGTCTGTTTTGGGGACAGTTCCCTACTATCTTGATGATGACAACTTTGTAATAGAGCTTGAGGTCTGGAATTGTGATGCCAATAACTTTGGCTCTCTTTTTCAATATTCCTCTGGCTATTCGAGGTATTTTCTGGTTCCATATATATTTTAGGATTATTTGTCCCATTTCTTTGAAAAAAATGGATGGGATTTTGATAGGGATTGCATTAAATGTGTAGATTGTTTTAGGTAGCATAGACATTTTCACAATATTTGTTCTTCCAATACAGAAGCATGGAACATTTTTCCATTTCTTTGTGTCTTCTTCAATTTCTTTCATGAGTACTGTAGAGTTTTCTGAGTATAGATTCTTTGTCTCTTTGGTTAGGGTTATTCCTAGGTATCTTAGAAACCCTAAGTGAATCACATTTACAATTGGGGTGCAATTGTAAATGGGATTCACTCCTTAATTTCTATTTCTTCAGTCTTGTTGGTTTAAAAAAATGCAACCAATTTCTGTGCATTGGTTTTTTATTCTGACACTTTACAGAATTCCTATACAAGTTATAGCAGATTTGGAGTGGAGTCCTTTAAGTTTTCCACATACAGTATCATATCATCTGAAAACAGGAATAGTTTGACTTCTCTTTTGCCAATTTGGCAAAATTTGGATGCCTTTAATTTCTTTTTGTTGTCTGAGTGCTGAGGCTAGGACTTCTAGTATGATGTTGAATAGCAGTGGTGATAACAGACATCCCTGCCGTGTTCCTGACCTCAGCGGAAAAGTATTCAGTTTTTCTCCATTGAGAATGATATTTGCAGTGGGTTTTTCATAGATGGCTTTGATAATATTGATAATATGTGCCCTCTATCCCTACACTTTGAAGAGTTTTAATCAGGAAGGGATACTGCACTTTGTCAAATGCTTTTTCAGCATCTATGGAGAGTATCATATGGTTCTTGTTCTTTCTTTTATTGATGTGTTGTATCACATTGATTGATTTGCAGATGTTGAACCAACCTTGCAGCCCTGGAATAAATCCCACTTGGTCGTGGTGAATAATCCTTTTAATGTACTGTTGAATACTATTGGCTAGTATTTTGGTGAGAATTTTCGCATCTGTGTTCATCAAGGATATTGGTCTGTAGTTCTCTTTTTTGATGGGATCCTTGTCTGGTTTGGGGATCAAGGTGATGCTGGCCTCAGTAAAAAAGAGTTTGGAAGTTTTCCTTCCATTTCTATTTTTTTTGGAACAGTATCATGAGAATAGGAATTAATTCTTCTTTAAATGTTTGGTAGAATTCCCCTGGGAAGCCATCTGGCCCGGGGTTTTTGTTTGTTTGGAGATTTTTGATGACTGTTTCAATCTCCGTACTGGTTATGGGTCTGTTCAGGTTTTCTATTTCTTCCTCGTTCAGTTGTGGTAGTTTATAATTCTCTAGGAATGTATCCATTTCTTCCAGATTGTTGAGTTTGTTGGCGTAGAGATGTTCATAGTATGTTCTTATAATTGTTTGTATTTCTTTGGTGTTGGTTGTGATCTCTCCTCTTTCATTCATGATTTTATTTATTTGGGTTCTTTCTCATTTATTTTTGATAAGTCTGGAAAGGGGTTTATCAATCTTATAAATTCTTTCAAAGAACCAGCTCCTACTATCGTTGATTTGTTCTATTGTTTATTGGTTGTTGTTGTTGGTTTTTTGTGGTTTTTGTTTCTTTGTTTCTATTTCACTGATTTCTGCTTTGATCTTTAATATTCCTCTTCTCCTGCTGGGTTTAGGCTTTCCTTGTTGTTCTTTCTGCAACTCCTTTAGGTGTAGGGTTATGCTGTGTATTTGAGATCTGAGAGAGAAGCGTGGTTGCACACGTCTGTCACTGCGCTCCCCAGGAGCAAGTCTGGGGATGGCGTAGCACGCCGCCCCCAGAGAAGAGAAGGATCCGTTGGCCTTGTGGTCGGGAAAAGGTCGGGAAGCAGGATAGCCTACCGTGGCAGGAACATCAGGCCAGTGGCAAGACAAGTGTCACCCGCTCCCTGTGCGGAGAGACGAAGCCTGGCTGCTAAGGAGACATGAGGGAATGACAAGGGAAGGGACGCGTGCTCCACTCTGAGGAAGGAGTCTGGGCAAAAGGCAGGCCTGTCCTGTGCCTCTGGTCCCAGGGGACAGCGCCTGTCCGTAGGGCAGACTTGGGCTTGCTACCAAGCGCCATACCCGGAACTCGAAGAAACAGCTCCCTCGAGAAATGGGCAGTCAGATGCCATCTTCCTCCAAGATGTGACAGCGTTTTTGGTGGCAGGGAGTTTGCCGAGGAAGGAGTGGGGACAATCCCCCAAAGCTCCCCATTCCAGTGAACGGGCGGTGTTCAGGGATCCTGTCGCCTCTCCTCTCCTGTGAGGAAGGCACTGGCCTTGTCCGCGAGTCCGCCTGAGCGCCAGAGTAAAAGGCCAAGCGATGCCTACACTGGGAGATGGTAGTGTGCATAGAGTGCCATCCTAGGCTAAGCGCGCTACTGCACGGTTGTGACTGTGTCTGCTTAGTTCGGCCTGGCAGGGTGAACCCAGGACGCGAACATGGAGCCAGGGAAAGCGAGGCCCAAGAGGCACCAGCTCTCCCGCAGCTCTTCTTCCCTGACGTGACAGAAGCCTTGCTGAGGAAGCAGTGGCGAAGTGCTGTTTGCTCCAAACCAAAGCCTCTGCGAAAGCACAGCATTCCCCGAGAAATGTTTTGGGGGCTGCTGCTGCGTGCCTGAGCCCAGTCTCGTGGTGGGAGAAACCCGCATACAGCGAAAGCCCCTTTGCCTGGGCATCTCCCCTAGGAAAGCAGAGCATTCGTTGGGAAATCAGAGTTGGGTTTGGGGAGGCTGCTGCTGCTTGCCTAAGCGAGTCTCCGCAGCATGTTGGAAGATACCCGCATGGAGCGAAATCCTCTTTGCCCTAGCATCCTTTCTGCCTGAGAGAGAAGCATGGTTGCTCACGTCTGTCACCGCGCTCCCCAGGAGCAAGTGTGGGGAAGGCACAGCACGCCGCCCCCGGGGAAGAGAAGGAGCCCTTGGCCTTGGGGTCGGGAAAATCACGGGAACAGGATAGCCTGCTGCGGCATGTAATGCAGGCCGGTGGCCAGACATGTGTCACCCGTTCCCTGTGTGGAGAGATGGAAGCCTGGCTGCTAAGGAGACATGAGGGGACGACTAGGGCAGGGGCGCGTGCTCCATTCTGAGGAAGGAGTGTGGGCAGAAGGCAGGCCTGTCCTGTGCCTCTGTTACCAAGGGGACAGCATCTCCTTGGCCACCTGTCCCAAGGGCAGACTTGGGCTCGCCACCAGGTGCCATACCTGGAACTTGCAGAAACAACCCCATGGAGAAACGGTCAGTCAGATGCCATCTTCCACCAAGATGTGGCAGCATTGTGGGTGACAGGGGGTGCTTCGGGGAAGGAGTGGAGACAGTCCCCCACAGTTCCCCATCCCAGTGCCCGGGCCATGTGCAGGGATCCTGTTGCCTCCTCTCTCCTGTGGTGAAGGCACTGACCTAGACCCCGAGTCTTTCCGAGCGCCGGAGCAAAAGGCAAAGCCTTACCTAGGCCAGGAGATGGAATTAGGCATAGCGTGCCATGCTAGGCCAAGCACGCTGTTGCAGGGTTGTGACTGTGTCTGCCTAGTTCGGCTTAGCAAGGTGAACCCCGGGCGCGAACTTGGAGCCCGTGAACGCAAGGCCCAAGAGGCACCAGCTCTCCCGCGGCTCTTTTTCCCTGCTAAGAAAGAGCGAATGACCAAAGCCTTGCTGAGGAAGCAGCAGCGAAGTGCGGTTCGCGCCAAGCTGAAAACCTCTGCGAAAGCATGGCAGTCGCTGGGAAATCAGAGTCGGTTCTGTGGGCTGCTTTTGTTGCTTGCCTTAGCCTAGTATTCGCAGCACGATGGGAGAAACCCGCATAGAGCGAAAGCCTCTTTGCCAGGGCATCCCCTCTGGGAAAGCACAGCATTCTTTGGGAAATCAGAGTCAGGTCTGTGGGATGCTGCCTGCTGCTTGCCGGAGCTAGTCTCCACAGCACGGTGTAATAAACCCGCATGGAGCGAAATCCTCTTTGCCTGGGCATCCGCTCTGCCTGAGAGAGAAGCGCGGTTTTGCCTGTGGAAAGAGCCTTAAGGAAAGGGACACATCTGTCACTGCAGAGCGAAGAAGCCTGGCTGCTAAGGAGACACGAGGGGAAGATTAGAGCAGGGAAAAGGGCTCCACTCTGAGGAAGGAGTCTGGGCAGAAAGCATGCCTGTCCTGAGCCTTTGGGCCCAAGGAGACAGCAGCTCCTTGGCCACCTGACCGTGGTGGAGCCATGGGCTTGCCACCAGGCGCCTACCCTAAACTCGAGAAACAACTCCCAGAAAGACCTGGCCATCAGATGCCGTCTTCCTCCAGGATGTAGAAGCTTGGAGGAGGCACGGGGTTTAAGGAGAAGGAGTGGGGACAGTCCCCCAAAGCTCCCTATTCAGTGCACGGGCGGTGTGCAGGGATCCTGTCACCTCTGCTTTCCTGTGGGAGAAGCACAGGTCTGGTCCGCGAGTCGGCCTGAGCGCCAGAGTAAAAGGCCAAGCGATGCCTACACCTGGAGATGGTAGTGTGTATAGAGTGCCATCCTAGGCTAAGCGCGCTACTGCACGGTTGTGACTGTGTCTGTTTAGTTCGGCCTGGCAGGGTGAACCCAGGACGCATACATGGAGCCCGAGAAAGCGAGGCCCAAGAGGCACCAGCTCTCCCGCAGCTCTTCTTCCCTTACGCGACTGAAACCTTGCTGAGGAAGCAGCGGCGAAGTGCTGTTCGCTCCAAACCAAAACTCTGCGAATGCACAGCATTCGCTGAGAAATGTTGTGCGGGCTGCAGCTGCTTGCCTGAGCCCAGTCTCGCGGTGGGAGAAACCCGCATACAGCGAAAGCCTCTTTGCCTGGGCCTCTCCCTTAGGAAAGCACAGCATTCGTTGGGAAATCAGAGTTGGGTTTGGGGATGCTGCTGCTGCTTGCCTGAGCGAGTCCCGGCAACATGGTGGAAGATACCCACACGGAGCGAAATCCTCTTTGCCCTAGCATCCCCTCTGCCTGAGAGAGAAGCATGGTTGCACACGTCTGTCACCGGCTCCCCAGGAGCAATTTTGATGAAGGCACAGCACGCCGCCCCCGGGGAAGAGAAGGATCCCTTGGCCTTGGTGTCTGGAAACGCTCTGGAAGCAGAATAGCCTGCCGAGGCACGAACAGCAGGCCATGAGAATACAAGTGTCCTCTGCTCCCTGGGCGGAGAGATTGAAGCCTGGCTGCTAAGGAGACATGAGGGGACGACAAGGGCATGGGTGCGTGCTCCACTCTGAGGAAGGAGTCTGGGCAGAAGGCAGGCCTGTCCTGTGCCTCTGGTCCCAAGGTGAAAGCATCTCCTTGGCCACCTGTCCCAAGGGCAGACTTGGGCTTGCCACCAGGTGCCATACCCGGAACTCGCAGAAACAACCCCATGGAGAAACGTGCTGTCAGATGCCGTCTTCCACCAAGATATGGCAGCATTGTGGGAGGCAGGGGGTGTGCCGGGGAAAGAGTGGAGACAGTCCCCACCGTTCCCCATCCCAGTGCTCGGGCACTGTGCAGGGATCCTGTCGCCTCTTCTCTCCTGTGGTGAAGGCACTGGCCTTGACCCCGAGTCTGCCCGAGCGCCGGAGCAAAAGGCAAAGCCTTACCTACGCCAGGAGATGGTAATAGGCATAGAGTGCCATGCTAGGCCACGCACGCTGCTGCAGGGTTGTGACTGTGTCTGCTTAGTTCGGCTTAGCAAGGTGAACCCCGGGCGCGCACTTGGAGCCCGGGAAAGCAAGGCCCAAGAGGCACCAGCTCTCCCCCGGCTCTTCTTTCCTGCCGCGACAGAGCGAAGGACCACAGCCTTGCTGAGGAAGCAGCAGCGAAGTGCGGTTCGCGCCAAGCTGAAAACCTCTGCAAAAGCATGGCAGTCGCTGGGAAATCAGAGTCGGTTCTGTGGGCTGCTTTTGTTGCTTGCCTTAGCCTAGTATTCGCAGCACTTTGGGAGAAACCCGCATAGAGCGAAAGCCTCTTTGCCGGGGCATCCCCTCTGGGAAAGCACAGCATTCTTTGGGAAATCAGAGTCGGGTCTGTGGGATGCTGCCTGCTGCTTGCTGGAGCTAGTCTCCACAGCACGGTGTAATAAACCCGCATGGAGCGAAATTCTCTTTGCCTGGGCATCCTCTTTGCCTGAGAGAGATCCATGGTTGCACACGTCTGTCACTGCTCTCCCCAGGAGCAAGTGTGGGGAAGGCACAGCACGCTGTCCCCGGGGAAGAGAAGGAGCCATTGGCCTTGGGGTCTGGAAAATTGAACAGCCACATGCAGAAAATGAAATTGGACCATCCTAACACCATACATTATAATAGAATGGAAATGGATGAAGAAGCATAATGTGAGAAAGGAATCCATCATAGTCCTTGTGGAGAGAACAGGTAGCAAACTCTTTGACCTCAGCAGCAGCAACTTCTTCCTAGGAACATCGACAAAGGCAAGGAAACAAGGGCAAGAATGAACTATTGGGATTTCATCAGATCAAAAAGCTTTTGCACTGCATAGGAAACAGTTAACAAAGCCAAAAGATGACTGTCAGAAGTTATCTGGGAGAAGATATTTGCAAATGACATACCAGATAAAGGGCCAGTATCCAAAATCTATAAAAAGCTTATCATACTCAACACCCTAAAAACAAAAAATCCAAGGAAGGAATGGGCAGAGGACATGATCAGACATTTCTGCAAAGAATACATCCAAATGGCCAACAGACACATGAAAAAATGCTCCACATAACTCGGCATCAGGGAAATACAAATCAAAACCAGCATGAGATACCACCTCACACCGTTCAGAATGGCTAAAATGAACAAGTCAGTCAATGACAGATGCTGGCGAGGATGTGGAGAAAGGGCAACCCTCCTACACTGTATGTGGGAATGCAAGCTGGTGCAACCACTCTGGAAAACAGCGTGGACGTGCCTCAAAAAGCTGAAAATAGAACTACCCTATGACCCAGTGCTTGTAGTACTGGGTATATAACCTACAGATACAAACGTGGCATTCTGAAGGGGCACATGCACCCAAATGTTTATAGCAGCAATGTCCACAATAGTTAAACTATGGAAAGAAACTAAATGTCCTCAACAGATGAATCAATAAATAAGATGTGGTATATATGTACAATGGAATACTATGCAGCCATCAAAAGAAATGAAATCCTGCTATTTGTGATGACGTGGAATGGAACTAGAGGGTATTATGCTTGGCGAAATAAATCAATCTGAGAAAGACAACTATCATATGATCTCCCTGATATGATGAAGTGGAGATGCAACATAGGCAGTTTCGGGCGTACGAAAAGAAAAATATAAAAAGATGGTATTAGGAGGGAGACAAACCATAAAAGACTGAATCTCACAAAACAGACTGAGGGTTGCTGGGGGGAGGTGTGTTGGGAGAGGATGGTGGGGGTATGGACATTGCAGAGGGCAGGTGCTATGATGAGTGATGGTGAGTGCTGTGAAATGTGTAAACCTGGTGATTCACAGACCTGTACCCCTAGGGATAAAAACACATTATATGTTTATAAAAAATTTTAAAAAATAATTTAAAAAATCCATTAAAGAAAAAACACATATTGCAAGCCCAGAGCTAATCTCATATTCAATCAAAAACGTTTGAAAGTTTTCCCCTTAAAGATCAGAAGAAAGACAAGTGTGTCCATTTTCACTACTCTCATTTGACACAGTAGTGGATGTCCTAGCCAGAGAAACAAGGAACACAAAGAAATAAAAGACTCCAAAAAAAAAAAAAAAAAAGGAAGAAGTAAAATTTTCTTTTTTTGGATAACATGAACTTACATGTTAAAAAATCCTTAAAAATTCACAAAAAATTTGAATAAACAAATTTAGTAAAATTACCAAATACAAGATCAATATATAAAAGAAAAGAATTTTGTTTTGTTTCCTTTTTTTTAAGGACTGCTTCCCAGTTTGTCATGTCATCCTTGTTCAGTGATCACGCTAATCTTCTCTGCATCATTCCAATTTTAGTATATGTGCTGCCAAAGTAAGCACAAGACAGGAGCATTTTAACACTCTAATGATGAACTATCTGAAAAAATAAAGAAAACAATCTAATTCACAATAGCATCAAAAATAATAAAATACTTAGGAATAGATTTAACTAAGAAGATGAAAGATCTGTACTCCATAAACTATGACATTGATAAAGAAATTGAAGGTGACAGAAATGGAAAGATAGCTCATATTTATGAATGGTAAGAATTAACATTGTTAAAATGTCCATACTACCGTAAACCATCTGTAAATCCAATTCCTATCAAAAATCCAATCTTAGGGGCGCCTGGGTGGCTCAGTGGGTTAAGCCGCTGCCTTCGGCTCTGGTCATGATCCCAGGGTCCTGGGATCGAGTCCCCATCAGGCTCTGTGCTCAGCAGGAAGCCTGCTTCCTCTTCTCTCTCTGCCTGCCTCTCTGCCTGCTTGTCATCTCTCTCTGTCAAATAAATAAATTAAAAATCTTAAAAAAAATCCAATATTATTTTTTTTACAGAAGTAAGTAAAGAATCCTAAAGTTTATATGAGACCATAAAAGACAACAAATAATCAAAGCAGTTCTGAGAAAGAATGAAGAAGGGAGATTACACTTCTTGATTTGAAACTATACTACAAAGCCCTCATGCTCAAAACAATAAAGTATACTGGCATAAAAACAGACCAATAAACAAGTAGAACAGAATTGAGAGTCCAGAAATAAATCCTTTCATACAGTCACCTAATATTTGACAGGGGCCAACATATGTAATGGGGAAAGATAGTCTGTTCAATAAATGATATTTAAAACTGAATAGTCACATAAACAGTATGAAAATGGAACCTTATATCACTCATAAGTCGAAACTTGAAATAGATTAAAGACTTAAAGGTGATGCATGAAACTAAATTTCCTAAAGGAAAACATAGGAAAAATTCTCCTTGACATAGGTCTTGCCAATAGTTTTTTGGATACCAGACCAAAAACACAAGCAAAAAAAGCCAAAATAAATAAATGGTATTACATCAAACTAACGTTTCTGCATTGCCAAAAAAAGGGAGAGAGTATGAAAACACAATCCACAGAATGTAAGAAAATACTTACGAATCTTCTATCCTAAAAGAGGTTAATAACCAACAGATACAAATAGAAAAAAATATATAATTAAAAAAATAGCAAAAGGATCTCAATAGACTTTTTTTTCAAAAAAGTTATATAAATGACCAACAGGAGCATTAAAAAGTGCTCAACGTAAAAATCTCAGGGCAAAGTCCTTATGTTGTTGTTGTTGTTGTTTACCTCTGAAAAACACAGCAAGATATTAGAATATATACTACCAAAAAATTGAAACTAACCAATTTTGGTAAATATTGGGGAAAACGGGGAACTTATGCACTGTGATAGGGATATAAATTTGTATGGAAAACAGTATGGAGATTATTCATATTATTAAAAGTAAAATTTCCATATGATTCAGTAATCCCACTTCTAGGTATCTATCTAAAGAAAACGAAGTCACTGTTCAAAGACATATCTGCACTCTTATGTTTATTATAAAATTATTAACTCTAAGCAAGAAATGGAAATAACTTCAGTATCCATTAATGGATGAATGAGTAAAATAAGTATGGTAAATATATACTACGGAATACTACTTAACCATGAAAAATTAAGAAATACTGCCATTTACAACAGCATGGATGGATCTTGAAGGTATTATTCTAAGTGAAATATTTCAAAGATTTTATATATTTTTTTAATTTATGTATTATGATATCCCTTACATACAGAATCTGAGGAAAAGGAAAACTAATGGAAACTTAGAGTTGAGTTGACAAGGGGTGAACCTGGGGTGGAGTAAGGTGGTCCAAGGGTGCAAACTTGCAACTATAATATGAAAAAGTTCTGGGGATCTAATGTACAGCATGATGATCATAGTTAATAAGATATACATACTTTTTTTTATTGTGCTTTCCTTTATTAAACTTTGCATATATCACATTCTTACAAGTTGAAAGTTTATAGCAATCTTGTATAAAAGAGGTCTGCTGCCACCATTTTTCTAACAACATTTGTTCATTTTGTGTCTCTCTGTCACATGTTGGTAATTCTTGCAATATTTCAAGTTTTTTAATTATTATTGTATTTGTTATGGTGATCTGTGATCAGTAATTATGACCCACTGAAAACTAATAACTAGTGTACTTAAGGTATATACATTGTTTTTCTTTAAAAACATAATGCTTTTGAACAGGGCAGTATAGTTTTTATTTTTTATATGCACTGGGAAACATAATGTTTTATATGCACTGGGAAACCAAAAAATATAATAATTTGACTTAGTTTATTGAGATAATCACTTTATTGAGGCAGTCTGGAACAAAACCCACAAGACCTCTGAAGTTTATCTCTACTATACTATATACATAAAAGTTGCTAAGAGAGTAGATCTTAAAATGCCTTACGATACATGCATAAAAACCAGTGGCAACTATACGAGATAGTAGATGTATTAACAATTTTATGTAGATTATATTGCAATAAAGATGTATACCAATTTATGAAATTGTACAAAATTTACACAATGTTAAAAGTTTGCAATGTTATAAGAAATCATTTCTTAAATTTACAAATATGTGGATTTTTTTCAATAAAGCTGGAATAAACTTTTTGTAGAATTAATCTATTTTTCAAAAAAGGAATTAAGGCAGTAGAAACTGCAACTAACTCTGAAATAATAGAATATAAAATCCATTTTCATTATATACACTGTGACAAAAAGTATTACTTAGTTTACAATGGAGGAGTACTTATGAAACATGAAGGATGGTCTATAAATAAGGCTGAAAGAGCTCAGTTTTAAGGTTTAAATTTAAAATCTTCTTTTGATATACTAAACTGACCACCCAGTTTTCCAAACATCAATGTCTTAACTGCATGAATTTATTTCATACAACTCTATAATCTAGTTTCATAAGAAAACAGCATGCAAATTTTGAATAAGACAGACTTGCTTAAGTTTCTTTATGTTCAACAGTAAAGGATACCTCCCTAAAAATAAATAGAAGACAAATCAGCATATTTATTATGATAATTATTATTCATAAAGAGATTCATATTGAATTAGGGAATATATATACTCAGAGGGGGTAAAGTAAAATGAAATTTATTTTGGTAAATGTGTCTATGAATAGTCAATACAATGCCTCAATATAAATGAATATTACCATTTTGAACAATTTAATTACTATTACTAGAATTATTATAAGTATAAAAATAGCTATCATTTTAACATGGAATATGAGATTCTCATGCTCCATGCTTCATCACATACACACAACAACGCAGCATAATAAGTATTATCATCACCATTTCATGGGTGAAAAAACTGAGGCTAACACTTTTAGATAACTGGTTTATGATTACATGGGTAGCAAAAATGCATCACACTAATTTAGGCTTTATGATTTCAGAATTGTACTCTTACCATTGCACATTCTATTACTCTGTAAATACTTGGCCTGTTTTCATTTGGTTCTTTAATTTTATTCATGTGGTGATGGCTTAAAGCTTCATTTAAAGGAAGCTTAAAAATTTCATTTAACCAAAAGCTCCCAAGAATTAAAAATGTCATTGGTCTAATGTAGACATGGATATCATTAGTTAATGGGTAACTATATATTTTCCACTCTAGTGAGATAAAAGAGTATTTTTCTAAGTTTTAGTCTCTCAGTGTTAAAAAGGACTTTGTTAAAATAGAAATATTTAGACAAAGGTGATCAAAAGTCTGGATCAGGTCACCTTAAGGTAAATATTAGGAAACTGAGGAAACAAATGGAGATTTGAACACTGAGCTATGATATAATGAATGGTTTCAAGGATTTAGTAGAGTATAGAAAAGCCCTTTAAAGCCTGGTCTTAGCCTAGCATTGCAGCTTCTGGGATATCTATCTATCATCTATCTATCTAGATATAATGTGAAAACTTTTTTAACTTAAAGATTTTGAGAAATAGAACATAATCAGCACCATAGAAGATCTGTTTATGATAACAACCTAGCCCCTCCTCCCAGTTTGTTAATATTCTCTCTTATTTAATGTAACATTGTGCAAATAGACCACTACTGATCTGCCGTTATGAATGAAATAGCTATAATCATCTGTTTGCATATCCTGGTGAAAATATTCATTTAGTTCCATGTTGTATTTCTAGGAATGGACCAAATTTTTATTTTTATTTTTAAGTTTTCTAAATATTGTCCAACTTACCTCAAATGTTTTTATTATGGGCACTTTCATTCTTTCACATTCTTGCAAGGCAATTTTACTGTTGCCCCATATGGTAAGTGTGTAATAGTATGTCATTTTAGGTTTTAATTTATTTTTAATTTAATTTAATTTAATTCCAGATTCATAATAAAGATAAACAGTTTTTATATATGAGTGGCCATTTGGATTACCCTTTCTGTAAAGTGCATGCTCAAATCTTTTGATATCTTAACATTGTGTCATACTGTCTTCTTTAATAGTAGATTTTCTGAATGAACTTTTAGCTGTGTAGGTCTTCTCTATTTTATTTTGAACTTGTTTTCATTTCAAAATCTTTATATTTATTTTCATAATCTGCTTTTATTTTTCTTTGTCTATTATCTATCTATCTATCTGTTTATTTGCAAGCAAGAGAGAGCGAGCAAGTGAGAGTGCAGGGAGGGATAGAAAAAGAAGGGAAAAGAATCTTAAGCAGACTCCAGGCTCAGCACAGAGCCCAACTCTGGGCTCTATTTCACAACCCTGACATCATGACCTGAGCCAAATTGAAAGAGATAAAATAAAATTAAGGTGTTAAAAAAAAAAAAGGAAAAAGAATTGGAGGTTTAATTAAGTGAGCCACCCAGGCACCCCTGTGGTACCTTAAATTAGCTGTCATATTTTTAAAGTTCTAGAGTATCCATTTGTTCATTTATAAAACCTTTCTCAATATCATTTTTAGTGTCAGTTTTTTGTTCAATTTGCTTCCCCTCTCATTTCTTTGAGCAGAGTAATCAAGCCATTTTACAATCTTTATTGATCATTTTAACATCATACTTAATCCCATTTTGTCTATCAAATCTTGTTAATGGTTTTTCTTTGTGTGCTTTGTTACATTTTGCTATGTTCAAGACATTATATTTGAAACTCTTATTGAGTAGGGATAATTAAGAGCTATAATAATGGTATGGTCCTCCTTGGCAGGATTTTCTCTTATATCTGAGACTCTACAAGACAATCATACTCCAAATTCAGTGATTGACTTTCTCAGTTTACACAGAAGGCAAGGTAGGCTATAGTCTTATTTCTGCTTCTCCTTGTGCTTTGGGGATCTCAAGTTAAATTTGGGTTGTACCAAAGTCCTCAAATTTGATTGCTGCTGGATTTTGAATTTTGTTTCTCTAGTATCAAGAGTCTATGAACAACACAGCTCAGTGTGTTTTAGCAGTTTCAAATGCTCTCATAGCTAAAATGGCTTCAGGGCATATATCTCTAGGCTCTCATTGTATTTCGTATTTTGGCCCAGTAATCCCTCATTTATTTTTATAATCATTCTGATATTTTTAACTTTAAAAGCTATTTTGTCTGTATTTTTAGTTGTCTTAAGTAGGAGTTTTTAGATCACCATTACTAGAAGCAACAACAAATATACATGAAAATATCTGCAGTAGTTTATCACATCTTTATGGCTTTGAACTTCCATAAGCTGAGGCATCCTTCTCTAATCACTTAGGCAAACTCCAATTCACCCTTTAAAACAACACAAAAATTGCTTCATTTAAGAACATGTTCAGGGATGACTCTTCCCCACTGTTCTTACCAACATTGCCACACACTCTTTGCTACCCACACCTTGTTTATGAACTTTCGTTAGGTATATCAGCGTGACCAGAATTTTGCTCTATTGTATTTTTGTCCTTTAGAGCTTTAATTAAATATGAATTCCATAGAAAGTCTGTCCCTTTTCTTTCAAACCTGGGTTAGTTATTTCTTCTCATTCTTTGTCAGAAGTTACTTTATTAGAGAAACTTATAGCTCTATTGTGACTTTGGAGCCTTTACAGTGTTTTGACTGGAAAAATCACCCATCCCTGAGATTTTTACGCAGCTTCCTAGCTGATAATATTCAGAAATCTGTTCAAAACAGACTTTTTCAGGGAGGCCCTTTTGGACCACTCAGTTTAAAAACCTCTTCTCAATCACTGCTCTTTTTAAAATGTGCTTATTTCGTTCAAATATGCATCTCTATTAAAGAAAAATCAGTACGGTTTTTTTTTTTTTTAAAGTTGGCTTACCTATTATCTATCTCTCCCATTAAAATGATTCCTCTGGGCTGGGGTTTTGTTGTGCTCATCTTAGGCCAGGCACTCAATAAATTGTCTCTGAATGATTGAATTGTTTGACTCCCTTGCTAGATTCTCAACTTCATGAGGCCAAGGATTGTTCTATTCAGTCCTTCTTTATCCTCAATGTCTGTTATATTGCAGTCACTTACGTGACTAATGGGAAAAATCACGGAAAGAAAGAGTTAAAACTACAGAAAAACCCTGTAGGTTCAATAACACAAAGCTTTCTAAAATTATTTAGCCCAGGAATTGAATACTGGCTGCACTTTTGATTTTTTTTAAATGGTATTGTGTGGTCCGCCAACGCTCGCCCGCGAGGAAGGAAGACCACCGACACAGGATTCTTCTCTATCACGCTTTATTGAAGTGCACTTGGTTGAGGTTTGTAGGGTGATGGAAGCAGGAAGCGCCTGGGTAGAGCCAGGGCTGCACATATATACAGGCTAGCTGGGGCGTGTCTCATTCTGGGGTACGTGGCTCACTATGGTAGGTCAGCCTTGTTGCTGGGCAGAATAAGCTTAAGGCCACGCGTCCAACCACTTGTTTACGAGGCTCTCCGGCGCCATCTTGTAATGGCGGCAACGGGTTGCCACATCTCCCCCTTTTTCTTTTATTTTGCAGTCATGGCTAAAATCAGAGGAGTGTCCCCTAGTAAACATGTCCTCCTTTGCCTAGGGACGGGAGAGAAACGGAGGTACCCGTATGCAGACACTCATGACTTTCAGGGTGGCTCACCCTGTGCACTCCTAGGTGCAAACCACCCGCGGAAAATGCAAGGTTGTCTCTATTCGGGTGCAATGGGCTACTCAAAGCCCTCCGAGTGCAAGAGCACAACCTATGTTTCATTTAACATGCTGAGCCAAGCTTGGGGAGATGTTTCAGCCTCTATAGCGGCAAAGGCACGCGCTATGGCCACCTTCTCTCTTCTGCGAGCCCTCATTATCCTCAGAATTAAGAACAAAGCCACCAGTAGTCCTGCAAACATTAGCATGCCCATGACTCCTACTCCGAGAGTGGTAAAGCACAAGGTGCCTTGAAGGTTGAAATTTGTAGCGTTATAACGCTGTACCTTATTATTGATTTGTTTACAGGGTAAATCAAAAACACATCTGGAACATACAGATGGGGTAATGTTTTTGTCGCGTTTGTGACTGGCATGGGGATGGGCCATGTTCTTGAAACGGCCCAAAAGGTAGCTCCCTCAACTCTGGTCAGGCAGATCATCAGCACTATCAGCATCTCCAGGGTTGGAGTCCATGTCTGCTTCTTTGGTGTTGTCATCGGTTCTTTCATCCAACTTTCGCGTCAGTCGTGATGGCACCCACACCGGATCCGAGCGGTCCTGTGGAAAAACACAAACAGCTCCCCTGGATCTCCTAATCACGGGATCCGGTCCATACCATTTGTTATCCAGGATATCTTTCCACATTACACGTTCCTTTATGGCCTCAGCCTCTTCTGCGTGTCTATCTGCCGCACTTTTGCCATTGGCATCCAGAATTAAAAAATTGATAGTAAAGATTGCTAGGGATAGGCGATCTCGAGGGGTCATAACCGCCTCTATTCCCCCTTTTTGTTTTTGTATTAGCTCTTTAAGCGTGCGGTTAGCGCGCTCAAACCCAATCCCTTTCTATCATTTTTCAAGCTAGGACTGACTAGCTCTGATTCTCCCTGCAAGTATTTACCTAGGCCTTTGCCTGGCATATAGCCTTGTTTCATCATCAAATCTTTGCTCTGTTTGGAATACGTTCCCTCATTAGTCAGAAGTAGATTTAATTGACTCTGGACATCTCTTCCCCAGAGATTGATGGGAAGGTCCAGTACGAACGGCTGAAAAGTCCCTTTGTTCCCTTCCATCCTCCAATGTAGAGTTTTTGCACTAATCTCAGGTGTGTTTTGATAGCCTAGCCCCTGTAATGTTTGAGAGGCCTTTTGCAGCGGCCAATTCCTTGGCCAGAATCGTTGGCTCATGACGCTTCGGTCAGCCCCCGTATCTATTAGACCGGTGAAGGCCTTTCCTTCTATCTCCAAACTACACATGGGGCGACCTGTTAGCTCCAAAGATAAGTAGGCCATATCGACTCCAGAGGATCCAAAGCCCTTATCTCCTCTGACCTTATTTTGGGCGGGGAAACGGTCATGCAAGGATGAGAGAACTACCAGCTGGGCTATTCTGTCCCCAGGGGCAATGGAGACAATGCCAAAAGGTGAGTGACACATAACCCTAATTGTACCCTGATAGTCTGGGTCAATGATCCCGGGGAGGACCAATAAGCCCCTCATGGTGCTGGATAATCGGCCTAAAACCAGCCCAGCCGAGCCTACAGGAAGAGGTCCTGACATGTCAGTAGGAACCGCTTGTATACCCATACGAGGGGTTAAAACCAGTCCGGCGGTGGCGCAGAGGTCCAGCCCCGCGGAGCCTGTCGTGGCTCGTCGGGTGCTCTCGGCGGCTGAAGGATCCCCTCCTGAAACGCCCCATATATTTTCGGGCCCTGAGGGCGTGGGCCCCTCTGCATGTTTTTTGACTCCGGGACATATGGGTTATTTATAGGTTGTCCATTAATGTCTTTTGTGGATCTACACTCATTGGCCCAATGTTTCCCCTTCTTGCATCTTGGGCATGTCCCTGGCTGCTTGGTATTTGGTCCCTTTGCCCTGAAGCCTTCCTTGTTAGGACAGTTTCTCTTTACGTGTCCCGGCTGTCCGCAAATGAAGCAGCCATCACGTCTCCCGTGCTTAGTAGCCGCTATCATAGCTCTGGCCAGTCCTTCATTGGTGAGTGGTCCTCCTATCTCTCTGCAGGCCTTTAGCCACGCATCTAAACCTTTTCCTTTCCATGGTGTGATTGCTCGCTGGCAATCCTTAGTGCATTGCTCATAAACAAGCTGTTGCACTAGAGGCATGGCCTCCTGAGCGTCTCCAAAAATTTTTCCAGCTACCTCTATCATTCTAGCCACAAAATCTGAAAAAGGCTCATTCGGTCCTTGGATTATCTTAGTCAGGTTTCCTGATACCTCTCCCCGTTTAGGTATCATCTTCCATGCTCTTTTAAATATTTCTACGATCTGCTGATAAACAGGCACCGGGAAGGCCGTCTGGTTATCAGCCCACTGTCCCTGCCCCAGTAGCATATCAGCAGTCCAGGGTGCTGTGTTTGGTGTACGAGCATTCACTCGCGCCTGATTATGCGCGGCTTCTGTAACCACTGCTCTATAGTCTAGATACTGTCCTGTGTTTAGGCACGCTCGAGCTATCTCCCACCAATCATTTGGTGTCAGGGCTGCGGTGGTGATCCTATCCAGTAAAATTAACGTATACTGTGCATTGGGCCCCCAAGTACGGGCGGCCTCTACTAAGTCCTTCAACTGTTTGTAGGGTATGGGCTCATGATATCTTTGCTGGTTTTGGTTTTCAAAGACAGGGAACGCAACAGCGTCCAGCGGGGTGAACTCGGCAAGGCATCTGAGCGTTTTTCGAGAGAGCCTATGGGCCCCTCCGTTCTGCTTGCCTGGATAAGGCGGAGGCGGAGCTCTTGCCGGAGGCGGCAGTCCGTATCGCTCCTCCTCATATCTAGCCGCCTCTTCCTCTAACTCCTCCTCCTCGTCCTCCGTTAGTGAGTCATCTCCCGAGTCCCTCTCTTGCTTTACACTGAGAGCGGCGAATTCCTCATAGAACTCATCTAAACTCGGGTAGATGGGTGCACTGGGAGCGGTTGCCTGATGTTTTTTGTGCTTACTTTTATCATCTGTTTCCTTTTGTTTTTCACTTCCTCTTTTATATCCCTTTTCTGACTTCTTCATTTGTTTTTTGTTTCCCCCTTCCTTTATACTACTTGATTCCGAAAGGCTGTCCTGATGTTCCGCTAAAGCACGCCTGCCCTTTTTCAGATGCTCTACGTGTTTTCCGTCCCGTAAGCACGCATGTACAACTCTCCATAAGGGTAGGGTGCCTGATTTAAGCTGCTGATTGGCCTTGGCTGCATCCAGATCTCTTCCTAACTTTTCCCAGCAGGGAAGGTTTAAGTCCCCCGACACGGCAAACCACGGGGCACACTCATCTATGTCTTTAAGAACGGATTTGACTGTCCTCTCTGAGATCCTTAACCCCCTCTCTTTTAATAGTGCCTGTATGGGGCTCACGAAGTCTGGATATTTGCACTCACGTATCCAAAAGCAAAAAAGCAAGGCTACAACTGCAAGGACAATTATAGCTATAGCAGATACCCAAGGCTCAAGTGTCCAAAATAACATACCGGGGAATACTTACCGGCGCCGACCACTTCGCATGTAGAGTTCTGAATCCTTTCTAGGCTCCCCGCGGTGTCCGCCGAACTATCCCGGGTTTCGGCACCAGCTGTGGTCCGCCAACGCTCGCCCGCGAGGAAGGAAGACCACCGACACAGGATTCTTCTCTATCACGCTTTATTGAAGTGCACTTGGTTGAGGTTTGTAGGGTGATGGAAGCAGGAAGCGCCTGGGTAGAGCCAGGGCTGCACATATATACAGGCTAGCTGGGGCGTGTCTCATTCTGGGGTACGTGGCTCACTATGGTAGGTCAGCCTTGTTGCTGGGCAGAATAAGCTTAAGGCCACGCGTCCAACCACTTGTTTACGAGGCTCTCCGGCGCCATCTTGTAATGGCGGCAACGGGTTGCCACAGTATTGAATTTAATTTAAATGGAAATACTGGAATGGTAGAATAATAAAAAAATTATAAAAGCAACTTGCTCCTTAAAGTAAGAATTATATAGGGCATCTCTTCTAGAAGCAAAATTTTCAAATGTCAAACATCTGAAAGCATAGAAGGAGAAGTAAGAGTGTGAATTGTACTTCAATGCTCTTTTCTTTATATTCAGCAAACAGCTTCATTCACACACCTTTCCAATTTTTTCAACTCTTTTGACAAAGCCTTCAGAGGAGTTACTGCTGATGACAACCATCACAGCCTAACAGAAGAAATTTTATAAAGAAAAATAATAGCATATTTTTCCCAAATTGTTAAGGATATGGTGAAGCTCTGTCGGATTCAAAGGAGGAATGTGCAATTCCATGCTATATATAATAATAACTTATTTTAATAGTGGCTTTGCAATTTTTCAGATATATCCATTTACTGAAACCACTATCAAATAAACAAAAACAAACAAATGAACAGGGGTTCGAGACAGAAATTATCTAATCTAAAAATAGCACATGTTCACAGAATACACAACACATATCCCAAGTACTACTATAGGTTTCAAGTAATAGTCAAAACAATAGTAAAAATGATTCAGACCCTACCAGTCAAATCATAAATGGGACCTTAACTGTAAATCCTTATCTTTAGATCAAAGCGGGTAATTGGGGGCTGAAGATACATTATAGAACTAATATGTTATAGAACTCCTCTGAAATGAGTCATTTATTCCATCACTTTTCCTGCACAGCTGCTGACCCATGTTTTGGTTCCTGGAAATAGCTGCTACCCTGTCATACTTCTTAAAAGCACATATATTGATAACTCTACTCATTCCTCCATTCCTCTGTGACTGTCACTGTGTTAAAATGTGGAGTCAGCTGACTCACTTGTGATGGTAATAAAGTAGATGAGTTTGCAAAGTATTTTGTGATTTCTAAAAATGCAAAAACCAAATTACATTGAAATCATAAGGGGTGTTTCAGGGAGAGCTGTAGGATGTGGTTTCTTGTGTAATCCACAGAGATTAGCTCCAACACATATTTAAACTCTCCTCTAGGAGCAACCTTAGTGGTAAAGCAAGAAGATAAACAGATGTATACACACCCTGGCACAAAATTATCACTGATGTTTGGCTTCCTAGTCTCCTCGTGTTACTTATTTATCTTAACTTCTCTCTGAAAGCAGGGAACACAGAATCTCAATCAGTTGACATTTTTCTACTGAATTACCCAATAGTCCGATCATACCCCTAATACTTTTTAAAATTATTTCACTCATAATCCCAAATCTGCTTTGCTTCCTCATCTTAGTACACTGTAATTCGATTTCAAAATGAGGACAGTTGTCAGTAATGCCACATTCATTCATCTATTTTACAATTCCATGTGCTTATAACTATGAAGATATGTTAATAACATCCATTCCAATAAGCCACCCTAAATTTATTATCATGAAACAAGACCTCAAGAAAGAGAATTCAAAATCATCCATGTATTTGCAACTTATTGCAATAAAGCCTTTATCAATAGACTTCCCTGTGCACATGGTGGTCAAATTGCTGGTGAAAACCAGCCAGATCTATTACAAGCTTTCTCATGGCTTCTAGGTAACCCAAGTGAGCCTTTATTAATACTGGGAAGGGATAAAGCAGGGAAGGGATAAACAGTGCTGTAAGAATTGGCTAGACAAAAGTAATGACTCTCATTACAAAGTGAGTATTTTAAAGCAAAAGAGCCTGTTGGGAATATTGTTTTATAAAATAGTGGTTTTTTTTATTAACTTTTTAAAATTCAATTAGGTAACATATAGTGTACCATTAGTTTCAAATGTAGATTTCAGTTATTCATCCATAGCTTATAATAGCTAATGCTCAGTACTTACTGTGATAGCTTCTTGAAAGCAGAATTTTAACCCACTGAGCCACCCAGGCGCCCTTGAAAGCAGAATTTTAGATCACATTTTCTGATTACTTCCATGTCGTACAACACTTTCCTGCTAGCAACCTTCAAAACATACTGTTTGTTAGAGGAATTTCTTTAATAATAAATAAATAGGAATTCATTTAAATTTATAAATATATAAAATAAATAGGAATTTATTTAAATTTATTTAAATATTACACACTGTTTCATTGTTCATAAATAAGGTGATGATATTATAGCCATTAGTTGGTAGCACTGATATATCACTATCTTTTTACTTCTCGGTGCATTCTCTTTACACAAATAGATATATATTTTAAAAAATGTGAATCTGTCGCAAACTTGTAAAAAACCCTATACAGTAAAGTTTATCATTTTAAGTAATCTCAATTATCTTCCTCAATTGTGATAGTATATCCTTCTATCTAGGCCAGATATTGTATGAGGGATTTGAAGAGACATACTTTTCTAAATTTCACTTTTCTCATCTGCAAAATGCTTATCATGATCCTACAAAAAAATACACTTATAATTTTTTGATGAAAATTTATTTATTTATTTTAAGATTTTATTTCTTTATCAGAGAGAGTGGGCGAGAGAGCAAGCACAGGCAGACAGAATGGCAGGCAGAGGTAGAGGGAGAAGCAGGTTCCGGCCGAGCAAGGAGCCAGATGCGGGACTCGATCCCAGGATGCTGGGATCATGACCTGAGCCAAAGGCAGCTGCTTAACCAACTGAGCCACCCAGGCGTCCCTTTTGATGAAAATTTAATCTGTATAAACAATATATTTGCTGTAATGCGTGGTTCATGGAAAACATCTTTTTTAATTATAAGCAGTATTAGAAAGTAAGTAAATGTGTCTATAATATTTAAAGTTTTAACACATAATTCCACTGCTTTGCCTTATTTTCTCAAATCCCTTTACCACTTTCACTGACAGAGTCAAATGTACTTTTTCTACTAGTAGCCAGCTCTTTGTCTTTTGTCAGAAAGATGCCCTTGTGAATTATTTATAATAGAGATATTAGCAATAATAATAATAATAATAAATAGCAATGAAAATGTTTAAAAAAAGTTTTCTTAACTAATTAGGGTTCTTAGACATCAATTAGAGGAACCACCTCGGGCAAGCAAATTAATCTGCAAGACATTCCCAGAATTAACAAGTCAGTCAGATACAGGGTTGTCTGTAGACTGAAAAGGACTAGGTTTGGAAAATAGGTAAGGACAGTGAAAAAAGTGATCAAATTTTTGGGCAAAATAAATTCTTAGGTGTCCTTTCAATGGAGTCCTGTTCATTATGTAGCAGAAACTCTGGAGATTATCTCAATCCATTGGAGTCACCCCGTTTATTAGCTTGCTATTGACAAAGTTATTTACAAACTGTAGAGCAAGAGGTTATAATGTAGAAAACTGATGGTAATGCACAGGATTCTTGTTAACAATAATGCAAGTTAGTGATTTTTCATTAGAAAACATAAATTCTATAATGCAAATTATGGGCCCAGAGCACTTCTGCTGCACAACTCTGCTTATATCCCAAATAACCATGTGAACTAGTTTTAATATCTGCTTCTCTTATTAATTTTTGAATAAAAATTCTTGACACAAGTATTTTATAATTGTGTGATAATCATGAATTTAATTTTTGGAGAACAAAACACACTTTAGCATAACTAGGTTCGTTCACAGAACCAGCCTTGATAACACACTTCTATATGTTAGAAATGATGTAATAAATGTAGAATATTGGGCACTTGTTTGGTATTCTTTGCCATGTTTTGCACTATCTAAAAAGAGATCAGTGAACTTGGACTGGAGTTAGTAGACATGGAAGAAAATAAAATATTACAGAGAAGAATACTCTGTGGTCCACAACCTAAACAGGCTGGGATTCCCATCATTTGGATCTTTGTAGCTTTACAGAAGTCAATTAAATTTTTGTATCTCTGATTAAAGTTGATAACCCAACTTTTTCAAACATCTCTTGTAAAGTATTGTTTCCCAGAAAAAAAGGGATTTTGCACATGTATCTGCCTTTGTCTCTGGTCATGATCTCAGTCAGGATCCTGGGATCGAGCCCCATATCAGGCTTCCTGCTCATTAGGGAGTATACTTCTCAGTCTCTCTCTGCAGCTACATCCCCCTGCCCCACTCATGCTCTCTCTCTCTCAAATAAATAAATACAATCTTTAATTTTTTAATTAAAAATAAGATAAATAAATTAAAATAAAAAGTCTGGGCTTACTGCCCCATTTAGCTCCTTTTTTTTTTTGAGTTGTATTTAAAGCAGCATGAGAGAACATGAGGCTCTCAAACTTAAAAAAAAAAAGGAAAAAATTGAGTTTTGTTAGGATTTAAGATCTTGTCTGCTAGACAAAAATGTTGGCTTTGTTAACATGTGAAAATTAACAAAAGGGAGTAAGATAGAATTCTAATAATTTTTGCAGAAATTAAAAATTTTCTCCAACCCAATTACATACAGACCCATTAAGTAAATTCATTCCAATGTCCCAAACCAACCTTTTCTAATAGTAATGCATCTGTGTAAACAGGGTCAACCCAAAGAATAAATAAATATTATTTTTTTCCTGTCTCTTCCACAGTCTCATCTGGGTATATTGGTAGCAAGCCAATTATCTATCTTATAAGACATGATATCATAAGGAAGGGTATTCTGTCCATTTGGAACAACTGAAAATCATTGTAATTTTATCTTGGTGCAGTAACTTGAGATGGCACAGTGTGGGTTATGAATATATTTTATTTTTTTTTTACTGGGAAGAAGAGATTATAGAGATATTGGTTATCCAAGAGAGACTGACAGGTGTTGATAGTTGCCAGGTCAATATCCATCTACTCTTTCCTTTAGTATCAGAAAGCACTGAGGGATTGACAACAAGGAAACTTAAAACAACATCAAATATTTGATTGTCTCTTTTCTAGTTACATTGTAACCTTATGACAAAGTATCAGTCGTACAAGATATCATTCTCTTTTACCTCTATCTTTCTGCCAGAAATGTGGGCTTAATAGTGAGAACTCCAACAGCAATTTTTGCAACTGTGAATAAAAAGCCATGAAAACCTCTAAGATAGTTCACTTGACTTTCTTAAGACTCTGAACCAACACCAGAAAACACTCTCTGTAGTCTTCTTGTTAAATGAAAAATATGGTTAAACCACTTTTGACAGTCTACTACCTACAGCAAAATGTAAATCTTAATTGAAATATGTCGTCTCAGCTGTGCTTAAGCAACTGAGTCCTGAGCTTTTCAGGTTTTCAGTCTGAAAGAGTACACCTCGGGTGCTCTGAAAGGGAAGAGAAACGACACCCTGTTCTCCATATAAATTAAAGAAGAGAAATCTGTGCATTTAAGTGGGCCATATAAAATTTATCAAGCAATTATCTCCTAACTCCTTCCTATCCAAATTACCTGATATGCTCTCCCTACTCCTTTATTCCACGTTACTGCCTTTTCACAACATGTCTTCTGTTATTTCCTTCTTGCAAGCTAGTTTTGTTTTCTGCATCTAAAAAAATCAACAATCATTCTGTATTTCAATTTCCATTTTCCTCAAATGCATTGATTCTTCTTATCTATTACTCTTTTCTCATACTCAGTGTCTTTGTCTTTATGGGGTTTGTACTTTGCTTTTCCCCATCCTTTACTGCCATTATATAATCAATCTAATAACTTCTTAGAGAAAGTTAAAAATTCCTGCATAGCCACACGTGAACACAAAGTCACTGATTTTTAGCAAACCTATAAGATAGTCAGACATCCATTCAATTTCTTTTTTTTAAGATTTTATTTATTTATTTGACAGAGAGAGATGACAAGCAGGCAGAGAGGCAGGCAGAGAGAGAGAGGAGGAAGCAGTCTCCCTGCTGAGCAGAGAGCCTGATTTGGGGCTCGGTCCCAGGACCCTGGGATCATGACCTGAGCCGAAGGCAGCGGCTTAACCCACTGAGCCACCCAGGCGTCCCTCCATTCAATTTCTTAACTGAGTCCCAAATGCATCCTGACTTCTAACCTAAACCTAAGCTCTACTTCTTACACCTTGTTATATGACCAAATTCTTTCAGTTCAGTATTTTGTAACATTTAAATATTAATCAATTGATGCTTTGTTTGTGTATTTCTATGAAAATAATTTGAATACTGTAGATTTATTGTTATATTTATAGGTTTATAATCAAAGTTTCATCAGTTGAAGTTTTTGGAAATTTCAGATATAATGATTAACCTAAAATGATACTGCCTCAAATCCCTCTGATATCAAGGCCCAACACCTGATTATAGCCAAACCTGTGGTGGATAGTTCCATGGGAAATTGCAGTTACTTAACACTGATAGCATCTCATGTTCTCTCTCTCATTTTAGAATGTCTCCAACACAACCTGAAAGTGTAGGAGAGTTAATGTCCTCTGAGGACAGCTCTCAGTGAAGTGGAAATAAGAACCATAGGTAAAATTGTCAGTTTTCAGGTCTTCATGAGGACAACTTAAAGAAGTTTCTCAGGACCTTTCAGTAAAAGCAAGCCTTCATTTTCTATCCACAACAATTATATCAACAATGTACCTCTTTGACAAAGTTGCTTCTTCACTGTATCACTTTCCCATTCTTTTCTACCTTGGATAATCTCCCAGATAAACTAACAGTACTCAAATCCTTTGTCCTACTCTTTGCTCTCAGGATAAATGGAGCCAAAAGACTTAGATTAATATCAAGTTCTGAATGGGATCTTAGAGCTATTTCTGTCCAGATTTTCATAAACATAGGGACCTTTGAATTATCAGGCTATAAATAAGTTCTAAATGGAGGGGGCAAAAGCAAAAAGTAGAAATTTTTATGTTTGATTTTTAATCATGATTAATTGACTTTATTGATTATTAAAAATACTAACATTATAAAAGTGTGGATCTTTGTAAAACAATGTCATATTGTAAGAAAGAAGTTGCATAGTCCTTTTGAGAATATGAAACCAAGTGTTCAGGTGCCATCTAATTTCTTGTTTAATCCAGAACTTTGGTGTGCATCATCTTGAGGAATAGGATTTTGAAGTCCAGACAGACTAAGAGAAAACGGATCCAAATGTGTGTGTTTATATTTCTGCTTTTGTTGTAAAAATCAAAGTGTGATTGCTGGTTTAAAATGGTAAAACTAATAATGTTCATGGACTCGATTATAAATTTTCTAATTGTATGGGAAGAATCCAATAAACATAGAATTAATTGATTTGCAAATCCTCAAAGAGCTACAGGATCAGGTAGTGGTATGTTCTGATTCAACAGCATCATAATGCAGCATTTTATATGTGTGGCTAATGGATATTTTCATGAATGTTTGCTAGCTAGTCAGCCAATACAGAGAAATATTAGGTAGCGTAATTACTCACAGTTGTGTTCAATAAAATGAGAGAAAATTATCAAATGACACTAATAATAATAATCCTATAGCAGGCTAAATATTCAATGATAATTACAAGTATTAATCTAGCTTTCTTCCCTGATTATGACTCTTCTCTCCTTTATCATAATGGGAGTAGCAGATTGTCTGCAATGAATTGTGAAAACCCAGCAGTGACTTTGGCAGTGAAGGCCTCCTATCAATTTTGATAGGTAAAAGGATTCTGGTTGGTCTTGAGCAAATGTGTCAATTTTTTTATTCTGTGTGTGTCATAAAAGAAAGAAGCAATAGTAAATTCTTGCTGTTATTCCATAGAGCCAATAAAATCATACTGCCAACAAGAGGCTGTTGACACCATAGGTGTAGTTAACTGTCTTGAAATACTACGCCTGGAAATAAAATCCTAATATTTCACATAACCTCTTTTTTTAAAAGAAACAAAACAAAACAAAACAACTATACTGCTTACATTTAGGGCCCTGCTGTTGTGTAACTATTTTTGAACATGTCTTCTGTAAGTGTATATATATATATATATATATATACATATTTTTCTGTGCAATAAATTCATTTAGAGATAAATTTGGATTGCAAATTATTTTGGGGGAAGCGTGGTATTTGTGGCTAGTCTTACAAGTAAAAAGGACTAAAAGAAAAAAGAAAAACATTTTTTATTACAGCATATTTACATCTGTCCAAAGTACTTATCTACTATAATACTGACTAATGTATAATATTGTACACAAAGAAAGAAGTTAAATGAGTTATAATTCAGTCAATGTATAGCTGGCCATTTTAAAACTTACCACTGAATCTTTCTGGTATGAAATGTGATATCTGGCAATCTGGTCCAGTTCATTACATCAGGTCATTTGTATGTTCTTATTACCATTTTGATAGCATAGCACATTTTATAACCCAGACATTTTACAATGGAACTATGATGCATGTATTTTCAAAAGTATAGACATACATGAAGCTATGAGGTCAAAACAGATGAATGTCCGTAGTACCATATAGACTCAACAAATAAAAGTGTCCAAGGGTCTGAGTGTGACTTATGAATATTGTATAAGATTAGGCCAACATGTGGTTTTGATATAAATAATCTGTTCTTAAATTAGAATTACAATCGTTGAGTACAGTGTTGAAAATGGCAGATAGATTTTAGCTATCTTTGCTCACTAGGGAAAATGGAAAAATGTTTAGTTTGGTCAGATTTTCACTTAACTTCTGAAAAATCTTACGTTTGAGAGAACCCTTCTGAAATAAGAATCCTTAAAGACATAACCCCTTTGGCACAAGTTTTCAAGAAACTTGTTTGATGTTGTAGACAATTCTATGGCACACGTATTGTTCTAGATGTTTCATGCCAATAATATGTAAGCCATACCAAGGCTACATATACATATAGAGATGTTCCTCAGCTTACAAGGGGGCTATGTCAGAGAAACACATAAAAAATTGAAAATGCATTTAATACCCTAAACTATCAAATATCATAGCTTACCTTAAGCTTATTTAAACATACTCAGAACACTTACATTTGCCTGCATTTGGGCAAAATCATCTTAAGCAAAAGCCTATTTTATAACAAAGTATCAAATATCACATGCAATTTATTAAATATTACACAAAAAAATGAAGAATATATATATTCTATATATAGAATGCTTGTAAGAATATCAGGTGTTCACCTTTGTAATCTTCTAGCTGACTGGAAGCTGTGGCTCACTGCCGCTGCCCAGAATCACAAGATGGCACCATATAGAACAAGAGTTTCAGGTGGTAGGTGTTGTAAGTTTTACCCAAACTGACATTGGTCAAACTCGTTTTTGTCATCATATATGTCAAGTAGTTTTCTCAGGTTTATTTTTAGAATATCCTTGTATAATGAATATTTACACTGATATCTAGTATAAAAATCTTGCAATTTATTTTAGAAACATTAAGATATTGAAAATCAATCTATTTCTTTAATGCATTGAAGACATTTTTGGCTTGTTTCCAGTACTTTCTTACTGGTTAAAAAGTGAATTTGAAGTAGTCTGGATTTCATTATTATATGGCACTTTCCCTTTGATGAATACAAAGACGATATTCTATATTAGCTATCTGATAAGAATTTATTTTTTTAATTTTATTTATTTGTAAGAGAGAGAGTGAGAGAGAGCACAAGCAGGGGGAGCAGCAGGATGAGGGAGAAGCAAACTCCCGGCTAAGCAGGGAATCTGTTGCAGAACTGAGTCCCAGGACCCTAAGATCATGACCTGAGCTAAAGGCTCAGGCGTTTAACTGACTGAGCCACCCAGGTGTCCCAATCTGAGAAGAGTTCTGTATGCTGGGGCGCCTGGGTGGCTCAGTAGGTTAAAGCCTCTGCCTTCGGCTCAGGTCATGATCCCAGGGTCCTGGGATCGAGCCCCGCATCAGGCTCTCTGCTCGGCAGGGAGCCTGCTTCCTCCTCTCTCTCTCTGCCTGCCTCTCTGCCTACTTGTGATCTCTGTCTGTCAAATAAATAAATAAAATCTTTAAAAAAAAAAAAAAGAGTTCTGTATGCTATTCCTCTTAATATGCAGTTTAAAGTCTAGGTAATTAACTTAATATTTTAGTGGCTATTGCATAGATAGCACTATGTTCCAGGCAGAGAGTAAGAAAGAAATATTAAATCAACCATATTCTATGCATTCTAAATGAAAATAATTAATCAATCATAATAAATCCTTCTATTTATGGAATATCAACTTATAAGCTTTCCTCCATATGAACAATGCCAAATACCAGAATAAAGGGTCATCTAATCCAAATAAAGGATAGAATTAAAGAATTCTGGTAAGCCATTTAATTTTCAAAAATGGTGTTCTATTGTTGCTGAGTTGTGGTTTTCAGTTACATAATATCTGATAAGTGTAGAAGTAACATGAGTGTTACGTGAGATGAGAAATGGTATATAATTAAGATATTTTTAAAAGTACAGATAAATACAAATTTGTAAACATAGCATTATGGAGGAGTAAAAATAAATGATAGCTACACACTCTAAAGTGAATAAAACTTGGAAAGCTAATAGAGAAGTAAAACAAGGACAGTGCAAAAAGTATGGTACATTTTTATGAAGTTCAAACAAATTCTGTGAAACCATAGATGGACTTAAAGATACTATTATGTATCAAATATTGTAAAAATTAAGCAAGGAAATAGCAAACATAAAACAACCAAAGCATACAAACTTG
Source organism: Mustela nivalis (assembly GCF_964662115.1). Lineage (NCBI taxonomy): Eukaryota > Metazoa > Chordata > Mammalia > Carnivora > Mustelidae > Mustela > Mustela nivalis. The sequence goes on from NC_139040.1 coordinate 79,595,881, forward strand.
GGTAGATACAAGAGGTGTGATCATGTTCTACTTCATAAAGAGATGAGTTAATAGATAAATATAAGTAACTAGACTTTTTAGAAGTTAATAAAACGTTGCCTGTTATTTCTTAGTAATATAAAATATATGGTTTTCTAACAAAAACGTTTATCTTAAAAATATTTAAAAATAAATTTCAGGCTACTCCTAAGGTTATATTTACTTTTCCACTGTAGGAAAAGCTGGTTGTTGTAGTTGTATTTGTTTGTTTGTTTTAGTCTCCTCCTGGTTTTTATTATTATAATGTGGAATGAGGAATGTTAGATTGAAAAGTGAATTATTTTATAGACAAAAATCATTACTTGATTCACCTCCTGGTACAGCAGATGGAACTCCTGAAAATATGCCCTTTTGCCTTATGGAAGAGTAACAGTTTTGCTTACTTCTGAAACATACTTGGTGGAGTCCCTAAATAGTGACACCATAGTAAACATTTTGAATATTTGCAATTAATTTTTATAGTCATAGGGCTCCAAAAGCCACTGCAGGTATCTTAGCAGGTATTTCAATAAGGCTAAAATTTGCCTGACTGTTTAAAAATATTAGCAAGGCACAAAACATGGCAAAAGTATTGTCCTCAGATATTATTTTTTTCCATATGCTCCTGATTCCAGACATGAGAAGTTATTTTTCAAATATTTATTATAAAAGTTTTTATTTATTTATTTGACAGAGATCACAATTAGGCAGAGTCAGACAGAGAGAGAGAGGAGGAAGCAGGCTCCCTGCGGAGCTGAGAGCCCGATGTGGGCCTCGATCCAAGGATCCTGGAATCATGACCTGAGCCGAAGGCAGATGCTTTAACCTACTGAGCCACCCAGGCTCCCCCATGACAAGTTATTTTGATAGATGTATATACAGTGTAATTTCCAGTTATAAGAAAAATGGTTCTGCTATTTTTAACCTTTTTTTAAAATTAAATAATTTTTTTCATTGAAATTTTATTTTTTAATATTTTACTTTTCTATTCTTTTTTTTAAAGATTTTATTTATTTATTTGAGAGACAGAGATCACAAGTAGGCAGAGAGGCAGGCAGTGAGAGAGAGAGAGAGAGGGGGAAGCAGGCTCCCTGCGGAGCAGAGAGCCCGATGCGGGGCTCAATCCAAGGACCCTGAGATCATGACCCGAGCTGAAGGCAGCAGCCCAACCCACTGCGCCACCCAGGCGCCCCAATGTTTTACTTTTCAATATACTACTTAGAATATAAAACCTATTCCATTTTGTAAGATGTTTACCATTTAAAAAATGGTAATTTTCTCATTGTGTCTTCCCCTCACATTGCTTTATTTTGAATAAAAAATTTCACAATAAACATAACTGATGCTTTCCTTCTGATGGTCCCTCTGTTGGTCATATTGTATATGAGCCATGACAATTAGTTTTACAAAATTTATTGATGTTTGTTGATATGTTTTATCATAACTAATTTTCCCTCCCTTATCTAGATTCCCCAGCTTTCAGACAGGTGGACACTTCAATAAACCATACCCAAGGGATGTATCAAGTACTTCTTAGACATTCTCTCAGATCCTTGAGGTCTCATTTTGCCTAGGGATTTGCAATAGGTTCTGCCAGAGGCACCACTGTGACAACTGATGTCCATGGTCTATCTCCTGCTAAGCTCAAGAGGTCACTGGTTTCCAAGTTTATCTATACAATTAATGCATTCCAGCAAGTTCTTTTTTTTAATATTAACAAACTTATTTTAAAGTTTATATGGAGAGGCAAAGACTCACAATAGTCAACATAGTGTTGAAGGAGAACAAAGACTGAGGACTGACTTCAAAGTTTACCATAACGATGGGGCGCCTGGGTGGCTCAGTGGGTTAAGCCTCTGCCTTCGGCTCAGGTCATGATTCCAGGGGCCAGGGATTGAGTCCCACATTGGGTTCTCTGCTCAGCAGGGAGCCTGCTTGTCCTCATCTCTCTCTCTGGCTGTCTCTCTGCCCATTTGTGATCTCTCTCTCTGTCAAATAAATAAATAAAATCTTAAAAAAAGTTTACCATAACGATAATTGTAAGCATGATATTGTAATACCACAGAAAGACTAGAATAAAGCAACAGAATATATATTATCAATTATATTTTATATTTAATAGAAAAGCAAAAGCATTACAAGAGAGCAAAATACAATCTTTTAAACAAATGGTTCTGTAGCAATGGTGAAGCTAAATCTAAAAATATAAAATACATGCAAACAATGGAATATTATTTAATGCTAGAGAAATGAATTACCAAGCTATGAAAACATATGGATATAAATATTTAATAAATATTTGATTTTAGGCTTCTACCAGTCTATCAATAGTATTAGTATATTTTAACAGTGAATGCTCAGCATTCATGAATTTACCTAATAAAACATTTTGGGTTCAATATTTTAAATACTTCAACCTCTATGATTATATTCCTAATAATTTTGAATTGGGGTAAATAAACCTTAATTTTTTGTAACTTGTTTCTTATTTCAAGAGAGCTCAATGGAATTTTAGAAAATAAAAATTTACAAAAAAAAAGTTTAGTTTACTATTGCCAAATAATTTAAAACTTTATCTTATATTCAAATACATATATTTTTCTAAATTGATTTATATGCTACTAAAACCAAAAACTTTTAGTTATACTAGATTTCATATCATGCAATCAATTCCAGAAATGCATCTGGCAATGATTTGTCTTAAATAGAGTTAAGATGGGTGTTATTATAATGCAAGATGGAAACAAAGATAGTATAACAATTGGTGTTACATAACTTTTCCGTTTTGATCAAGTTACTAATCTACAAAAGGCTTTTATCAGTGACAGACTGGGGAATTTACAAAACTTTTAAACTAGCATGTGCGACTCATTCCTAGAAAACAACACAATCAATAACACTTTATTTAGATTAAATCATGACTATTTCTCCATTTGAATAAAAAAGGTAGCAACCCCAATAAGTTTATTGAACATGAAAAGTTGAAATGCTATAATGCTCCTAAGGAATTAAATGATCCAGTCAAGAATTACAAAAAAAGGATATAAATTACCAAAGTGTTTGTATAATTGTAATGTACAACTGCCCATTATCGTTCCATAGTGTAGGCTTGTACAAGAACTCTATAAAAGAACTCCACTTCTAAAGCGTGGAAAATATGTTCCCTTTCCCCCTATATACAACTATTAAGCCATTCATTTAGCTTTTAAAATATCCACTTAATACAGGCTTTTTACACATTTGAACAGGCAGCAGGGCTCTATTCTTATCGCTTACATCAGAAGGATAGACTTCTAGCGTAAGAGGTAAAGCCCATAAAGGAGCCCAATAATAACAACAAAATACAGTTTAGTGAGCCCTTACAATCTGCCAGCTACCTTTCTGAGAATACTTCAGTTAATAAAACATATAAAATACCTGACCACAAAGAGCTCACATTCTTTTGAAATATAATAGTGAAATAAACCAATAATAGAGGGGCACCTGGGTGGCTCAGTCCATTGAGTGACTGCCTTTGGCTTGGGTCATGATCTCAGGGTCCTGGGATGTAACTCCCCAGCAGGCTTTCTAGGCAGTGGGGTGTTTTCTTCTTCCTCTGCGCACCCTCCCAATTCTCTCTCTCTCTGTCTCAAATAAGAAAATAAACCAGTAATAGAATAATAATTGATGGTTGATGGTGATAAGTGATACAAAGAAATACAAGAAAGGTAAAAGCCATTGGGGAATGCTGGGATGAAAGTTAATTTTATTTTGTTTTGGGTGGTTATATCTCATTTATGAGATGTTATTTGCACAAAGACCCAGGAAGTGAAGGAGAGTGTTATACAAATATTAAAGGAAAAGATTGCTCTAGGCAGAGCAAGTAAGTATATAGACTTTGTGTGAACAGCTTGTCTGTTACTTTTGAGGAAAAGCAAGGAGGCCAATAAGGAGTTCATAGTGGTGGAGAGAGGAAGAACTTATTGATGTATGACCTTCTAGTACATTGAAACGCCTTCAGTTTTTATTTAATATGAAAGCGGAAGATACCAAAAGTCTTTCAACAGCAGAATAAAATCATATGACTTGATTTTTAGGTTAAATTGCTGTACCAAAATAAATTTGCATGGAGAAAGGAGTGCAGTATGTGTGGAAGTGGGGTTATCAATCAAGTCAATAATTCAGGAACATATGATGGTGTTTTTAGCATGCTGGGTGGTAATAGAAGTGGTGAGGTATGGTTTTCATTGTGTATATATTTTGATGGTGAATATTCTGGTGAACAGGATGGGGTATGTGCAGGACAGACATCAACATTTATTTTACCTGCACAAACAGAAGGGTGGAGTCTTCATTCCCTGATATGGAGAGAACTCTGAGTTCAAATGTTCTTTCTCATTAAATGGCATAGTGATGATGAAGATTTAGTCAGACAGTGAAAGAGAGCAGTAAGCATAGTGTTAAGCGGTAAGACATTATAATACATTTGAACATCAAAAAACGTTGTGTTGGATCATCTGTTTATGTGAGTAAATAAATAAATAAAGCTTCCTGGGGTTCTGATAGAGGTAAAGAAGACTGTATATGATCCAAAGGGGCACGTGCACCAAATGTTTATAGCAGTAATATCCACAATAGCCAAACTATGGAAAGAACCAGGATGTCCATCAACAAATGAATGATATTTGTATATATATATATATATATATATATATATATATATATATACACAATGGAATACTATTCAGCCATCAAAAGAAATGAAATCTTGCCATTTGCGTTGACATGGATGGAACTGGAGGGTATTATGCTTAGCAAAATAAGTCAACCAGAGAAAGGCACTATCATATGATCTCCCTGATATGAGGAAATGGAGGTGCAATGTGGGGGGTTTGGGGAACAGGAAAAGAGTAAATGAAACAAGATGGGATCGGGAGGGAGACAAACCATAAGAGACTCTTAATCTCACAAAACAAACTGAGAGTTGCCGGGGGGGTGGGGAGGTTAGGGAGAGGGTGGTGGGGTTATGAACATTGGGGAGGGTATGTGCTGTGGTGAGTGCTGTGAAGTGTGTAAACCTGGTGATTCACAGACCTGTCCCCCTGGGGCTAATAATACATTATATGTTAATTAAGAAGAAGAAGAAGAAGAAGAAGAAGAAGAAGAAGAAGAAGAAGAAGAAGAAGAAGAAGGAGACTACTATAAATCAAATGCTATGGTTTTCAGCATAGAGTGTGTAATCAGGCATATTTTATTAAAGTAACCAAGTAAAATGATGGTCGAAAATTGGAATAACAGAAAACATAAAAATCAGAGATTTTAAAAAGAGATATGGGACAGTGTAGAGAATATAGTCAATGATATTATAATAGTGTTATATGGTGACAGATGGTGGCTATATTTGTAGTGATCATAGAATAATGTATGGAGATATTGAAAACCTGAAACCAATGTAACACTGAATATCAACTACGCTCAAATAAAAAAATAGTAAAAAGAAAACATTTTAATTTAAAAAGATAAAAAGAGGGACAAGAATTTGAAAAGTGAATTTCAAAAAGAGTAAAGATGAGGCTAAGACATACTCTGAACCTTGAGGAAAACAACATTTTGAAAATTCTTCCCATTTTGAGAAAACTCAAATGAATCAATACCATAAAAGAACCCATTTTAACTGAGAGATGTAATGAATGCTCAAGAAATAATTTTATGACAGGATAATTCTTCCCTATGAAACAGCATACAGAAACCCGGGGAAACACCTGGAAGCCAAATAAACTATACTGAAAATAAGAATTAGGAAAAAGATGAATGATGAAAGATAAGAAAATTAGACCTGCGACAGAGACCTAGTGAAGAGAATTTTTAGCTTGTGGTTTAATGTTTTTGAGGATAATCTAGAGTTCATAACTGCCTTGAGGCAGGCTGGTTGTAGGCAGTTTAGGCATACCCCTAAGAGAAGCCTACTTTGGGCAGGTGGTGTTGAAGGAGGCCATTGGGCTGGACAAAGACAAATACAACCATTTGACTAAAGTGTCTGTGAAGATGTTGAAGTCAGATGCAACAGAGAAAGACCTGTCAAACCTAATCTCAGAAATGGAGATGATGAAGATGATTGGACAGCACAAGGACACCATCAACCTGCTGGGTCCTGCACACAGGATGGTCCTTCGTACACTATCATGGAATATGCCTCCAAAGACAACATACAGTAGTACCTCCAGGCCCAGAGGCCTCCTGACTTGGAGTACTGTTACAATATCAGCCACAATGCAGCAGAGCAACTCTCCTCCAAGGACCTGGTATCCGGTGCCTACCAGGTAGCCTGAGGCATGGAGTACCTTGCCTCCAAGAAGTGCATACACCAAGACCTGGCCACCAGGGAAGTGCTGGTGACAAAGGACAACATGATGAAGATCTCAGACTTCAGCCTTGCCAGAGATATCACCACATCAGTTACTATAAAATGAGAACCAACAGTGGACTGCCTGTGAAGTGGATGGTCCCTAAGGCCATGTTTGACCAGATCTACATCCACCAGAGTGACTTCTGGTCTTTTGGGGTGATCCTGTGCAAAATTTTCACTCTGGAAGCCTCCCATATCCTGGAGTGCCTGTGGAGGTGGTTTTCAAGCTGCTGAAGGAGTCATTTGATGGATAAGCCAATAAGTGCACCAGAGAGTTAGACACAATAATGAGGGGTGGCTGGCATGTGGTACCTTCAAGCTGCTGGTAGAAGACATGGATCATACTGTGGCCTTGACCTCCAACCAGGAGTACCCGGACCTGTCCTTGGCCCTGGAACAATACTGTCTATGCTTTCCCAACACCCAAAGCTCCACCTGCTCCTCAGAGAAGAATTCCACCTTCTCTCATGTGCCGTTGCCCAGGGAGGCCTATCTGCCGTGACACCCAGCCCAGCTTGCCAATGGTGGACTCAAATGACTAGTATCCCTATTACTCCTGTCCAGATTCCGTCATAAGCTGTAACCCTTACCCCCCACCCTCCCTGCAAGACTCACTGCCTTCTCCTTTGTCCCTTTCCTACTGGCAGGAGCCAGCTGCCTACCTGAGGCCTTCACCCCTTGAAGTTCACCTCTCTTCCCCTTCCTCTTCCTCCTCCTTACAACCTGCTCATGAAAGAAAGGAACAGAGAGGCAGGTACTTGCTCGTGGCTACTTCCTTCCCTCCCATATGTTGGACCAAGACCCCTCCCTGTCATCTGGTACTGCCTGGACGTCGAGGGAGTTGGAGATGAGGCATGCCAGTGAAAGCTGTCGGAGCTTTCCTGTTTTGGTTTTGTCTGCTTAGCATAACATGTAAGACTGAGTTCTGGTGGCAGGGACCTAGTCCTTGGGGCTATAGCACTAGCGAGGGGAGGTCAACTGCTCTGGGCCTTGGCTAAGAGCAAGCCCTGCTCCAGAGATATGGTGCCAAGGGCTTATTAATTTTGATACTAATTTGCTTTGCTGACCAAATACCTGGTATCAAAAGATGGGAAGGCAAAGACTGGAAGCAGTGTTGTGACCATGGGGTCCAGCCCCAAACTATGAAGAAGACACAAAGTGTATAAATCTGAGTAAGTATATATTTACACACCTTTTTAAATAGGTTGTTATCAAAGATTTAATCAATGGGTAATATGCTCCTCGTGGCTGGGAAGCATCTGTTGCCATATATTAAAAACAAAGAAAAGAGGTGTCTGGGTGGCTTCCTCCAAGAAGTGTCCCTTCTTTTCAGGTCATGATCCCAGGGTCCTGGGATGGAGCCCCACATCAGGCTCTCTGCTCAGTGGGAAACCTGCTTCTCCTTTTCCCTCTGCCCTGCTTATAGTTCCTCTTCCTGTCTCTCTGTCTGTCAAATAAATAAAATATTTAAAAAAAAAAAAACAAGAAAGAAACAAAATGTTTTTAAAAGGTCTTTTTTTTTTTTAATTTTCTAGGGGTGCCTGGATGACTTAGTTGTTTAAGCAGATGTTTGCCTTTGGCTGAGGTCATGATTGCAGTGTACATGGATCCAGCCCTGCATGGGACTACTTGCACCCCAAGGAGCATGCTTCTTCCTCTCCCTTTGCACATGATTCCCCCTGTTTGTGTGCTTCTCTCTCTCTCTCTTTCTTGCTTTCAATAAATAAAATAAAATTTTTTACTAAATAAATAAATAAATAAATAAATTTCTAAGCCTACTTTCAGTTTAGGTCCCTTAACAAATATTGCTACTGCTTCATTTAAAAAAAAAAAAGATAATTTAGAAAGATGCTTCCAGAGTTAAAAAGCTGTTTTGTTTCTTTGTCGGGATTCAATATAGAAGTGCTTTAAAGAGTAAAAGAAAAAATATGCTATATTAACTCTAATCACACTATAACTTTGGTGGTTATATCAAGATAATGAAAAGTGATTTTAAAGCAAATTTCATTATCAGACATAAAGATCAAGTCAAAATTACAGAAGAGTAAAAGGATGAATTCATCAGGGAGTATAATAATTCTTGACTTTTAATACGTAACAACAGATTTATGGATATATAGGGAAAAACGAAGAACAAAAATCATAACTTCTACCTTGGACGACAAATGGAAAATAATTTCAACACCCTTATTTTAAGATTACATAGACAAATGGTCATCACATTGGTAAGATATGTAAGACTTGAACAAAATGATCAACAACTGGATATGCATGATATTACATTACAGTAACTGAACTAACTGAGGTCAGTCTTTGGTGAATCACAGAAACAAAGGAATCTTTGTTTACAACATACAAGGAGATCTCAGGGAATAAGTTCCAAAGCCTTGACTGTTTGAACAGGAGAGAGATTTTTATTTAGTATTTAAGATGAATACTCAGAAGGGAGAGTTTTATTATCGCGTGTATGGTTGGTCATAAGGTTGTGGATGCATGCACATCCACATATGTATTTGTGCAATATGTATTGCATGTTCACCTGAATGAAACTTGTATTCCACCGAGGGCAGAAACTTCAACGTTAGAATAAAGCAGAGGTAACTGTTGGACAAGGCAAAGGGACTCTGCAGGCTTCAAGAGCAGATATAAACTAGATGGGGTCTTGGGCTCATTTTCTGGGACAAGGAATGCAAGGCCTTGATTGCTTTTGAAATAGCACTAGGGGTTTGCCACTGATTTATTGTCTCAATAGCTTAGGCTATTTCCTGGTCTGGTGGTGACTGTTAGCTTTCCCATTGCCTTGTTCCCTCAAAATCCTTAATGAGTGAGGTTTTTGCATTTCTTTGTAAGAACCTCCCAGGAAGTTTTGGAAGAAGTGTGCTTGGGAGAGTACACAGGTGGGGTATAGATCATTGAAAATAGCTGGGGACAAAAAATGACTTTTCTTATGTCAGGAAAACTATATCTCTTCTTTAATTTTCTGGGAACTTCTAACTCTTTCTTCTGATGTTACCAGCAGGCAACTGAGATATTACTGATTGTTCTCTTGAACCTAAGGAAAAGGAAATGTAGAAAGCAAAAGACAAAACTTTAAAATCTATCCTGCAACTCATCAATTCACTGCAGCCACCTCTCTGTCTTTCCCTTTCTCTTTTTCTTTCTCTTTCTCTCTCACTTTCTTTTTGTTGGCATATATCATGATACAACCACTTTGGAAAATAGTTTCAAAATTTTTTTAAATGAAAAATATGTTGCAGTTACACAAATAGCCATTTTGTTCTAGGCATTTCACCAAGAGAAACAAACCCTATGTTCATACAAGGACTTGTTTATGAATTTCATATCAGCTTTATTTTTAAAAATTGAAAACAGTGGAAATGTTCATCAATGTCCATCAATAGAGCAAAGACAATTGGAGATTCTCAAAGTAATGATGCTGAGAAAAGAAAAGCCAGGCAATGAATAGTATATACTGTGTGATTCCATGACTACAAAAAATCTAGAAAATACAAATTTATATAAAGTCACAGTCATCAAATATATGGTGTGATTTTAGTGCCTTCTTCTGTGCTCCCATAGCTTCCTACACTTGTATCTCCGAGCATTTGTTACACCATGTGAAAATATGAACTCTTTCTCTTTATTCTGTCTTACTAGAATAAGAATCCTTGAAATTTTATGGACATTTGAACTCTCAGTTATTAGCAGAAATTCTATCACACAGTAAGTTTCCAAATATAAAAGCCAGAGTTTTACAATGACTTCTAAGCTTTTACATGATCTAGCCACTCATTTAACCTCTGTGACCTCTTTCCCTGCTACTCTTCAGTCACTCACAGTGGCCTCCTTGCTATTCCTCAGATATGCCAGGCATGATCCAACCTTATGGCCTTCAAGATAGCCAATTCCTTTGTCTGGAGTGACCTTATTGCTGATAGTTCTGCGCAAATTCATCACCTTTCCATACCTTGGTTCAATTGTCAGCTTCATTGTAACTACCCTGATCTTCCTAATAAAAATTTTAACCCCCCATCCCCTGCCTAGCAACCTTGATTTTTCTTACCCTGATCGAATTTTTCTTTTTCCCCATTGTACTCATCCTTTTTGAATGCACTATGCCATTTTTATTAAGGTTCATAGCTTTTAATTGCCTCACCCATTAAAATAAAAGTTCTACAAAGCCAAGTATTTCATTTACCAGTGTAGTCTGAAGTAATATCTGCCATATAATAGTTCAGTAGACAACTGGTAAATTTCAAAATGAATTAATGTTGAGAGTATACTGAATTTCATAAGTCATTTCAATATTTTTTTCCATAAAATAAACTATGTAAAACATACCTTAAATTTACTTTCATCATATTTTATAGCATATAATGGACAACATACATAAGCCTTAAAGAAACAATCCTATAATTAACCATTTCATACCTACTTAAAAACTGCATAATACCACACTCTTAGATCCTCTTTGAATGCTCTAAAATAACCCTTCAAAGGAAATACATTTTTAAAAATTACAGATTTTTTGGCAAATAATGTAATAAAACAAAAGTTTTATTCATCTATGTAGATCAAAATAAATGTTTTTAATAAGCATGAAATTATAACTCTGAATGTGCTAAAATGAAACCACCTGCTAAGGGTGAGAGAACAAAAATAAACATCCTTTTTCCAAATAAGAGGAATTTATTACCTTTGAATCAAAGCATGTGGATTTGTTTTAACTGGCAATAAAGCAATATGGAGACACAAACCATAGAAAGTCATATTTTAGATTTCCAAAAGACTTCGAAGTGAAGAGTATACATTTTTTAATTGCTACATAATGCTACATAATGACAAGATGACAAGTTGTGACAAATAGCATTTTAAAAGCTCTACTCATACTCGAACGGAAGGTGTCATTTCCCATAATTTTATATATGTCTTTAATTTACTATATCTGGATACAACATATTACCAAACAGATGTTCATCAAAGACTAAATCATTTTTAATGGGATATAATAATTTGAACCTACATCTATTAATCATTTTTTTCGATCTAACATTTATAGTCTCGCTAAACATTTTATCAGTTGTTGACAAAATTCAAAATAAATAGGATAAAAAGTCGTGTTTGGAAAAGTAGATTTCTTTTCAAATTGGCATTTAAATGAAAATATTTGCTGATATTTTTAAAACTTTAAATGTAATTATATATATATCTCACCTATCATATGATATAAAATTTTTGGAGAAAATATGACATATTTTTTGATCTTGGTTGAAGGTATTAATAAAGAGCAACTGTTTGTATTTTTTGTATTGTGATATCTTAGTTAATAAACATGAATAACTGGTATAAAATATGTTTTTTTAAAAATTTTATTTATTTACTTGACAGAGATCATAGGAAAGCAGAGAGGCAGCCAGAGAGAGAGGAATGGAAGCATGCTCCCAGCTGAGAAGAGAGCCCACTGTGGGACTCAATCCCAGGAACCTGGAATCATGACCTGAGCCGAAGGCAGAGATTTTAACCCACTGAGCCACCCAGGCGCCCTAAAATATGTTTTTTTTTAATATAGAAGTATAGTTCTTGCCAAAATATGGAACTAGCTGGAACTGAATGCCTCCTTCAAAGTCAGCTCTGGAGAATTATGCAAGTGTAATATGGAACTATTTCAGATATTAACCAAAAACAAAGAAATGATGATAAACTCCTTAAAAGACTCAAAGTTGCCCTTGACTGGTATGTTTCAAGCTCTATTCCAGGTTTGAAGACAGGTTTTAACAGGCCTGTCACTGTAGAAATCTGCTGGATGTTTAGAGGCTATCAGAACTGTACAAAAACCTTGAAGGGGTAAAGACTTGAAAATTCTTTAGAGAGATTAGCTCCCTAAGGCATTATTCCTCCACACATTTTCCTCCAATCAATTAAGACTGATGGATGAGGGGCACCTGAGTGGCTCTCTCATCACGTGGGTGGTGGGTTAAGCCTCTGCCTTCATCTCAAGTCATGGTCTCTGGGTCCTGGGATCCAGCCCCACATCGGGCTCTGCTCAAAAGGAAGCCTGCTTCCCTCCCTGCTTGCCTGCCTCTCTGCTTACTTGTGATCTCTCTCTCACTCTCTTTCTCTCTCTGTGTGTCCAATAAATAAATAAAATCTTTAAAAAAAGGCTGATGGATGATAAATTATGAAAACTGCTCCCTCCAAATGATGCTTCTTCATAAGGATTTAAGAATTTAAAATTGTAAGAATTTAAAATTGAAACTTGATCGCAGGATTTATCTTATAGAATAACATCAAGTGAAGGCAGTTATTATTCTGATGTATTTGTGATTCTGAATTCTTGGCCTCAATAGTAAATTTATTTTTAAATTCTCCCATGGAGTGGTGATTGGCCTTCAGTCTTTCATTGATGTACAACATTGGGTCAAATGAGATGTGTGTGCCCAGAACTATATATAAACTTCTTTGTATTTCACTGGAGATGGCATTTCTGAGTTTTGTTCAATTGAATTTGGACAGATGTTTTATTAGTCACTTCTAGAGTTGGCCCTGGAGAATATCTTCCTTTTTTTCTCTTCCCGATTCTCTGAAAAACCCTGATTAATTCACATTATCACAGTGATATCACAATTCAAGTTTTACCAAACACTATAGCTGCAAAATAGAAGGAAGCTACTCAGAATGGAATACTATTGTGAATGATTGAGAAAGAAAACATTATTATAATTAAGCTACCAGGTTTCAATGTATTTTATTGTTGCTTAGAAAATCCTAGCATACCCAGACTTTACAGAGATTTGATGATCCTAAGAGGAGCTGAACTCATAGACCAAAATAACTATGCACATAAAAAGTACAATTACTTACCAAAAAAGATGATGTGGTTAACTTTATATGGCAATCCAAGTGTTATTGGAACAGGAATTAAAAAAATAGCTTAGGGGCACCTAGGTGGCGCAGTGGATTAAGCCACTGCCTTCAGCTCAGGTCATGATCTCAGGGTCCTGAGATCAAGTCCCGCATCAGGCTCTCTGCTCAGCAGGTAGCCTGCTTCCCTTCCTCTCTCTCTGCCCGCCTCTCTGTCTACTTGTGATCTCTCACTGTCAAATAAATAAATAAAATATTTTTAAAAATAGCTTAAAAGTATATGACAAAATAATGATATACATATACAAGGAAAAGAAAGATACTATACTGTGAATATAAATTAAGTGAAAATTGTAGAAATAAAGAATACAATAAATGGAGACTAAGATGAATATAGCTGTAAAATAAATAAATGAGTTGGGAAAAACAAACAAACACATTAATGACTTCTGCCCAAATACAGCAGAAGAGAAAAAAAAATAAAGAAAATATTTAAATAAGTACTGAGATAAATTTTGGAGAATTAAAGATAAAAGATACCAGACTTAAAATGATGCCAAACATGAGATATCAGAAACAAAACAAAACAAAAACTACACACACTAAAAAGCACTCGTATACATTATGGTGAGTTTTAAGAATATCAAAAACAGAGAAGAGCATAAATGATGCCCAAGAGAAGAACAGATCACCTAAAATGTACAAGAATAATACCGACAGCACAATTCTCAATAGTAATAGCATATAAAGAGACAGCTGGTTGTTTGTATAGATGGAAAAGATATTTGAAACTAGGTATTATACATCAATCCAAATTATTGATTAAATTTGAGAGCACAGTAAAATACAATGAAGCATGTTAGGTCTTAGAACATTTATCACACAGAGACACACATTTTGGAAAACTTCCTCGGAAGACAGCTCAATTTAGATCGAGAAAACAGAATTATGTACTCAAAGGCACATTTTGAAGGAAGGATTGAATATAGTCTGCACTGCAAATATTCTTTAATCGTATGTTCTGAATTTCCTAAATTTAAGAAGTATTTGTTCAAATATTTACCTTTAAATAAATCCTAGGAGACTTTTTCTTGGATTCTGGAAAATCAGTCCATTTGGATACAAATCTTTTTGTCACTGATGGAAATTTTGATAGCCCTTAACTGTGGAATGCCTAATGTATTGTTACAGCAATTGTGATTTGCCAATACATGGGTGATGTGTGTGTGTTGTGTGTGTTTATTTTTATTTTTGATGGTTTAACTCTTCTATGAGATTTTTAAGTAGACATGATTTTAATAAATTATGATTTGTTGAAATTTATCTGAGGTTATATATAATAAAATGAAATTTGTGTGAACTAAAGAAGTGCATCTCCATTTTTATTTTATTTTATTTTATTTTATTTTATTTTTTTTTTTAATTTAATTTTTTATTTTTTATAAACATATATTTTTATCCCCAGGGGTACAGGTCTGTGAATCACCAGGTTTACACACTTCACAGCACTCACCAAAGCACATACCCTCCCCAATGTCCATAATCCCACCCCCTTCTCCCAAACCCCCTCCCCCCAGCAACCCTCAGTTTGTTTTGTGAGATTAAGAGTCACTTAAGGTTTGTCTCCCTCCCAATCCCATCTTGCTTCATTTATTCTTCTCCTACCCACTTAAGCCTCCATGTTGCATCACCACTTCCTCATATCAGGGAGATCATATGATAGTTGTCTTTCTCTGCTTGACTTATTTCGCTAAGCATGATACGCTCTAGTTCCATCCATGTTGTCGCAAATGGCAAGATTTCATTTCTTTTGATGGCTGCATAGTATTCCATTGTGTATATATACCACATCTTCTTGATCCATTCATCTGTGGATGGACATCTAGGTTCTTTCCATAGTTTGGCTATTGTGGACATCGCTGCTATAAACATTCGGGTGCATGTGCCCCTTTGGATCACTACATTTGTATCTTTAGGGTAAATACCCAATAGTGCAATTGCTGGGTCATAGGGCAGTTCTATTTTCAACATTTAGAGGAACCTCCATGCTGTTTTCCAGAGTGGCTGTTGGTGGGAATCCATTTTTTTTGTTTTAAGAGTAGACTGGTCTTTAAAAATTGTCCAAAGAAGTACATTATATTCATTATTAAATTTGATAATATACAATAAAGTATTTATGGTCATATTGGACCATATCAAATTCTACTATTAATTCATATTAATAATTACCATAAGAGGAAAAAGAGATATTTTTCAAAATAAAAATAAGCGTATTTTTCAGAATATGATATAGTGTTATTCACTGAACTGAGGGAACAAATGTCAAAGACTAACACAGTTTACAGAATGTTTTAACATAAATTGAAATTTAAATCTGACCAAATTTCACAGTTTTAAGTAAAATGATAGCACTTTATATCCTTGAAAAGTGGTAAGTGACCCAAAACATGGCTTAGAAAAACAAATTTAACACTACACTAGTCTGAGATGGTTAAGTTATGGTACAACTTGCCATTGTGTATCATCAAATGGTATATTTTTTTCTTTTGGGCTTGTCATTATATTTTATTTTAGCCATTCTGGTAAGTGTGTAGTGATATCTCAGTGTCATTTTAATTGCATTTCCTTGATGTCTAATTATGTCAAAATATATTACTTTGATGTTTAATGCTCTGAGCTTTCTCAGTTCAAGACCATGAAGCCACTTAGGGAAAATACAGTTGCAGAGGCACTCATAGACCAACTCTTATTTCGAAATAAGAAGAAACATTACTACCCATTCCAACAAAAAATAGATTTGTTATGCAGCAGGGATTTTATAAATTACCTGACACAACTTATATAGTAAGATGAAATGGGACAGGCGGCTTCTTGCAGCTATATACAACATCATTTTAATTTCAATTTTCAGTATAATTTTTCCAAGGTATACACAGAATATATATTTAATGTAAATTGTGAACATTTTAAACTCTGTATATGGAAATTAGTCAATTTTAAGTTTATAACAATCAAAATTAACGGAAGTTTATTTTAAATTAGTTAGCTTTCTCTGCATTGCAAGACAGAATAATCTAGAATTGGTAAGAAAAAAGTAATCTCTGTAAAATTACCGGGGGTGCATTATAAAGTGTTCGGTAACTGATCAAACTCACAATTTGGATTGAATGGCAAGTGATTTTTAAAATCTGGAACTCATTGTCAATTTTTTTTTCTTCATTGTGTCTTAATAAATTACTGTGTTCATTTGCATGGAAGTGAAGAAAAATGCATGACATTTCATCTCAACACTAACACCTTTAACTGGCAACTCTGAATGTACTTTACAGCAGTGTAACAAAGTAAAGATCAATGATGTTTCATGAAATATCTGTTATAATTCTCAAGGAGATAGGGAGTTTGTGCAAAAATGCAAATCACTTTGCGACTAAACACATTGTTTATTTCAGCTAATTTTAAGAAAATATGCTGAGAATCTCTCAAAAAAGGAAGCAATGATTTAAGTTTGCCTTCATAATCCTTATCTAATCCTGAACCAACAGCACATAGTTCAAAGAGCAACTAATTTGAGTAGCTCCAATTTACACATTTCCTAACAATGCTTAATTTAGTGGAATTTCTGTCCAATTATGTTAATTTGATGTAATGAAAGACAAAAGTTCAAAAAGATCATCCTTAATTTATATAGATGCCAAACTCTGCATTTTCTGAATGACGCCCAGGAACGTATTTTCAAAAACAAACAAACAATGCCAGAACCACTATTAGGTCATCTCTAGGCAGAAAGTAACTCAGAGCTTACATTACTCTCTCCCTGAAAGTATACTGTAGGCACTGAAACTACTACCCTGAGTCTGTGCTACCAAATTCCTTAAGATAGAAAGTTTTAAAACCTGTCTGTGTGGGAGTATTTCATTTACAGATAGAGATTTGGTTGTTTATACATTTTCATACTTGATTTTTAGGGTGTAATAAGTATGTTTTAAAATTCATGGTGGTTTTGAATACTGTTGGATAATTGAGCTAAAATGGTATATCCATTCCTCCTAGGAAACAGAAAATATAGAAAGGTAGTGCTTTTCAAATATGACATCTTTGAGTCATTGCAGTTTCATATAAATGCAATAGGAAAAGTGTCATTCATGTTTATGATATTTTCTATAAATAAATTAGAATGTACTGGAGGCCTGATATAAAGTGGGATGCCTAAACTTCAGTAAGATCTTGTTTTCAATTCAAAATAAATTTTATTTTTTATTTTTTTATAATGTCCCTCAATTTCAGATAAGCATCCCCATAAGGTCCACTCCGTTTTTTTTAAGATTTTATTTATTTTATTTGACAGATAGAGATCACAAATAAGCAGAGAGGCAGGCAGAGAGAGAGGGAAGAGGAAGCAGGCTCCCTGCTAGGCAGAGAGCCCGATGCGGGGCTCGATCCCAGGACCCTGGGATCATGACCTGAGCCAAAGGCAGAGGCTTTAACCCACTGAGCCACCCAGGCGCCCCCAAAATAAATTTTAAATTGAATTATGCACCTCTAAGTTCAGAGACAATAAACATCAACCAACACAATTAATAAGTTCTATTTCTTGAAATTTCGGGAACATTGATAGTCTCATCTCCTGGAAGAACAACAGCTAAAATTTTTGGTCATGGATTCCTGCTAAAATATCACTTTCCCAAAGAAAATTAATGTTGTGAATTTTCATTGATTGTTATTGATCATGAAGAATATAACAACCACGATAAAAAGAGTAGGAGAAACATGATATCTCATCTGTAAGAGCATGTGGAAAGTAGCAAATGCTAATAAAAATAACTATCATTATTTCCTAAGTTAACATAATATAACAGAACAAAAATATTTCAAAACAATGTTTTCTTTTTTTTTAAGATTTTATTTCTTTATTTGACAGAGAGAGATCACAAGTAGGCAGAGAGGCAGGCAGAGAGAGAGGACGAAGCAGGCACCCTGCTGAGCAGAGAGCCCAATGTGGGACTCAATCCCAGGACTCTGAGATTATGACCTGAGCCGAAGGCAGCGGCTTAACCCACTGAGCCACCCAGGCGCCCCCATAACAATATTTTCTAGGCTCATTCTGATAACTCTTTTCTAAATTCAAATTTAAAGGTTGAGGCATGTGATATATATTACACAAAAAACATCCCAAGGCATTCATTAAAAAAAAAACTCTTAATAAAGAACAAATCCAAAGGAATTTCTTTTCTAATTTAATTAACAAATTATGAATCGACTTACCTATTTCATCACAGTGTATCAGGCACCAATAATATTTTTTAATCGTCACACCTGATGCAATAGTTACCATCTTTCAGACATACTGATCATGAACAAGCAAATAAACAAGAGCACCGTAGCTTAAGATCTACCTGCATAAATATAGGCTACTTCAGACAATCTCTTCACCACAACATAGCAATGAATAGAAATCATACATGCTCTGTATGGACATACAGATGAGATAGAAGGTGATGATGTTAATATATGCAGAATCTTTATTAATTACATTGTAAACCATAATATGGAAAAACAGAATACAATTTTAGAAATACCCAGGTCACCATCATTGTTTTATTTTTATATGTGTAGATAAGGAGTTTAATAAACAATCCATGACTATTCAACTCCTTATATTTTGAAAATTTTAGCAAAAGTAACAAACCTAGCACCTAGAAAATTGTACCTATCTACAACATACAGCTTTGCCAGCATGGTAGAGGAAAAGCAAAACAAAATAAGTAAGAAAAGTTTAACATTTCACAAGAGATTTGCTTTTATTTTTTTATTTTTTAATTTTTATTTTTCATTTATTATTTACTTCTATTTTCTACTTTATTTTAATGAAAATGTCATGACCATAACATAAGAGCAGAATTAAACCAACATGAGAAATTATTTTTTCATAAGTTAAAATAAACTAGCTTGGTGATTAATTCAAAATTATATTACAAACTTCAGTGTTCTTGTAGTAAGTATCACTGCATAAACAAATGAGTCAGGAGTCATAAACTAATGATGATTCTAAATGTTATTTAGAGAGACATTCTGTTCAAATATTCTACACAAGGCAAAGTGGATCCAAGTAATCTGTAGGCAAAATAAGATTTTAGAGAAGTATATATTTCCAACAGTATTTATAAAATATTACCTTTATGTAAGGCATCATCCTGGACTTTGTGGAAAACACACAAAGGAGTAAGAAGTGGCCCTTCAAGAAACATATACAATATCAAGGTTTAACATGAAGCAGCATGTCTTCTCTAAGTAAAAAAAACATTGTACCAACTGACTTTACTGAAACTTTATATTTATTGCTCTCATTTTAGGTCATAGTGTCCTTCTGCATGCAGGCTGCTATAACGGACATGATATAGACTTAATAGCTTATAAAGAACAGGAATTTATTTCTCACAGTTCTAGAACGGAGAAGTTCAAGATTAAGGAATGGGCAGATCCAGGGAGAGCCCACTTCCTCATAGATGGCTATCTTCTCACTGTAAACGTACATGATGAATGAAGCAAGAGAACTCTCTGGGGTCTCCTTTAAAAGGACTGTAATCCCACTTATGACCTAATCACCTCCCAAAGGCCCCTATGTTTTAATACTAGCACTTACAGAGTTAGATTTCATAATATGATTTTGGAAGACATAAACATTCACACCATAGTATATATAAACAAAAAAAGACACAAAAACAACAAACAAAAAAATTATTTTAACTACCTATTATTTTCAACTACATAAACTTTAAATTTGTTTCTATATAATATTAAATAACTCATTTGAGTGATTCACTTATATCCAATGCATCTGAGTGCAATTAAATTTGCTTACCCAGCATATCCAGAAGCATATTTCTTCAGACTATCCCATTCCCCACCTTACAGGATTTACCACAATTAGAAGACAGGGGATAGAGGATAGATAGATAGATGTATACATAAACACACTTGTACATACACATATGCATATTTTTTCCTGTTAATGATACTCATGCAAATAAAATTTAAGCTCAAGGAAACCTGTCTTGTGTGTTACTTAATATCCAGTTTTTAGTCAACATCCAGAAACAAATAATCCAATAAAAACATGGATAGAAGACATGAACAAGTGTTTCCCCAAAGAACACATTCAAATGTTCAGTAGATACATGAAAAGATGGCCATCATCATGTATCATCAGGAAATTGCAAAGCAAAACTAGAAAGAGGTACCACCTCACACCTGTCAGAATGGCTAAAATCAACACTACAAGAAACAAAAGGTGTTGGAGAGGATGTGAAAAAGTAACACTTGTGGGGGCTGCCTGGGTGGCTCAGTGGGTTAAGCCTCTGCCTTCAGCTCAGGTCATGATCTCAGGGTCCTGGGATCAAGTCCCACATCGGGCTCTCTGCCAGGCATGGAGCCTGCTCCCTCCTCTCTCTCTCTCTACTTGTGATCTCTCTCTGTCAAATGAATAAAATCTTTAAAAAAAAAGAAAAAGTAACAATTGTGAACTGTTGGTGGTGATGCAAACTGATACAGCCATATTTGAAAACAGTATGGAATTTCCATAAAATTTAAAAATAGAAGTCCTTTGTGATCCAACAAACCTGTTGGTGTGTATTTACCCAATGAATATAAGAAAACTTTTTCAAAGGGATGCTAGCACCCCTATGTTTATAGCAGCATTATTTATAAAGCTAAGATATGGAAAGCGCCCAAGTATCCATCAATTGATGAATAAATAAAGAATAAGTGGTATGTATATACAATGGAATATTATTCTGCCATAAAAAAGACTGAAATCTTGCCATTTGCAATAACATGGTTGGAACTAGACAGTATAATGCTAAAAGTGAGTCAGAGAAAGACAAATACCTTTACTCATATATGGAATAAAAGAAACAAAACAAACAAGCAAAGGGGAAATAATAAGACATAGAAAGAGAAACAAAGCAAGAAACAGACATTTCATTACAGAGAACAAACTGATGGTTACTTGACGGTATCTGAAAGGAGTGATGGATTAAATAAGTGATGGGGGTTAATTAGAGCACTTGTCATGATGAGCACTGAGTGCTATATGTTATATTGTACACATGAAACTAATACAAACATATATGTTAACTAACTGGATTTCAAATGAAAATTTTTTAAAATCCCAGTTTTTAGCTCACATTCTGGCTTACAAAAGGGATTTAGTCAGGAATTTGGAGATTAGTTATTGAACAAAAAAGGGGTGAACAGGCAGTTGTTAGATAAAATTACTATCCTTTCTGGCATTATCTTATACCTTTTATCTAGAAGTATTTTTAGCACTTTAGACTCTTCCTATTTTATTTTGAATCATTAAAAAAAATTTCGTCAAAGGACCTTACACTCCATCCAATTTGAGCAACAGTGTGAGAGAGGAAATGGTGTCCAGGAGAAAAAAAAAAAAAAGATGAAACTACTTTTGTTTACTAGTGAATGCATAGTTCTTCCACAGAAGAAGCTCTAAATGGTCATGGCTCCAGCTTTATATGTGTTCAGTCATATGTTCAGAAGTAGGTAACACTATCAAAAAATATAAAGCATCTGAGATTATTTTCCCTTATTTGAAAGCTGGTGTATGAGTCTGCCGTAGTTTCTTGGGTGTTGATAGAAGACGCAGACTCATGGTTCAGAAGTAATATAGTTTATTATTCACAGCAATAGAGGTAGCCAGAATATTAACAGTATTTGTGTGTGTGTGTGTGTGTGTGTTTGTGTGTGTGTGTGTGTGTGTGTGTGTGTGTGTGTGTGTAGGGATGGGAGTTATATATCAGTTCTGAGCCTCAGTTCCCACAAGAAGAATCAAAACAGAGGCAGAAAATATTTGCAAACACAACAGGTTAAGTTAAAAAAAAAAGATACTATTTCTGTCTTCCAAGTCTATTCAATACAACCATCTTCAAAGGATGGCCTAGAACAAATAATAAATGCAGAAATGTAAGCAACCAATTGAAAAGTGTCTCCCAAGAATCACACTTTGAGAGTCTTCATTTGACAAAAATACTATAGGGTATTACATGGATCAGGTGCATTGAATACTGGAAGGATAAATTACAAGGGACCAAATATTTTTAAGCAGTTCTGGCATCCAGTAGAGTTCAAATAGGTTTTATAAGATTGAGGAAAGAAGCCATCAAAACCTGGGCCCAGGGGCACCTGGGTAGCTCAGTGGGTTAAGCCTCTGCCTTTGGCTCAGGCCATGATCTCAGAGCCCTGGGATCGAGCTTTGCATCAGGCTCTCTGTTCAGCAGGGAGCCTGCTTCCCTCCCCCCCCCCCCGCTATTTGCCTACTTGTGGTCTCTGTCTGTCAAATAAATAAATAAAATCTTAAAACAAAACAAAACAAAACAAATACCCTGGGCCCAATTTTCCCAAAATTATGATGCTGATTCTAGTCTCTATGATGTTATCCCTTGAAGACAATGTCTCTAATTGAGTTGAATTAGTTTAATAAAGAGCATACCCCCGGGGCACCTGGGTGGCTCAGCAGGTTGGACATCTGCCTTCGGCTCGGGTCATGATCCCGGGGTCCTGGGTTCGAGCCCCATATCAGGCTTCCTGCTCAGTGGGGAGCCTGCTTCTCCCTCTCCATTTCCCTCATCCTTGTGTTCCCTCTCTTGCTACCTTTCTCTGTCATAAATAAATAAAATCTTTAAAAAAAAAAAAGAGCATACCCCCATTTGTTGTAGGAGATGAACAATATGCAAGAGGCAAAATGCCACATGGAAGCCACCTGGTCTTCAGTGGAACATAGAATCAGTTCCTTTGGGATGAATTTGTTCCACATTTGACTTCCCACTTAAGGGAAAATAAGAGTGCCTTCTAATAGATTCTAAATAGGAAATGACAACGGAAGCTTATACAAGATTATAAAATGGGAAATTTCATTTAGATAAGCAATCATTTCAAAGTCATCTTCTTAATATTACAGACTCTTCACATAATCATAATTTTATTTTGGTATTATATGGTAATTTCAAATATAGTAAATATAAAGAATTTACCTCTGTAATTATAGCGAGTCTGGTCGTAGTTTAATGGCAACAAAACTTCAATTTAGAAGTATGGTCTACCAATTATTAATACATTTGGAAATGGTGTGTCATCTTCACTCCACTTGTCTCACTAAAACAGTGAGCCAAAAAAAGTAGGTCCAAGCTATTTACTATGGTCAAAATGGGTTGCTTTTGCACTTGGTAAAGAAGCAGTCATATTTTGGAAGAAGAAACTGAGGCTATTAATATTTTCAACTTATTTTCAGAAAAGGAAAGAGGGCGCCTGGGTGGCTCAGTGGGTTAAGCCACTGCCTTTGGCTCAGGTCATGATCTCAGGATCCTGGGATCGAGTCCCATATCGGGCTCTCTGCTCAGCAGGGGCCTGCTTCCCTTCCTCTCTATCTGCCAGCCTCTGTCTACTTGTGTTCTCTGTCTGTCAAATAAATAAATAAAATCTTAAAAAAAAAAAAAAGAAAAGGAAAGAAAGGATAATCTAACCTAAAGCCAAAATCTTACACAAGGTGGCAGGAGAATGATCTTTTCACAGATAAAGGGTTTTTCAACTTAGCCATGTTAGGAGGAAGAAGAGATGAGACATTGTGGACTTGACTAGCGTTTGTACACTGTTCAAAAAGTTTTCAAAATAATGTGTATTATTTTTCTTCTTTTAGTTGAGACAAAAAAAAAACAAACAAGCCAAAAAAAAAAACACTAAATGAGCTTACTCTCAAAAGGAGGTAAACAAGAAACTAGCAAATATTGAGTGTTAGGTATTGTCCCCCTCCTTTTTTTTTTTTAATTATGTTATGTTAGTTACCATACAATACATCATTAGTTTTTGAAGTAGTGTTCCATGATTCATTGTTTGTATAAAACACCCAGTGCCCCATGCAATATGTGCCCTCCTTAATACCCATCACCAGGCTCACCCATCCCCACATCCTTCTCATCTTTAAAACCCTCAGTTTGTTTCTTGGAGTCCATAGTTTTTCATGTTTCATTTCCCCCACCAATCCCCCCACTTCATTTTTCCTTTCCTTCTCCTAATGTCCTCCATGCTATTCCTTAGGTTCCACAAATAAGTGAAACCATATGATGATTGACTTTCTCTGCTTGACTTATTTCACTTAACATAATCTCTTCCAGTCCCATCCATGTTGATGCAAAAGTTGGGTATTCATCCTTTCTGATGGCTGAGTGATATTCCATTGTATCCTTGGATCACATCTTCTTTATCCGTTTGTCTGTTGTAGGGGATCTTGGCTCTTTCAACAGAATGGCTATAGTGGACATTGCTGCTATGAACACTGGGGTGCATATGGCCCTTCTTTCCAGTAAAATAGAGCTAGCCTATGACCCAGCGATTGCACTACTGAGTATTGACCTCAAAGATACAGATGTAGTGAAAAGAATTAGATATTGTTAAAGCACAAATGCAGGGGATAGAAGTTATGGTACAGAAGAGGGAAGGGCAACCATATGGCAGAGTAGAATAAAGTAGCTCAGGAAGAAATTAGTCATATCCAGATATTGTAAGGCATGTGGGGTTGGCAGGGAGAGCATGAGAAATCATGAGAGAAGAGAGAGAAAATGGACCAGGCAGGAGAGGTTTATAACATTTTAACATCTAAGGTAAGCATATGCAAAGCAGAATAGGGAAAGAAATAAAAGTTTTTATAAGACTCAATACATGAGGAATAACGTGGAGGACACTGGGAGATGGAGAGAAGTGTGCTGGGGGAAATCGGAGGGAGAGACAAACCATGAGAGACTGTGGACTCTGAGAAACAAACTGAGGGTTTTGAAGAGGAGGGTGGCAGGTGGTTGGGTGAGCCCAGTGGTGGGTATTAAGGAGGGAATTTATTACATGAAGCACTGGGTGTGGTGCATAAACAATGAATTTTGGATCCCTGAAAATAAACTAAAAGAAAAAAAAGACTGACTACAGACATGGACCTCAGTGTAACACAGATATGGAACTCACTGTAATACCAGCCACTTCCCACCGACACACACAGACTATGATAATAATAAATAATAATGCAATTAAGAAAATTTCCTGCCAAATAATTTTTCCTCTTTTTTATTTTTATGATTATTATTTTTATTTTATTTTTAAAGTTTTTATTTAAATTGTAGTTAGTTAAAATAAGGTTAATATTAGTTTCAGGTGTACAATATAGTGATCAACACTGCCATACAATGGCTTAAATAAAAAAATGAAAAAAAAATTTTTTTAAAGATTTTATTTTTAAATGAAACCTCTACACCCAAGGTGGATTTCAAACGTACAACCCCAAGATAAAGATTTACATATTTTACTGACTGTTCCAGCCAGGCACCCCAACAAATAAAAATTTTATAAAATTGTTGAGTTTGTGGGAGTCTCATTTGCTTAGTCAGTTAAGTGTCTGCCTTTGGCTCAGATCAGGATCTCTAGAGTCCTGGGATCAAGCCCCATATTGCTCATGCTCTTTCTCTCTCTCTCTCTGGCTTTTAAATAAATAAATAAAATATTTTTTAAAAAATTGTTGAGTTTGTTTAACTAGTTTTAAACTAGTAGACAGAGATGAAGATAAAGTATGATGTCATGGCACGGAAAAATACAACTTACACGTTTTTAAAAAAAATGTGCAATGCAAGTTACCTCACTTCTTTTATCACCACACTGGGACTTTCCCTACTGAGTTGTTGTAATGTAAGGACCTATTTTATATTTTTATATTTTAGCAAGAGGCTTTCATTGAGGTTAACCCTTAAACTGTCCTTGTTCCCCTTCCCCCAGGGGATTCACTTAAAAACAAGTCCTGGAAATCAGCTCCAGGTAACAAAGCCCATATACAAGGGTGGGTCAGGCCAGGTGGAGACATCAATCAGCGGGAGGGGGGCGGTGTTTGCATATTGTCTCCCTAGATACTAAGGAGTATGCCCCACTCCTCCGCCCTTTGGGAAACTTTTTTGCACCAATCCTAATCAAGGTGTAATAGGCTGGGTCAAATGTCTATACTAGGGTAAATTGAACCTCAATTGGTCATCTAGCCTCACTGTGGAGTTTCCTGTGTGTGTTAAAATCTCATTGGTCACCTGTGCGTGGCCAGGCCTGACTGCATGGCCTTTGCCCTTAAAAGCTAGACTGTGAAACAGCAAAGGGTTGCCTTCTCTCATAAGAGGTGTGGCCCCGAACGTTCGGTTAGATTCTTGATGCTTGGCATGAAATAAAGCTTTGCTTGACCTTTGCTTTACATCAGTCTCGCTCCTTTAATCATAGACCCATTATTGGGGCATAACAGTATTAATCTTAAAGTTATAAGTCCACAATGCATCCATCATCCATTCTACCCCTTAACATTCCCCTTTGGACAGACCCATGATCTAGAACAAGCCTTATTTTATAGTGCCTTGTAGGAGATTTTTGCTGCTGCCTAAATTGCCTACTTTCCTCTCACCATTACCACGGAAATTGGGTCCACTGAAACAAAGGGGTAGTGTAAGAAATTAAGACTTCCATAAATCTCTTTAAATAATAAAGTATAAGATAGTGATACCTTTTTTTCTGCCACATAACCAATTCTTGCAAGAATAAGGTCATATAAAAGAATTTACAACACATGCTAGCATTATCCTACTGGACCCAGACCATTTGTATGTTTCTCTGTCTCTCAGAAATGTAGTTATTTACATGACTGAAACCTAAAAATTGTTTGATATGACTACTAATATCACCTACATTATTTTAAAGCCTGTTTAAGGCTTCTGTAATACATAGGCTTTGTAAACACTTATTAAGCATCTTGTATATATCCAACACTTTAAAAATCTCTGCTTAAAAAAAACAAACTCTACCTCAATGGAACTTTGAGTCTGAAAAAGATACAGGCAATATACAAGGCAACAGATAGAATAATTACATATTTGATTATATACTCTGAGGATGTCACCTTAAATTGATATGAAAACGATCAGAAGGATCTGGATTTGTCAAAATTTTTTGCCTTAAAAAGAAATTGATATTTAGGGAAAGTTGTTTCTGAAAGAGGTCCTGTGTCAACCAAAAATGTTAAACCATGATCTCGCTAAATTTTCCAGTTGTGATCATTGCTTTGTTTAGCTGTCTTCTATTAAGACTGAATTTAGTAATTCAGTCTCAGATTTCAGTAAGTCTTTTTTTTTAAGATTTTATTTATTTATTAGAGAGAGAGAGGGAGGGGCAGAGGGAGAGGAAGAACCAGACTCCTTGCTGAGCAGGCAGCTGATGCAGGACTGGATCCTAGTACCCTGGCATCATGACCTAAGCTAAAGGAAGACACTTAACCAACTGAGCCACCCAGGCACTCTAGACTGTAAACTTCTTAAAGGTAAAAAAGTTTATTCTTCTAGTAGTTCCACAGACATTTCTAACATCCATAAGAAAGCATGTACTGATGTAAAATGCCAGCAAATCAAATTATTTAAAAAAGAAAGAAAGAAAGAAAAGATATATCTGGATAAAGAGAAAAACAGAAAATCTAATAATACATTGAATTATTAGAGCAAAGAGTGGAGAAAGAGAAAATAAATATGAAATAGAGATTTCCACTAAAAGAAAAAAATTGAAAAAGGCAGGAGATTTAGAAAATTATTATGACAGACTTGAGAAAAAAATAAAATAGGAATTTTTAGAAAATAGCAATGAATGAAAAGGTCAATTGTTCCTACCTCTATAATATTAGCTGTTTGTTGTTGTTGTTGTTGCTAATTTACCTATTTAAGCTAATAAACAAAGAAAGGTTTCATTTAGGGATGAGGTTTCTCTCTCTCTATATATATTTTTTCCATTTAGGGATAAGGTATATATATATATACGTAGATATATATGTATATATATCTATATATATATATTTTTTAATTTTAATTGTTAGAAAATGTGTCACAGAAAGTGTTTAAACTTTAAGATACAGATGCAACATGTAATGAACTGCATTGTTTGAACGTCTAATTTGTAAATGCTGTTAGAGGAAACTTGGTGGAAATGTTCTTATGTGATTGTGTTTCTGGAACTAAGTATATTTATTAATAAAGAATAGTTTAAAATTATGAAATGACCAGGAGTGGACAATTTTCCTAATCCTATCAGCTCTTTGCAGCTCTTTTATTAGCCCCCTTCAGGAATATCAGCTTTTTTATCTAATTAAATTTTATATTAATGTGCTTTTGACTTTTGGCCTTTCTCTTCCTTCTGCTCTTTTTTTCCCCTAAATTACATGTTTCTGTTTAACAGCTACTATCAATTCTTTGATATGAATTCTCAACATCAATTTACTAACTCCAGAGATGAAGGAGCATCAATATTTAGAAGCGAAGAATACAAAGCCTTGGGCATCTGGATGGCTCAGTCAGTTAAGCATCTGCCTTCGACTCAGGTGGTGATCCCAAGGTCGTGGGATGGAACCCCAGGTTGAACTTTCTACTCAGCTGGGAGCCTACTTCTCCCTCTCCTTCTGCCTGCAGCTCCCTTTGCTTGCGTTCTCCCTCTCTTTGTCAACTAAATAAAATAAAATAAAATAAAATAAAATAATGTAAATAATACATTTATTTATTTATTAAAATGCAATTATTACACAATACATAATGTATTGCATAATTATAATAATGATTCAATAATTTATTAAATATTTATATTAAATATATCAATTTAATTAAATAAATATTTTTAGAATTTAAAATATTTCAAATTTAGATTATTAAATATTAAATCATTAATTTAATAAATAAATATCTAAACATAATTAAATAAATTAATTAATTTATTAAAATGAATAAAATAATGTTGTCATTATCTGAGCATGTATTTTTAAATAGTCTAAAAAAAAATCTAATAAAGTCTAAATACATTGAGTTCACATATTTATACAAGTTAACCCAGACACTCAACCCACAGTTTCAAAACTTTTGTTTTTATCTACTACTCAAAATACGATTTTAATGTATTTATTTGTAACTTTGACATAGCAAGGAAACTTGGAGGAAAAGGAGACATTTGCTTTTAATATTTGAAAATTATTTTGTTGATTTAAAAAAAAATAAAAACCTTAACACGTGAGCATTTCTTCTTAAATAACACTGTGAAGTTTCTGAGTCGCATTCTATTAAAAGTGCTGATAAAATGGCCTCAGTTACTCATTTAAATTATTAGCTGAATGGGTAACAAATGAAGTAGAGAGCTTTTTAATTATTTATGAATGTATTGCTTGTGGATGGAGTGCCACATAGAGTTACCTCTCTTTTTGGCTTTGTTTTATGAGCAGCAGTGGAATCTATGAATGAGATTAAACATAAGGACATTCACAGAAATTCTTAATGAACTTCTGGGGAAGGGCAATTAGTGCAAGGAAAAACTGCAGCATGACTAATTACAAATTTCAAGTGGTCATCGCTTAATTATAGAAGCTTTTAAGTTCAAGTAATATATCTTTTTTATGAGCCTATCATATTGTATTAATTACCACAAACTGCACTCTTGAACAATTATCTTTTCACATATTTCTTATTCTTAGTACTTAAAATTACCCTTATGATTGATAAGTAAATGGATTTTAGTGACAATGCATTTATTTAAATAAATAAATAATGCTGTTTATATATATAAAAACAATTGAATATGTGTATGTGTTCAATGAATTTTTTTTCAAATTAACATCTTAATTCTACCACATTAGTTACAAATAAATATAGACTTTATAGATTCATCAAATATTTTATTCTCAAATTTATATGTCCTTTGTGAAGTAAATGAAACTGTATATATTAAATATAATCCTATCACATGTAACAGTTACTAGTGCATCCCAGGACATACATAGGTCAGGTCCTACTCAAGGCATCACGGATAACTGGATTTAACTTTCTATCCTAGGAGTCTTCTGTATATTTCTGTGGCTTTTATACTACAATCAGGAGGAAGAATTCTTTTGCTAAAAGCTTCCAAATGACTATGCGAGTAGATTATTTGGAGACTAGTGATATAATATTATTGTTTAATATGTGAAGCATGATAAAATAAAATGCTATTGCCATATTTAATTTGTTCAGTAAAGCATTCATTTAGTTATCAAGCATTCATTTTCTTTTTTAAAAGATTTTATTTATTTATTTGACAGACAGAGATCACGAGTAGACAGAGAGGCAGGCAGAGAGTAAGGAAGGGAAGCAGAGTACCTGCTGAGCAGAGAGCCTGTTGTGGGGCTCTATCCCAGGACTCTGGGATCATGACCTGAGCAGAAGGCAGAGGCTTTAATGCACTGAGCCACCCAAGAGCCCCAAGCATTCATTTTCTTTATACAGAAGAGATAGAACAATATTATATAGTAGAAAATACAGTAAATAATCTAGAAACCTTGATCATTTTGTTTTGGCAATTTTAGAACATAAAATTAGCTAAAGCTCAAGTGCAAGTTATATTTGTATCATAGGAGGAAAAGTTAATTAAAAGTTTGTTTATTACCATAGTTTAACACTTCAACAAAATGATAACGAGTCCAAAATCATTGAATATATAAAGTATACAATAAAAACAATAATCTTGAGTGTATGTGACTCACTGTAGGTATTGATAGGCTAGAAATCAAAGGGAAAGTATCTATAGGGTTTGTTCAGTTCCATGCTCATCAGATTAATAGGCTTTCTTATATTGCTTCCTTCACCACATTAATTTGTCTAATGAAGTTTTCAAGAGTTAAAGACAGTGATAGGTTCATGGCTGGAGAGAAGGTACAGAATCTCAGATAGTTCGGCAGTGCTTATTATTTAAGAGAAAGACAGCATGGGAGGTGAGGGGTATATCATGCATCCTGTTTTCACTCCCTTTGTGGAGCACCTACCCTGGAGGTCATGTAATAATAACCAATGGCCAAAAAACAATAAAAAAGCCCAAACATCCATGTGGAAGTGCCATCCCTGCCTGGAGATGAGCAGACTGCTCAAACAGATCCTGGGCAGGCATCTCAGCCCAGGCCTGTGCTGGGGAAGCTGGTTCCTGGCTTTGGGCGCAATCTGGAAGCCAGCATACTGACGGGAGAGTGCAGCCAGGGTTAACAGAACTGATGCTCTTTTTGCAGCCAGGCCGCGGGTGGACACCCGCTCAAGGAGCCAGGCTAGGAGGCTGCCCAGCGCCAGCGCTGGCAACGCTTGCAGCCCCCGGGGCTTCCCCCTCGCCCCAGCCAGGGCGGGGCCTCAGGAGGGAGGGGGGCGTGGGCGGCGCAGAGAAGGGGCTTTGCTAATTGCCAAAGCAAAAAGTGAGCTTGCGGAGGACTCAGGAGGGAGGGGGGCGGGGGCGGGTCGAGGGCGGCGGGGAGAAGGCGCTTTGCTAATTGCCTAAGATGGAAGTGAGCTCACAGAGGATGTGGCTGAGAGTCTGGGAGGAGGTGGAGGGGCTGGCGGAGGACGGGCGGGCAGCGCCGTGGTGCTGTGCTGCGGCCCAGTCGAGACTGCAGGACCCACCGGACTCGCCGCCCATGCGCTCCCGTGTGAGGCCTCGCTGTCCCGCTCCTGCTGCCCCTCCCCGCCCCAAGGCTTCTCTGGACCACCCTCTGCACACAGGTAAAGTGACACCGCGCCGCGCCCTCACCTGGAGCAGAAAGCACGGACCCGACCTGGGGGCGGAGAGGGGGGTTGTGGAGGCCCAGCCTCCCGTGAACCCCAGGGCACAGGGACCACCCCGGGCGCTGCGCCAAACCCGGGTCCTCATGGGGTCGGGCTGGGGACAGCGCCTTGCGAGGTGCCCCCCCGCCAGCAGGCACGCTAGCCCCCATCTTTCCGCAGCCCCATGCGCCTGTGCTGAGGACCCCCTTCCCTCCCCCGCGGTGGCCCCGCTGCTTTTGTTCTGGACTTGGGATCCCAGGTGGAAACTAGTCCCTCAGACCTCCCTGGCAGCAAAGAGGGCAGGGAGGGATTCTTGGTTTTCTGCCCTGGCTCCTCCTCTCTCCCCATTCACATACCTTCTGGCTTCCCTTTCCTCTCCTCATTGTCAGTTTTCTGAAATGGTTTTCTTCTGCATGTTGACCCAAAGAGCTATTTCATGAATGAATATACACGAAACTGAGTTGGAGCCCACCTGTGAGAGCCCACCTGTAGAGGCCTTTCATTAGAATGGTCTCTGGTTCTAGCTTCAGTTCAGAATACTGCATGTACCTGAGGACCAAGTCCAGATGTTTCTTTCATCTCTGACTTGAATTTGAAATCCTCCTCAGACTTCAGCTTCCAGGATTTCTCCAGTCCTTGCTCTCCCACTGTCTTGGTGGGGATCTGCCATGAGTGTTGAACACAGGAATGAATGAATGATATATACCCCAGACTGCTGGGGCTTTGTCTTCTTTTGCTGAGGTTGGAAAGGCTTGGGAGAGACCCCCTGTATGCAGATAGAGAGCTGCATGCAATTGCTTAGATGAACGTGTTCCCCACTTAATTGCTTGGGCATTGAACATTTCGCCCTTAACCTGTGGCTTGAGCAGTTAGGAGGAGACAATCTAGAGGTGAATCAGAAGATGGCTGAATCCACATGGTGGTGGTCTGGGTTTGGGAGATTTTCCTGGAGATTCAAAGGAAAGATCTAAATTCTTCCAGTGGGGAGTGGTAAACATTTTATCGATGGGAGATGGAAAATAAATGGTCTGGTTAAACTTTCCCGCCCCCTCAAAACCCATTATTTGAAAACACAAAAAGCGAAGTGAAGGGAGAAATCCTCCCACTCCCATCCCCACTCACCTCCATAGCCATCTCCTCTTCCAAGAACCTAACAGACAAGGTGCCAAGAAGTGTTAGGTACCAGCAGTGGTCTCAGATCTCATTCAAGAATCATGGTGAAAGGCTTTCAAATAGATTGTGGGGGAACAGGGATCCAATTAGGGGAGACATGTTTAAGGTTTGCCTGGTCCCCTAAAAATTAATGGCACTAGAGAAGATGAGCTTTGGGAACTATAGCTTAATGGATACAATGTGTTAAAAGCTTCAGTGAGTCATGGTGGGAAGAAGCCATGAGGGCAGCAAACACAGTCTTAGATGATGTTATTAATAGCACTACAGGCTCTAGATTTCCTGTGGTGGTGTTCTTGGCAAGACCAGCCCGGCCAAAGTGGATACTCTCAACCTGGAACAGAGGGTCTTGGAGATGCCAGCACGTGAGGTATGATGAGAGGGTAAAATGATAGGAGGTGTCCTTTGGAAGGACTGACTCCTTGACTTTAAAAGGGAGAACCCAAATCTGTAGGTGAAATCTTTTTGGCTACAAAGAGGGCCAAGGCCTCCTAAGGCCAAGGTCTCCTCGTCACTTGCAAAGATGTCGAAGAACATATTCAGACTTTTCAAAGATGTCCTCATATCATTGGTTCCCACTCTGGAATTCTATCAATAAGGTGAGAGTTCCTCTAGTTGAAAAAGAGATCTAAAAAGACTTCCCTTTCTCATGTAATTTCTGTAACCTCCAGGACACACCCACCTCCCCCTTCCAGCTCTGTAATGAAGCCACAGCTGGTGCCAATTTGTGGAACTCCTTAAAGGCTATTCTCACTTATATACCCCCGGATCAAGTTCCCATGCTCCCTCACCTGATTTCCTGCACTCACCTCCCACCTGGTGTGTTCACACCTGCAAGTGCCTTTTACCAACCCCTTTGCCAAAAGGCAGCCAGAGTGACCTTTCAAAGACCTATCAGTTCCTGGCATTTGTCTCCATAGAAATCTGCACTGATCTTCTAACAAATTCTCAGTCCTCCAAAGGCACCCATAATCCTCCCATCAGTCTCTTCATACCCCTCCAACTGACAGATGCTTGTTCTGCCCCATCTCTCTGCCCTTCAACCACACTGCCTCCTTTTTCCTGTGGAGACCTCTCATGCCACCTGCCTCCAAGCACAGGTGATTCCCATTGATGGGAAGACCCTCTTCTCTCCCCCATCTCCCCACTCCTGTTACTCCCACTTATTCGTGAGCTCACAAGCCCCATGGTACACACTCTCCATGCAGCCTGCTCTCTCTTTTCTAGCACTGGCTTCCGTTTCTAGCTGTCCTTGTGTCATGGATGTCCCTCCCCAGCCAGCCTCCATGCTCTCCTTTTCTTTAGCTCCAACACCTGACACAGTGCCTGGCACGTAGTAAGCCCTGGCTAGCTTCTAAGAGCCTCACTGAGGGACTGAAAGCATTTTAAAAATGTCACCACGTAGGCTCCAAACTGTAGGCAGAAAAAGCTTTGCCTGGATTGACATTTTAGAGACGTATTCGTCAAGTTGGATGTGTTCACTGACTTTACCTTGTAAAATTTAAAAAAAAAAAAAAGGACCTCTGTATCGCTTCGCATCTAAGGAAGGCGCATGTATACTATTAGACCACGTTATGAGCTTAATGGAAGGAGACAAGATGTTTTCGCTAAGAAAATGTATAAGACTGTTGAGGTCAAGTGGGAGGAAACTGTCCGTTGGTTGGAGCATTGCTATCTTACTCTATCCTAGCCACTCATAAAAATCTGACATGGGGTGAGTCAGAATTCTCTGTCGGAGATGAGTTAGATCTGGCTCATGTTCCTACAGACATGAAAGCCAGAAACGAAAAAGGAGGCTCTAAAACCGTGGGTTGAGGAGGCGGTGTGGTTCACTGCAATGAGCTAAGTGCCCAGGGCCACCAGCAGACATGCTGGCCTGTATCCTTCCTTTGTTCTGGGGTCCCTCTTGCACCATGTGGTGAGGCTGGTGGCTGGGAGCAGCTCAGGACAGGACCCGGTGGCATCTTACTTCTCCCCCCCTCCTGTGGGCTCCAGTGGGCTCCAGTAGGTCCCAAGGGACAGCCTGACTTCCTTGAAAAGCCCAGTAGCACTGCTACTGCTTCAGGTGAGGGCGCGTCGCGGTGTCACTTTACCTGTGAGCAGAGGGTCCTCCAGAGAAGCCATGGGGCAGGGAGGGGCAGCAGGCGGCGGGAACGAGAAGGGGACACCGCGGCCTCTGGGGCTAAGCTGGAGCATGGGAGCGCAGGGGCAGCGAGTATGGTGGGTCCTGCAGTCCCGACTGGGCTGTAGCACAGCACCCTGGCGCTGTGCGCCCCTCCTCCCGCCTGGGCAATTAGCAAAGCCCCTTCTCCTCGCCGCCCCCGCCCCGCCCCCGCCCCCCTCCCTCCTGAGTCCTCTGAGAGCTCACTTCCAGCTTTGGAAATTAGCAAAGACCCATCTCTGCGCCGGCCCCGCCCCCTCACTCCTGAGGCCTGAGCCCTGGGTGGGGTGCAGGGCTATGTCCTAGCATGCTGCCCCATTGCCAGCGCCTGCGCTGGGCAGACTCCTAGCATGGCTCCCTGAGCGGGTGTCCACGGGCAGCCTGGCTCCGAAAAGATCATCAGTCCTAAACGCCAGCTGCACTCTTGGGTCAGTTTGCTGGCTTCCAGATTGCGCCCAAAGCCAGGAACCAGCTTCCCCAGCACAGGCCTGGGCTGAGATGCCTGCCTGGGATCTGTCTGAGCAGTCTCCTCCACTCCAGGCAGGGATGGCACTTCGACCTGGATGTTTGGGTTTTTTGTTTGTTTTTTTGGTCATTGGTTATTACATGACCTCCAGGGTAGGTGCTCCACAAAGGGAGTGAAAACAGGATGCCTGATATATATGCATATGCCCATTCTAGAAAAATAGCTTGGGGTTCTCTTGGGAACGCGGCATTGGTCCTTGCACTATGGTTTAATAGAAAAGAGATTATGCACCAAGTTACTTAAATGAGCATAGGTTGAAATCGTTTACTGAGAGTAAATATTTTAAATAGTTATATTTTAACTAAATCTATCATCAATCATAAATCTATTACACGAAGGTTACAGGCAATTTAAAAGCAAGAGCACTCTCTTCAGGGTTTTAAATAATCCCTGTCTGTCTTGGCACATGAGAATGCAAAGATAGGAAATGGTTTGTAAAAGATCATATAATAGCTTTTACTAATTCTATTTATTTGACAGACAGAGATCACAAGTAGGCAGAGAGGCAGGCAGAGAGAAAGATGTGGAAGCAGGCTCCCCGCCAAGCAGAGAGCCTGATGAAGGGCTCGATCCCAGGACCCTGAGATCATGACCTGATCCCAAGGCAGAGGCTTAACACACGGAGCCACCCTGGCACCCCCAGAGGAAATACATTTCTGACTTAGAAACTTCAGATAGAATTTTTTTGTCCATGATGACAAGTGAAGAAAATGTGTCATCCCTAAACCTAACCTTAACCCCTACCAACGCTGAAACCTAAGCTGACCTTAAACCCCAAACTAGAACCCTGAATCCCAAACCTGGAATGGAACCCAAAGCCTGTACCTGAGCCCTGGATCCAAGCCCTGAACCACAAACCCAAACCCTAAACCAGACCTCCAAGTCATGAAACCTGAACCCAAATCTCAGCATGAAGTCAAACCCCAAATTTGACCTTGAACTTTATCCCATAAGCCCTGAGTCTTAAAGCCTAAATCATAAACTTAAATCCCTAAACTATAACTCTGTTCCCTTGTCCTTCACTCTAAATCCTCACCGTAACACTAAACCCAATGCCTGATTAGAACTCTGACTAAAACCTGAACCTGAACCCAAATTCAAACCCTTCACCACACTTTGCTTATGCACTTGCCATTGATGGATATTTGCCGTTTCTACCTCTTGATTCTTATGAACATTGTTTGGGTTGGGGGCTAGGGTTAGGGTCTTGGATTAGGGTAGGGTCCAGTCTTGAAACCAAGTTGAGGTCAGAGTGTGGGTCTGCATCAGGGCCATGTTCAGTGACACTGTTTGGGTCAAGGACTGTTGTAATTCCACATTGTTTCCAATTCATTGTTCCTTAGCTAATTGGGGGGAAGTTGGGGGGTATTGGGCTCCATGCAGCTTGAAGTTCCGGAATGAAATGGTGTAAACTGGACCCCAGGAGGGAGCAGGACCTTCCACTGAAGGGTGAGCTTCCACAGTCCTGCACTGCCTTCCACCGCCTGAAGAGGGCGCCAGACCCCAGCTCCCGCCCTGAGCCCAGGCTGCACAGCCACAGCTGGGACCTGAGCCCTGCCTTTTCAGAATGCACTGTGGAGACTTCTGGAGAATGTGGGGCGCCTCCCACCCTGACAGGACAAGCTGAGGAGGGTGTGGCTCTGCATCCACACTGACCGGACCCGTTGTGGAGGACGCGACCACACTGCCAGCAGTCCAACCTCCTAAGGACCAGACGCTGGAGGAGGTGAGGAGAAGTCCCTGAGTGGACTGTCAAGGGGTTTGTGGTCTCAGGACCCCACAGAGAAAGGGCGCCCTGTGTAGACACTGGGGCTTCCGTCGTTTTGTGTGAGGAGACGTGGCCTCCTGCTGTGCTGTGCGCGGGGCTGTGGGGTCCCCCCTTTCTGGGCTCGGGTGCTCCTCGGTCCTCGTCTGTGTTTGTGTGCTCGCGGATTCCGTTCCTGGGGCTCCTCAGATGGTCTGCAGTCAGGGAGCGTCCGCCTGCTTCGGTGCTTGTGCTCTCCCCAACTCAGCCCTGCGGGGTCCTTCCTGTGTCCACACCCACTCCAGGCTTGTGCTGAGTCTGGAAATTCTGGAGCCAGAGTGAGGACTCTGTAGCCGGTTTTGGGGAGAGTAGGTATTTTCCCAGTGTGGGTACTTCCCTGAGCACAGTGCCTCCCCATCTCCATGTGTACCCCTCCCTGTCTGTCATCATTGTTGCAGGGCTGTCACTTTCTTGGTTCAGGGGCCTCCCGGGTATCTTGCTATCTTGGATGCAGGTGTAAATGTCTGTAATGGGCACTGAGCA
This sequence comes from Mustela nivalis, assembly GCF_964662115.1. Classification (NCBI taxonomy): domain Eukaryota; kingdom Metazoa; phylum Chordata; class Mammalia; order Carnivora; family Mustelidae; genus Mustela; species Mustela nivalis. Next base: position 79,633,939 of record NC_139040.1, read on the forward strand.
CCAGGCGCCCCCTTCCAGACTCCCCTTCTGGCATCCCCAGTCCACTTTACTGGGGCTTCCCTTCCTGCTTTTGCACAGTTCTAACCAGCTTGTGGTGGAACGTTGTGGAAAAACTGAAATTCCAAATCCACTGCTTCTACTGCACCTGAGATACAGGGGCCCATGATTTAATCTTCCCAGGAGTCTCTTGCTAGCCCCACCTGTCCGTCACTCATTTTGAGAGTTGATATTACCAAAGTACTGTAATTCTAAAAATTTCTGAATTAGCTGTATTATTTCTTTTTAGGTATGAAGTTAACTTCCAATTATATGAATTTAATATTTTGGTCATTGTTTTCTAATTTTATCGCCTTATTCTTGGAAAATATAGCCTGATATTTAACTCTAGGAATTTATTGGCATATACTTCTGGCCTAAATAATGGCCTGTTTGTAAAAAAATAAACCTGGCCAGGTGCTAAGTTGTAGCAAATAATGGCCTGTTTGTGTAAATGTTCAACTTATGCTTATATACTTACTGAAGACTCTTGTTTTGGGGTCAGGATGGCTACATTTATTAATAGATCAGGACTATTAGATTCTCTAAATTTTGATGTCTCTTAATTTAATCTAATTAAATTATCAGTTAATGAAAGAAGTTAAATTTTTTATGTACTACTGCATCTAAACTTATCAAAGTCTTTTGCTATAATTAGACAAGTATGTCATCCTGTTTTTATACCAAGTCTTACAGTAAAAAAATCATACTATCTGAAATATTATTTATTTTTATTATTAATTTTTTTTTAAAAGATTGTATTTATTGGGGTACCTGAGTTAAGTGTCTACCTATAGCTCAGGTCATAATACCCGGGTCCTGGGATAGAGCCCCGCAGGGGGTTCCCTGCTCAGTGGCGTGCTTCTCCCTCTCCCTCTGTTATTCCCTCTGCTGTGTGCATGTTTTTCTTTTCTCACTCTCTCTCAAATAAATAAGTAAAATTTAAAGATTATCTCTCTCAAATAAATAAGTCAAATTTTTTTTCTCAATGGGAAGGAGAAGCAGACTCTCCACTGAGCAGGGAGCCTGATGCAGGGCTCAATACCAGGACCCTGGGATCATCACCTGAGCTGAAGGCAGACACTTGAACCGACTAAGTCACCCAGGCACTCCAGCTGTTTATTTATTTATTTATTTTTATTATGCATATGTTTTATCTCTCTTTTCTACAAGTCTTTTTTTTGATCTTTTTACGTTTTTCATAAAACTGAATTATCTCAAGATGACTTGGTCATCCTCTTTTCCCCAACCTCAAAGATCATAGAGTATATTTTAACTGTTAAAATGATATTAGTATTTAAGTGCTGCCTACACAAATTAAGGCAAATTATCTGTGGTCTGTATTCCTGAAAATATTTTTTTTATTATGCCTTCCTATGCCAATGACATTTTATAAGGATCTAAATGTTTCCATTTGCGATTTTTTTTTCAAGATATAAAGCTATTACTTCATTCTTTTTTATATCTGATGTTATTAAAAAATTTCTGTCAGTCTGATTCTTGTTTCTTTATTAATGAATTATTTTTTTTCTCTCTAACACTTGTGATTTTTTTGTGTGTGTCTTTGGTATGTATGCCCTAGTTTGGGATTCATAGAGTCAACTATAGTTATGAATATTTTCTTTCTTTTCTTGTATGTAAGTTTTAATCCAGTGTCTTGACTATTTATGCTTGAGAAATAGATGTACATTAATATTCAAATATTTCTTTCCTTTTTCTTCTTCCATTTAAAAAAAGTCATTTATTTTATTTTATTTAAAAATATTTATTTATTTATTTGGAGTAGAGAGAGAGGGTCATGAAGAGTGGCTGATTATATACTTTCAATTTGGGAGGAGGTTAGGGATAGCACAAGCCTCCAAGGTATTTTATAAACAAGGTTTCCAGGACCTTGAGGGGGCTAGCTATTGTTAGGGAAAGGTCATTTATTACTATTTAGTAAAAACTCAGGGAAGAGACTCTTCTGATGTGTATCAGTGGGTATATGCTTGGGAGATGATTGCCAATGTATATCTTGAGGGCAGGGGTGGGGAGTAGAGATAAAGAAGTTTCCAAAGTAATTTTTACATGTGAAAGTAGATTTTCAGTATCCTGGGGGGTGGACTAAGAATGCTTTTTGCCCTGAGTGGATGTGTCCACATGGAAGCAGCTGAGTCCCCAGAGGAGCTTCAAGGACTTGTCAACAGGCTATGAGTAGTAAGGAAATCTAATTTCTTCTCTAGCTTTTGTTCCACACACATCACCTACATCTTACACCTCTTTTATATTGATAATTTTAATGCTTTGCTGGTATCCAGATGACTATATCCTTAAGTGACTTCTTATCTCTATTGAATCCATTACGTATTCTATCCATTGTATTCTTAATTCAACTAGATTACATATATTTAATCTATTAGTACCACTAGGTTCTTATTCTTGTTTTTATTTCAAAGTCTTTCCTTATTTCCTTACATTATTTATTGGGTATATTTTAAATCCCTGAAATACTCACTTATTATATATAAGCTGTCAACCGTATTCTTATTTTGAGGTAGCTATATCTTTTTGGGCTTTAGGACATCATACCAACAATGCCAAATAATTTTCAGACAACAGCAGGATCTCCAAGAATTCAACTAAATTCTGACACTATCTACCTGAATATAGTGTAAGATTTCATCAGTTAATGGATCAGTCCTCCAAGACTATCTCCAACCCCACCTCAGATGCCAGTCTCACTGTAGGCCCCAGGTTATTACCTGTGCTTGTGACTGAGCAACTACAGGTTGGAGGTCCCAGTGGCCTACTTCTTACGTTCTTTTAATTTGCTACAGGGACTCACAAAACTCAGAAAAATACTTACTTTATGTTTGCCAGCTTATTAAAAGATATAATAGAAGATTTAAATCAATAGATAGATAAAGAAGTGCACAGGGCAAGGTATGGAGAATGGGCACAGAGCTTCTATTACCTTCTGTAAGACTGCCACTCTTCCTGCCTTTTCATACATTTAACAAACTAAAAGCTTTCTGAACCCAGTCCTTTCAGGTTTTCTGTGGAGGCTTCATGACATAGTCATGACTGACTAAATCATTGTCATTTGCTGATCTAATCTCCAGATCCTCTTCCCTCCCCAGATAATCCTGTATTGGGAGGAAGGGGAGGCACGTTGGGCAAAAAGTTGTGAAGGCTTTCACCAAGTGGTTGGTCCTTCAGGCAAACAGCCCTTGCCTTGAGTGAGGTCTGAAGGTCACTTCATTAACATAACAAAACACACCTCTCTCACCCTTATCACAGGAAATCCCAAGAGTTTTAGGAGCTGTGAGTCAGTAGCCATGGCTGAAAACCAAATATTCAGATGACCAAAATATATTTCTTGTAAACCACTATATTACACTACATGCTTAAGTATTTAATTATGTGCTCTTTTAAACTAATATTTTTCTAAGAGTATAAACTGTTCTGGCAGTAATCTGGATTGGGGAGTGATGTATTGCCAAATTTCTGTCGTTTTAGTCCAGGAAGTCAAAGAGAAAGAACAGGAGAGCCCCTTAGGGCAGGAAGTTCAAAGTAACAATGTTGACTACAACTCCCTTTTCTTGATTTTTTTTTTAAACAAGCAAATCTTCTCTTCAGAGTTGCAGTTTAAAGCCAAGAACATGCGGAATTGGGAGAAAAAATAGTTAAATTTGGAGACTTGCAGAGGTAGAATCAGAGTAGTGAAAGCCATTACAGCAACTGAACTAACTGAGGTCAGTCTTTGGTGAATCACAGAAACAGGTGGAGTTGTCAAACAAAGGAATCTTTGTTTACAACATACAAGGAGATCACAGGGAATAAGTTCCAAAGCCTTGACTGTTTGAACAGGAGAGAGATTTTTATTTAGTATTTAAGATGAATACTCAGAAGGGAGAGTTTTATTATCCCGTGTATGGTTGGTCATAAGGTTGTGGATGCATGCACATCCACATATGTATTTGTGCAATATGTATTGCATGTTCACCTGAATGAAGCTTGTATTCCACCGAGGGCAGAAACGTCAACGTTAGAATAAAGCAGAGGTAACTGTTAGACAAGGGAAAGGAACTCTGCAGGCTTCAAGAGCAGATATAAACTAGATGGGGTCTTGGGCTTATTTTCTGGGACAAGGAATGAAAGGCCTTGATTGCTTTTGAAATAGCACTAGGAGTTTTACCACTGATTTATTGTCTCAATAGCTTAGGCTATTTCCTGGTCTGGTGGTGACTGTTAGTTTTCCCATTGCCTTGTTCCCTCAAAATCCTTAAGGAGTGAGGTTTTTGCATTTCTTTTTAAGAACCTCCCAGGAAGTTTTGGAAGAAGTGTGCTTGGGAGAGTACACAGGTGGGGTATAGATCATTGAAAATAGCTGGGGACAAAAAATGATTTTCTTATGTCAGGAAAACTATATGTCATCTTAAATTTTCTGGGAACCTCTAATTCTTTCTGCTGATGTTACCAGCAGGCTTCTGAGATATTACTGATTGTTCTCTTGAACCTAAGGAAAAAGAAATATAGAAAGCAAAAGACAAAACTTTAAAATCTCTCCTCCAACTCATCAATTCACTGCAGCCACCTCTCTGTCTTTCCCTTTCTCTTTCTCTTTATCTTTCTCTCTCATTTTCTCTCTCATATATGCACAACACACGCAAATCATCTTAAAACAATTTTTAATTTTCCCTATTCCATTTTAATATACTTGAGGCATGATCATTTTCTTACTAAATACAAGAAAAAAAATCTAGGATTCCATCATTCTGTGTGATTCAAGTATTGAGGAATTTACTTCTAATAGCACTTATAAAAACATATTTTATTTATGTAATATTATATAATCAGGTGCCTGCATTTTTCTTATTCTCCAACTAGTGTTATTTGGCAATTAATATTTTGTCAATCAATATTCCCCCATATCTGAATGTGTGGGCAGTGAGAGATGAGTTAGAGGCAAGGATGGTGAACACTCCCAACAACTGCAGACTACATATATCTTAAGCCATGATTTTCTTTGCAAAGGTCAACATTGATAATGTTGTAGTCATACCTCCGTGTACCAGGAAAGAAGTAGCATATTTCTTGAAAGACACAGCTATCAAAGCTCCATTGAGAAACTGTAAAGATGGACAAGCGATTTCCAAATTACATATCTGATAATGGATATCTACTCTGATTATTAAAAAATGAATAAAAATAAAAAACCTTACTAATAACCAAACAGAGTATCCAATTTTACATGTGAAGGAAATAATGGAAGAGACATGTCACCAAAAGTATATGGATGGCTTAGAGGCACATGACAAATTTCTCAAAATTTAGACATTAAAGAAATACAAATTAAAATCATAATGAGACATGCTTACGTATCTATTAGAATGGCTAAAATTATAAAGGCTAATTGTACTTGGTCTGAGCTAGATTGAGAAGCAACAAAAAATCTAAACTGTTGTTGGCATATATCATGATACAACCACTTTGGAAAATAGTTTGAAAATTTTTTTAAATGCAAAATATGTTGCAGTTACACAAATAGCCATTTTACTTCTAGGCATTTAACTTTATCAGTGCACTTTGCATCCACCACCAATTGGCTGTTTTGTCACAAACTGATTAAAGCAGAACTGTCAGGTGAGGAACTTCAAAGCCAAAGCATTAAGTGCTTTGAAAAACCAGCACCTGGGAGGATTTGTCTCAGCATCTGTGATTAGAAGGCAGCAAAAAGAGACTTTGGGGACACAGTTCACCCCTTCATGAAGCAGCCATTCAGAACTTTCTCCGAAGGGCTAATGCCTAATCTTCCAAAGACCAGCAAGAACAAGCTTATGGTCTGTTAAAATCAGATTTTTAAAAGATTTTTATTTATTTATTTGAGAGAGAGAGAGAGAGTGAGAGAGAGAGCATGAGAGGGGAGAAGGTCAGAGGGAGAAGCGGACTCCCCATGAAGCTGGGAGCCTGATGCAGTCCTTGATCCTGGGACTCCAGAATCAAAATCAGTTTGATTGACTCAATACAGTCAGGGAGGACAGTCCTCAGGAGTCACAGAATGCTGGTTGCCATGAGGGAGGAGTCTTTTACAAAGTCTGGGCTCTCACAGAAGGAGTCTGAAGCACGTGTATGGAAAGCAGAGGTCAGTTCTGGATTAGAAGCTCTTTCTGAGGGGAAATGAGTAGAAGCAGGGATTAACCAGGACTTGGGCTCTGCTTTATTCAGTTCAAGTTGCTGCAACAAATGATGACAGACTGGGTGGCTGAAACAGCAAAACATGTACTATTCCTTGCAGTTCTAGAGACTGAGAAGTCCAAAAGCAAGATCCTGGGAGATCTGATATCTAGCAAGAGACTGCTTCATTATCTATAAATGCCCATATTTCTGTTGTAGACTTGCATGGATGACAGCTGGCAGAACAATCTCTCAGGTCGTTTCTCAGAAGTGCTTTTATCTCATTCACAAGTGTTCCAATCTCATGACCTCACCACCTCTCAAAGCCCATACCTCCTGATGGCACTCCTTGAGGGTCAGGGCTTCAACATCTGAATTGGGACAAGACACAAACATTCAGTCCATTAGCAAGTGTTGTCATGAGGACAGCGTAGCTTATCAACTGGGTATCCCCAGGAATCCATGGGACTAGCAAAGCAGAATCTGGGGGTGTCACTGGTAGGAAAGCAGGAGGTCCCCAAGAGACAGTCCTCATAGCATTTTACAGAGACAGCAGGACCCTTGAGAAACAATAGTTTCCGTGACCCATACACCAGCCTTTATCTATGCCTGTCCTCCCTGCTGGATTCACAGCAAGCCTACTTCTTTCTTTTCCAGTACAAATGGATTTCCACTCTCTGAATCCTGATGATTTTTTGCTCTTTTGCAGTTAGTAGGTTGTCCCTCAGGATTCTGCATGTCTGGATTTGCAATCGTGGAAACTGCCAAAGGTCTAGATACCTGCATGGCAGAACCCGGCCTCTACCACTATTGCCCAAGGTAGGGACTCTGGTCCCTTGAGCGTCCTGTGCTGCTGTCAAAGGTCTGTGTGCATTGGCTTATTCTTTTTATTTTTTTAAAAGTAATTGCTTATACGTGTGTTTCATCATGCTCAAGTGGCCTTTCTGTGAAAAAGTGGCCAAGCTACACCTAGAAGTCACTGAAGAAAGTTCTAAGAACTCCTGGTTAGTATGAGGCTAGAGAGAGAGAGAGAAAGAGAGAAAAGAAATCTGCCTCTCTGCATTTTGCAAGTCCCTGGGCAAAATCTGTTGGCTGTGCACTCCTCACACGAAGATTCCAGGCAGGGAGACCCTCCTGAGCCTCATCTCCCTGAGTTCCTCTTCCAGGAGCAATCCCTAGTTTGAGACCAGGGTTAGCGAAAAAAGAGCAGCAAAGCAGGGTCCAGAAGGAAGGAATGCCACAGACCATGGAGCACCAGGGGGACAGGCTGGTACCTTCTCACGGTTGAGGTACAAATGGGCTCAGCTCAGCAGGTACAGGGGTGCCCTTGGCCCCTCTGGTGGGCTTTGCAGTGCCCCAATCTCAGGAAGAAAAAAGGCTGGCTCAGGTGACTTATTTTTGACTGGGAAGAAGCTGACAGCAATGGAAATAAACAAGTAGGGAATGATGTTGGAAAGTTGGAGGGTTTGTCCTTTATATCTCAGCTTTCTCTCCTATCTTCCCTTGCTCTGTAGTGTGTTATCAAAGAAGTTTTTGGCATGATATTCCTGTTCACTGATTAACTCTTGAGCTGTGTCTTTTTTGCTGTTCAGCTCATCTGGTGAATTCTTTTACTGTAAAAAGTATCTTGCCCTTGCAAGGGCAATGGCAAGACCTGAGAAATCCCAGAGATTTCAGCTTGCCACCCAGAAGGAAACCAGGCTATTTGGAATGCTGGAAAGGGTTCAGAGTAGGGGAAATCGTCTTGGACATCTGAGACCACCCCCACATTCAGCGGTCCACTGGACACAAACCCAGACCTTGATACTGATCCTGAACCATGCTCTCAACTCAGACCCCTGTGATCCTCACCACAGTGCTTTCAGATCAGTGCAGCCATGCCCATAGGCACAAACTCTTAAGCCTAGATTCTGTCCTGAGAGGTCTGTCCCCGACGGCCTGGCTCCGAAGCCTCAGAGATTGGGGACAGTGAGGAACACCATAGGACTCACCCTGCCACCCTGAAAGGAACCATGCCATTTGGAACTCCAGAAAGGATTCAGAGGAACTGAAATCTGCATTCCTACCTCTGGACACCCCCATATTCAGCAGGCCACTGGATGCAAACCTGGAGCTTGACACTCACCCTGAACAAATCCCTCGACTGCCCCCTCCCCCAGAAAGATGGACAGAGTGCTGGCAGATCGGGCCTGCCATGTGGTGGGCCCTAACCATAACCTTTGGTTTAGTTCTCAGGATTCTGACCCCAAAGGCCTTGCAGTAGGTGCCCTACAATTTGGGGACACATGGGCAATCCCAGAGGACTCAGCCTGCCGCCCAGAAGGAAACTGTGCCATTTGGAACTCCGGAAAGGATTCAGAGGAGCAGAAATCTGCATGCCTAGCTGAGGACACACCCACACAGAGCTGACTCCTGGACACAAAGCCAGAGCAAGACACTCACCCTCACCTCCACTGTCAACTCAGCCACCGAGACAGCTCTCCATGGGGTCTTCAGATCAGTCCTGCCATGTCCCTGGTTCCTAACACTAACCCTTGGATGGGTTCTGTAATGATGTCCTCATTTCAGGTTATGTGGTGGTTCTGCAGGACATTGTCCTGGTGTGGGATCAAACACACTGAAGCATCCCGTGTGAAGTGGCAAACATGGTAAAGAAATGACGGCTGGGGAATCTTAGTGTGGAGACAGCACGTATTTGTGCTGCTATAACAAGCTGACTGCACTTTGAAATCACCGCAGAGGAAATGACTCCTCCAAACATCCATGTTAGCACGACGACACGGAAGCAGAGAGAACATCAGACTTTGGGATGGAGGCCAAGCCCTCCCAAATCCAGGTCACCCAACATGGAGAGAACACATGTTAGCAAGAGACTCATGGGAGGATTAAATCATGGGCCCCTGTATCTCAGGTGCAGTAGAAGCAGTGGATTTGGAATTTCAGTTTTTCCACAACGTTCCACCACAAGCTGGTTAGAACTGTCCAAAGCAGGAAGGGAAGCCCCAGTAAAGTGGACGGGGGAAGCCAGAAGGGGAGGCTGGAATGGGGCGCCTGGTGCTCAGTGCCCATTACAGACCCCACACTGCTATCCCCCACAGGAGAGACTCACCAATTCCAGGCCCCAAAAGGGAATCTGGAGGTTCATCTCCTGACTTTTTGTAGGAGCTTTGCAGCTCAGCTGGTGAGAATTCTCCATCACCCTGCCTTTCTCCAAGGGACTTTCCTTCAAGCACCCTTCCCAACTTCTTCCTCCTCCATGAAATAATGTTTCTCTCCTTTGTTTCTCGCACTTGCCTGTGATGGGACCTTAGCTTGCTCAGCCCAGACTGCCATTCTCTTCTCTTCCCAATTAAACCCATGCTGCTGGTCAAATAACTGGCAGATTGAGTTTAAGGCCAATCGAACTAATAAATTCAAGAACTTGCAAGGAACAAAATCAATATGCAGAAATTAGTGGCACTCCTACGTGCTCCGAAGGAACCATCAGAAAGAGACTATGGAGAGCGATCTCATTTACACCTGCATAAAAGACAGCAAGATACCTGGGAGACCCTGAACCAAGAAGGTGACAGACCTGTCCTCTGACAGCCCTGCAACAATGATGACAGACAGGGAGGGGTACACACGGAGATGGGGAGGCACTGTATCAGGGAAGAACCCACACTGGGAAAATACCTACTCTCCCCAAAACCGGCTACAGAGTCCTCACTCTGGCTCCAGAATTTCCGGACTCAGCACAAGCCTGGAGTGGGTGTGGACACAGGAAGGACCCCGCAGGGCTGAGTTGGGGAGAGCACAAGCACCGAAGCAGGCGGACGCTCCCTGACTGCAGACCATCTGAGGAGCCCCAGGAACAGAATCCGCGAGCACACAAACACAGACGAGGACCGAGGAGCACCCGAGCCCAGAAAGGGGGGACCCCACAGCCCCGCGCACAGCACAGCAGGAGGCCACGTCTCCTCACACAAAACGACGGAAGCCCCAGTGTCTACACAGGGCGCCCTTTCTCTGTGGGGTCCTGAGACCACGAACCCCTTGTCAGTCCACTCAGGTGGCTTCTCCTCATCTCCTCCAGCATCTGGTCCTTAGGAGGTTGGACTGCTGGCAGTGTGGTCGCGTCCTCCACAACGGGTCCGGTCAGTGTGGATGCAGAGCCACACCCTCTTCAGCTTGTCCTCTCAGGGTGGGAGGCGCCCCACATTCTCCAGAAGTCTCCACAGTTGGTCCTGAAGAGGCGGGGCTCTGGTCCAAGCTGTGGCTTTGCAGCCTGGGCACAGGGCAGAGCTGGTGTCTGGCGCCCTCTGCAGGCGGTGGAAGGCAGTGCAGGACTGTGGGAGCTCACCCTTCAGTGGAAGGTCCTGCTCCCTCCCAGGGTCCAGCTGACGCCATTTCATTCCGGAACTTCAAGCTGCATGGAGCCCAATACCCCCCAACTTCCCCCCAAATAGCTAAGGAACAATGAATTGGAAACAATGTGGAATTACAACAGTCCTTGACCCAAACAGTGTCACTGAACATGGCCCTGATGCAGACCCACACTCTGACCTCAACTTGGTCTCAAGCTTGGACCCTACCCTAATCCAAGACCCTAACCCTAGCCCCCGACCCAAACAATGTTCACAAGAATCAAGAGGTAGAAACTGCAAATATCCATCAATGGCAAGTGCATAAGCAAAGTGTGGTGAAGGGTTTGAATTTGGGTTCAGGTTCAGGTTTTAGTCAGAGTTCTAGATCAGACTTTGGGTTTAGTGTTAGGGTGAGGATTTAGAGTGAAGAACAAGGGATCAGAGTTATAGTTTAGGGATTTAAGTTTATGATTTAGGCTTTAAGACTCAGGGCTTATGGGATAAAGTTCAAGGTCAAATTTGGGGTTTGACTTCATGCTGAGATTTGTGTTCAGGTTTCATGACTTGGAGGTCTGGTTTAGGGTTTGGGTTTGTGGTTCAGGGCTTGGATCCAGGGCTCAGGTACAGGCTTTGGGTTCCATTCCAGGTTTGGGATTCAGGGTTCTAGTTTGGGCTTTAAGGTCAGCTTAGGTTTCAGCGTTGGTAGGGGTTAAGGTTAGGTTTAGGGATGACACATTTTCTTCACTTGTCATCATGGACAAAAAAATTCTATCTGAAGTTTCTAATTCAGAAATGTATTTCATCTGGGGGCGCCTGGGTGGCTCCGTGTGTTAAGCCTCTGCCTTGGGCTCAGGTCATGATCTCAGGGTCCTGGCATCAAGCCATTAATCAGGCTCTCTGCTTGGCGGGGAGCCTGCTTCCCCATCTTTCTCTCTGCCTGCCTCTCTGCCTACTTGTGATCTCTGTCTGTCAAATAAATAGAATTAGTAAAAGCTATTATATGATCTTTTACAAACCATTTCCTATCTTTGCATTCTCATGTGCCAAGACAGACAGGGATTATTTAAAACCCTGAAGAGAGGGCTCTTGCTTTTAAATTGCCTGTAATCTTCGTGTAATAGATTTATGATTGATGATAGATTTATTTAAAATATAACTATTTAAAATATTTACTCTCAGTAAACGATTTCAACCTATGCTCATTTAAGTAACTTGGTGCATAATCCCTTTTCTATTAAACCATAGTGCAAGGACCAATGCAGCGTTTCCAGGAGAACCCCAAGCTATTTTTCTAGAATGGCCGTATGCTTATATATGGCGTCCTGTTTTCACTCCCTTTGTGGAGCACTTACCCTGGAGGTCATGTAATAACCAATGACCAAAAAAACAAACAAAAAACCCAAACATCCAGGTCGAAGTGCCATCCCTGCCTGGAGTGGAGGAGACTGCTCAGACAGATCCCAGGCAGGCATCTCAGCCCAGGCCTGTGCTGGGGAAGCTGGTTCCTGTCTTTGGGCACAATCTGGAAGCCAGCAAACTGACCCAAGAGTGCAGCCGGCGTTTAGGACTGATGATCTTTTCGCAGCCAGGCTGCCAGTGGACACCCGCTCAGGGAGCCAGGCTAGGAGGCTGCCCAGCGCTGGCGCTGGCAATGTGGCAGCATGCCAGGGCTTCGCCCCGCACCCCAGACTGGGCTCTGGCCTCAGGAGTGAGTGGGCGGGGCCGGCGCAGTGAAGGGTCCTTGCTAATTTCCAAAGCTGGAAGTGAGCTCTCAGAGGACTCAGGAGGGAGGGAAGCGGGGTCCGGTTTGGGCGGCCTGGAGAAGGGGCTTTGCTAATTACCCAGGCGGGAAGGAGGGGCGCGCAGAGCCAGGCTGCTGTGCTGCAGCCCATTCGAGACTGCAGGACCTACCATACTCGCTGCCCCTGCGCTCCCACGCTGCAGCCTAGCCCCTGAGGCCACGGTGTCCCGTTCCAGATCCCGCTGCCTGCTGCCCCTCCCCACCCCATGGCTTCTCTGGAGGACCCTCTGCTCACAGGTAAAGTGACACCGTGACGCGCCCTCACCTGAAGCAGAAAACGGGGTCCAAGGGCGGGGCGTGGGGTGGTTGGGGCCCAGCCTCCCACCAACCCCAGGGCACCAGGACCACCCTGGATGCTGCGCCACACCCCTTCCGCAGGGGGTCAGGCCAGGACAGTGCCATAGGTGGTAACCCCGCCCCCCCCCGCCAGCGGGCAGGCTAGCCCCCATAGTTTGGCACCCCCAAGCGCTTTTCAGAGCCTCCTGCCATTCCCAGGGCACCCAGAACCCAGAGAGTGAGGCCTTGGGTGCTTTCTAGTGACAGATTCAAGGCAATTTTTCGACTTTGGGACTCAGAGATAACATAGTTTTCATTTGTGATTATTATTTTTGTGTGGGGGCCATAGCTTTTCTTTTGACCTATGGTTGTTTTCACTCCCGGTTCTGAAGAAGCCCCTAAATCCTAACCCTGTTGAGGACTCCGAAAGCTCTCAGAGCAGCAGTGCTTGGGGACATTGTGGACACATGTTTTGGTTTCTCCTCTGGTCTTCTTCTGTGGCAGCCCCGCTCTGTCCTCCTCAGACTTCAGAGCAATATCTGAACAAGTGGAGAAGCGACCAGGGGGTCAGGAAGGTGGCCACCGAAGAGTGACTTCTCTGGAGGGTGGCTGAGCTAGCAAGTGAGCATGTTAGTCCAGCTCTGCCTGCATTCAGTATGGAGCTGAACAGGGGCCAGGGAAGGGGAGGAGGAGCAGAGAGCAGGGACAAAGGGACCAAAGAGGAGATTCAGGTGAAGGGAAGTAATGGGGAGGAAAGAGAAGAAACTCTAGAAGACAGGTATGTAGAAAGGAAAAGGGATGAAGTGGGCATTGGGAAAGGGCACCACCAGGGAAGGAGAGAGGGGAAGGAAAGAGGGAGGAAGAGAGGAAAGGGGAAAGGGAGAAGGGAGGAGTCAGCATGCCAGGGCTCCCCCTCCATCTGAAGAAGAGTTGGCTGGTCCAGCTTCTCAAACAGGGTGCTCACTCTTTGGTCCCAGTTTCTGCTCCCAGTGCTACTGGGCTTTGCAAGGAAGGCAGGCTGTCCTTTGGGACCTACTGGAGCCCAATGGAGCCCACAGGAGGGTGGGAGAGGTAAGATGCCACCGTGTCCTGTCCTGAGCTGCTCCCAGCCACCAGCCTCACCACATGGTGCAAGAGGGACCCCAGAACAAAGGAAGGACACAGGCCCGCATGTCTGCTGGTGGCCCTGGGCACTTAGCTCATCGTAGTGAACCACACGGCCTCCTCAACCCACGCTTTCAAAGCCTCCTTCTTCTTTTCTGGTTTTCATGTCTGTAGGAACATGAGCCAGATCTAACTCATCTCCGACAGACAATTCTGAATCACCCCGTGTCAGATTTTTAAGAGTGGCTGTGATAGAGTAAGATAGCAATGCTCCAACAAATGGACTGTTTCCTCCCACTTGACCTCAACAGTCTTATACATTTGCTTAGCGAAAACATCTTGTCTCCTTCCATTAAGCTCATAACGTGGTCTAGTAGTATACATGCGCCTTCGTTAGATCCGAAGCGATACAGAGGTCCTTTTTTTTTTTTTTTTAAATTTTACAAGGTAAAGTCAGTGAACACATCCAACTTGACGAATACGTCTCTAAAATGTCAATCCAGGCAAAGCTTTTTCTGCCTACAGTTTGGAGATTACGTGGTGACATTTTTAAAATGCTTTCAGTCCCTCAGTGAGGCTCTTAGAAGCTAGCCAGGGCTTACTACGTGCCAGGCACTGTGTCAGGTGTTGGAGCTAAAGGGAAGGAGAGCTTGGAGGCTGGCTGGGGAGGGACATCCATGACACAACCACAGCTAGAAACGGAGGCCAGTGCTAGAAAAGAGAGAGCAGGCTGCATGGAGAGTGTGTACCATGGGGCTTGTGAGCTCACGAATAAGTGGGAGTAACAGGAGTGGGGAGATGGGGGAGAGAAAAGGGTCTTCCCATCAATGGGAATCACCTGTGCTTGGAGGCAGGTGCCATGAGAGGTCTCCACAGGAAGAAGGAGGCAGTGTGGTTGAAGGGCAGAGAGATGGGGCAGAACAGGCATCAGTCAGTTGGAGGGGTATGAAGAGACTGATGGGAGGATTATGGGTGCCTTTGGAGGACTGAGAATTTGTTAGAAGATCAGTGCAGATTTCTATGGAGACAAATGCCAGGAACTGATAGGTCTTTGAAAGGTCACTCTGGCTGCCTTTTGACAAAGGGGTTGGTAAAAGGCACTTGCAGGTGTGAACACACCAGGTGGGAGGTGAGTGCAGGAAATCAGGTGAGGGAGCATGGGAACTTGATCCGGGGGTATATAAGGGAGAATAGCCTTTAAGGAGTTCCACAAATTGGCACCAGCTGTGGCTTCATTACAGAGCTGGAAGGGGGAGGTGGGTGTGTCCTGGAGGTTACAGAAATTACATGAGAAAGGGAAGTCTTTTTAGATCTCTTTTTCAACTAGAGGAACTCTCACCTTATTGATAGAATTCCAGAGTGGGAACCTATGATATGAGGACATCTTTGAAAAGTCTGAATATGTTCTTCGACATCTTTGCAAGTGACAAGGAGACATTGGCCTTAGGAGGCCTTGGCCCTCTTTGTAGCCAGAAAGATTTCACCTACAGATTTGG
Source organism: Mustela nivalis (assembly GCF_964662115.1). NCBI lineage: Eukaryota > Metazoa > Chordata > Mammalia > Carnivora > Mustelidae > Mustela > Mustela nivalis. Next base: position 79,649,154 of record NC_139040.1, read on the forward strand.
GTTCTCCCTTTTAAAGTCAAGGAGTCAGTCCTTTCAAATTACACCTCCTATCATTTTACCCTCTCATCATACCTCACGTGCTTGCATCTCCAAGACCCTCTATTCCAGGTTGAGAGTATCCACTTTGGCCGGGCTGGTCTTGCCAAGAACACCACCACAGGAAATCTAGAGCCTGCAGTGCTATTAATAACATCATCTAAGACTGTGTTTGCTGCCCTCATGGCCTCTTCCCACCATGACTCACTGAAGCTTTTAACACATTGTATCCATTAAGCTATAGTTCCCAAAGCTCATCTTCTCTAGTGCCATTAGTTTTTAGGGGACCAGGCAAACCTTAAACTTGTCCCCCTTAATTGGATCCCTGTGCCCCCACAATCTCTTTGAATGCCTTTCACCATGATCCTTGAATGAGATCTGAGACCACTGCTGGTACCTAACACTTCTTGGCACCTTGTCTGCTAGGTTCTTGGAAGAGGAGGTGGCTATGGAGGTGAGTGGGAATGGGAGTGGGAGGATTTCTCCCTTCACTTCCCTTTTTGTGTCTTCAAATAATGGGTTTTGAGGGGGAGGGAAAGGTTAACCAGACCATTTATTTTCCATCTCCCATCGATAAAATGTTCACCACTCCCCACTGGAAGAATTTAGATCTTTCGTTTGAATCTCCAGGAAAATCTCCCAAACTCAGACCACCACCATGTGGATTCAGCCATCTTCTGATTCACCTTCAGATTGTCTCCTCCTAACTGCTCAAGCCACAGGTTAAGGGCGAAATGTTCAATGCCCAAGCAATATAGTAGGGAACACGTTTATCTAAGCAATTATATGCAGCTCTGTATCTGCATACAGGGGGTCTCTCCCAAGACTTTCCAACCTCAGCAAAACAAGACAAAGCCCCAGCCATCTGGGCTATATATCATTCATTCATTCCTGTGTTCAACACTCATGGCGGATCCCCACCAAGACAGTGGGAGAGCAAGGACTGGAGAAATCCTGGAAGCTGAAGTCTGAGGAGGATTTCAAATTCAAGTCAGAGATGCAAGAAACATCTGGACTCGGTCCTCAGGTACATGCAGTATTCTGAACTGAAGCTAGAACCAGAGACCATTCTAATGAAAGGCCTCTACAGGTGGGCTCTCACAGGTGGGCTCCAACTCAGTTTCGTGTATATTCATTCATGAAATAGCTCTTTGGGTCAACATGCAGAAGAAAACCATTTAAGAAAACTGACAATGAGGAGTGGAAAGGGAAGCCAGAAGGCATGTGAATGGGGAGAGAGGAGGAGCCAGGGCAGAAAACCAAGAATCCCTCCCTGCCCTCCTTGCTGCCAGGGAGGTCTGAGGGACTAGTTTCCACCTGGGATCCCAAGGCCAGAACAAAAGCAGCGGGGCCACGTCGGGTGAGGGAAGGGGGTCCTCAGCCCGGGCGCATGGGGCTGCGGAAAGATGGGGGCTAGCGCGCCCGCTGGCGGGGGGCACCTCGCAAGGCGCTGTCCCCAGCCGACCCCATGCGGACCGGGTTTGGCGCAGCGTCCGGGTTGGTCCCGGTGCCCTGGGGTTAGCGGGAGGCAGGGCCTCCACAACCTCCCTCTCCGCCCCCAGGTCGGTCTGTGCTTTCTGCTCCAGGTGAGGGCGCGGCGGGGTGTCACTTTACCTGTGCGCAAAGGGTGGTCCGGAGAAGCCTTGGGGCGGGGAGGGGCATCAGGCAGCAGGAGCGGGACAGCGGAGCCTCACACGAGAGCGCACAGGCGGCGAGTCCGGTGGGTCCTGCAGTCCCGACTGGGCCGCAGCACAGCACCACGGCGCTGCCCGCCCCTCCTCAGCCAGCCCCTCCACCTCCTCCCAGACTCTCAGCCACATCCTCTGTGAGCTCACTTCCAGCTTCCGCAATTAGCAAAGCTCCTTCTCCATGCCGCCCTCGACCCGCCCCCGCCCCCCTCCCTCCTGAGTCCTCCGCCAGCTCACGTTTTGCTTTGGCAATTAGCAAAGCCCCATCTCTGCGCCGCCCCGCCCCCCTCCCTCCTGAGGCCCCGCCCTGGCTGGGGCGCGGGGGGAAGCCCCGGGGGCTGCAAGCTTTGCCAGCGCTGGCGCTGGGCAGCCTCCTAGCCTGGCTCCCTGAGCCGGTGTCCACCCGCCTCCTGGCTGCAAAAAGATCATCAGTGCTGTTAACCCTGGCTGCACTCTCCTGTCAGTTTGCTGGCTTCCTGATTGCACCCAAAGCCAGGAACCAGGTTCCCCAGCACAGGCCTGGGCTGAGATGCCTGCCCAGGATCTGTTTGAGCAGTCTACTCATCTCCAGGCAGGGATGGCACTTCCACATGGAGGTTTGGGTTTTTTTATTGTTTTTTGGTTATTGGTTATTATACATGACCTCCAGGGTAGGTGCTCCACAAAGGGAGTGAAAACAGGATGCATGATATACCCCTCACCTCCCATGCTGTCTTTCTCTTAAATAATAAGCACTGGTGAACTATCTTAGATTCTGTACCTTCTCTCCAGCCATGAACCTATCACTGTCTTTAACTCTTGAAAACTTCATTAAACAAATTAATGTGGTGAAGGAAGCAATATGAGAAAGCCTATTAATCTGATGAGCATGGAACTGAACAAACCCTATAGATACTTCCCCTTTGATTTCTAGCCTATCAATACCTACAGTGAGTCACATACACTCAAGATTATTGTTTTTATTGTATACTTCATATATTCATTGATTTTGGACTTGTTATCATTTTGTTGAAGTGTTAAACTATGGTAATAAACAAACTTTTAATTAACTTTTCCTCCTATGATACAAATATAACTTGCACTTGAGCTTTAGCTAATTTTATGTTCTAAAATTGCCAAAACAACATGATCAAGGTTTCTAGATTATTTACTGTATTTTCTACTATGTAATATTGTTCTATCTCTTCTGTATAAAGAAAATGAATGCTTGGGGCTCTTGGGTGGCTCAGTGCATTAAAGCCTCTGCCTTCTGCTCAGGTCATGATCCCAGAGTCCTGGGATAGAGCCCCACATCAGGCTCTCTGCTCTTCAGGGACCCTGCTTCCCTTCCTTTCTCTCTGCCTGCCTCTCTGTCTACTCGTGATCTGTCTGTCAAATAAATAAATAAAATCTTTAAAAAAAGAAAGTGAATGCTTGATAACTAAATGAATGCTTTACTGAACAAATTAAATATGGCAATAGCATTTTATTTTATCATGCTTCACATATTAAACAATAATATTATATCACTAGTCTCCAAATAATCTACTCACATAGTCATTTGGAAGCTTTTAGCAAAAGAATTCTTCCTCCTGATTGTAGTATAAAAGCCACAGAAATATACAGAAGACTCCTAGGATAGAAAGTTAAATCCAGTTATCCGTGATGCCTTGAGTAGGACCTGACTTATGTATGTCCTTGGATGCACTAGAAACTGTTACATGTGATAGGATTATATTTAATATATACAGTTTCATTTACTTCACAAAGGACATATAAATTTGAGAATAAAATATTTGATGAATCTATAAAGTCTATATCTATTTGTAACTAATGTGGTAGAATTAAGATGTTAATTTGAAAAAAAATCATTGAACACACACATATTCAATTTTTTTTATATATATAAAAAGCATTATTTATTTATGTAAATAAATGCATTGTCTGTAAAATCCATTTACTTATCAATCATAAGGGTAATTTTAAGTACTAAGAATAAGAAATATGTGAAAAGATAAGTGTTCAAGAGTGCAGTTTGTGGTAATTAATACAATATGATAGGCTCATGAAAAGGATATATTACTTGAACTTAAAAGCTTCTATAATTAAGCGATGACCACTTGAAATTTGTAATTAGTCTTGCTGCAGTTTTTCCTTGCACTTATTGCCCTTCCCCAGAAGTTCATTAAGAATTTCTGTGAATGTCCTTATGTTTAATCTCATTCATAGATTCCACTGCTGCTCACAAAACAAAGCCAAAAAGAGAGGTAACTCTATGTGGCACTCCATCCACAAGCAATACATTCATAAATAATTAAAAAGCTCTCTACTTCATTTGTTACTCATTCAGCTGATAATTTAAATGAGTAACTGAGGCCATTTTATCAGCACTTTTAATAGAATGCGACTCAGAAACTTCACAGTGTTATTTAAGAAGAAATGCTCACGTGTTAAGGTTTTTATTTTTTTTAAATCAACAAAATAATTTTCAAATATTAAAAGAAAATGTCTCCTTTTCCTCCAAGTTTCCTTGCTATGTCAAAGTTACAAATAAATACATTACAATCGTATTTTGAGTAGTAGATAAAAACAAATGTTTTGAAACTGTCTGTGGGTTGAGTGTCTGGATTAACTTGTATAAATATCTGAACTCAATGTATTTAGACTTTATTAGATGGTTTTTTTTAGACTATTTAAAAATACATGCTCAGATAATGACAACATTATTTTATTCATTTTAATAAATAAATTTATTTATTTATTTATTTATTTATTATTAATTTATTTAATTATGTTTAGATATTATTAAATTAATGATTTAATATTTAATAATCTAAATTTGAAATATTTTAAATTTTAAAAATATTTATTTACTTAAATTGATATATTTAATATAAATATATTTAATATAAATATTTAATAAATTATTGAATCATTATTATAATTATGCAATACATTATGTATTGTGTAATAATTGCATTTTAATAAATAAATAAATGTATTATTTATATTATTTTATTATATTTTATTTAGTTGACAAAGAGAGGGAGAACGCAAGCAAAGGGAGCTGCAGGCAGAAGGAGAGGGAAAAGTAGGCTCCCAGCTGAGCAGAAAGTTCAACCTGGGGTTCCATCCCACGACCCTGGGATCACCACCTGAGTTGAAGGCAGATGCTTAACTGACTGAGCCATCCAGATGCCCAAGGCTTTGTATTCTTCACTTCTAAATATTGATGCTCCTTCATCTCTGGAGTTAGTAAATTGATGTTGAGTATTCATATCAAAGAATTGATAGTAGCTGTTAAACAGAAACATGTAATTTAGGGAAAAAAAAAGAACAGAAGGAAGAGAAAGGCCAAAAGTCAAAAGCACATTAATATAAAATTTAATTAGATAAATAAAGCTGATATTCCTGAAGGGGGCTAATAAAAGAGCTGCAAAGAGCTGATAGGATTAGGAAAATTGTCCACTCCTGGTCATTTCATAATTTTAGACTATTCCTTATTAATAAATATACTTAGTTCCAGAAACACAAGCACATAAGAACATTTCCACCAAGTTTCCTCTAACAGCATTTACAAATTAGACGTTCAAACAATGCAGTTCGTTACATGTTGCATCTGTATCTTAAAGTTTAAACACTTTCTGTGACACATTTTCTAACAATTAAAATTAAAAAATATATATATACATATATATATATATATATATATACCGTATCCCTAAATGGGAAAAATATATATATATATACATAGAAACCTTATTCCTAAATGAAACCTTTCTTTGTTTATTAGCTTAAATAGGTAAATTAGCAACAACAACAACAACAAACAGCTAATATTATAGAGGTAGGAACAATTGACCTTTTCATTCATTGCTATTTTCTAAAAATTCCTATTTTATTTTTTTCTCAAGTCTGTCATAATAATTTTCTAAATCTCCTGCCTTATTCAATTTTTTTCTTTTAGTGGAAAACTCTATTTCATATTTATTTTCTCTTCCTCCACTCTTTGCTCTAATAATTCAATGTATTATTAGATTTTCTGTTTTTCTCTTTATCCAGATATATCTTTTCTTTCTTTCTTTCTTTTTTAAATAATTTGATTTGCTGGCATTTTACATCAGTACATGCTTTCTTATGGATGTTAGAAATGTCTGTGGAACTACTAGAAGAATAAACTTTTTTACCTTTAAGAAGTTTACAGTCTAGAGTGCCTGGGTGGCTCAGTTGGTTAAGTGTCTTCCTTCAGCTTAGGTCATGATGCCAGGGTACTAGGATCCAGTCCTGCATCAGCTGCCTGCTCAGCAAGGAGTCTGGTTCTTCCTCTCCCTCTGCCCCTCCCTCTCTCTCTCTAATAAATAAATAAAATCTTTAAAAAAAAGACTTACTGAAATCTGAGACTGAATTACTAAATTCAGTCTTAATAGAAGACAGCTAAACAAAGCAATGATCACAACTGGAAAATTTAGCGAGATCATGGTTTAACATTTTTGGTTGACACAGGACCTCTTTCAGTAACAACTTTCCCTAAATATCAATTTCTTTTTAAGGCAAAAAATTTTGACAAGAAATCCAGATCCTTCTGATCATTTTCATATCAATTTAAGGTGACATCCTCAGAGTTTATAATCAAATATGTAATTATTCTATCTGTTGCCTTGTATATTGCCTGTATCTTTTTCAGACTCAAAGTTCCATTGAGGTAGAGTTTGTTTTTTTTTTAAAGCAGAGATTTTTAAAGTGTTTGATATATACAAGATGCTTAATAAGTGTTTACAAAGCCTATGTATTACAGAAGCCTTAAACAGGCTTTAAAATAATGTAGGTGATATTAGTAGTCATATCAAACAATTTTTAGGTTTCAGTCATGTAAATAACTACATTTCTCAGAGACAGAGAAACATACAAATGGTCTGGGTCCAGTAGGATAATGCTAGCATGTGTTGTAAATTCTCTTATATGACCTTATTCTTGCAAGAAATGGTTGTGTGGCAGAAAAAAAGGTATCACTATCTTATACTTTATTATTTAAAGAGATTTATGGAAGTCTTAATTTCTTACACTACCCCTTTGTTTCAGTGGACCCAATTTCCGTGGTAATGGTGAGAGGAAAGTAGGCAATATAGGTAGCAGCAAAAATCTCCTACAAGGTACTATAAAATAAGGCTTGTTCTAGATCATGGTTCTGTCCAAAGGGGAATGTTAAGGGGTAGAATGGATGATGGATGCATTGTAGACTTATAACTTTAAGATTAATACTGTTATGCGCCAATAATGGGTCTATGATTAAAGGAGCGAGACTGATGTAAAGCAAAGGTCAAGCAAAGCTTTATTTCATGCCAAGCATCAAGAATCTAACCGAACGTTCGAACGTTCGGGGCCACACCTCTCATGAGAGAAGGCAACCCTTTGCTGTTTCACAGTCTAGCTTTTAAGGGCAAAGGCCATGCAGTCAGGCCTAGCCACGCACAGGTGACCAATGAGATTTTAACACACACAGGAAACTCCACAGTGAGGCTAGGTGACCAATTGAGGTTCAATTTACCCTAGTATAGACATTTGACCCAGCCTATTACACCTTGATTAGGATTAGTGCCAAAAAGGTTCCCAAAGGGCAGAGGAGTGGGATATACTCCTTAGTATCTAGGGAGACAATATGCAAACACCGCCCCCCCTCCCGCTGATTGATGTCTCCACCTGGCCTGACCCACCCTTGTATATGGGCTTTGTTACCTGGAGCTGATTTCCAGGACTTGTTTTTAAGTGAATCCTCTGGGGGAAGGGGAGCAAGGACAGTTTAAGGGTTAACCTCAATGAAAGCCTCTTGCTAAAATATAAAAATATAAAATAGGTCCTTACATTACAACAACTCAGTAGGGAAAGTCCCAGTGTGGTGATAAAAGAAGTGAGGTAACTTGCATTGCACATTTTTTTTTAAAACGTGTAAGTTGTATTTTTCCGTGCCATGACATCATACTTTATCTTCATCTCTGTCTACTAGTTTAAAACTAGTTAAACAAACTCAACAATTTTTTAAAAAATATTTTTTTTATTTATTTAAGAGCAAAGCCAGAGAGAGAGAGAGAGAGCATGAGCAATATGGGGCTGGATCCCAGGACTCTTGAGATCATGATCTGAGCCAAAGGCAGACACTTAACTGACTAAGCAAATGAGACTCCCACAAACTCAACAATTTTATAAAATTTTTATTTGTTGGGGTGCCTGGCTGGAACAGTCAGTAAAATATGTAAATCTTGATCTTGGGGTTGTATGTTTGAAATCCACCTTGGGTGTAGAGGTTTCATTTAAAAATAAAATCTTTAAAAAAATTTTTTTCATTTTTTTATTTAAGCCATTGTATGGCAGTGTTGATCACTATATTGTACACCTGAAACTAATATTCACCTTATTTTAACTAATTACAATTTAAATAAAAACTTTAAAAATAAAATAAAAATAATAATCATAAAAATAAAAAAGAGGAAAAATTATTTGGCAGGCAATTTTCTTAATTGCATTATTATTTATTATTATCATAGTCTGCGTGTGTCGGTGGGAAGTGGCTGGTATTACAGTGAGTTCCATATCTGTGTTACACTGTGGTCCATGTCTGTAGTCAGTCTTTTTTTTCTTTTAGTTTATTTTCAGGGATCCAAAATTCATTGTTTATGCACCACACCCAGTGCTTCATGTAAAAAATTCCCTCCTTAATACCCACCACTGGGCTCACCCAACCACCTGCCACCCTCCTCTTCAAAACCCTCAGTTTGTTTCTCAGAGTCCACAGTCTCTCATGGTTTGTCTCTCCCTCCGATTTCCCCCAGCACACTTCTCTCCATCTCCCAGTGTCCTCCACGTTATTCCTTATGTATTGAGTCTTATAAAAACTTTTATTTCTTTCCCTATTCTGCTTTGCATATGCTTACCTTAGATGTTAAAATGTTATAAACCTCTCCTGCCTGGTCCATTTTCTCTCTCTTCTCTCATGATTTCTCATGCTCTCCCTGCCAACCCCACATGCCTTACAATATCTGGATATGACTAATTTCTTCCTGAGCTACTTTATTCTACTCTGCCATATGGTTGCCCTTCCCTCTTCTGTACCATAACTTCTATCCCCTGCATTTGTGCTTTAACAATACCTAATTCTTTTCACTGCATCTGTATCTTTGAGGTCAATACTCAGTAGTGCAATTGCTGGGTCATAGGCTAGCTCTATTTTACTGGAAAGAAGGGCCATATTCACCCCAGTGTTCATAGCAGCAATGTCCACAATAGCCATTCTGTTGAAAGAGCCAAGATCCCCTTCAACAGACAAAAGGATCAAGAAGATGTGATCTATGGATACAATGGAATATCACTCAGCCATCAGAAAGGATGAATACCCAACTTTTGCATCAGCATGGATGGGACTGGAGGAGATTATGTTAAGTGAAATAAGTCAAGCAGTGAAAGTCAATCATCATATGGTTTCACTTATTTGTGGAACCTAAGGAATAGCATGGAGGACATTAGGAGAAGGAAAGGAAAAATGAAGTGGGGGGATTGGAGGGGGAAATAAAACATGAAAATCTATGGACTCCAAGAAACAAACTGAGCGTTTTAAAGATGAGAAGGATGTGGGGATGGGTGAGCCTGGTGATGGGTATTAAGGAGGGCACATATTGCATGGGGCACTGGGTGTTTTACACAAACAATGAATCATGGAACACTACTTCAAAAACTAATGATGTATTGTATGGTAACTAACATAACATAATTAAAAAAAGAAAAAAAGGAGGGGGACAATACCTAACACTCAATCTTTGCTAGTTTCTTGTTTACCTCCTTTTAAGAGTAAGCTCATTAGTGTTTTTTTTTGTTTGTTTGTTTGTTTTTGTCTCAACTAAAAGAAGAAAAATAATACACATTATTTTGAAAACTTTTTGAACAGTGTAAAAAAGTTAGTCAAGTCCACAATGTCTCATCTCTTCTTCCTCCTAAGATGGTTAAGTTGAAAAACCCTTTATCTGGGAAAAGATCTTTCTCCTGCCACCTTGTGTAAGATTTTGGCTTTAGCTTAGATTATCCTTTCTTTCCTTTTCTGAAAATAAGTTGAAAATATTAATAGCCTCAGTTTCTTCTTCCAAAATATGACTGCTTCTTTACCAAGTGCAAAAGCAACCCATTTTGACCATAGTAAACAGCTTGGACCTACTTTTTTTTGGCTCACTGTTTTAGTGAGACAAGTGGAGTGAAGATGACACACCATTTCCGAATGTATTAATAATTGGTAGACCATACTTCTAAATTGAAGATTTGTTGCCATTAAACTACGACCAGACTCGCTATAATTACAGAGGTAAATTCTTTATATTTACTATATTTGAAATTACCATATAATACCAAAATAAAATTATGATTATGTGAAGAGTCTGTAATATTAAGAAGATGACTTTGAAATGATTGCTTATCTAAATGAAATTTCCCATTTTATAATCTTGTATAAGCTTTCGTTGTCATTTCCTATTTAAAATCTATTAGAAGGCACTCTTATTTTCCCTTAAGTGGGAAGTCAAATGTGGAACAAATTCATCCCAAAGGAACTGATACTATATTCCACTGAAGACCAGGTGGCTTCCATGTGGCATTTTGCCTCTTGCATATTCTTCATCTCCTACAACAAATGGGGGTATGCTCTTTAGTAAACTAATTCAACACAATTAGAGACATTGTCTTCAAGGGATAACATCATAGAGACTAGAATCAGAATCATACTTTTGGAAAAAGTATGATTTTTGTTTTGTTTTGTTTTAAGATTTTATTTATTTATTTGACAGACAGAGACCACAAGTAGGCAAAGAGGCAGAGAGAGGGGGTGGGGAAGCAGGCTCTCTGCTGAACAGAGAGCCTGATGCAGAGCTCAATCCCAGGACCCTGAGATCATGGCCTGAGCCGAAGGCAGAGGCTTAACCCACTGAGCTACCCAGGTGCCCCTGGGCCCAGGTTTTGATGGCTTCTTTCCTCAATCTTATAAAACCTATTTGAACTCTACTGGATGCCAGAACTGCTTAAAAATATTTGGTCCCTTGTAATTTTAACCTTCCAGTATTCAATGCACCTGATCCATGTAATATCCTATAGTATTTTTGTCAAATGAAGACTCTCAAAGTGTGTTTCTTGGGAGACACTTTTCAATTGGTTGCTTACATTTCTGCATTTATTATTTGTTCTAGGCCATCCTTTGAAGATGGTTGTATTGAATAGACTTGGAAGACAGAAATAGTATCTTTTTTTTTTAACTTAACCTGTTGTGTTTGCAAATATTTTCTGCCTCTGTTTTGATTCTTCTTGTGGGAACTGAGGCTCAGAACTGATATATAACTCCCACCCCTACACACACACACACACACACACACACACAAACACACACACACACACAAATACTGTTAATATTCTGGCTACCTCTATTGCTGTGAATAATAAACTATATTATTTCTGAACCATTAGTCTGCGTCTTCTATCAACACCCAAGAAACTACGGCAGACTCATACACCAGCTTTCAAATAAGGGAAAATAATCTCAGATGCTTTATATTTTTTGATAGTGTTACCTACTTCTGAACATATGACTGAACACATATAAAGCTGGAGCCATGACCATTTAGAGCTTCTTCTGTGGAAGAACTATGCATTCACTAGTAAACAAAAGTAGTTTCATCTTTTTTTTTTTTCCTCCTGGACATCATTTCCTCTCTCACACTGTTGCTCAAATTGGATGGAGTCTAAGGTCCTTTGAGGAAATTTTTGTTTAATGACTCAAAATAAAATAGGAAGAGTCTAAAGTGCTAAAAATAATTCTAGATAAAAGGTATAAGATCATGCCAGAAAGGATAGTAATTTTATCTAACAACTGCCTGTTCACCCCTTTTTTGTTCAATAACTAATCTCCAAATTCCTGACTAAATCCCTTTTGTAAGCCAGAATGTGAGCTAAAAACTGGGATTTTAAAAAATTTTCATTTGAAATCCAGTTAGTTAACATACATGGTTGTATTAGTTTCATGTGTACAATATAACATATAGCACTCAGTGCTCATCATGACAAGTGCTCTAATTAACCCCCATCACTTACTTAATCCATCACTCCTTTCAGATCCCCTCAAGTAACCATCAGTTTGTTCTCCGTAGTGAAATGTCTGTTTCTTGCTTTGTTTCTCTTTCTATGTCTTATTATTTCCCCTTTGCTTGTTTGTTTTGTTTCTTTTATTCCATATATGAGTAAAGGTATTTGTCTTTCTCTGACTGACTTATTTCACTTTTAGCATTATACTGTCTAGTTCCAACCATGTTATTGCAAATGGCAAGATTTCAGTCTTTTTTATGGCAGAATAATATTCCATTGTATATACATACCACTTATTCTTTATTTATTCATCAATTGATGGATACTTGGGCGCTTTCCATATCTTAGCTTTATAAATAATGCTGCTATAAACATAGGGGTGCTAGCATCCCTTTGAATAAGTTTTCTTATATTCATTGGGTAAATACACACCAACAGGATTGTTGGATCACAAAGGACTTCTATTTTTAAATTTTATGAAAATTCCATACTGTTTTCAAATATGGCTGTATCAGTTTGCATCACCACCAACAGTTCACAATTGTTACTTTTTCTTTTTTTTTTAAGATTTTATTCATTTGACAGAGAGAGATCACAAGTAGAGAGATAGAGAGGAGGGAGCAGGCTCCATGCCTGGCAGAGAGCCCGATGTGGGACTTGATCCCAGGACCCTGAGATCATGACCTGAGCTGAAGGCAGAGGCTTAACCCACTGAGCCACCCAGGCAGCCCCCACAAGTGTTACTTTTTCACATCCTCTCCAACACCTTTTGTTTCTTGTAGTGTTGATTTTAGCCATTCTGACAGGTGTGAGGTGGTATCTCTTTCTAGTTTTGCTTTGCAATTTCCTGATGATACATGATGATGGCCATCTTTTCATGTATCTACTGAACATTTGAAAGTGTTCTTTGGGGAAACACTTGTTCATGTCTTCTATCCATGTTTTTATTGGATTATTTGTTTTTGGATGTTGACTAAAAACTGGATATTAAGTAACACACAAGACAGGTTTCCTTGAGCTTAAATTTTATTTGCATGAGTATCATTAACAGGAAAAAATATGCATATGTGTATGTACAAGTGTGTTTATGTATACATCTATCTATCTATCCTCTATCCCCTGTCTTCTAATTGTGGTAAATCCTGTAAGGTGGGGAATGGAATAGTCTGAAGAAATATGCTTCTGGATATGCTGGGTAAGCAAATTTAATTGCACTCAGATGCATTGGATATAAGTGAATCACTCAAATGAGTTATTTAATATTATATAGAAACAAATTAAAAGTTTATGTAGTTGAAAATAATAGGTAGTTAAAATAATTTTTTTGTTTGTTGTTTTTGTGTCTTTTTTTGTTTATATATACTATGGTGTGAATGTTTATGTCTTCCAAAATCATATTATGAAATCTAACTCTGTAAGTGCTAGTATTAAAACATAGGGGCCTTTGGGAGGTGATTAGGTCATAAGTGGGATTACAGTCCTTTTAAAGGAGACCCCAGAGAGTTCTCTTGCTTCATTCATCATGTACGTTTACAGTGAGAAGATAGCCATCTATGAGGAAGTGGGCTCTCCCTGGATCTGCCCATTCCTTAATTTTGACCTTCTTTGTTCTGGAACTGTGAGAAATAAATTCCTGTTCTTTATAAGCTATTAAGTCTATATCATGTCCGTTATAGCAGCCTGCATGCAGAAGGACACTATGACCTAAAATGAGAGCAATAAATATAAAGTTTCAGTAAAGTCAGTTGGTACAATGTTTTTTTTACTTAGAGAAGACATGCTGCTTCATGTTAAACCTTGATATTGTATATGTTTCTTGAAGGGCCACTTCTTACTCCTTTGTGTGTTTTCCACAAAGTCCAGGATGATGCCTTACATAAAGGTAATATTTTATAAATACTGTTGGAAATATATACTTCTCTAAAATCTTATTTTGCCTACAGATTACTTGGATCCACTTTGCCTTGTGTAGAATATTTGAAATATATTAAGAACAGAATGTCTCTCTAAATAACATTTAGAATCATCATTAGTTTATGACTCCTGACTTATTTGTTTATGCAGTGATACTTACTGCAAGGACACTGAAGTTTGTAATATAATTTTGAATTAATCACCAAGCTAGTTTATTTTAACTTATGAAAATATAATTTCTCATGTTGGTTTAATTCTGCTCTTATGTTATGGTCATGACATTTTCATTAAAATAAAGTAGAAAATAGAAGTAAATAATAAATGAAAAATAAAAAATAATAAATAAAAAATAAAAGTAAAACTCTTGTGAAATGTTAAACTTTTCTTACTTATTTTGTTTTGCTTTTCCTCTACCATGCTGGCAAAGCTGTATGTTGCAGATAGGTACAATTTTATAGGTGCTAGGTTTGTTACTTTTGCTAAAATTTTCAAAATATAAGGAGTTGAATAGTCATGGATTGTTTATTAAACTCCTTATCTACACATATAAAAATAAAACAATGATGGTGACCTGGGTATTTCTAAAATTGTATTGTTTTTCCATATTATGTTTTACAATGTAATTAATAAAGATTCTGCATATATTAACATCATCACCTTCTATCTCATCTGTATGTCCATTACAGAGCATGTATGATTTCAATTCATTGCTATGTTGTCGTGAAGAGATTGTCTGAAGTAGCCTATATTTATGCAGGTAGATCTTAAGCTACGGTGCTCTTGTTTATTTGCTTGTTCATGATCAGTATGTCTGAAAGATGGTAACTATTGCATCAGGTATGACGATTAAAAAATATTATTGGTGCCTGATACGCTGTGATGAAATAGGTAAGTCGATTCATAATTTGTTAATTAAATTGGAAAACATTAAGACAAACTGAGGGTTGCTGGGAGGAGGGGGTTTGGGAGAAGAGGGTGGGATTATGGACATTGGGGAGGGTATGAGCGTTGGTGAGTGCTGTAAAGTGTGTAAACCTGGTGATTCACAGACCTGTACCCCTGGGGATAAAAATATATGTTTATAAAAAATAAAAAATTTAAAAAAATTGGAAAAGAAATTCCTTTGGATTTGTCCTTTATTAAGAGTTTTTTTTTTTTTTAACGAATTCCTTGGGATGTTTTTTGTGTAATATATATCACATGCCTCAACCTTTAAATTTGAATGTAGAAAAGAGTTATCAGAATGAGCCTAGAAAATATTGTTATGGGGGCGCCTGGGTGGCTCAATGGGTTAAGCCACTGCCTTCGGCTCAGGTCATAATCTCAGAGTCCTGGGATTGAGTCCCACATTGGGCTCTCTGCTCAGCAGGGTGCCTGCTTCCTCCTCTCTCTCTGCCTGCCTCTCTGCCTACTTGTGATCTCTCTCTGTCAAATAAATAAATAAAATCTTTAAAAAAAAAAGAAAACATTGTTTTGAAATATTTTTGTTCTGTTATATTATGTTAACTTAGGAAATAATGGTAGTTATTTTTATTAGCATTTCCTACTTTCCACATGCCCTTACAGATGAGATATCATGATTTTCCTACTCTTTTAATCATGGTTGTTATATTATTCATGATCAATAACAATCAATGAAAATTCATAACATTAATTTTCTTTGGGAAAGTGATATTTTAGCAAGAATCCATGACCAAAAATTTTAGCTGTTGTTCTTCCAGGAGATGAGACTATCAATGTTCCCGAAATTTTAAGAAATAGAACTTATTAATTGTGTTGGTTGATGTTTATTGTCTCTGAACTTAGAGGTGCATAATTCAATTTAAAATTTATTTTTGGGGCGCCTGGGTCGCTCAGTGGGTTAAAGCCTCTGCCTTTGGCTCAGGTCATGATCCCAGGGTCCTGGGATCGAGCCCCGCATCGGGCTCTCTGCCTAGCAGGGAGCCTGCTTCCTCTTCCCTCTCTCTCTGCCTGCCTCTCTGCCTACTTGTGATCTCTATCTGTCAAATAAAATAAATAAAATCTTAAAAAAACCGGAGTGGACCTTATGGGGATGCTTATCTGAAATTGAGGGACATTATAAAAAAATAAAAAATAAAATTTATTTTGAATTGAAAACAAGATCTTACTGAAGTTTAGGCATCCCACTTTATATCAGGCCTCCAGTACATTCTAATTTATTTATAGAAAATATCATAAACATGAATGACACTTTTCCTATTGCATTTATATGAAACTGCAATGACTCAAAGATGTCAGATTTGAAAAGCACTACCTTTCTATATTTTCTGTTTCCTCGGAGGAATGGATACACCATTTTAGCTCAATTATCCAACAGTATTCAAAACCACCATGAATTTTAAAACATACTTATTACACTCTAAAAATCAAGTATGAAAATGTATAAACAACCAAATCTCTATCTGTAAATGAAATACTCCCACACAGACGGGTTTTAAAACTTTCTAACTTAAGGAATTTGATAGCACAGACTCAGGGTAGTAGTTTCAGTGCCTACAGTATACTTTCAGGGAGAGAGTAATGTAAGCTCTGAGTCACTTTCTGCCTAGAGATGACCAAATAGTGGTTCTGGCATTGTTTGTTTGTTTTTGAAAATATGTTCCTGGGCGTCATTCAGAAAATGCAGAGTTTGGCATCTATATAAATTAAGGATGATCGTTTTGAACTTTTGCCTTTCATTACATCAAATTACCATAATTGGACAGAAATTCCACTAAATTAAGCATTATTAGGAAATGTGTAAATTGGAGCTGCTCAAATAAGTTGCTCTTTGAGCTATGTGCTGTTGGTTCAGGATTAGATAAGGATTTTGAAGGCAAACCTAAATCATTGCTTCCTTTTTTGAGAGATTCTCAGCATATTTTCTTAAAATTAGCTGAAATAAACAATGTGTTTAGTCGCAAAGTGATTTGCATTTTTGCACAAACTCCCTATCTCCTTGAGAATTATAACAAATATTTCATGAAACATCAGTGATCTTTACTTTGTTACACTGCTGTAAAGTACATTCAGAGTTGCCAGTTAAAGGTGTTAGTGTTGAGATGAAATGTCATGCATTTTTCTTCACGTCCATGCAAATGAACACAGTAATTTATTAAGACACAATGAAGAAAAAAAAATTGACAATGAGTTCCAGATTTTAAAAATCACTTGCCATTCAATCCAAATTGTGAGTTTGATCGGTTACCGAACACTTTATAATGCACCCCCGGTAATTTTACAGAGATTACTCTTTTCTTACCAATTCTTGATTATTCTGTCCTGCAATGCAGAGAAAGCTAACTATTTTAAAATAAACTTCCGTTAATTTTGATTGTTATAAACTTAAAATTGATTAATTTCCATATACAGAGTTTAAAATGTTCACAATTTACATTAAATATATATTCTGTGTATACCTTGGAAAAATTATACTGAAAATTGAAATTAAAATGATGTTGTATATAGCTGCAAGAAGCCGCCTGTCCCATTTCATCTTACTATATAAGTTGTGTCAGGTAATTTATAAAATCCCTGCTGCATAACAAATCTATTTTTTGTTGGAATGGGTAGTAATGTTTCTTCTTATTTCGAAATAAGAGTTGGTCTATGAGTGCCTCTGCAACTGTATTTTCCCTAAGTGGCTTCATGGTCTTGAACTGAGAAAGCTCAGAGCATTAAACATCAAAGTAATATATTTTGACATAATTAGACATCAAGGAAATGCAATTAAAATGACACTGAGATATCACTACACACTTACCAGAATGGCTAAAAGAAAATATAATGACAAGCCCAAAAGAAAAAAATATACCATTTGATGATACACAATGGCAAGTTGTACCATAACTTAACCATCTCAGACTAGTGTAGTGTTAAATTTGTTTTTCTAAGCCATGTTTTGGGTCACTTACCACTTTTCAAGGATATAAAGTGCTATCATTTTACTTAAAACTGTGAAATTTGGTCAGATTTAAATTTCAATTTATGTTAAAACATTCTGTAAACTGTGTTAAACTTTGACATTTGTTCCCTCTGTTCAGTGAATAACACCATATCATATTCTGAAAAATTCGCTAATTTTCATCTTGAAAAATATCCCTTTTTCCTCTTATGGTAATTATTAATATGAATTAATAGTAGAATTTGATATTGTTCCATATGTCCATAAATACTTTATTGTATATTATCAAATTTAATAATGAATATATGTATTATATATAACCTCAGATAAATTTCAACAAATCATAATTTATTAAAATCATGTCTACTTAAAAATCTCATAGAAGAATAAAACCATCAAAAATAAAAATAAACACACACAACACACACACATCACCCATGTATTGGCAAATCACAATTGCTGTAACAATACATTAGGCATTCCACAGTTAAGGGCTATCAAAATTTCCATCAGTGACAAAAAGATTTGTATCCAAATGGACTGATTTTCCAGAATCCAAGAAAAAGTCTCCTAGGATTTATTTAAAGGTAAATATTTGAACAAATACTTCTTAAATTTAGGAAATTCAGAACATACGATTAAAGAATATTTGCAGTGCAGACTATATTCAATCCTTCCTTCAAAATGTGCCTTTGAGTACATAATTCTGTTTTCTCGATCTAAATTGAGCTGTCTTCCGAGGAAGTTTTCCAAAATGTGTGTCTCTGTGTGATAAATGTTCTAAGACCTAACATGCTTCATTGTATTTTACTGTGCTCTCAAATTTAATCAATAATTTGGATTGATGTATAATACTTAGTTTCAAATATCTTTTCCATCTATACAAACACCCAGCTGTCTCTTTATATGCTATTACTATTGAGAATTGTGCTGTCGGTATTATTCTTGTACATTTTAGGTGATCTGTTCTTCTCTTGGGCATCATTTATGCTCTTCTCTGTTTTTGATATTCTTAAAACTCACCATAATGTATATGAGTGGTTTTTAGTGTGTGTAGTTTTTGTTTTGTTTTGTTTCTGATATCTCATGTTTGGCATCATTTTAAGTCTGGTATCTTTTATCTTTCTTTAATTCTCCAAAATTTATCTCAGTACTTATTTAAATATTTTCTTTATTTTTTTTTCTCTTCTGCTGTATTTGGGCAGAAGTCATTAATTTGTTTGTTTGTTTTTCCCAACTCATTTATTCATTTTACAGCTATACTCATCTTAGTCTCCATTTATTGTATTCTTTATCTCAACAATTTTCACTTAATTTATATTCACAGTATAGTATCTTTCTTTTCCTTGTATATGTATATCATTATTTTATAATATACTTTTAAGCTATTTTTAAAAATATTTTATTTATTTATTTGACAGTGAGAGATCACAAGTAGGCAGAGAGGCGGGCAGAGAGAGAGGAAGGGAAGCAGGCTACCTGCTGAGCAGAAAGCCCGATGTGGGGCTTGATCCCAGGACCCTGAGATCATGACCTGAGCTGAAGGCAGTGGCTTAATCCACTGCGCCACCCAGGCGCCCCTAAGCTATTTTTTTAATTCCTGTTCCAATAACAGGAATTGGATTGGCATATAAAGTTAACCACATCATCTTTTTTGGTAAGTAATTGTACTTTTTATGTGCATAGTTATTTTGGTCCATGAGTTCAGCTCCTCTTAGGATCATCAAATCTCTGTAAAGTCTGGGTATGCTAGGATTTTCTAAGCAACAATAAAATACATTGAAACCTGGTAGCTTAATTATAATAATGTTTTCTTTCTCAATCATTCACAATAGTATTCCATTCTGAGTAGCTTCCTTCTATTTTGCAGCTATAGTGTTTGGTAAAACTTGAATTGTGATATCACTGTGATAATGTGAATTAATCAGGGTTTTTCAGAGAATCGGGAAGAGAAAAAAAGGAAGATATTCTCCAGGGCCAACTCTAGAAGTGACTAATAAAACATCTGTCCAAATTCAATTGAACAAAACTCAGAAATGCCATCTCCAGTGAAATACAAAGAAGTTTATATATAGTTCTGGGCACACACATCTCATTTGACCCAATGTTGTACATCAATGAAAGACTGAAGGCCAATCACCACTCCATGGGAGAATTTAAAAATAAATTTACTATTGAGGCCAAGAATTCAGAATCACAAATACATCAGAATAATAACTGCCTTCACTTGATGTTATTCTATAAGATAAATCCTGCGATCAAGTTTCAATTTTAAATTCTTACAATTTTAAATTCTTAAATCCTTATGAAAAAGCATCATTTGGAGGGAGCAGTTTTCATAATTTATCATCCATCAGCCTTTTTTAAAAGATTTTATTTATTTATTGGACACACAGAGAGAGAAAGAGAGCGAGAGAGAGATCACAAGTAAGCAGAGAGGCAGGCAAGCAGGGAGGGAAGCAGGCTTCCTTTTGAGCAGAGTCCGATGTGGGGCTGGATCCCAGGACCCAGAGACCATGACTTGAGATGAAGGCAGAGGCTTAACCCACCACCCACGTGATGAGAGAGCCACTCAGGTGCCCCTCATCCATCAGTCTTAATTGATTGGAGGAAAATGTGTGGAGGAATAATGCCTTAGGGAGCTAATCTCTCTAAAGAATTTTCAAGTCTTTACCCCTTCAAGGTTTTTGTACAGTTCTGATAGCCTCTAAACATCCAGCGGATTTCTACAGTGACAGGCCTGTTAAAACCTGTCTTCAAACCAGGAATAGAGCTTGAAACATACCAGTCAAGGGCAACTTTGAGTCTTTTAAGGAGTTTATCATCATTTCTTTGTTTTTGGTTAATATCTGAAATAGTTCCATATTACACTTGCATAATTCTCCAGAGCTGACTTTGAAGGAGGCATTCAGTTCCAGCTAGTTCCATATTTTGGCAAGAACTATACTTCTATATTAAAAAAAAAAAACATATTTTAGGGCGCCTGGGTGGCTCAGTGGGTTAAAATCTCTGTCTTTGGCTCAGGTCATGATTCCAGGTTCCTGAGATTGAGTCCCACAGTGGGCTCCCTTCTCAGCTGGGAGCATGCTTCCATTCCTCTCTCTCTGGCTGCCTCTCTGCTTTCCTATGATCTCTGTCAAGTAAATAAATAAAATTTTAAAAAAAACATATTTTATACCAGTTATTCATGTTTATTAACAAAGATATCACAATACAAATAATACAAACAGTTGCTCTTTATTAATACCTTCAACCAAAATCAAAAAATATGTCATATTTTCTCCAAAAATTTTATATCATCTGATAGGTCAGATATATATAAAATTACATTTAAAGTTTAAAAATATCAGCAAATATTTTCATTTAAATGCCAATTTGAAAAGAAATCTACTGTTCCAAACACGACTTTTTATCCTATTTATTTTGAATTTTGTCAACAACTGATAAAATGTTTAGCGAGACTATAAATGTTAGATCGAAAAGAATGATTAATAGATGTAGGTTCAAATTATTATGTCCCATTAAAAATGATTTAGTCTTTGATGAACATCTGTTTGGTAATATGTTGTATCCAGATATAGTAAATTAAAGACATATATAAAATTATGGGAAATGACACCTTCCGTTCGATTATGAGTAGAGCTTTTAAAATGCTATTTGTCACAACCTGTCATCTTGTCATTATGTAGCATTATGTAGCAATTAAAAAATGTATACTGTTTACTTCGAAGTCTTTTGGAAATCTAAAATATGACTTTCTATGGTTTGTGTCTCCATATTGCTTTATTGCCAGTTAAAACAAATCCACATGCTTTGATTCAAAGGTAATAAATTCCTCTTATTTGGAAAAAGGATGTTTATTTTTGTTCTCTCACCCTTAGCAGGTGGTTTCATTTTAGCACATTCAGAGTTATAATTTCATGCTTATTAAAAACATTTATTTTGATCTACATAGATGAATAAAACTTTTGTTTTATTACATTATTTGCCAAAAAATCTGTAATTTTTAAAAATGTATTTCCTTTGAAGGGTTATTTTAGAGCATTCAAAGAGGATCTAAGAGTGTGGTATTATGCAGTTTTTAAGTAGGTATGAAATGGTTAATTATAGGATTGTTTCATTAAGGCTTATGTATGTTGTCCATTATATGCTATAAAATATGATGAAACTAAATTTAAGGTATGTTTTACATAGTTTATTTTATGGAAAAAAATATTGAAATGACTTATGAAATTCAGTATACTCTCAACATTAATTCATTTTGAAATTTACCAGTTGTCTACTGAACTATTATATGGCAGATATTACTTCAGACTACACTGGTAAATGAAATACTTGGCTTTGTAGAACTTTTATTTTAATGGGTGAGGCAATTAAAAGCTATGAACCTTAATAAAAATGGCATAGTGCATTCAAAAAGGATGAGTACAATGGGGAAAAAGAAAAATTCGATCAGGGTAAGAAAAATCAAGGTTGCTAGGCAGGGGATGGGGGGTTAAAATTTTTATTAGGAAGATCAGGGTAGTTACAATGAAGCTGACAATTGAACCAAGGTATGGAAAGGTGATGAATTTGCGCAGAACTATCAGCAATAAGGTCACTCCAGACAAAGGAATTGGCTATCTTGAAGGCCATAAGGTTGGATCATGCCTGGCATATCTGAGGAATAGCAAGGAGGCCACTGTGAGTGACTGAAGAGTAGCAGGGAAAGAGGTCACAGAGGTTAAATGAGTGGCTAGATCATGTAAAAGCTTAGAAGTCATTGTAAAACTCTGGCTTTTATATTTGGAAACTTACTGTGTGATAGAATTTCTGCTAATAACTGAGAGTTCAAATGTCCATAAAATTTCAAGGATTCTTATTCTAGTAAGACAGAATAAAGAGAAAGAGTTCATATTTTCACATGGTGTAACAAATGCTCGGAGATACAAGTGTAGGAAGCTATGGGAGCACAGAAGAAGGCACTAAAATCACACCATATATTTGATGACTGTGACTTTATATAAATTTGTATTTTCTAGATTTTTTGTAGTCATGGAATCACACAGTATATACTATTCATTGCCTGGCTTTTCTTTTCTCAGCATCATTACTTTGAGAATCTCCAATTGTCTTTGCTCTATTGATGGACATTGATGAACATTTCCACTGTTTTCAATTTTTAAAAATAAAGCTGATATGAAATTCATAAACAAGTCCTTGTATGAACATAGGGTTTGTTTCTCTTGGTGAAATGCCTAGAACAAAATGGCTATTTGTGTAACTGCAACATATTTTTCATTTAAAAAAATTTTGAAACTATTTTCCAAAGTGGTTGTATCATGATATATGCCAACAAAAAGAAAGTGAGAGAGAAAGAGAAAGAAAAAGAGAAAGGGAAAGACAGAGAGGTGGCTGCAGTGAATTGATGAGTTGCAGGATAGATTTTAAAGTTTTGTCTTTTGCTTTCTACATTTCCTTTTCCTTAGGTTCAAGAGAACAATCAGTAATATCTCAGTTGCCTGCTGGTAACATCAGAAGAAAGAGTTAGAAGTTCCCAGAAAATTAAAGAAGAGATATAGTTTTCCTGACATAAGAAAAGTCATTTTTTGTCCCCAGCTATTTTCAATGATCTATACCCCACCTGTGTACTCTCCCAAGCACACTTCTTCCAAAACTTCCTGGGAGGTTCTTACAAAGAAATGCAAAAACCTCACTCATTAAGGATTTTGAGGGAACAAGGCAATGGGAAAACTAACAGTCACCACCAGACCAGGAAATAGCCTAAGCTATTGAGACAATAAATCAGTGGCAAAACTCCTAGTGCTATTTCAAAAGCAATCAAGGCCTTGCATTCCTTGTCCCAGAAAATAAGCCCAAGACCCCATCAAGTTTATATCTGCTCTTGAAGCCTGCAGAGTCCCTTTACCTTGTCCAACAGTTACCTCTGCTTTATTCTAACGTTGAAGTTTCTGCCCTCGGTGGAATACAAGTTTCATTCAGGTGAACATGCAATACATATTGCACAAATACATATGTGGATGTGCATGCATCCACAACCTTATGACCAACCATACACGCGATAATAAAACTCTCCCTTCTGAGTATTCATCTTAAATACTAAATAAAAATCTCTCTCCTGTTCAAACAGTCAAGGCTTTGGAACTTATTCCCTGAGATCTCCTTGTATGTTGTAAACAAAGATTCCTTTGTTTCTGTGATTCACCAAAGACTGACCTCAGTTAGTTCAGTTACTGTAATGTAATATCATGCATATCCAGTTGTTGATCATTTTGTTCAAGTCTTACATATCTTACCAATGTGATGACCATTTGTCTATGTAATCTTAAAATAAGGGTGTTGAAATTATTTTCCATTTGTCGTCCAAGGTAGAAGTTATGATTTTTGTTCTTCGTTTTTCCCTATATATCCCAAAATCTGTTGTTACGTATTAAAAGTCAAGAATTATTATACTCCCTGATGAATTCATCCTTTTACTCTTCTGTAATTTTGACTTGATCTTTATGTCTGATAATGAAATTTGCTTTAAAATCACTTTTCATTATCTTGATATAACCACCAAAGTTATAGTGTGATTAGAGTTAATATAGCATATTTTTTCTTTTACTTTTTAAAGCACTTCTATATTGAATCCCGACAAAGAAACAAAACAGCTTTTTAACTCTGGAAGCATCTTTCTAAATTATCTTTTTTTTTTTTAAATGAAGCAGTAGCAATATTTGTTAAGGGACCTAAACTGAAAGTAGGTTTAGAAATTTATTTATTTTTTTATTTATTTAGTAAAAAATTTTATTTTATTTATTGAAAGCAAGAAAGAGAGAGAGAGAGAGAGAGAGAGAAGAAGCACACAAACAGGGGGAATCATGTGCAAAGGGAGAGGAAGAAGCATGCTCCTTGGGGTGCAAGTAGTCCCATGCAGGGCTGGATCCCTGTACACTGCAATCATGACCTCAGCCAAAGGCAAACATCTGCTTAAACAACTAAGTCATCCAGGCACCCCTAGAAAATTTAAAAAAAAAAGACCTTTTAAAAACATTTTGTTTCTTTTTGTTCTTTTTTTAATATTTTATTTATTTGACAGACAGAGAGACAGGAAGAGGAACTTTAAGCAGGGCAGAGGGAAAAGGAGAAGCAGGTTTCCCACTGAGCAGAGAGCCTGATGTGGGGCTCCATCCCAGGACCCTGGGATCATGACCTGAAAAGAAGGGACACTTCTTGGAGGAAGCCACCCAGACACCTCTTTTCTTTGTTTTTAATATATGGCAACTGATGCTTCCCAGCCACGAGGAGCATATTACCCATTGATTAAATCTTTGATAACAACCTATTTAAAAAGGTGTGTAAATATATACTTACTCAGATTTATACACTTTGTGTTTTCTTCATAGTTTGGGGCTGGACCCCATGGTCACAACACTGCTTCCAGTCTTTGCCTTCCCATCTTTTGATACCAGGTATTTGGTCAGCAAAGCAAATTAGTATCAAAATTAATAAGCCCTTGGCACCATATCTCTGGAGCAGGGCTTGCTCTTAGCCAAGGCCCAGAGCAGTTGACCTCCCCTCGCTAGTGCTATAGCCCCAAGGACTAGGTCCCTGCCACCAGAACTCAGTCTTACATGTTATGCTAAGCAGACAAAACCAAAACAGGAAAGCTCTGACAGCTTTCACTGGCATGCCTCATCTCCAACTCCCTCGACGTCTAGGCAGTACCAGATGACAGGGAGGGGTCTTGGTCCAACATATGGGAGGGAAGGAAGTAGCCACGAGCAAGTACCTGCCTCTCTGTTCCTTTCTTTCATGAGCAGGTTGTAAGGAGGAGGAAGAGGAAGGGGAAGAGAGGTGAACTTCAAGGGGTGAAGGCCTCAGGTAGGCAGCTGGCTCCTGCCAGTAGGAAAGGGACAAAGGAGAAGGCAGTGAGTCTTGCAGGGAGGGTGGGGGGTAAGGGTTACAGCTTATGACGGAATCTGGACAGGAGTAATAGGGATACTAGTCATTTGAGTCCACCATTGGCAAGCTGGGCTGGGTGTCACGGCAGATAGGCCTCCCTGGGCAACGGCACATGAGAGAAGGTGGAATTCTTCTCTGAGGAGCAGGTGGAGCTTTGGGTGTTGGGAAAGCATAGACAGTATTGTTCCAGGGCCAAGGACAGGTCCGGGTACTCCTGGTTGGAGGTCAAGGCCACAGTATGATCCAGGTCTTCTACCAGCAGCTTGAAGGTACCACATGCCAGCCACCCCTCATTATTGTGTCTAACTCTCTGGTGCACGTATTGGCTTATCCATCAAATGACTCCTTCAGCAGCTTGAAAACCACCTCCACAGGCACTCCAGGATATGGGAGGCTTCCAGAGTGAAAATTTTGCACAGGATCACCCCAAAAGACCAGAAGTCACTCTGGTGGATGTAGATCTGGTCAAACATGGCCTTAGGGACCATCCACTTCACAGGCAGTCCACTGTTGGTTCTCATTTTATAGTAACTGATGTGGTGATATCTCTGGCAAGGCTGAAGTCTGAGATCTTCATCATGTTGTCCTTTGTCACCAGCACTTCCCTGGTGGCCAGGTCTTGGTGTATGCACTTCTTGGTGGCAAGGTACTCCATGCCTCAGGCTACCTGGTAGGCACAGGATACCAGGTCCTTGGAGGAGAGTTGCTCTGCTGCATTATGGCTGATATTGTAACAGTACTCCAAGTCAGGAGGCCTCTGGGCCTGGAGGTACTACTGTATGTTGTCTTTGGAGGCATATTCCATGATAGTGTACGAAGGACCATCCTGTGTGCAGGACCCAGCAGGTTGATGGTGTCCTTGTGCTGTCCAATCATCTTCATCATCTCCATTTCTGAGATTAGGTTTGACAGGTCTTTCTCTGTTGCATCTGACTTCAACATCTTCACAGACACTTTAGTCAAATGGTTGTATTTGTCTTTGTCCAGCCCAATGGCCTCCTTCAACACCACCTGCCCAAAGTAGGCTTCTCTTAGGGGTATGCCTAAACTGCCTACAACCAGCCTGCCTCAAGGCAGTTATAAACTCTAGATTATCCTCAAAAACATTAAACCACAAGCTAAAAATTCTCTTCACTAGGTCTCTGTCGCAGGTCTAATTTTCTTATTTTTCATCATTCATCTTTTTCCTAATTCTTATTTTCAGTATAGTTTATTTGGCTTCCAGGTGTTTCCTCGGGTTTCTGTATGCTGTTTCATAGGGAAGAATTATCCTGTCATAAAATTATTTCTTGAGCATTCATTACATCTCTCAGTTAAAATGGGTTCTTTTATGGTATTGATTCATTTGAGTTTTCTCAAGATGGGAAGAATTTTCAAAATGGTGTTTTCCTCAAGGTTCAGAGTATGTCTTAGCCTCATCTTTACTCTTTTTGAAATTCACTTTTCAAATTCTTGTCCCTCTTTTTATCTTTTTAAATTAAAATGTTTTCTTTTTACTATTTTTTTATTTGAGTGTAGTAGATAGTCAGTGTTACATTGGTTTCAGGTTTTCAATATCTCCATACATTATTCTGTGATCACTACAAATATAGCCACCATCTGTCACCATATAACACTATTATAATATCATTGACTATATTCTCTACACTGTCCCATATCTCTTTTTAAAATCTCTGATTTTTATGTTTTCTGTTATTCCAATTTTCGACCATCATTTTACTTGGTTACTTTAATAAAATATGCCTGATTACACACTCTATGCTGAAAACCATAGCATTTGATTTATAGTAGTCTTCTTCTTCTTCTTCTTCTTCTTCTTCTTCTTCTTCTTCTTCTTCTTCTTCTTCTTTTTAATTAACATATAATGTATTATTAGCCCCAGGGGTACAGGTCTGTGAATCGCCAGGTTTACACACTTCACAGCACTCACCACAACACATACCTTCCCCAATTCATATGATAGTGTCTTTCTCTGGTTGACTTATTTTGCTAAGCATAATACCCTCCAGTTCCATCCATGTCAATGCAAATGGCAAGATTTCATTTCTTTTGATGGCTGAATAGTATTCCATTGTATATATATATATATATATATATATATATATATAATTCATTTGTTGATGGACATCTAGGTTCTTTCCATAGTTTGGCTATGTGGATATTATTGCTATAAACATTTGGTGCACGTGCCCCTTTGGATCATATAGCAGTCTTCTTTACCTCTATCAGAACCCCAGGAAGCTTTATTTATTTATTTACTCACACATAAACAGATGATCCAACACAACGTTTTTTGATGTTCAAATGTATTATAATGTCTTACCGCTTAACACTATGCTTACTGCTCTCTTTCACTGTCTGACTAAATCCTCATCATCACTATGCCATTTAATGAGAAAGAACATTTGAACTCAGAGTTCTCTCCATATCAGGGAATGAAGACTCCACCCTTCTGTTTGTGCAGGTAAAATAAATGTTGATGTCTGTCCTGCACATACCCCATCCTGTTCACCAGAATATTCACCATCAAAATATATACACAATGAAAACCATACCTCACCACTTCTATTACCACCCAGCATGCTAAAAACACCATCATATGTTCCTGAATTATTGACTTGATTGATAACCCCACTTCCACACATACTGCACTCCTTTCTCCATGCAAATTTATTTTGGTACAGCAATTTAACCTAAAAATCAAGTCATATGATTTTATTCTGCTGTTGAAAGACTTTTGGTATCTTCCGCTTTCATATTAAATAAAAACTGAAGGCGTTTCAATGTACTAGAAGGTCATACATCAATACGTTCTTCCTCTCTCCACCACTATGAACCTCCTTGCTTTTCCTCAAAAGTAACAGACAAGCTGTTCACACAAAGTCTATATACTTACTTGCTCTGCCTAGAGCAATCTTTTCCTTTAATATTTGTATAACACTCTCCTTCACTTCCTGGGTCTTTGTGCAAATAGCATCTCATAAATGAGATATAACCACCCAACACAAAATAAAATTAACTTTCATCCCAGCATTCTTCAATGGCTTTTACCTTTCTTGTATATCTTTGTAACACTTATCACCATCAACCATCAATCATTATTCTATTACTGGTTTATTTTCTTATTTGAGACAGAGAGAGAGAGAATAGGGAGGGTGCGCAGAGGAAGAAGAAAACACCCCACTGCCTAGAAAGCCTGTTGGTGAGTTACATCCCAGGACCCTGAGATCATGACCCAAGCCAAAGGCAGTCACTCAGTGGACTGAGCCACCCAGGTGCCCCTCTATTATTGGTTTATTTCACTATTATATTTCAAAAGAATGTGAGCTCTTTGTGGTCAGGTATTTTATATGTTTTATTAACTGAAGTATTCTCAGAAAGGTTGCTGGCAGATTGTAAGGGCTCACTAAACTGTATTTTGTTGTTATTATTGGGCTCCTTTATGGGCTTTACCTCTTACGCTAGAAGTCTATCCTTCAGATGTAAGCGATAAGAATAGAGCCCTGCTGCCTGTTCAAATGTGTAAAAAGCCTGTATTAAGTGGATATTTTAAAAGCTAAATGAATGGCTTAATAGTTGTATATAGGGGGAAAGGGAACATATTTTCCACAGTTTAGAAGTGGAGTTCTTTTATAGAGTTCTTGTACAAGCCTACACTATGGAACGATAATGGGCAGTTGTACATTACAATTATAAAAACACTTTGGTAATTTATATCCTTTTTTTGTAATTCTTGACTGGATCATTTAATTCCTTAGGAGCATTATAGCATTTCAACTTTTCATGTTCAATAAACTTATTGGGGTTGCTACCTTTTTTATTCAAATGGAGAAATAGTCATGATTTAATCTAAATAAAGTGTTATTGATTGTGTTGTTTTCTAGGAATGAGTCGCACATGCTAGTTTAAAAGTTTTGTTAAATTCCCAAGTCTGTCACTGATAAAAGCCATTTGTAGATTAGTAACTTGATCAAAACGGAAAAGTTATGTAACACCAATTGTTATACTATCTTTGTTTCCATCTTTCATTGTAATAACACCCATCTTAACTCTAAGTCAAATCATTGCCAGATGGATTTCTGGCATTGATTGCAGGATATGAAATCTAGTATAACTAAAAGTTTTTGGTATTAGTAGCATATAAATCATTTTAGAAAAATATATGTATTTGAATATAAGATAAAGTTTTAAATTATTTGGCAATAGTAAACTAAACTTTTTTTTGTAAATTTTTATTTTCTAAAATTTCTTTGAGCTCTTTTGCAATAAGAAACAAGTTACAAAAAATTAAGGTTTATTTACCCCAATTCAAAATTATTAGGAATATAATCATAGAGGTTGAAGTATTTAAAATATTGAACCCAAAATGTTTTATTAGGTAAATTCATGAATGCTGAGCATTCACTGTTAAAATATACTAATACTATTGATAGACTGGTAGAAGCCTAAAATCAAATATTTATTAAATATTTATATCCATATCTTTTCATAGCTTGGTAATTCATTTCTCTAGTATTAAATAATATTCCATTGTTTGCATGTACTACACTTTATTGGACCTTTCACCTATGGAAGTATATCTTGGTTGCTTCCAAGCTTTTGTCAGTTATGAATAAAACTACTATAGACATCTTTGTGGGTATAGATTTTATCTTCTTAGGATAAATACCAAGAGCTGCTACTGCTGAATCATCTGGCAAGAATATGTTTAGTTTTGTAAGAAACTGCCAAGTTGTTTTCCATTCTTTATTCTCAATAGACATGGAAGAACATTCCTGTTGCTCCACATCCTCACCAACATTTCGTGTTCTGTTGTCAGTGCTCTGGATTCTGGGTATGTACTGGTGTCTCTTTTTTGTTTTAATTTGCATTTTCCTGATGACATATGATGTGAAGCATCTTTTTATATGCTTATTTGCCATCTGTAATATTTTCTTTGGTGAGGTATCTGCTAAGGTCTTTGGCTCATTTTTAATCAGGTTTTTCCCCCATTGTTGAGTTTTAAGGGGTCTTTGTGTATTTTTGATTAACAGTCCTTTGCCAGATGTGTATTTTGCAAATTTTTTCTCATAGTCTGTGCTTTGCCTTTTCATTCTCTTGGCATTGTGTTTCACAGAGTAGACATTTTTAAATTCAGTGCTTGTGCTTTTGTAGCTAAAGTTTTTGCGAAAACCAAGGTCATTTAAATTTTCTTCTATATTACCTTCTACATGTTTCATGTTTAGGTTTATAATCCAATCTGAGTTAATTTTTGTGAAGAGTGTATGATATCTGCCTGGATTTATTTTATTTTATTATTTTATTTTATTTTATATTTTTACATTTAGCTTCACCATTACTCCAGAACCATTTGTTTAAAAGATTGTATTTTTCTCTCTTGTATTGCTTTTGCTTTTCTATTAAATATAAAATATAATTGATAATATATATTCTGTTGCTTTAATCTAGTCTTTCTGTGGTATTACAATATCTTGCTTACAATTATCATTATGGTAAACTTTTTTTTAAGATTTTATTTATTTATTTGACAGAGAGAGAGAGATCACAAATGGGCAGAGAGACAGACAGAGAGAGAGAGATGAGGAGAAGCAGGCTCCCTGCTGAGCAGAGAACCCAATGTGGGACTCGATCCCAGGCCCCTGGGATCATGACCTGAGCCGAAGGCAGAGGCTTAACCCACTGAGCCACCCAGGCGCCCCATCGTTATGGTAAACTTTGAAGTCAGTCCTCAGTCTTTGTTCTCCTTCAACACTATGTTGACTATTGTGAGTCTTTGCCTCTCCATATAAACTTTAAAATAAGTTTGTTAATATTAAAAAAAAAAGAACTTGCTGGAATGCATTAATTGTATAGATAAACTTGGAAACCAGTGACCTCTTGAGCTTAGCAGGAGATAGACCATGGACATCAGTTGTCACAGTGGTGCCTCTGGCAGAACCTATTGCAAATCCCTAGGCAAAATGAGACCTCAAGGATCTGAGAGAATGTCTAAGAAGTACTTGATACATCCCTTGGGTATGGTTTATTGAAGTGTCCACCTGTCTGAAAGCTGGGGAATCTAGATAAGGGAGGGAAAATTAGTTATGATAAAACATATCAATAAACATCAATAAATTTTGTAAAACTAATTGTCATGGCTCATATACAATATGACCAACAGAGGGACCATCAGAAGGAAAGCATCAGTTATGTTTATTGTGAAATTTTTTATTCAAAATAAAGAAATGTGAGGGGAAGACACAATGAGAAAATTACCATTTTTTAAATGGTAAACTTCTTATAAAATGGAATAGGTTTTATATTCTAAGTAGTATATTGAAAAGTAAAACATTGGGGTGCCTGGGTGGCTCAGTGTGTTGGGCTGCTGCCTTTGGCTCGGGTCATGATCTCAGGGTCCTGGGATTGAGCCACGCATCTGGCTCTCTGCTCCGCAGGGAGCCTGCTTTCCTCTCTCTCTCTCTCTCTCTTTGCCTGCCTCTCTGCCTACTTGTGATCTCTGTCTTTCAAATAATTAAATAAAATGTTTAAAAAAAAAGAAAAGTAAAGTAAAACATTAAAAAATACAATTTTAATGAAAAAAATCATTTAATTTTAAATAAAGGTTAAAAATAGCAGAACCATTTTTCTTATAACTGGGAAACACATTGTATATACATCTATCAAAAATAACTTGTCATGGGGGCGCCTGGATGGCTCAGTAGGTTAAAGCCTCTGCCTTCGGCTCAGGTCATGATCCCAGGATCCTTGGATCGAGGCCCACATCGGGCTCTCAGCTCAGCAGGGAGCCTGCTTCCTCCTCTCTCTCTCTGCCTGACTCTGCCTTATTGTGATCTCTGTCAAATAAATAAATAAAATCTTTTATAATAAATATTTGAAAAAATAACTTGTCATGTCTGGAATCAGGAGCATATGGAAAAAAATAATATCTGAGGACAATACTTCTGCCATGTTTTGTGCCTTGCTAATATTTTTAAACAGTCAGGCAACTTTTAGCTTTATTGAAATACCTGCTAAGATACCTGCAGTGCCTTTTGGAGCCCTATGAGTATAAAAATTAATTGCAAATATTCAAAATGTTTACTATGGTGTCACTATTTAGGGACTCCACCAAGTATGTTTCAGAAGTAAGCATAACTGTTACTCTTCCATAAGGCAAAAGGGCATATTTTCAGGAGTTCCATCTGCTGTACCAGGAGGTGAATCAAGTAATGATTTTTGTCTATAAAATAATTCACTTTTCAATCTAACATTCCTCATTCCACATTATAATAATAAAAACTAGGAGGAGACTAAAACAAACCAACAACTACAACTACAACAACCAGCTTTTCCTTCAGTGGAAAAGTAAATATAACCTTAGGAGTAGCCTAAAATTTATTTTTAAATATTTTTAAGATAAACGTTTTTGTTAGAAAACCATATATTTTATATTACTAAGAAATAACAGGCAACGTTTTATTAACTTCTAAAAGTCTAGTTACTAATATTTATCTATTAACTCATCTCTTTATGAAGTAGAGCATGATCACACCTCTTGTATCTACCCAAGTTTGTATGCTTTGGTTATTTTATGTTTGCTATTTCCTTGCTTAATTTTTACAATATTTGATACATAATAGTATCTTTAAGTCCATCTATGGTTTCACAGAATTTGTTTGAACTTCATAAAAATGTACCATACTTTTTGCACTGTCCTTGTTTTACTTCTCTATTAGCTTTCCAAGTTTTATTCACTTTAGAGTGTGTAGCTATCATTTATTTTTATTCCTCCATAATGCTATGTTTACAAATTTGTATTTATCTGTACTTTTAAAAATATCTTAATTATATACCATTTCTCATCTCACGTAACACTCATGTTACTTCTACACTTATCAGATATTATGTAACTGAAAACCACAACTCAGCAACAATAGAACACCATTTTTCAAAATTAAATGGCTTACCAGAATTCTTTAATTCTATCCTTTATTTGTATTAGATGACCCTTTATTCTGGTATTTGGCATTGTTCATATGGAGGAAAGCTTATAAGTTGATATTCCATAAATAGAAGGATTTATTATGATTGATTAATTATTTTCATTTAGAATGCATAGAATATGGTTGATTTAATATTTCTTTCTTACTCTCTGCCTGGAACATAGTGCTATCTATGTAATAGCCACTAAAATATTAAGTTAATTACCTAGACTTTAAACTGCATATTAAGAGGAATAGCATACAGAACTCTTCTCAGATTGGGACACCTGGGTGGCTCAGTCAGTTAAACGCCTGAGCCTTTAGCTCGGGTCATGATCTCAGGGTCCTGGGACTCAGTTCTGCAACAGATTCCCTGCTTAGCCGGGAGTTTGCTTCTCCCTCATCCTGCTGCTCCCCCTGCTTGTGCTCTCTCTCACTCTCTCTCTTACAAATAAATAAAATTAAAAAAATAAATTCTTCTCAGATAGCTAATATAGAATATCGTCTTTGTATTCATCAAAGGGAAAGTGCCATATAATAATGAAATCCAGACTACTTCAAATTCACTTTTTAACCAGTAAGAAAGTACTGGAAACAAGCCAAAAATGTCTTCAATGAATTAAAGAAATAGATTGATTTTCAATATCTTAATGTTTCTAAAATAAATTGCAAGATTTTTATACTAGATATCAGTGTAAATATTCATTATACAAGGATATTCTAAAAATAAACCCGAGAAAACTACTTGACATATATGATGACAAAAACGAGTTTGACCAATGTCAGTTTGGGTAAAACTTACAACACCTACCACCTGAAACTCTTGTTCTATATGGTGCCATCTTGTGATGCTGGGCAGCGGCAGTGAGCCACAGCTTCCAGTCAGCTAGAAGATTACAGGGGTGAACACCTGATATTCCTACAAGCATTCTATATATAGAATATATATATAGAATATATATATTCTTCTTTTTTAGTGTAATATTTAATGAATAGCATGTGATATTTGATACTTTGTTATTAAATAGGCTTTGCTTAAGATGATTTTGCCCAAATGCAGGCAAATGTAAGTGTTCTGAGTATGTTTAAATAAGCTTAAGGTAAGCTATGATATTTGATAGTTTAGGGGTATTAAATGCATTTTCAATTTTTTAGCCCCCTTGTAAGCTGAGAAACATCTCTATATGTATATGTAGCCTTGGTATGGCTTACATATTATTGGCATGAAACATCTAGAACAGTACGTGTGCCATAGAATTGTCTACAACATCAAACAAGTTTCTTGAAAACTTGTGCCAAAGGGGTTATGTCTTTAAGGATTCTTATTTCAGAAGGGTTCTCTCAAACATAAGATTTTTCAGAAGTTAAGTGAAAATCTGACCAAACTAAACATTTTTCCATTTTCCCTAGTGAGCAAAGATAGCTAAAATCTATCTGCCATTTTCAACACTGTACTCAACAATTGTAATTCTAATTTAAGAACAGATTATTTATATCAAAACCACATGTTGGCCTAATCTTGTACAATATTCATAAGTCACACTCAGACCCTTGGACACTTTTATTTGTTGTGTCTATATGGTACTACGGACATTCATCTGTTTTGACCTCATAGCTTCATGTATGTCTATACTTTTGAAAATACATGCATCATAGTTCCATTGTAAAATGTCTGGGTTATAAAATGTGCTATGCTATCAAAATGGTAATAAGAACATACAAATGACCTGATGTAATGAACTGGACCAGATTGCCACATATCACATTTCATACCAGAAAGATTCAGTGGTAAGTTTTAAAATGGCCAGCTATACATTGACTGAATTATAACTCATTTAACTTCTTTCTTTGTGTACAGTATTATACATTAGTCAGTATTATAGTAAATAAGTACTTTGGACAGATGTAAATATGCTGTAATAAAAAATGTTTTTCTTCTTTCTTTTAGTCCTTTTTACTTGTGAGACTAGCCACAAATACCATGCCTCCCCCAAAATAATTTGCAATCCAAATTTATCTCTAAATGAATTTATTGCACAGAAAATATATATATATATACATATACACTTACAGTAGACATGTTCAAAAATAGTTACACAAGAGCAGGGCCCTAAATGTAAGCAGTATAGTTGTTTTGTTTTGTTTTGTTTTTTTCTTTTATAAAAAAGAGGTTATGTGAAATATTGGGATTTTATTTCCAGGCCTAGTATTTCAAGACAGTTAACTACACTTACGGTGTCAACAGCCTCTTGTTGGCAGTACGATTTTATTGGCTCCATGGAATAACAGCAAGAATTTACTATTGCTTCTTTCTTTTTTGACACACACAGAAAAAAAAAATTGACACATTTGCTCAAGACCAACCAGAATCATTTTAACCTATCAAAATTGATGGGAGGCCTTCACTGCCAAAGTCACTGCTGCGTTTTCACAATTCATTGCAGACAATCTGCTACTCCCATTATGATAAAGGAGAGAAGAGTCATAATCAGGGAAGAAAGCTAGATTAATACTTGAAATTATCATTGAATTATTTAGCCTGCTATAGGATTATTATTATTATTAGTGTCATTTGATAATTTTCTCTCATTTTATTAAACACAACTGTGAGTAATTACCCTACCTAATATTTCTCTGTATTGGCTGACTAGCTAGCAAACATTCATGAAAATATCCATTAGCCACACATATAAAATGCTGCATTATGATGCTGTTGAATCAGAACATACCACTACCTGATCCTGTAGCTCTTTGAGGATTTGCAAATCAATTAATTCTATGTTTATTGCATTCTTCCCATACAATTAGAAAATTTATAATCGAGTCCATGAACATTATTAGTTTTACCATTTTAAACCAGCAATCACACTTTGATTTTTACAACAAAAGCAGAAATATAAACACACACATTTGGATCCGTTTTCTCTTAGTCTGTCTGGACTTCAAAATCCTATTCCTCAAGATAATGCACACCAAAGTTCTGGATTAAACAAGAAATTAGATGGCACCTGAACACTTGGTTTAATATTCTCCAAAGGACTATGCAACTTATTTCTTACATTATGACATTGCTTTACAAAGATCCACACTTTTATAATGTTAGTATTTTTAATAATCAATAAAGTCAATTAATCATGATTAAAAATCAAACATAAAAATTTCTACTTTTTGCTTTTGCCCCCTCCATTTAGAACTTATTTATAGCCTGATAATTCAAAGGTCCCTATGTTTATGAAAATCTGGACAGAAATAGCTCTAAGATCCCATTCAGAACTTGATATTAATCTAAGTCTTTTGGCTTCATTTATCCTGAGAGCAAAGAGTAGGACAAAGGATTTGAGTACTGTTAGTTTATCTGGGAGATTATCCAAGGTAGAAAAGAATGGGAAAGTGATACAGTGAAGAAGCAACTTTGTCAAAGAGGTACATTGTTGATATAATTGTTGTGGATAGAAAATGAAGGCTTGCTTTTACTGAAAGGTCCTGAGAAACTTCTTTAAGTTGTCCTCATGAAGACCTGAAAACTGACAATTTTACTTATGGTTCTTATTTCCACTTCACTGAGAGCTGTCCTCAGAGGACATTAACTCTCCTACACTTTTGGGTTGTGTTGGAGACATTCCAAAATGAGAGAGAGAACATGAGATGCTATCAGTGTTAAGTAACTGCAATTTCCCATGGAACTATTCACCACAGGTTTGGCTATAATCAGGTGTTGGGCCTTGATATCAGAGGGATTTTAGGCAGTATCATTTTAGGTTAATCATTATATCTGAAATTTCCAAAAACTTCAACTGATGAAACTTTGATTATAAATCTATAAATATAACAATAAATCTACAGTATTCAAATTATTTTCATAGAAATACACAAACAAAGCATCAGTAGACTAATATTTAAATATTACAAAATACTGAACTTAAAGAATTTGGTCATATAACAACGTGTAAGAAGTAGAGCTTAGGTTTAGGTTAGAAGTCAGGATGCATTTGGGACTCAGTTAAGAAATTGAATGGAGGGACGCCTGGGTGGCTCAGTGGGTTAAGCCGCTGCTTTCGGCTCAGGTCATGATCCCAGGGTCCTGGGACCGAGCCCCAAATCAGGCTCTCTGCTCAGCAGGGAGACTGCTTCCTCCTCTCTCTCTGCCTGCCTCTCTGCCTGCTTGTCATCTCTCTCTGTCAAATAAATAAATAAAATCTTAAAAAAAAGAAATTGAATGGATGTCTGACTATCTCATAGGTTTGCTAAAAATCAGTGACTTTGTGTTCACGTGTGGCTATGCAGGAATTTTTAACTTTCTCTAAGACGTTTTTAGATTTGATTATATAATGGCAGTAAAGGATGGGGAAAAGCAAAGTACAAACCCCATAAAGACAAAGACACTGAGTATGAGAAAAGAGTAATAGATAAGAAGAATCAATGCATTTGAGGAAAATGGGAATTGAAGTACACAATGATTGTTGATTTTTTTAGATGGGGAAAAGAAAACTAGCTTGCAAGAAGGAAATAACAGAAGACATGCTGTGATGTAATACAGAATCCTGGAAAAGGCAGTAACGTGGAATAAAGGAGTAGGGAGAGCATATCAGGTAATTTGGATAGGAAGGAGTTAGGAGATAATTGCTTGATAAATTTTATTGGCCCACTTAAATGCACAGATTTCTCTTCTTTAATTTATATGGAGAACAGGGTGTCCTTTCTCTTCCCTTTCAGAGCACCTAAGGTGCACTCTTTCAGACTGAAAACCTGAAAAGCTCAGGACTCAGTTGCTTAAGCACAGCTGAGAGGACATATTTCAATTAAGATTTACATTTTGCTGTAGGTAGTAGACTGTCAAAAGTGGTTTAACCATATTTTTCATTTAACAAGAAGACTACAGAGAGTGTTTTCTGGTGTTGGTTCAGAGTCTTAAGAAAGTCAAGTGAACTATCTTAGAGGTTTCCATGGCTTTTTATTCACAGTTGCAAAAATGTAATGTGTTGGTTCAGAGTCTTAAGAAAGTCAAGTGAACTATCTTAGAGGTTTTCATGGCTTTTTATTCACAGTTGCAAAAATTGCTGTTGGAGTTCTCACTATTAAGCCCACATTTCTGGCAGAAAGATAGAGGTAAAAGAGAATGATATCTTGTACGACTGATACTTTGTCATAAGGTTACAATGTAACTAGAAAAGAGACAATCAAATATTTGATGTTGTTTTAAGTTTCCTTGTTGTCAATCCCTCAGTGCTTTCTGATACTAAAGGAAAGAGTAGATGGATATTGACCTGGCAACTATCAACACCTGTCAGTCTCTCTTGGATAACCAATATCTCTATAATCTCTTCTTCCCAGTAAAAAAAATAAAATATATTCATAACCCACACTGTGCCATCTCAAGTTACTGCACCAAGATAAAATTACAATGATTTTCAGTTGTTCCAAATGGACAGAATACCCTTCCTTATGATATCATGTCTTATAAGATAGATAATTGGCTTGCTACCAATATACCCAGATGTGACTGTGGAAGAGACAGGAAAAAAAATAATAATATTTATTTATTCCTTGGGTTGACCCTGTTTACACAGATGCATTACTATTAGAAAAGGTTGGTTTGGGACATTGGAATGAATTTACTTAATGGGTCTGTATGTAATTGGGTTGGAGGAAATTTTTAATTTCTACAAAAATTATTAGAATTCGATCTTATTCTCTTTTGTTAGTTTTCACATGTTAACAAAGCCAACGTTTTTGTCTAGCAGACAAGATCTTAAATCCTAACAAAACTCAATTTTTTCCTTTTTTTTTTAAAGTTTGAGAGCCTCATGTTCTCTCATGCTGCTTTAAATACAACTCAAAAAAAACAAAAAGGAGCTAAATGGGGCAGTAAGACCAGACTTTTTATTTTATTTTATTTATTTTATTTTTAATTAAAAAAATTAAAGATTGTATTTATTTATTTGAGAGAGAGAGAGCATGAGTGGGGCAGGGGGATGTAGCTGCAGAGAGAGACTGAGAAATATACTCCCTAATGAGCAGGAAGCCAGAAATGGGGCTGGATCCCAGGATACTGACTGAGATCATGACCAGAGACAAAGGCAGATACATGTGCAAAATCCCTTTTTTTCTGGGAAACAATACTTTACAAGAGATGTTTGAAAAAGTACTGGGGAATCAACTTTAATTGGAGATACAAAAATTTAATTGACTTTTGTAAAGCTACAGGGATCCAAATGATGGGAATCCCAGCCCGTTTAGGTTGTGGACCACAGAGTATTCTTCTCTGTAATATTTTATTTTCTTCCATGTCTACTAACTCCAGTCCAAGTTCACTGATCTCTTTTTAGATAGTGCAAAACATGGCAAAGAATACCAAACAAGTGCCCAATATTCTACATTTATTACATCATTTCTAACATATAGAAGTGTGTTATCAAGGCTGGTTCTGTGAACGAACCTAGTTATGCTAAAGTGTGTTTTGTTCTCCAAGAAATTAAATGCATGGTTATCACACAATTATAAAATACTTGTGTCAAGAATTTTTATTCAAAAATTAATAAGAGAAGCAGATA
Organism: Mustela nivalis; assembly: GCF_964662115.1. Lineage (NCBI taxonomy): Eukaryota > Metazoa > Chordata > Mammalia > Carnivora > Mustelidae > Mustela > Mustela nivalis. The sequence goes on from NC_139040.1 coordinate 79,689,238, forward strand.
TTAAAACTAGTTCACATGGTTATTTGGGATATAAGCAGAGTTGTGCAGCAGAAGTGCTCTGGGCCCATAATTTGGGTTATAGAATTTATGTTTTCTAATGAAAAATCACTAACTTGCATTATTGTTAACAAGAATCCTGTGCATTACCATCAGTTTTCTACATTATAACCTCTTGCTCTACAGTTTGTAAATAACTTTGTCAATAGCAAGCTAATAAACGGGGTGACTCCAATGGATTGAGATAATCTCTAGAGTTTCTGCTACATAATGAACAGTCTACGGACAACCCTGTATCTGACTGACTTGTTAATTCTGGGAATGTCTTGCAGATTAATTTGCTTGCCCGAGGTGGTTCCTCTAATTGATGTCTAAGAACCCTAATTAGTTAAGAAAACTTTTTTTAAACATTTTCATTGCTATTTATTATTATTATTATTATTGCTAATATCTCTATTATAAATAATTCACAAGGGCATCTTTCTGACAAAAGACAAAGAGCTGGCTACTAGTAGAAAAAGTACATTTGACTCTGTCAGTGAAAGTGGTAAAGGGATTTGAGAAAATAAGGCAAAGCAGTGGAATTATGTGTTAAAACTTTAAATATTATAGACACATTTACTTAATTTCTAATACTGTTGTTGCTTATAATTAAAAAAGATGTTTTCCATGAACCACGCATTACAGCAAATATATTGTTTATACAGATTAAATTTTCATCAAAAGGGACGCCTGGGTGGCTCAGTTGGTTAAGCAGCTGCCTTTGGCTCAGGTCATGATCCCAGCGTCCTGGGATCGAGTCCCGCATCTGGCTCCTTGCTCGGCCGGGAGCCTGCTTCTCCCTCTGCCTCTGCCTGCCATTCTGTCTGCCTGTGCTTGCTCTCTCGCCCACTCTCTCTGATAAAGAAATAAAATCTTAAAATAAATAAATAAATTTTCATCAAAAAATTGTAAGTGTATTTTATTGTAGGATCTGATAAGCATTTTTCAGATTAGAAAAGTGAAATTTAGAAAAGTATGTCTCTTCAAATCCCTCATACAATATCTGGCCTAGATAGAAGGATATACTATCACAATTGAGGAAGATAATTGAGATTACTTAAAATGATAAACTTTACTGTATAGGGCTTTTTACAAGTTTTCTACAGATTCAGATTCTTTTAAAATATATATCTATTTTGTGTAAAGAGAATGCACTGAGAAGTAAAAAGAAAGTGATATATCAGTGCTACCAACTAATGGCTATAATATCATCACCTTATTTATTAACAATGAAACAGTGTGCAATATTTAAATAAATTTAAATAAATTCCTATTTATTTTATATATTTATAAATTTAAATAAATTCCTATTTATTTATTATTAAAGAAATTTCTCTAACAAACAGTATGTTTTGAAGGTTGCTAGCAGGAAAGTGTTGTACGACATGGAAGTAATCAGAAAATGTGATCTAAAATTCTGCTTTCAAGGGCTCCTGGGTGGCTCAGTGGGTTAAAATTCTGCTTTCAAGAAGCTATAACAGTAAGTACTGAGCATTAGCTATTATATGCTATGGATGAATAACTGAAATCTACATTTGAAACTAATGGTACACTATATGTTACCTAATTGAATTTTAAAAAGTTAATAAAAAAAACCACTATTTTATAAAACAATATTCCCAACAGGCTCTTTTGCTTTAAAATACTCACTTTGTAATGAGAGTCATTACTTTTGTCTAGCCAATTCTTACAGCACTGTTTATCCCTTCCCTGCTTTATCTCTTCCCATTATCAATAAAGGCTCACTTGGGTTACCTAGAAGCCATGAGAAAGCTTGTAATAGATCTGGCTGGTTTTCACCAGCAATTTGACCACCATGTGCACAGGGAAGTCTATTGATAAAGGCTTTATTGCAATAAGTTGCAAATACATGGATGATTTTGAATTCTCTTTCTTGAGGTCTTGTTTCATGATAATAAATTTAGGGTGGCTTATTGGAATGGATGTTATTAACATATCTTCATAGTTATAAGCACATGGAATTGTAAAATAGATGAATGAATGTGGCATTACTGACAACTGTCCTCATTTTGAAATCAAATTACAGTGTACTAAGATGAGGAAGCAAAGCAGATTTGGGATTATGAGTGAAATAATTTTAAAAAGTATTAGGGGTATGATCGGACTATTGGGTAATTCAGTAGAAAAATGTCAACTGATTGAGATTCTGTGTTCCCTGCTTTCAGAGAGAAGTTAAGATAAATAAGTAACACGAGGAGACTAGGAAGCCAAACATAAGTGATAATTTTGTGCCAGGGTGTGTATACATCTGTTTATCTTCTTGCTTTACCACTAAGGTTGCTCCTAGAGGAGAGTTTAAATATGTGTTGGAGCTAATCTCTGTGGATTACACAAGAAACCACATCCTACAGCTCTCCCTGAAACACCCCTTATGATTTCAATGTAATTTGGTTTTTGCATTTTTAGAAATAACAAAATACTTTGCAAACTCATCTACTTTATTACCATCACAAGTGAGTCAGCTGACTCCACATTTTAACACAGTGACAGTCACAGAGGAATGGAGGAATGAGTAGAGTTATCAATATATGTGCATTTAAGAAGTATGACAGGGTAGCAGCTATTTCCAGGAACCAAAACATGGGTCAGCAGCTGTGCAGGAAAAGTGATGGAATAAATGACTCATTTCAGAGGAGTTCTATAACATATTAGTTCTATAATGTATCTTCAGCCCCCAATTACCCGCTTTGATCTAAAGATAAGGATTTACAGTTAAGGTCCCATTTATGATTTGACTGGTAGGGTCTGAATCATTTTTACTATTGTTTTGACTATTACTTGAAACCTATAGTAGTACTTGGGATATGTGTTGTGTATTCTGTGAACATGTGCTATTTTTAGATTAGATAATTTCTGTCTCGAACCCCTGTTCATTTGTTTGTTTTTGTTTATTTGATAGTGGTTTCAGTAAATGGATAGATCTGAAAAATTGCAAAGCCACTATTAAAATAAGTTATTATTATATATAGCATGGAATTGCACATTCCTCCTTTGAATCCGACAGAGCTTCACCATATCCTTAACAATTTGGGAAAAACATGCTATTATTTTTCTTTATAAAATTTCTTCTGTTAGGCTGTGATGGTTGTCATCAGCAGTAACTCCTCTGAAGGCTTTGTCAAAAGAGTTGAAAAAATTGGAAAGGTGTGTGAATGAAGCTGTTTGCTGAATATAAAGAAAAGAGCATTGAAGTACAATTCACACTCTTACTTCTCCTTCTATGCTTTCAGATGTTTGACATTTGAAAATTTTGCTTCTAGAAGAGATGCCCTATATAATTCTTACTTTAAGGAGCAAGTTGCTTTTATAATTTTTTTATTATTCTACCATTCCAGTATTTCCATTTAAATTAAATTCAATACCATTTAAAAAAAATCAAAAGTGCAGCCAGTATTCAATTCCTGGGCTAAATAATTTTAGAAAGCTTTGTGTTATTGAACCTACAGGGTTTTTCTGTAGTTTTAACTCTTTCTTTCTGTGATTTTTCCCATTAGTCACGTAAGTGACTGCAATATAACAGACATTGAGGATAAAGAAGGACTGAATAGAACAATCCTTGGCCTCATGAAGTTGAGAATCTAGCAAGGGAGTCAAACAATTCAATCATTCAGAGACAATTTATTGAGTGCCTGGCCTAAGATGAGCACAACAAAACCCCAGCCCAGAGGAATCATTTTAATGGGAGAGATAGATAATAGGTAAGCCAACTTTAAAAAAAAAAAAACCGTACTGATTTTTCTTTAATAGAGATGCATATTTGAACGAAATAAGCACATTTTAAAAAGAGCAGTGATTGAGAAGAGGTTTTTAAACTGAGTGGTCCAAAAGGGCCTCCCTGAAAAAGTCTGTTTTGAACAGATTTCTGAATATTATCAGCTAGGAAGCTGCGTAAAAATCTCAGGGATGGGTGATTTTTCCAGTCGAAAAACTGTAAAGGCTCCAAAGTCCCAATAGAGCTATAAGTTTCTCGTATAAAGTAACTTCTGACAAAGAATGAGAAGAAATAACTAACCCAGGTTTGAAAGAAAAGGGACAGACTTTCTATGGAATTCATATTTAATTAAAGCTCTAAAGGACAAAAATACAATAGAGCAAAATTCTGGTCACGCTGATATACCTAACGAAAGTTCATAAACAAGGTGTGGGTAGCAAAGAGTGTGTGGCAATGTTGGTAAGAACAGTGGGGAAGAGTCATCCCTGAACATGTTCTTAAATGAAGCAATTTTTGTGTTGTATTAAAGGGTAAATTGGAGTTTGCCTAAGTGATTAGAGAAGGATGCCTCAGCTTATGGAAGTTCAAAGCCAAAAAGATGTGACAAACTACTGCAGATATTTTCATGTATATTTGTTGTTGCTTCTAGTAATGGTGATCTAAAAACTCCTACTTAAGACAACTAAAAATCCAGACAAAATAGCTTTTAAAGTTAAAAATATCAGAATGATTATAAAAATAAGTGAGGGATTACTGGGCCAAAATACGAAATACAATGAGAGCCTAGAGATATATGCCCTGAAGCCATTTTAGCTATGAGAGCATTTGAAACTGCTAAAACACACTGAGCTGTGTTGTTAATAGACTCTTGATACTAGAGAAACAAATCCAGCAGCAATCAAATTTGAGGACTTTGGTCCAACCCAAATTTAAGTTGAGATCCCCAAAGCACAAGGAGAAGCAGAAATAAGACTATAGCCTACCTTGCCTTCTGTGTAAACTGAGAAAGCCAATCACTGAATTTGGAGTATGATTGTCTTGTAGAGTCTCAGATATAAGAGAAAATCCTACCAAGGAGGACCATACCGTTATTATAGCTCTTAATTATCCCTACTCAATAAGAGTTTCAAATATAATGTCTTGAACATAGCAAAATGTAACAAAGCACACAAAGAAAAACCATTAACAAGATTTGATAGACAAAATGGGATTAAGTATGATGTTAAAATGATCAATAAAGATTGTAAAATGGCTTGATTACTCTGCTCAAAGAAATGAGAGGGGAAGCAAATTGAACAAAAAACTGACACTAAAAATGATATTGAGAAAGGTTTTATAAATGAACCAAATGGATACTCTAGAACTTTAAAGATATGACAGCTAATTTAAGATACCACAGGGGTGCCTGGGTGGCTCACTTAATTAAACCTCCAATTCTTTTTCCTTTTTTTTTAATACCTTAATCTTATTTTATCTCTTTCAATTTGGCTCAGGTCATGATGTCAGGGTTGTGAAATAGAGCCCAGAGTTGAGCTCTGTGCTGAGCCTGGAGCCTGCTTAAGATTCTTTTCCCTTCTTTTTCTATCCCTCCCTGCACTCTCACTTGCTCGCTCTCTCTTGCTTGCAAATAAATAGATAGATAGATAGATAGATAATAGACAAAGCAAAATAAAAGCAGATTATGAAAATAAATATAAAGATTTTGAAATGAAAACAAGTTCAAAATAAAATAGAGAAGACCTACACAGCTAAAAGTTCATTCAGAAAATCTACTATTAAAGAAGTCAGTATGACACAATGTTAAGATATCAAAAGATTTGAGCATGTACTTTACAGAAAGGGTAATCCAAATGGCCACTCATATATAAAAACTGTTTATCTTTATTATGAATCTGGAATTAAATTAAATTAAATTAAAAATAAATTAAAACCTAAAATGACATACTATTACACACTTACCATATTGGGCAACAGTAAAATTGCCTTGCAAGAATGTGAAAGAATGAAAGTGCCCATAATAAAAACATTTGAGGTAAGTTGGACAATATTTAGAAAACTTAAAAATAAAAATAAAAATTTGGTCCATTCCTAGAAATACAACATGGAACTAAATGAATATTTTCACCAGGATATGCAAACAGATGATTATAGCTATTTCATTCATAACGGCAGATCAGTAGTGGTCTATTTGCACAATGTTACATTAAATAAGAGAGAATATTAACAAACTGGGAGGAGGGGCTAGGTTGTTATCATAAACAGATCTTCTATGGTGCTGATTATGTTCTATTTCTCAAAATCTTTAAGTTAAAAAAGTTTTCAAATTTATATCTAGATAGATAGATGATAGATAGACAGATATCCCAGAAGCTGCAATGTAGGCTAAGACCAGGCTTTAAAGGGCTTTTCTATACTCTACTAAATACTTGAAACCATTCATTATATCATAGCTCAGTGTTCAAATCTCCATTTGTTTCCTCAGTTTCCTAATATTTACCTTAAGGTGACCTGATTCAGACTTTTGATCACCTTTGTCTAAATATTTCTATTTTAACAAAGTCCTTTTTAACACTGAGAGACTAAAACTTAGAAAAATACTCTGATTGTTATCTCACTAGGGTGGAAAATATATAGTTACCCATTAACTAATGATATCCATGTCTACATTAGATCCATGGCATTTTTAATTCTTGGGAGCTTTTGGTTAAATGAAATTTTTAAGCTTCCTTTAAATGAAGCTTTAAGCCATCACCACATGAATAATATTAAAGAACCAAATGAAAACAGGCCAAGTATTTACAGAGTAATAGAATGTGCAGTGGAAAGAGTACAATTCTGAAATCATAAAGCCTAAATTAGTGTGATGCATCTTTACTAGCCATGTAATCATAAACCAGTTATCTAAATGTGTTAGCCTCAGTTTTTTCACCCATGTAATGGTGATGATAATACTTATTATGCAGCGTTGTTGTGTGGATGTGATGAAGCATGGAGCATGAGAGTCTCATATTCCATGCTAAAATGATAGCTATTTTTATACTTATAATAATTCTAGTAATAGTAATTAAATTGTTCAAAATGGTAATATTCATTTATATTGAGGCATTGTATTGACTATTCATAGACACATTTACCAAAATAAATTTCATTTTACTTTACCCCCTCTGAGGATATATATTCCCTAATTCAATATGAATCTCCTTATGAATAATAATTATCATAATAAATATGCTGATTTTTCTTCTATTTATTTTTAGGGAGGTATCCTTTACTGTTGAACATAAAGAAATTTAAGCAAGTCTGTCTTATTCAAAATTTGCATGCTGCTTTCTTATGAAACTAGATTATAGAGTTGTATGAAATAAATTCATGCAGTTAAGACATTGATGTTTGGAACACTGGGTGGTCAGTTTAGTATTTCAAAAGAAGATATTAAATTTAAACCTTAAAACTGAGCTCTTTCAGCCTTTTTTATAGACCATCCTTCATGCTTCATAAGTACTCCTCCATTGTAAACAAAGTAATACTTTTTGTCACAGTGTATATAACGAAAATGGATTTTATATTCTATTATTTCAGAGTTAGTTGCAGTTTCTACTGCCTTACTTCATTTTTTGAAAAATAGATTAATTCTACAAAAAGTTTATTCCAGCTTTATTGAAAAAAATCCACATATTTGTAAATTTAAGAAATGATTTCTTATAACATTGCAAACTTTTAACATTGTGTAAATTTTGTACAATTTGATAGATTGGTATACATCTTTATTGCAATATAATCTACACAAATAGTTAATACATCTACTATCTCGTATAGTTGCCACTGTTTTTTATGCATGTATCGTAAGGAATTTTAAGATCTACTCTCTTAGCAACTTTTATGTATATAGTATAGTAGAGATAAACTTCAGAGGTCTTGTGGGTTTTGTTCCAGACTGCCTCAATAAAGTGATTATCTCAATAAACTAAGTCAAATTATTATTTTTTTTGGTTTCCCAGTGCATATAAAAAATAGACACTATACTGTACTGTTCAAAAGCATTATGTTTTTAAAGAAAAACAATGTATATACCTTAAGTAAACTAGTTCTGAGTTTTCAGTGGGTCATAATTACTGATCACAGTTCACCATACAATAATAATGAAAAAAACTTGAAATATTGCAAGAATTACCAACATGTGACAGAGAGACACAAAATGAACAAATGTTGTTAGAAAAATGGTGGCAGCAGACCTCTTTTATACAAGATTGCTATAAACTTTCAACTTGTAAGAATGTGATATATGCAAAGTTTAATAAAGGGAAGCACAATAAAAAAAAGTATGTATATTTTATTAACTATGATCATCATGCTGTACATTAGATCCCCAAAACTTTTTCATATTATAGTTGCAAGTTTGCACCCTTGGACCACCTTACTCCACCCCAGGTTCACCCCTTGTCAACTCAACTCTAAGTTTCCATTAGTTTTCCTTTTCCTCAGATTCTGTATGTAAGGGATATCATAATACATAAATTAAAAAAATATATAAAATCTTTGAAATATTTCACTTAGTATAATACCTTCAAGATCCATCCATGCTGTTGTAAATGGCGGTATTTCTTAATTTTTCATGGTTAAGTAGTATTCAACAGTATATATTTACCATACTTATTTTATTCATTCATCCATTAATGGATACTGAAGTTATTTCCATCTCTTGCTTAGAGTTAATAATTTTATAATAAACATAAGCGTGCAGATATGTCTTTGAACAGTGACTTCGTTTCCTTTAGATAGATACCTAGAAGTGGGATTACTGAATCATATGGTAATTTTACTTTTAATAATATGAATAATCTCCATACTGTTTTCCATACAAACTTATATCCCTATCACAGTGCATAAGTTCCCCATTTTCCACAATATTTACCAAAATTTGTTAGTTTCAATTTTTTGGTAGTATATATTCTAATATCTTGCTGTGTTTTTCAGAGGTAAACAACAACAACAACAACATAAGGACTTTGCCCTGAGTTTTTTACGTTGAGCACTTTTTAATGCTCCTGTTGGTCATTTATATAACTTTTTTGAAAAAAAAAAAGTCTATTGAGATCCTTTTGCTATTTTTTAAATTATATATTTTTTTATATATGTATCTGTTGGTTATTAACCTCTTTTCAGATAGAAGATTTGTAAGTATTTTCTTACATTCTGTGGATTTTGTTTTCATTCTCTCTCTCTTTTTTTGGCAATGCAGAAACGTTAGTTTGATGTAATACCATTTATTTATTTTTGCTTTTTTTGCTTGTGTTTTTGGTCTGGTATCCAAAAATCTATTGGCAAGACCAATGTTAAGGAGAAATTTTCCTATGTTTTCCTTTAGGAAATTTAGTTTCATGCTTCACCTTTAAGTCTTTAATCTATTTCAAGTTAAGACTTATGAGTGATATAAGGTTCCAGTTTCATACTGTTTATATGATTATTCAGTTTTAAATATCATTTATTGAACAGACTATCTTTCCCCATTACATATGTTGGCCCCTGTCAAATACTAGGTGACTGTATGAAAGGATTTATTTCTGGACTCTCAATTCTGTTCTACTTGTTTATTGGTCTGTTTTTATGCCAGTATACTTTATTGTTTTGGGCATGAGGGCTTTGTAGTATAGTTTCAAATCAAGAAGTGTAATCTCCCTTCTTCATTCTTTCTCAGAACTGCTTTGATTATTTGTTGTCTTTTATGTCTCATATAAATTTTAGGATTCTTTACTTACTTCTGTAAAAAAAATAATATTGGATTTTTTTAAAGATTTTTAATTTATTTATTTGACAGAGAGAGATGACAAGCAGGCAGAGAGGCAGGCAGAGAGAGAAGAGGAAGCAGGCTTCCTGCTGAGCAGAGAGCCTGATGTGGGGCTCGATCCCAGGACCCTGGGATCATGACCTGAACCAAAGGCAGCGGCTTAACCCACTGAGCCACCCAGGCACCCCTAACATTGGATTTTTGATAGGAATTGGATTTACAGATGGTTTTCGGTAGAATGGACATTTTAACAATGTTAATTCTTACCATTCATAAATATGAGCTATCTTTCCATTTGTCTATCCTTCAATTTCTTTATCAATGTCATAGTTTATGGAGTACAGATCTTTCATCTTCTTAGTTAAATCTATTCCTAAGTATTTTATTATTTTTGATGCTATTGTGAATTAGATTGTTTTCTTTATTTTTTCAGATAGTTCATCATTAGAGTGTTAAAATGCTCCTGTCTTGTGCTTACTTTGGCAGCACATATACTAAAATTGGAATGATGCAGAGAAGTTTAGCGTGATCACTGAACAAGGATGACATGACAAACTGGGAAGCATTCCATATTAAAAAAAAAATGAAACAAAACAAAATTCTTGTCTTTTATATATTGATCTTGTATTTGGCAGCTTTACTAAATTTGTTTATTCTAATTTTTTTGTGACGTTTTTAGGATTTTTTAACATGTAAGTTCATGTTACTCAAAAAAAGAAAATTTTACTTCTTCCTTTTTTTTTTTTTTTCTGGAGTCTCTTATTTCTTTGTGTTCCTTGTTTCTCTGGCTAGGACATCCAGTACTATGTCAAATGAGAGTAGTGAAATTGGACACACTTGTCTTTCTTCTGATCTTTAAGGGGAAAACCTTCAAACGTTTTTGATTGAATATGAGATTAGCTCTGGGCTTGCAATATGTGTTTTTTCTTTGATGGATTTTTTAAATTATTTTTTAAAATTTTTTATAAACATATAATGTGTTTTTATCCCTAGGGGTACAGGTCTGTGAATCACCAGGTTTACACATTTCACAGCACTCACCATCACTCACCATAGCACCTGCCCTCTGCAATGTCCATACCCCCACCAACCTCTCCCAACACACCTCCCCCCAGCAACCCTCAGTCTGTTTTGTGAGATTCAGTCTTTTATGGTTTGTCTCTCTCCCAATCCCATCTTCTTTTATTTTTCTTTTCGTACGCCTGAAACCGCCTATATTGCATCTCCACTTCATCATATCAGGGAGATCATATGATAGTTGTCTTTCTCAGATTGATTTATTTCGCCAAGCATAATACCCTCTAGTTCCATCCATGTCATCACAAAGAGCAGCCTGAGCAAGACTCTACAGCATGGTGTAATAAACCCGCATGGAGCGAAATCCTCTTTGCCTGGGCATCCCCTCTGCCTGAGAGAGAACCGTGGTTGCGCCTGTGGAAAGAGCCTTAAGGAAAGGGACATGTCTGTCACTGGGCTCCCCAGGTGCCTGTCTGGGGAAAGTGCAGCACACTGCCCCAGGAGAAGAGAAGGAGCCCTTGGCCTTGTGGTCGGGAAACGGTCACGAAGCTGGAGAGCCGGCCCTGGCAGGAACAGGGGGCCGGTGGCAAGACAACTGTCACCCGCTCCCTGTGCAGAGAGATGAAGCCTGGCTGCTAAGGAGACACGAGGGGACGATTGGGCAGGGGAGCGTGCTCCAATATGAGGAAGGAGTCTGGGCAGAAGGAAGGCCTTTCCTGTGCCTCTGGTCCCAAGGGGACAGCATCTCCTTGGCCACCTGTCCAGAGGGCAGATGAGGGCTTGCCACCAAGCTCCCGGCCCTGAACTCGCAGAAACACCTCCTGCAGGAACGGGCAATCAGATGCCGTCTTCCTCCAGGATGTGGCAGCATTGGCGGAGGCAGGGGGTGTCCCGGGGAAACAGGGACAGTTACCCATTACTCCCCATCCCAGGGCACAGGCGGTGTGCAGTGATCCTCTCACGTCTCCTCAAGGATGGGGAAGGCATGGCCTAGTCCCCTGTCCACCTGAACGCCAGAGCGAAAGGGCAGGCCTTGCCTACGTCAAGAGATGGCATTGTGAGCAGAGTGCCATCCTAGGCCACGCACGCTGCTGCAGGGTCGAGGCTCTGTCTGCTTATTTCGGCCTTTCAGGATGAACCATGGATGTGAAATTGGAGCCCGGGAAGGCAAGACCCAAGAGGCACCAGCTCTCAAGCAGCTCTTCTTCCCTGATGCGACTGAAGCCTTGCTGAGGAAGCAGCGGCGACGTGCTCTTCACTCCAAGCCAAAGCCTCTGCGAAAGCACAGCATTCGCTGAGAAATCAGAGTCGGTTCTGCGGGCTCTGTTGCTGCTTGCCTGTGCCCAGTCTCGGGGTGGGAGAAACCCGCATACAGCGAAAGCCTCTGTGCCATGGCATCTCCTCTGGGAAAGCAGAGCATTTGTTGGGAAATCAGAATCGGATGTGTGGGATGCTGCAGCTGAATGTCTAAGCTAGTCTCCGCAGCATGGTGGAAGATACCCGCATGGAGCGAAATCCTCTTTGCCCTAGCACCCCTTTGCCTAAGAGAGAAGCATGGTTGCATATCTGAAAGGGCCTTAAGGAAAGGGACAAGTCTGTCACCGCGCTCCCCAGGAGCAAGTGTGGGGAAGGCACAGCACACTGTCCCCGGGGAAGAGAAGGAACCCTTGGCCTTGGAGTTGGGAAACGTCGGGAAGCAGGGTAACCTGCCGCGGCACACACAGCAGGCCGGTGGCAAAACAAGTGTCACCCGCTCCCTGTGCGGAGAGATGGAAGCCTGGCTGCTAAGGAGACATGAGGGGACGACTAGGGCAGGGGCACGTGCTCCACTCTGAGGAAGGAGTCTGGGCAGAAGGCAGGCCTGTCCTGTGCCTCTGGTCCCAAGGGGACAGCATCTCCTGGGCCACCTGTCCCAAGGGCAGACTTGGGCTTACCACTAGGTGCCATACCCGGAACTCACAGAAACAACCCCATGGAGAAATGGTCAGTCAGATGCCGTCTTCCAACAAGATGTGGCAGCGTTGTGGGTGGCAGGGGGTGTGCCAGGGAAGGAGTGGAGACAGTCCCCCACAGTTCCCCATCCCAGTGCCCGGGCCGTGTGCAGGGATCCTGTCGCCTCCTCTCTCCAGTGGTGAAGGCAGTGGCCTAGACCCCGAATCTGCCTGAGCGCCGGAGCAAAAGGCAAAGCCTTACCTACCCCAGGAGATGGTAATAGGCATAGAGTGCCATGCTAGGCAATGCACGCTGCTGCAGGGTTGTGACTGTGTCTGCTTAGTTCGGCTTAGCAAGGTGAACCCCGGGCGTGAACTTGGAGCCTGGGAAAGCAAGGCCCAAGAGGCACCAGCTCTCCCGTGGCTCTTCTTCCCTGCCGTGACAGAGCGAACGACCAAAGCCTTGCTGAGGAAGCAGCAGCGAAGTGCGGTTCGCGCCAAGCTGAAAACCTCTGCGAAAGCATAGCAGTCGCTGGGAAATCAGAGTCGGTTCTGTCGGCTGCTTTTGTTGCTTGCCTAGTATTCGCAGCACGATGGGAGAAACCCGCATAGAGCGAAAGCCTCTTTGCCAGGGCATCCCCTCTGGGAAAGCACAGCATTCTTTCAGAAATCAGAGTCGGGTCTGTGGGATGCTGCCAGCTGCTTGCCGGAGCTAGTCTCCACAGCATGGTGTAATAAACCCACACGGAGCAAAATCCTCTTTGCCTGGGCATCCCCTCTGCCTGAGAGAGAAGCGCAGTGGCGCCTGTGGAAAGAGCCTTAAGGAAAGGGACACGTCTGTCACTGCAGAGCGAAGGAAGCCGGGCTGCTAAGGAGACACGAGGGGAAGATTAGGGCAGGGGAAAGGGCTCCACTCTGAGGAAGGAGTCTGGGCAGAAAGCATGCCTGTCCTGAGCCTTTGGGCCCAAGGAGACAGCAGCTCCTTGGCCACCTGTCCGTGGTGGAGCCATGGGCTTGCCACCAGGCACCTACTCTGAACTCGAGCAACAACTCCCAGAAAGATTTGGCCATCAGATGCCGTCTTCCTCTAGGATGTGGAAGCTTGGAGGAGGCACGGGGTTTAAGGGGAAGGAGTGGGGAAAGTCCCCCAAAGCTCCCTATTCAGTGCACGGGCGGTGTGCAGGGATCCTGTCACCACTCCTTTCCTGTGGGGAAAGCACTGGCTTAGTCCGCGAGTCTGCCTGAGGGCCAGAGTAAATGGCCAAGCGATACCTACACCGGGAGTTGGTAAGGTGCGTAGAGTGCCTTCGTAGGCTACACACGCTACTGCACGGTTGTGACTGTGTCTGCTGAGTTCGGCCTGGCAGGGTGAACCCAGGACACGAACATGGAGCCAGGTAAAGCAAGGCGCAAGAGGCACCAGCTCTCCCGCAGCTCTTCTTCCCTGACGCGACTGAAGCCTTGCTGCGGAAGCAGCGGCGAAGTGCTGTTCGCTCCAAGCCAAAGCCTCTGTGAAAGCACAGCATTCGCTGAGAAATGTTGTGCGGGCTGCTGCTGCTTGCCTGAGCCCAGTCTCGGGGTGGGAGAAACCCGCATACAGCGAAAGCCTCTTTGCCTGGGCATCTCCCCTGGGAAAGCACAGCATTTGTTGGGAAACCAGGGTTGGGTTTGGGGATGCTGCTGCTTGCCTGAGTTAGTCTCCGTAGCACTGTGGAAGATAGCCACATGGAGCGAAGTACTCTTTGCCCTAGCATCCCCTCTGCCTGGGAGAGAAGCATGGTTGTACACGTCTGTCACTGCGCTCCCCAGGAGCCAGTGTGGGGAAGGCACAGCATGCCACCGCTGGGGTAGAGAAGGAGCCATTGGCCTTGGGGTCTGGAAAATTGAACAGCCACATGCAGAAAATGAAATTGGACCATTTCCTTACACCATACATTAAAATAGATTGGAAATGGATGAAGAAGCATAAGCCAAGGACAAAAAAGTGTTGGTACTCCATTATTCTGATGGTCCATTAACTCTTGCTTTTTTGGTTCCTGTGTCTATCACTGCCCCTGCCTTTTTGAAGATAATGACCATTCATCTGAGTACACGGTTCACAGAATCCCTTTGCAGTGGCCCATGCGGGCCAAGGTAGTAGAGCATAATAGATCTCTGTAAGTTTTTAAAAAATGTCTTTGTCCCTGTTGCCCATGGCCATTAAAGACCAAAGGTCGGGGGTAGGGGGATATTGGAAAAGGTGAAGTTATAGTTACTCACTGATTTTTTGATTGGTAGAGAGAAAGCAACACCTACATACAGGGCCAGTGGGTGAGTGGAGGAAACATCTTTGGCTCTAGGAGGAATGGGGGAAGGAGAAATATTAATAATCTTTGTCTTTGGAACTGCCCCTGAAGACTTCCCCACACAGGAAAATGACCTAGCGTGACTCTCCTAAACTTCGGCAAGCCCCTTAAATTTAACTGACATCTAGATCTGATACTCCCTGCTGGATAACTCTGATCATTATTGGATTGTTACTTATTTTATTTTAAAATTATTTTTAAAGAAAATTTTAATCTAAATACAATTAATTAACATACAATACTAGTTTCAGACATACAGGTTAGTGATTCATCAGTCTTTTGTAACACCCAGTGCTCACTGTATCACATGCCTTCCTTAATGTCCATCACCCAGTTACCCCATCCACCCATCCCTCTCCCCTCCAAGAACCCTCAGTTTGCTTACTGTGATTAAGAGTCTCTTCTGAGGGGTACCTGGCTGGCTCAGTGGGTTAAAGCCTCTGCCTTCAACTCAGGTTATGATCTCAGGGTCCTGGGATCGAGCCCCACATCAGGCTCTCTGCTCCCTGGGGAGTCTGCATCCTCCTCTCTCTCTCTTCCTGCCTCTCTGCCTACTTGTGATCTCTGTTTGTCAAATAAGTAAATAAAAATCTTTTTTTTTAAAGTCTCTTCTGGTTTGTCTCCCTCTTTGACTTCATCTTGTTTTATTTTTTTCCTTTACTCCCCTATGATTCTGGTTTGTTTCTTGAACTCCACATATGAGTGAGATCATATGATAATTGTCTTTCTCTGACTGACTTATTTCACTTGGCATAATACCCTCTACTTTCATCCCTGTCATTGCAAATAATTGCCATTTATTTTAACTCAACAGAGAAGGCCACTAGAAACAGCAGGTGATGGCCCCAGCTCCTGTTCCTCCATGCAGAACATCTGTCAACAACTGTGGACATCTTTTCCTCCCCCCATTCCTATGAATGTTGCTCAGTTGTTACATGGCATGGACAAATGCTGTTGGCTGGTGGCATGGACACACTGGACAAGCTTGGCCTTCGGTAAAACAAAGACTGGCTTTAATTACTCAAACTGAAACAGGAATGCTTGGATGAACAAGCCTGCCAGGAAGTCCCACTGGAGGTACTCAACCTGTGCCCCTTCCCTCCTTGGACCAAGAACCTGAACTTGAGAGATGAATGGCTTATTCAAGGTTATGGCAAGGTTACAGAGAGCTGAAACTAGACACAGGTGTACATGCCTTTTGATCAAGGCTGGCTGAGAAATCGAACTGCCTCAAATCTTGATTCTTTTTGCCACTTCTTATTCTCTGACCCTGTTTTTTATAGTTTAGGATGTAGGAATAATAAAAATATCAGCTAATGGGGTATCCTGACTTTTTGATGTTTTAGTTCTTGTCAGACATTTACCATAATGCTTAGCACATGGATATGTGTGTGCACACACGTGCACATGCATGACACTCAAAAAATTGTTCCCTGATATTAACTTTATCAGTGCACTTTGCATCCACCACCAATTGGCTGTTTTGTCACAAACTGATTAAAGCAGAACTGTCAAGTGAGGAACTTCAAAGCCAAAGCATTAAGTGCTTTGAAAAACCAGCACCTGGGAGGATTTGTCTCAGCATCTGTGATTAGAAGGCAGCAAAAAGAGACTTTGGGGACACAGTTCACCCCTTCATGAAGCAGCCATTCAGAACTTTCTCCGAAGGGCTAATGCCTAATCTTCCAAAGACCAGCAAGAACAAGCTTATGGTCTGTAAAAATCAGATATTTAAAAGATTTTTATTTATTTATTTGAGAGAGAGAGAGAGAGTGAGAGAGAGAGCATGAGAGGGGAGAAGGTCAGAGGGAGAAGCGGACTCCCCATGAAGCTGGGAGCCTGATGCAGTCCTTGATCCTGGGACTCCAGAATCAAAATCAGATTGATTGACTCAATACAGTCAGGGAGGACAGTCCTCAGGAGTCACAGAATGCTGGTTGCCATGAGGGAGGAGTCTTCTACAAAGTCTGGGCTCTCACAGAAGGAGTCTGAAGCACGTGTATGGAAAGCAGAGGTCAGTTCTGGATTAGAAGCTCTTTCTGAGGGGAAATGAGTAGAAGCAGGGATTAACCTGGACTTGGGCTCTGCTTTATTCAGTTCAAGTTGCTGCAACAAATGATGACAGACTGGGTGGCTGAAACAGCAAAACATGTACTATTCCTTGCAGTTCTAGAGACTGAGAAGTCCAAAAGCAAGATCCTGGGACATCTGATATCTAGCAAGAGACTGCTTCATTATCTATAAATGCCCATATTTCTGTTGTAGACTTGCATGGATGACAGCTGGCAGAACAATCTCTCAGGTCGTTTCTCAGAAGTGCTTTTATCTCATTCACAAGTGTTCCAATCTCATGACCTCACCACCTCTCAAAGCCCATACCTCCTGATGGCACTCCTTGAGGGTCAGGGCTTCAACATCTGAATTGGGACAAGACACAAACATTCAGTCCATTAGCAAGTGTTGTCATGAGGACAGCATAGCTTATCAACTGGGTATCCCCAGGAATCCATGGGACTAGCAAAGCAGAATCCGGGGGTGTCACTGGTAGGAAAGCAGGAGTTCCCCAAGAGACAGTCCTCATAGCATTTTACAGAGACAGCAGGACCCTTGAGAAACAATAGTTTCCGTGACCCATACACCAGCCTTTATCTATGCCTGTCCTCCCTGCTGGATTCACAGCAAGCCTACTTCTTTCTTTTCCAGTACAAATGGATTTCCACTCTCTGAATCCTGATGAATTTTTGCTCTTTTGCAGTTAGTAGGTTGTCCCTCAGGATTCTGCATGTCTGCATTTGCAATCGTGGAAACTGCCAAAGGTCTAGAGACCTGCATGGCAGAACCCGGCCTCTACCACTATTGCCCAAGGTAGGGACTCTGGTCCCTTGAGCGTCCTGTGCTGCTGTCAAAGGTCTGTGTGCATTGGCTTATTCTTTTTATTTTTTTAAAAGTAATTGCTTATACATGTGTTTCATCATGCTCAAGTGGCCTTTCTGTGAAAAAGTGGCCAAGCTACACCTAGAAGTCACTGAAGAAAGTTCTAAGAACTCCTGGTTAGTATGAGGCTAGAGAGAGAGAGAGAAAGAGAGAAAAGAAATCTGCCTCTCTGCATTTTGCAAGTCCCTGGGCAAAATCTGTTGGCTGTGCACTCCTCACACGAAGATTCCAGGCAGGGAGACCCTCCTGAGCCTCATCTCCCTGAGTTCCTCTTCCAGGAGCAATCCCTAGTTTGAGACCAGGGTTAGCGAAAATAGAGCAGCAAAGCAGGGTCCAGAAGGAAGGACTGCCACAGACCATGGAGCACCAGGGGGACAGGCTGGTACCTCCTCACGATTGGGGTACAAATGGGCTCAGCTCAGCAGGTATAGGGGTGCCCTTGGCCCCTCTGGTGGGCTTTGCAGTGCCCCAATCTCAGGAAGAAAAAAGGCTGGCTCAGGTGACTTATTTTTGACTGGGAAGGAGCTGACAGCAATGGAAATAAACAAGTAGGGAATGATGTTGGAAAGTTGGAGGGTTTGTCCTTTATATCTCAGCTTTCTCTCCTATCTTCCCTTGCTCTGTAGTGTGTTATCAAAGAAGTTTTTGGCATGATATTCCTGTTCACTGATTAACTCTTGAGCTGTGTCTTTTCTGCTGTTCAGCTCATCTGGTGAATTCTTTTACTGTAAAAAGTATCTTGCCCTTGCAAGGGCAAGGGCAAGACCTGAGAAATCCCAGAGATTTCAGCTTGCCACCCAGAAGGAAACCAGGCTATTTGGAATGCTGGAAAGGATTCAGAGTAGGGGAAATCGTCTTGGACATCTGAGACCACCCCCACATTCAGCGGTCCCCTGGACACAAACCCAGACCTTGATACTGATCCTGAACCATGCTCTCAACTCAGACCCCTGTGATCCTCACCACAGTGCTTTCAGATCAGTGCAGCCATGCCCATAGGCACAAACTCTTAAGCCTAGATTCTGTCCTGAGAGGTCTGTCCCCAACGGCCTGGCTCCAAAGCCTCAGAGATTGGGGACAGCGAGGAATACCATAGGACTCACCCTGCCACCCTGAAAGGAACCATGCCATTTGTAGCTCCAGAAAGGATTCAGAGGAACTGAAATCTGCATTCCTACCTCTGGACACCCCCATATTCAGCAGGCCACTGGATGCAAACCTGGAGCTTGACACTCACCCTGAACAAATCCCTCGACTGCCCCCTCCCCCAGAAAGATGGACAGAGTGCTGGCAGATCGGGCCTGCCATGTGGTGGGCCCTAACCATAACCTTTGGTTTAGTTCTCAGGATTCTGACCCCAAAGGCCTTGCAGTAGGTGCCCTACAATTTGGGGACACATGGGCAATCCCAGAGGACTCAGCCTGCCGCCCAGAAGGAAACTGTGCCATTTGGAACTCCGGAAAGGATTCAGAGGAGCAGAAATCTGCATGCCTAGCTGAGGACACACCCACACAGAGCTGACTCCTGGACACAAAGCCAGAGCAAGACACTCACCCTCACCTCCACTGTCAACTCAGCCACCGAGACAGCTCTCCATGGGGTCTTCAGATCAGTCCTGCCATGTCCCTGGTTCCTAACACTAACCCTTGGATGGGTTCTGTAATGATGTCCTCATTTCAGGTTATGTGGTGGTTCTGCAGGACATTGTCCTGGTGTGGGATCAAACACACTGAAGCATCCCGTGTGAAGTGGCAAACATGGTAAAGAAATGACGGCTGGGGAATCTTAGTGTGGAGACAGCACGTATTTGTGCTGCTATAACAAGCTGACTGCACTTTGAAATCACCGCAGAGGAAATGACTCCTCCAAACATCCATGTTAGCACGACGACACGGAAGCAGAGAGAACATCAGACTTTGGGATGGAGGCCAAGCCCTCCCAAATCCAGGTCACCCAACATGGAGAGAACACATGTTAGCAAGAGACTCATGGGAGGATTAAATCATGGGCCCCTGTATCTCAGGTGCAGTAGAAGCAGTGGATTTGGAATTTCAGTTTTTCCACAACGTTCCACC
The DNA here is from genome assembly GCF_964662115.1 of Mustela nivalis. NCBI lineage: Eukaryota > Metazoa > Chordata > Mammalia > Carnivora > Mustelidae > Mustela > Mustela nivalis. The sequence continues at coordinate 79,709,097 of NC_139040.1, forward strand.
ACAAGCTGGTTAGAACTGTCCAAAGCAGGAAGGGAAGCCCCAGTAAAGTGGACGGGGGAAGCCAGAAGGGGAGGCTGGAATGGGGCGCCTGGTGCTCAGTGCCCATTACAGACCCCACACTGCTATCCCCCACAGGAGAGACTCACCAATTCCAGGCCCCAAAAGGGAATCTGGAGGTTCATCTCCTGACTTTTTGTAGGAGCTTTGCAGCTCAGCTGGTGAGAATTCTCCATCACCCTGCCTTTCTCCAAGGGACTTTCCTTCAAGCACCCTTCCCAACTTCTTCCTCCTCCATGAAATAATGTTTCTCTCCTTTGTTTCTCGCACTTGCCTGTGATGGGACCTTAGCTTGCTCAGCCCAGACTGCCATTCTCTTCTCTTCCCAATTAAACCCATGCTGCTGGTCAAATAACTGGCAGATTGAGTTTAAGGCCAATCGAACTAATAAATTCAAGAACTTGCAAGGAACAAAATCAATATGCAGAAATTAGTGGCACTCCTACGTGCTCCGAAGGAACCATCAGAAAGAGACTATGGAGAGCGATCTCATTTACACCTGCATAAAAGACAGCAAGATACCCGGGAGACCCTGAACCAAGAAGGTGACAGACCTGTCCTCTGACAGCCCTGCAACAATGATGACAGACAGGGAGGGGTACACACGGAGATGGGGAGGCACTGTATCAGGGAAGAACCCACACTGGGAAAATACCTACTCTCCCCAAAACCGGCTACAGAGTCCTCACTCTGGCTCCAGAATTTCCGGACTCAGCACAAGCCTGGAGTGGGTGTGGACACAGGAAGGACCCCGCAGGGCTGAGTTGGGGAGAGCACAAGCACCGAAGCAGGCGGACGCTCCCTGACTGCAGACCATCTGAGGAGCCCCAGGAACAGAATCCGCGAGCACACAAACACAGACGAGGACCGAGGAGCACCCGAGCCCAGAAAGGGGGGACCCCACAGCCCCGCGCACAGCACAGCAGGAGGCCACGTCTCCTCACACAAAACGACGGAAGCCCCAGTGTCTACACAGGGCGCCCTTTCTCTGTGGGGTCCTGAGACCACGAACCCCTTGTCAGTCCACTCAGGTGGCTTCTCCTCATCTCCTCCAGCATCTGGTCCTTAGGAGGTTGGACTGCTGGCAGTGTGGTCGCGTCCTCCACAACGGGTCCGGTCAGTGTGGATGCAGAGCCACACCCTCTTCAGCTTGTCCTCTCAGGGTGGGAGGCGCCCCACATTCTCCAGAAGTCTCCACAGTTGGTCCTGAAGAGGCGGGGCTCTGGTCCAAGCTGTGGCTTTGCAGCCTGGGCACAGGGCAGAGCTGGTGTCTGGCGCCCTCTGCAGGCGGTGGAAGGCAGTGCAGGACTGTGGGAGCTCACCCTTCAGTGGAAGGTCCTGCTCCCTCCCAGGGTCCAGCTGACGCCATTTCATTCCGGAACTTCAAGCTGCATGGAGCCCAATACCCCCCAACTTCCCCCCAAATAGCTAAGGAACAATGAATTGGAAACAATGTGGAATTACAACAGTCCTTGACCCAAACAGTGTCACTGAACATGGCCCTGATGCAGACCCACACTCTGACCTCAACTTGGTCTCAAGCTTGGACCCTACCCTAATCCAAGACCCTAACCCTAGCCCCCGACCCAAACAATGTTCACAAGAATCAAGAGGTAGAAACTGCAAATATCCATCAATGGCAAGTGCATAAGCAAAGTGTGGTGAAGGGTTTGAATTTGGGTTCAGGTTCAGGTTTTAGTCAGAGTTCTAGATCAGACTTTGGGTTTAGTGTTAGGGTGAGGATTTAGAGTGAAGAACAAGGGATCAGAGTTATAGTTTAGGGATTTAAGTTTATGATTTAGGCTTTAAGACTCAGGGCTTATGGGATAAAAATCAAGGTCAAATTTGGGGTTTGACTTCATGCTGAGATTTGGGTTCAGGTTTCATGACTTGGAGGTCTGGTTTAGGGTTTGGGTTTGTGGTTCAGGGCTTGGATCCAGGGCTCAGGTAAAGGCTTTGGGTTCCATTCCAGGTTTGGGATTCAGGGTTCTAGTTTGGGCTTTAAGGTCAGCTTAGGTTTCAGCGTTGGTAGGGGTTAAGGTTAGGTTTAGGGATGACACATTTTCTTCACTTGTCATCATGGACAAAAAAATTTTATCTGAAGTTTCTAATTCAGAAATGTATTTCATCTGGGGGCGCCTGGGTGGCTCCGTGTGTTAAGCCTCTGCCTTGGGCTCAGGTCATGATCTCAGGGTCCTGGCATCAAGCCATTAATCAGGCTCTCTGCTTGGCGGGGAGCCTGCTTCCCCATCTTTCTCTCTGCCTGCCTCTCTGCCTACTTGTGATCTCTGTCTGTCAAATAAATAGAATTAGTAAAAGCTATTATATGATCTTTTACAAACCATTTCCTATCTTTGCATTCTCATGTGCCAAGACAGACAGGGATTATTTAAAACCCTGAAGAGAGGGCTCTTGCTTTTAAATTGCCTGTAATCTTCGTGTAATAGATTTATGATTGATGATAGATTTATTTAAAATATAACTATTTAAAATATTTACTCTCAGTAAACGATTTCAACCTATGCTCATTTAAGTAACTTGGTGCATAATCCCTTTTCTATTAAACCATAGTGCAAGGACCAATGCAGCGTTTCCAGGAGAACCCCAAGCTATTTTTCTAGAATGGCCGTATGCTTATATATGGCGTCCTGTTTTCACTCCCTTTGTGGAGCACTTACCCTGGAGGTCATGTAATAACCAATGACCAAAAAAACAAACAAAAAACCCAAACATCCAGGTCGAAGTGCCATCCCTGCCTGGAGTGGAGGAGACTGCTCAGACAGATCCCAGGCAGGCATCTCAGCCCAGGCCTGTGCTGGGGAAGCTGGTTCCTGTCTTTGGGCACAATCTGGAAGCCAGCAAACTGACCCAAGAGTGCAGCCGGCGTTTAGGACTGATGATCTTTTCGCAGCCAGGCTGCCAGTGGACACCCGCTCAGGGAGCCAGGCTAGGAGGCTGCCCAGCGCTGGCGCTGGCAATGTGGCAGCATGCCAGGGCTTCGCCCCGCACCCCAGACTGGGCTCTGGCCTCAGGAGTGAGTGGGCGGGGCCGGCGCAGTGAAGGGTCCTTGCTAATTTCCAAAGCTGGAAGTGAGCTCTCAGAGGACTCAGGAGGGAGGGAAGCGGGGTCCGGTTTGGGCGGCCTGGAGAAGGGGCTTTGCTAATTACCCAGGCGGGAAGGAGGGGCGCGCAGAGCCAGGCTGCTGTGCTGCAGCCCATTCGAGACTGCAGGACCTACCATACTCGCTGCCCCTGCGCTCCCACGCTGCAGCCTAGCCCCTGAGGCCACGGTGTCCCGTTCCAGATCCCGCTGCCTGCTGCCCCTCCCCACCCCATGGCTTCTCTGGAGGACCCTCTGCTCACAGGTAAAGTGACACCGTGACGCGCCCTCACCTGAAGCAGAAAACGGGGTCCAAGGGCGGGGCGTGGGGTGGTTGGGGCCCAGCCTCCCACCAACCCCAGGGCACCAGGACCACCCTGGATGCTGCGCCACACCCCTTCCGCAGGGGGTCAGGCCAGGACAGTGCCATAGGTGGTAACCCCGCCCCCCCCCCGCCAGCGGGCAGGCTAGCCCCCATAGTTTGGCACCCCCAAGCGCTTTTCAGAGCCTCCTGCCATTCCCAGGGCACCCAGAACCCAGAGAGTGAGGCCTTGGGTGCTTTCTAGTGACAGATTCAAGGCAATTTTTCGACTTTGGGACTCAGAGATAACATAGTTTTCATTTGTGATTATTATTTTTGTGTGGGGGCCATAGCTTTTCTTTTGACCTATGGTTGTTTTCACTCCCGGTTCTGAAGAAGCCCCTAAATCCTAACCCTGTTGAGGACTCCGAAAGCTCTCAGAGCAGCAGTGCTTGGGGACATTGTGGACACATGTTTTGGTTTCTCCTCTGGTCTTCTTCTGTGGCAGCCCCGCTCTGTCCTCCTCAGACTTCAGAGCAATATCTGAACAAGTGGAGAAGCGACCAGGGGGTCAGGAAGGTGGCCACCGAAGAGTGACTTCTCTGGAGGGTGGCTGAGCTAGCAAGTGAGCATGTTAGTCCAGCTCTGCCTGCATTCAATATGGAGCTGAACAGGGGCCAGGGAAGGGGAGGAGGAGCAGAGAGCAGGGACAAAGGGACCAAAGAGGAGATTCAGGTGAAGGGAAGTAATGGGGAGGAAAGAGAAGAAACTCTAGAAGACAGGTATGTAGAAAGGAAAAGGGATGAAGTGGGCATTGGGAAAGGGCACCACCAGGGAAGGAGAGAGGGGAAGGAAAGAGGGAGGAAGAGAGGAAAGGGGAAAGGGAGAAGGGAGGAGTCAGCATGCCAGGGCTCCCCCTCCATCTGAAGAAGAGTTGGCTGGTCCAGCTTCTCAAACAGGGTGCTCACTCTTTGGTCCCAGTTTCTGCTCCCAGTGCTACTGGGCTTTGCAAGGAAGGCAGGCTGTCCTTTGGGACCTACTGGAGCCCAATGGAGCCCACAGGAGGGTGGGAGAGGTAAGATGCCACCGTGTCCTGTCCTGAGCTGCTCCCAGCCACCAGCCTCACCACATGGTGCAAGAGGGACCCCAGAACAAAGGAAGGACACAGGCCCGCATGTCTGCTGGTGGCCCTGGGCACTTAGCTCATCGTAGTGAACCACACGGCCTCCTCAACCCACGCTTTCAAAGCCTCCTTCTTCTTTTCTGGTTTTCATGTCTGTAGGAACATGAGCCAGATCTAACTCATCTCCGACAGACAATTCTGAATCACCCCGTGTCAGATTTTTAAGAGTGGCTGTGATAGAGTAAGATAGCAATGCTCCAACAAATGGACTGTTTCCTCCCACTTGACCTCAACAGTCTTATACATTTGCTTAGCGAAAACATCTTGTCTCCTTCCATTAAGCTCATAACGTGGTCTAGTAGTATACATGCGCCTTCGTTAGATCCGAAGCGATACAGAGGTCCTTTTTTTTTTTTTTTTAAATTTTACAAGGTAAAGTCAGTGAACACATCCAACTTGACGAATACGTCTCTAAAATGTCAATCCAGGCAAAGCTTTTTCTGCCTACAGTTTGGAGATTACGTGGTGACATTTTTAAAATGCTTTCAGTCCCTCAGTGAGGCTCTTAGAAGCTAGCCAGGGCTTACTACGTGCCAGGCACTGTGTCAGGTGTTGGAGCTAAAGGGAAGGAGAGCTTGGAGGCTGGCTGGGGAGGGACATCCATGACACAACCACAGCTAGAAACGGAGGCCAGTGCTAGAAAAGAGAGAGCAGGCTGCATGGAGAGTGTGTACCATGGGGCTTGTGAGCTCACGAATAAGTGGGAGTAACAGGAGTGGGGAGATGGGGGAGAGAAAAGGGTCTTCCCATCAATGGGAATCACCTGTGCTTGGAGGCAGGTGCCATGAGAGGTCTCCACAGGAAGAAGGAGGCAGTGTGGTTGAAGGGCAGAGAGATGGGGCAGAACAGGCATCAGTCAGTTGGAGGGGTATGAAGAGACTGATGGGAGGATTATGGGTGCCTTTGGAGGACTGAGAATTTGTTAGAAGATCAGTGCAGATTTCTATGGAGACAAATGCCAGGAACTGATAGGTCTTTGAAAGGTCACTCTGGCTGCCTTTTGACAAAGGGGTTGGTAAAAGGCACTTGCAGGTGTGAACACACCAGGTGGGAGGTGAGTGCAGGAAATCAGGTGAGGGAGCATGGGAACTTGATCCGGGGGTATATAAGGGAGAATAGCCTTTAAGGAGTTCCACAAATTGGCACCAGCTGTGGCTTCATTACAGAGCTGGAAGGGGGAGGTGGGTGTGTCCTGGAGGTTACAGAAATTACATGAGAAAGGGAAGTCTTTTTAGATCTCTTTTTCAACTAGAGGAACTCTCACCTTATTGATAGAATTCCAGAGTGGGAACCTATGATATGAGGACATCTTTGAAAAGTCTGAATATGTTCTTCGACATCTTTGCAAGTGACAAGGAGACATTGGCCTTAGGAGGCCTTGGCCCTCTTTGTAGCCAGAAAGATTTCACCTACAGATTTGGGTTCTCCCTTTTAAAGTCAAGGAGTCAGTCCTTTCAAATTACACCTCCTATCATTTTACCCTCTCATCATACCTCACGTGCTTGCATCTCCAAGACCCTCTATTCCAGGTTGAGAGTATCCACTTTGGCCGGGCTGGTCTTGCCAAGAACACCACCACAGGAAATCTAGAGCCTGCAGTGCTATTAATAACATCATCTAAGACTGTGTTTGCTGCCCTCATGGCCTCTTCCCACCATGACTCACTGAAGCTTTTAACACATTGTATCCATTAAGCTATAGTTCCCAAAGCTCATCTTCTCTAGTGCCATTAGTTTTTAGGGGACCAGGCAAACCTTAAACTTGTCCCCCTTAATTGGATCCCTGTGCCCCCACAATCTCTTTGAATGCCTTTCACCATGATCCTTGAATGAGATCTGAGACCACTGCTGGTACCTAACACTTCTTGGCACCTTGTCTGCTAGGTTCTTGGAAGAGGAGGTGGCTATGGAGGTGAGTGGGAATGGGAGTGGGAGGATTTCTCCCTTCACTTCCCTTTTTGTGTCTTCAAATAATGGGTTTTGAGGGGGAGGGAAAGGTTAACCAGACCATTTATTTTCCATCTCCCATCGATAAAATGTTCACCACTCCCCACTGGAAGAATTTAGATCTTTCGTTTGAATCTCCAGGAAAATCTCCCAAACTCAGACCACCACCATGTGGATTCAGCCATCTTCTGATTCACCTTCAGATTGTCTCCTCCTAACTGCTCAAGCCACAGGTTAAGGGCGAAATGTTCAATGCCCAAGCAATATAGTAGGGAACACGTTTATCTAAGCAATTATATGCAGCTCTGTATCTGCATACAGGGGGTCTCTCCCAAGACTTTCCAACCTCAGCAAAACAAGACAAAGCCCCAGCCATCTGGGCTATATATCATTCATTCATTCCTGTGTTCAACACTCATGGCGGATCCCCACCAAGACAGTGGGAGAGCAAGGACTGGAGAAATCCTGGAAGCTGAAGTCTGAGGAGGATTTCAAATTCAAGTCAGAGATGCAAGAAACATCTGGACTCGGTCCTCAGGTACATGCAGTATTCTGAACTGAAGCTAGAACCAGAGACCATTCTAATGAAAGGCCTCTACAGGTGGGCTCTCACAGGTGGGCTCCAACTCAGTTTCGTGTATATTCATTCATGAAATAGCTCTTTGGGTCAACATGCAGAAGAAAACCATTTAAGAAAACTGACAATGAGGAGTGGAAAGGGAAGCCAGAAGGCATGTGAATGGGGAGAGAGGAGGAGCCAGGGCAGAAAACCAAGAATCCCTCCCTGCCCTCCTTGCTGCCAGGGAGGTCTGAGGGACTAGTTTCCACCTGGGATCCCAAGGCCAGAACAAAAGCAGCGGGGCCACGTCGGGTGAGGGAAGGGGGTCCTCAGCCCGGGCGCATGGGGCTGCGGAAAGATGGGGGCTAGCGCGCCCGCTGGCGGGGGGCACCTCGCAAGGCGCTGTCCCCAGCCGACCCCATGCGGACCGGGTTTGGCGCAGCGTCCGGGTTGGTCCCGGTGCCCTGGGGTTAGCGGGAGGCAGGGCCTCCACAACCTCCCTCTCCGCCCCCAGGTCGGTCTGTGCTTTCTGCTCCAGGTGAGGGCGCGGCGGGGTGTCACTTTACCTGTGCGCAAAGGGTGGTCCGGAGAAGCCTTGGGGCGGGGAGGGGCATCAGGCAGCAGGAGCGGGACAGCGGAGCCTCACACGAGAGCGCACAGGCGGCGAGTCCGGTGGGTCCTGCAGTCCCGACTGGGCCGCAGCACAGCACCACGGCGCTGCCCGCCCCTCCTCAGCCAGCCCCTCCACCTCCTCCCAGACTCTCAGCCACATCCTCTGTGAGCTCACTTCCAGCTTCCGCAATTAGCAAAGCTCCTTCTCCATGCCGCCCTCGACCCGCCCCCGCCCCCCTCCCTCCTGAGTCCTCCGCCAGCTCACGTTTTGCTTTGGCAATTAGCAAAGCCCCATCTCTGCGCCGCCCCGCCCCCCTCCCTCCTGAGGCCCCGCCCTGGCTGGGGCGCGGGGGGAAGCCCCGGGGGCTGCAAGCTTTGCCAGCGCTGGCGCTGGGCAGCCTCCTAGCCTGGCTCCCTGAGCCGGTGTCCACCCGCCTCCTGGCTGCAAAAAGATCATCAGTGCTGTTAACCCTGGCTGCACTCTCCTGTCAGTTTGCTGGCTTCCTGATTGCACCCAAAGCCAGGAACCAGGTTCCCCAGCACAGGCCTGGGCTGAGATGCCTGCCCAGGATCTGTTTGAGCAGTCTACTCATCTCCAGGCAGGGATGGCACTTCCACATGGAGGTTTGGGTTTTTTTATTGTTTTTTGGTTATTGGTTATTATACATGACCTCCAGGGTAGGTGCTCCACAAAGGGAGTGAAAACAGGATGCATGATATACCCCTCACCTCCCATGCTGTCTTTCTCTTAAATAATAAGCACTGGTGAACTATCTTAGATTCTGTACCTTCTCTCCAGCCATGAACCTATCACTGTCTTTAACTCTTGAAAACTTCATTAAACAAATTAATGTGGTGAAGGAAGCAATATGAGAAAGCCTATTAATCTGATGAGCATGGAACTGAACAAACCCTATAGATACTTCCCCTTTGATTTCTAGCCTATCAATACCTACAGTGAGTCACATACACTCAAGATTATTGTTTTTATTGTATACTTCATATATTCATTGATTTTGGACTTGTTATCATTTTGTTGAAGTGTTAAACTATGGTAATAAACAAACTTTTAATTAACTTTTCCTCCTATGATACAAATATAACTTGCACTTGAGCTTTAGCTAATTTTATGTTCTAAAATTGCCAAAACAACATGATCAAGGTTTCTAGATTATTTACTGTATTTTCTACTATGTAATATTGTTCTATCTCTTCTGTATAAAGAAAATGAATGCTTGGGGCTCTTGGGTGGCTCAGTGCATTAAAGCCTCTGCCTTCTGCTCAGGTCATGATCCCAGAGTCCTGGGATAGAGCCCCACATCAGGCTCTCTGCTCTTCAGGGACCCTGCTTCCCTTCCTTTCTCTCTGCCTGCCTCTCTGTCTACTCGTGATCTGTCTGTCAAATAAATAAATAAAATCTTTAAAAAAAGAAAGTGAATGCTTGATAACTAAATGAATGCTTTACTGAACAAATTAAATATGGCAATAGCATTTTATTTTATCATGCTTCACATATTAAACAATAATATTATATCACTAGTCTCCAAATAATCTACTCACATAGTCATTTGGAAGCTTTTAGCAAAAGAATTCTTCCTCCTGATTGTAGTATAAAAGCCACAGAAATATACAGAAGACTCCTAGGATAGAAAGTTAAATCCAGTTATCCGTGATGCCTTGAGTAGGACCTGACTTATGTATGTCCTTGGATGCACTAGAAACTGTTACATGTGATAGGATTATATTTAATATATACAGTTTCATTTACTTCACAAAGGACATATAAATTTGAGAATAAAATATTTGATGAATCTATAAAGTCTATATCTATTTGTAACTAATGTGGTAGAATTAAGATGTTAATTTGAAAAAAAATCATTGAACACACACATATTCAATTTTTTTTATATATATAAAAAGCATTATTTATTTATGTAAATAAATGCATTGTCTGTAAAATCCATTTACTTATCAATCATAAGGGTAATTTTAAGTACTAAGAATAAGAAATATGTGAAAAGATAAGTGTTCAAGAGTGCAGTTTGTGGTAATTAATACAATATGATAGGCTCATGAAAAGGATATATTACTTGAACTTAAAAGCTTCTATAATTAAGCGATGACCACTTGAAATTTGTAATTAGTCTTGCTGCAGTTTTTCCTTGCACTTATTGCCCTTCCCCAGAAGTTCATTAAGAATTTCTGTGAATGTCCTTATGTTTAATCACATTCATAGATTCCACTACTGCTCACAAAACAAAGTCAAAAAGAGAGGTAACTCTATGTGGCACTCCTTCCACAAGCAATACATTCATAAATAATTAAAAAGCTCTCTACTTCATTTGTTACCCATTCAGCTGATAATTTAAATGAGTAACTGAGGCCATTTTATCAGCAATTTTAATAGAATGCGACTCAGAAACTTCACAGTGTTATTTAAGAAGAAATGCTCACGTGTTAAGGTTTTTATTTTTTTTAAATCACCAAATAATTTTCAAATATTAAAAGCAAATGTCTCCTTTTCCTCCAAGTTTCCTTGCTATGTCAAAGTTACAAATAAATACATTAAAATCGTATTTTGAGTAGTAGATAAAAACAAAAGTTTTGAAACTGTGGGTTGAGTGTCTGGGTTAACTTGTATAAATATGTGAACTCAATGTATTTAGACTTTATTAGATTTTTTTTTTAGACTATTTAAAAATACATGCTCAGATAATGACAACATTATTTTATTCATTTTAATAAATTAATTAATTTATTTAATTATGTTTAGATATTTATTTTTTAAATAATGATTTAATATTTAATAATCTAAATTTGAAATATTTTAAATTCTAAAAATATTTATTTAATTAAATTGATATATTTAATATAAATATTTAATAAATTATTTAATCATTATTATAATTATGCAATACATTATGTATTGTGTAATAATTGCATTTTAATAAATAAATAAATGTATTATTTATTTTTTATTTTATTTTATTTTATTTTATTTTATTTTATTTAGTTGACAAAGAGAGGGAGAACGCAAGCAAAGGGAGCTGCAGGCAGAAGGAGAGGGAGAAGTAGACTCCCAGCTGAGTAGAAAGTTCAACCTGGGGTTCCATCCCACGACCTTGGGATCACCACCTGAGTCGAAGGCAGATGCTTAACTGACTGAGCCATCCAGATGCCCAAGGCTTTGTATTCTTCGCTTCTAAATATTGATGCTCCTTCATCTCTGGAGTTAGTAAATTGATGTTGAGAATTCATATCAAAGAATTGATAGTAGCTGTTAAACAGAAACATGTAATTTAGGGGAAAAAAGAGCAGAAGGAAGAGAAAGGCCAAAAGTCAAAAGCACATTAATATAAAATTTAATTAGATAAAAAAGCTGATATTCCTGAAGGGGGCTAATAAAAGAGCTGCAAAGAGCTGATAGGATTAGGAAAATTGTCCACTCCTGGTCATTTCATAATTTTAAACTATTCCTTATTAATAAATATACTTAGTTCCAGAAACACAATCACATAAGAACATTTCCACCAAGTTTCCTCTAACAGCATTTACAAATTAGACGTTCAAACAATGCAGTTCATTACATGTTGCATCTGTATCTTAAAGTTTAAACACTTTCTGTGACACATTTTCTAACAATTAAAATTAAAAAATATATATATACATAGATATATATACATATATATCTATGTATATATATATATACCTTATCCCTAAATGGAAAAAATATATATAGAGAGAGAGAAACCTCATCCCTAAATGAAACCTTTCTTTGTTTATTAGCTTAAATAGGTAAATTAGCAACAACAACAACAACAAACAGCTAATATTATAGAGGTAGGAACAATTGACCTTTTCATTCATTGCTATTTTCTAAAAATTCCTATTTTATTTTTTTCTCAAGTCTGTCATAATAATTTTCTAAATCTCCTGCCTTATTCAATTTTTTTCTTTTAGTGGAAATCTCTATTTCATATTTATTTTCTCTTCCTCCACTCTTTGCTCTAATAATTCAATGTATTATTAGATTTTCTGTTTTTCTCTTTATCCAGATATATCTTTTCTTTCTTTCTTTCTTTTTTAAATAATTTGATTTGCTGGCATTTTACATCAGTACATGCTTTCTTATGGATGTTAGAAATGTCTGTGGAACTACTAGAAGAATAAACTTTTTTACCTTTAAGAAGTTTACAGTCTAGAGTGCCTGGGTGGCTCAGTTGGTTAAGTGTCTTCCTTCAGCTTAGGTCATGATGCCAGGGTAATAGGATCCAGTCCTGCATCAGCTGCCTGCTCAGCAAGGAGTCTGGTTCTTCCTCTCCCTCTGCCCCTCCCTCTCTCTCTCTAATAAATAAATAAAATCTTTAAAAAAAAAGACTTACTGAAATCTGATACTGAATTACTAAATTCAGTCTTAATAGAAGACAGCTAAACAAAGCAATGATCACAACTGGAAAATTTAGCGAGATCATGGTTTAACATTTTTGGTTGACACAGGACCTCTTTCAGAAACAACTTTTCCTAAATATCAATTTCTTTTTAAGGCAAAAAATTTTGACAAGAAATCCAGATCCTTCTGATCGTTTTCATATCAATTTAATGTGACATCCTCAGAGTATATAATCAAATATGTAATTATTCTATCTGTTGCCTTGTATATTGCCTGTATCTTTTTCAGACTCAAAGTTCCATTGAGTTAGAGTTTTTTTTTTTAAAGCAGAGATTTTTAAAGTGTTTGATATATACAAGATGCTTAATAAGTGTTTACAAAGCCTATGTATTACAGAAGCCTTAAACAGGCTTTCAAATAATGTAGGTGATATTAGTGGTCATATCAAACAATTTTTAGATTTCAGTCATGTAAATAACTACATTTCTGAGAGACAGAGAAACATACAAATGGTCTGGGTCCAGTAGGATAATGCTAGCATGTGTTGTAAATTCTCTTATATGACCTTATTCTTGCAAGAATTGGTTATGTGGCAGAAAAAAAGGTATCACTATCTTATACTTTATTATTTAAAGAGATTTATGGAAGTCTTAATTTCTTACACTACCCCTTTGTTTCAGTGGACCCAATTTCCGTGGTAATGGTGAGAGGAAAGTAGGCAATTTAGGCAGCAGCAAAAATCTCCTACAAGGCACTATAAAATAAGGCTTGTTCTATATCATGGGTCTGTCCAAAGGGGAATGTTAAGGGGTAGAATGGATTATGGATGCATTGTGGACTTATAACTTTAAGATTAATACTGTTATGCCCCAATAATGGGTCTATGATTAAAGGAGCGAGACTGATGTAAAGCAAAGGTCAAGCAAAGCTTTATTTCATGCCAAGCATCAAGAATCTAACCGAACGTTCGGGGCCACACCTCTTATGAGAGAAGGCAACCCTTTGCTGTTTCACAGTCTAGCTTTTAAGGGCAAAGGCCATGCAGTCAGGCCTGGCTACGCACAGGTGACCAATGAGATTTTAACACACACAGGAAACGCCACAGTGAGGCTAGATGACCAATTGAGGTTCAATTTACCCTAGTATAGACATTTGACCCAGCCTATTAGACCTTGATTAGGATTGGTGCAAAAAAGGTTCCCAAAGGGCGGAGGAGTGGGGCATACTCCTTAGTATCTAGGGAGACAATATGCAAACACCGCCCCCCTCCCGCTGATTGATGTCTCCACCTGGCCTGACCCACCCTTGTATATGGGCTTTGTTACCTGGAGCTGATTTCCAGGACTTGTTTTTAAGTGAATCCCCTGGGGGAAGGGGAACAAGGACAGTTTAAGGGTTAACCTCAATGAAAGCCTCTTGCTAAAATATAAAAATATAAAATAGGTCCTTACATTACAACAACTCAGTAGGGAAAGTCCCAGTGTGGTGATAAAAGAAGTGAGGTAACTTGCATTGCACATTTTTTTTAAAAACGTGTAAGTTGTATTTTTCCGTGCCATGACATCATACTTTATCTTCATCTCTGTCTACTAGTTTAAAACTAGTTAAACAAACTCAACAATTTTTTAAAAAATATTTTATTTATTTATTTAAAAGCAAAAGCCAGAGAGAGAGAGAGAAAGAGCATGAGCAATATGGGGCTTGATCCCAGGACTCTAGAGATCCTGATCTGAGCCAAAGGCAGACACTTAACTGACTAAGCAAATGAGACTCCCACAAACTCAACAATTTTATAAAATTTTTATTTGTTGGGGTGCCTGGCTGGAACAGTCAGTAAAATATGTAAATCTTTATCTTGGGGTTGTACGTTTGAAATCCACCTTGGGTGTAGAGGTTTCATTTAAAAATAAAATCTTTAAAAAAATTTTTTTTTCATTTTTTTATTTAAGCCATTGTATGGCAGTGTTGATCACTATATTGTACACCTGAAACTAATATTAACCTTATTTTAACTAACTACAATTTAAATAAAAACTTTAAAAATAAAATAAAAATAATAATCATAAAAATAAAAAAGAGGAAAAATTATTTGGCAGGAAATTTTCTTAATTGCATTATTATTTATTATTATCATAGTCTGTGTGTGTCGGTGGGAAGTGGCTGGTATTACAGTGAGTTCCATATCTGTGTTACACTGAGGTCCATGTCTGTAGTCAGTCTTTTTTTTCTTTTAGTTTATTTTCAGGGATCCAAAATTCATTGTTTATGCACCACACCCAGTGCTTCATGTAATAAATTCCCTCCTTAATACCCACCACTGGGCTCACCCAACCACCTGCCACCCTCCTCTTCAAAACCCTCAGTTTGTTTCTCAGAGTCCACAGTCTCTCATGGTTTGTCTCTCCCTCCGATTTCCCCCAGCACACTTCTCTCCATCTCCCAGTGTCCTCCACGTTATTCCTCATGTATTGAGTCTTATAAAAACTTTTATTTCTTTCCCTATTCTGCTTTGCATATGCTTACCTTAGATGTTAAAATGTTATAAACCTCTCCTGCCTGGTCCATTTTCTCTCTCTTCTCTCATGATTTCTCATGCTCTCCCTGCCAACCCCACATGCCTTACAATATCTGGATATGACTAATTTCTTCCTGAGCTACTTTATTCTACTCTGCCATATGGTTGCCCTTCCCTCTTCTGTACCATAACTTCTATCCCCTGCATTTGTGCTTTAACAATATCTAATTCTTTTCACTACATCTGTATCTTTGAGGTCAATACTCAGTAGTGCAATCGCTGGGTCATAGGCTAGCTCTATTTTACTGGAAAGAAGGGCCATATGCACCCCAGTGTTCATAGCAGCAATGTCCACTATAGCCATTCTGTTGAAAGAGCCAAGATCCCCTACAACAGACAAACGGATAAAGAAGATGTGATCCAAGGATACAATGGAATATCACTCAGCCATCAGAAAGGATGAATACCCAACTTTTGCATCAACATGGATGGGACTGGAAGAGATTATGTTAAGTGAAATAAGTCAAGCAGAGAAAGTCAATCA
Organism: Mustela nivalis; assembly: GCF_964662115.1. Classification (NCBI taxonomy): domain Eukaryota; kingdom Metazoa; phylum Chordata; class Mammalia; order Carnivora; family Mustelidae; genus Mustela; species Mustela nivalis. Next base: position 79,724,303 of record NC_139040.1, read on the forward strand.
TCATATGGTTTCACTTATTTGTGGAACCTAAGGAATAGCATGGAGGACATTAGGAGAAGGAAAGGAAAAATGAAGTGGGGGGATTGGTGGGGGAAATGAAACATGAAAAACTATGGACTCCAAGAAACAAACTGAGGGTTTTAAAGATGAGAAGGATGTGGGGATGGGTGAGCCTGGTGATGGGTATTAAGGAGGGCACATATTGCATGGGGCACTGGGTGTTTTATACAAACAATGAATCATGGAACACTACTTCAAAAACTAATGATGTATTGTATGGTAACTAACATAACATAATTAAAAAAAAAAAAGGAGGGGGACAATACCTAACACTCAATATTTGCTAGTTTCTTGTTTACCTCCTTTTGAGAGTAAGCTCATTTAGTGTTTTTTTTTTTGGCTTGTTTGTTTTTTTTTTGTCTCAACTAAAAGAAGAAAAATAATACACATTATTTTGAAAACTTTTTGAACAGTGTACAAACGCTAGTCAAGTCCACAATGTCTCATCTCTTCTTCCTCCTAACATGGCTAAGTTGAAAAACCCTTTATCTGTGAAAAGATCATTCTCCTGCCACCTTGTGTAAGATTTTGGCTTTAGGTTAGATTATCCTTTCTTTCCTTTTCTTTTTTTTTTTTTTAAGATTTTATTTATTTATTTGACAGACAGAGAACACAAGTAGACAGAGGCAGGCAGATAGAGAGGAAGGGAAGCAGGCCCCCTGCTGAGCAGAGAGCCCGATATGGGACTCGATCCCAGGATCCTGAGATCATGACCTGAGACGAAGGCAGCGGCTTAACCCACTGAGCCACCCAGGCGCCCTCTTTCCTTTTCTGAAAATAAGTTGAAAATATTAATAGCCTCAGTTTCTTCTTCCAAAATATGACTGCTTCTTTACCAAGTGCAAAAGCAACCCATTTTGACCATAGTAAATAGCTTGGACCTACTTTTTTTGGCTCACTGTTTTAGTGAGACAAGTGGAGTGAAGATGACATACCATTTCCAAATGTATTAATAATTGGTAGACCATACTTCTAAATTGAAGTTTTGTTGCCATTAAACTACGACCAGACTCGCTATAATTACAGAGGTAAATTCTTTATATTTACTATATTTGAAATTACCATATAATACCAAAATAAAATTATGATTATGTGAAGAGTCTGTAATATTAAGAAGATGACTTTGAAATGATTGCTTATCTAAATGAAATTTCCCATTTTATAATCTTGTATAAGCTTCCGTTGTCATTTCCTATTTAAAATCTATTAGAAGGCACTCTTATTTTCCCTTAAGTGGGAAGTCAAATGTGGAACAAATTCATCCCAAAGGAACTGATTCTATGTTCCACTGAAGACCAGGTGGCTTCCATGTGGCATTTTGCCTCTTGCATATTGTTCATCTCCTACAACAAATGGGGGTATGCTCTTTATTAAACTAATTCAACTCAATTAGAGACATTGTCTTCAAGGGATAACATCATAGAGACTAGAATCAGCATCATACTTTTGGGAAAATTGGGCCCAGGGTATTTGTTTTGTTTTGTTTTGTTTTAAGATTTTATTTATTTATTTGACAGACAGAGACCACAAGTAGGCAAATAGCGGGCGGGGGGGGGGGAAGCAGGCTCCCTGCTGAACAGAGAGCCTGATGCAAAGCTCGATCCCAGGGCTCTGAGATCATGGCCTGAGCCGAAGGCAGAGGCTTAACCCACTGAGCTACCCAGGTGCCCCTGGGCCCAGGTTTTGATGGCTTCTTTCCTCAATCTTATAAAACCTATTTGAACTCTACTGGATGCCAGAACTGCTTAAAAATATTTGGTCCCTTGTAATTTTAACCTTCCAGTATTCAATGCACCTGATCCATGTAATATCCTATAGTATTTTTGTCAAATGAAGACTCTCAAAGTGTGTTTCTTGGGAGACACTTTTCAATTGGTTGCTTACATTTCTGCATTTATTATTTGTTCTAGGCCATCCTTTGAAGATGGTTGTATTGAATAGACTTGGAAGACAGAAATAGTATCTTTTTTTTTAACTTAACCTGTTGTGTTTGCAAATATTTTCTGCCTCTGTTTTGATTCTTCTTGTGGGAACTGAGGCTCAGAACTGATATATAACTCACACACACACACACACAAACACACACACACACACACACACACACAAATACTGATAATATTCTGGCTACCTCTATTGCTGTGAATAATAAACTATATTACTTCTGAACCATGAGTCTGCGTCTTCTATCAACACCCAAGAAACTACGGCAGACTCATACACCAGCTTTCAAATAAGGGAAAATAATCTCAGATGTTTTATATTTTTTGATAGTGTTACCTACTTCTGAACATATGACTGAACACATATAAAGCTGGAGCCATGACCATTTAGAGCTTCTTCTGTGGAAGAACTATGCATTCACTAGTAAACAAAAGTAGTTTCATCTTTTTTTTTTTTCCTCCTGGACACCATTTCCTCTCTCACACTGTTGCTCAAATTGGATGGAGTGTAAGGTCCTTTGAGGAAATTTTTTTTAATGATTCAAAATAAAATAGGAAGAGTCTAAAGTGCTAAAAATACTTCTAGATAAAAGGTATAAGATAATGCCAGAAAGGATAGTAATTTTATCTAACAACTGCCTGTTCACCCCTTTTTTGTTCATTAACTAATCTCCAAATTCCTGACTAAATCCCTTTTGTAAGCCAGAATGTGAGCTAAAAACTGGGATTTTAAAAAATTTTCATTTGAAATCCAGTTAGTTAACATATATGGTTGTATTAGTTTCATGTGTACAATATAACATATAGCACTCAGTGCTCATCATGACAAGTGCTCTAATTAACCCCCATCACTTATTTAATCCATCACTCCTTTCAGATACCGTCAAGTAACCATCAGTTTGTTCTCTGTAATGAAATGTCTGTTTCTTGCTTTGTTTCTCTTTCTATGTCTTATTATTTCCCCTTTGCTTGTTTGTTTTGTTTCTTTTATTCCATATATGAGTAAAGGTATTTGTCTTTCTCTGACTGACTTATTTCACTTTTAGCATTATACTGTCTAGTTCCAACCATGTTATTGCAAATGGCAAGATTTCAGTCTTTTTTATGGCAGAATAATATTCCATTGTATATAGATACCACTTATTCTTTATTCATCAATTGATGGATACTTGGGCGCTTTCCATATCTTAGCTTTATAAATAATGCTGCTATATACATAGGGGTGCTAGCATCCCTTTGAATAAGTTTTCTTATATTCATTGGGTAAATACACACCAACAGGTTTGTTGGATCACAAAGGACTTCTATTTTTAAATTTTATGGAAATTCCATACTGTTTTCAAATATGGCTGTATCAGTTTGCATCACCACCAACAGTTCACAATTGTTACTTTTTCTTTTTTTTTTAAGATTTTATTCATTTGACAGAGAGAGATCACAAGTAGAGAGAGAGAGAGGAGGGAGCAGGCTCCATGCCTGGCAGAGAGCCCGATGTGGGACTTGATCCCAGGACCCTGAGATCATGACCTGAGCTGAAGGCAGAGGCTTAACCCACTGAGCCACCCAGGCAGCCCCCACAAGTGTTACTTTTTCACATCCTCTCCAACACCTTTTGTTTCTTGTAGTGTTGATTTTAGCCATTCTGACAGGTGTGAGGTGGTACCTCTTTCTAGTTTTGCTTTGCAATTTCCTGATGATACATGATGATGGCCATCTTTTCATGTATCTACTGAACATTTGAATGTGTTCTTTGGGGAAACACTTGTTCATGTCTTCTATCCATGTTTTTATTGGATTATTTGTTTTTGGATGTTGACTAAAAACTGGATATTAAGTAACACACAAGACAGGTTTCCTTGAGCTTAAATTTTATTTGCATGAGTATCATTAACAGGAAAAAATATGCATATGTGTATGTACAAGTGTGTTTATGTATACATCTATCTATCTATCCTCTATCCCCTGTCTTCTAATTGTGGTAAATCCTGTAAGGTGGGGAATGGGATAGTCTGAAGAAATATGCTTCTGGATATGCTGGGTAAGCAAATTTAATTGCACTCAGATGCATTGGATATAAGTGAATCACTCAAATGAGTTATTTAATATTATATAGAAACAAATTAAAAGTTGATGTAGTTTAATATAATAGGTAGTTAAAATAATTTTTTGTTTGTTGTTTTTGTGTCTTTTTTTGTTTATATATACTATGGTGTGAATGTTTATGTCTTCCAAAATCATATTATGAAATCTAACTCTGTAAGTGCTAGTATTAAAACATAGGGGCCTTTGGGAGGTGATTAGGTCATAAGTGGGATTACAGTCCTTTTAAAGGAGACCCCAGAGAGTTCTCTTGCTTCATTCATCATGTACGTTTACAGTGAGAAGATAGCCATCTATGAGGAAGTGGGCTCTCCCTGGATCTGCCCATTCCTTAATCTTGAACTTCTCCGTTCTAGAACTGTGAGAAATAAATTCCTGTTCTTTATAAGCTATTAAGTCTATATCATGTCCGTTATAGCAGCCTGCATGCAGAAGGACACTATGAACTAAAATGAGAGCAATAAATATAAAGTTTCAGTAAAGTCAGTTGGTACAATGTTTTTTTTACTTAGAGAAGACATGCTGCTTCATGTTAAACCTTGATATTGTATATGTTTCTTGAAGGGCCACTTCTTACTCCTTTGTGTGTTTTCCACAAAGTCCAGGATGATGCCTTACATAAAGGTAATATTTTATAAATACTGTTGGAAATATATACTTCTCTAAAATCTTATTTTGCCTACAGATTACTTGGATCCACTTTGCCTTGTGTAGAATATTTGAAATATATTAAGAACAGAATGTCTCTCTAAATAACATTTAGAATCATCATTAGTTTATGACTCCTGACTCATTTGTTTATGCAGTGATACATACTACAAGAACATTGAAGTTTGTAATATAATTTTGAATTAATCACCAAGCTAGTTTATTTTAACTTATGAAAATATAATTTCTCATGTTGGTTTAATTCTGCTCTTATGTTATGGTCATGACATTTTCATTAAAATAAAGTAGAAAATAGAAGTAAATAATAAATGAAAAATAAAAATTAAAAAATAAAAAAATAAAAGCAAATCTCTTGTGAAATGTTAAACTTTTCTTACTTATTTTGTTTTGCTTTTCCTCTACCATGCTGGCAAAGCTGTATGTTGTAGATAGGTACAATTTTCTAGGTGCTAGGTTTGTTACTTTTGCTAAAATTTTCAAAATATAAGGAGTTGAATAGTCATGGATTGTTTATTAAACTCCTTATCTACACATATAAAAATAAAACAATGATGGTGACCTGGGTATTTCTAAAATTGTATTCTGTTTTTCCATATTATGGTTTACAATGTAATTAATAAAGATTCTGCATATATTAACATCCATCCCCTTCTATCTCATCTGTATGTCCATACAGAGCATGTATGATTTCTATTCATTGCTATGTTGTGGTGAAGAGATTGTCTGAAGTAGCCTATATTTATGCAGGTAGATCTTAAGCTACGGTGCTCTTGTTTATTTGCTTGTTCATAATCAGTATGTCTGAAAGATGGTAACTATTGCATCAGGTGTGACGCTTAAAAAATATTATTGGTGCCTGATACGCTGTGATGAAATAGGTAAGTCGATTCATAATTTGTTAATTAAATTAGAAAAGAAATTCCTTTGGATTTGTTCTTTATTAAGAGTTTTTTTTTAACGAATGCCTTGGGATGTTTTTTGTGTAATATATATCACATGCCTCAACCTTTAAATTTGAATTTAGAAAAGAGTTATCAGAATGAGCCTAGAAAATATTGTTATGGGGGCGCCTAGGTGGCTCAGTGGGTTAAGCTGCTGCCTTCGGCTCAGGTCATAATCTCAGAGTCCTGGGATTGAGTCCCACATTGGGCTCTCTGCTCAGCAGGGTGCCTGCTTCTTCCTCTCTCTCTCTGCCTGCCTCTCTGCCTACTTGTGATCTCTCTCTGTCAAATAAATTAATAAAATCTTAAAAAAAAAGAATACATTGTTTTGAAATATTTTTGTTCTGTTATATTATGTTAACTTAGGAAATAATGGTAGTTATTTTTATTAGCATTTCCTACTTTCGACATGCTCTTACAGATGAGATATCATGTTTCTCCTACTCTTTTTATCGTGGTTGTTATATTCTTCATGATCAATAACAATCAATGAAAATTCATAACATTAATTTTCTTTGGGAAAGTGATATTTTAGCAGGAATCCATGACCAAAAATTTTAGCTGTTGTTCTTCCAGGTGATGAGACTATCAATGTTCCCGAAATTTCAAGAAATAGAACTTATTAATTGTGTTGGTTGATGTTTATTGTCTCTGAACTTAGAGGTGCATAATTCAATTTAAAATTTATTTTGGGGGCGCCTGGGTGGCTCAGTGGGTTAAAGCCTCTGCCTTTGGCTCAGGTCATGATCCCAGGGTCCTGGGATCGAGCCCCGCATCGGGCTCTCTGCCTAGCAGGGAGCCTGCTTCCTCTTCCCTCTCTCTCTGCCTGCCTCTCTGCCTACTTGTGATCTCTATCTGTCAAATAAAATAAATAAAATCTTAAAAAAAACGGAGTGGGCCTTATGGGGATGCTTATCTGAAATTGAGGGACATTATAAAAAAATAAAAAATAAAATTTATTTTGAATTGAAAACAAGATCTTACTGAAGTTTAGGCATCCCACTTTATATCAGGCCTCCAGTACATTCTAATTTATTTATAGAAAATATCATAAACATGAATGACACTTTTCCTATTGCATTTATATGAAACTGCAATGATTCAAAGATGTCAGATTTGAAAAGCACTACCTTTCTATAATTTCTGTTTCCTAGGAGGAATGGATATACCATTTTAGCTCAATTATCCAACAGTATTCAAAACCACCATGAATTTTAAAACATACTTATTACACCCTAAAAATCAAGTATGAAAATGTATAAACAACCAAATCTCTATCTGTAAATGAAATACTCCCACACAGACAGGTTTTAAAACTTTCTAACTTAAGGAATTTGGTAGCACAGACTCAGGGTAGTAGTTTCAGTGCCTACAGTATACTTTCAGGGAGAGAGTAATGTAAGCTCTGAGTCACTTTCTGCCTAGAGATGACCTAATAGTGGTACTGGCATTGTTTGTTTGTTTTTGAAAATACGTTCCTGGGCATCATTCAGAAAATGCAGAGTTTGGCATCTATATAAATTAAGGATGATCTTTTTGAACTTTTGTCTTTCATTACATCAAATTAACATAATTGGACAGAAATTCCACTAAATTAAGCATTGTTAGGAAATGTGTAAATTGGAGCTACTCAAATTAGTTGCTCTTTGAACTATGTGCTGTTGGTTCAGGATTAGATAAGGATTTTGAATGCAAACCTAAATCATTGCTTCCTTTTTTGAGAGATTCTCAGCATATTTTCTTAAAATTAGCTGAAATAAACAATGTGTTTAGTCGCAAAGTGATTTGCATTTTTGCACAAACTCCCTATCTCCTTGAGAATTATAACAGATATTTCATGAAACATCATTGATCTTTACTTTGTTACACTGCTGTAAAGTACATTCAGAGTTGCCAGTTAAAGGTGTTAGTGTTGAGATGAAATGTCATGCATTTTTCTTCACTTCCATGCAAATGAACACAGTAATTTATTAAGACACAATGAAGAAAAAAATATTGACAATGAGTTCCAGATTATAAAAATCACTTGCCATTCGATCCAAATTGTGAGTTTGATCAGTTACCGAACACTTTATAATGCACCCCCGGTAATTTTACAGAGATTACTTTTTTCTTACCAATTCTTGATTATTCTGTCTTGCAATGCAGAGAAAGCTAACTAATTTAAAATAAACTTCCATTAATTTTGATTGTTATAAACTTAAAATTGACTAATTTCCATATACAGAGTTTAAAATGTTCACAATTTACATTAAATATATATTCTGTGTATACCTTGGAAAAATTATACTGAAAATTGAAATTAAAATGATGTTGTATATAGCTGCAAGAAGCCGCCTGTCCCATTTCATCTTACTATATAAGTTGTGTCAGGTAATTTATAAAATCCCTGCTGCATAACAAATCTATTTTTTGTTGGAATGGGTAGTAATGTTTCTTCTTATTTCGAAATAAGAGTTGGTCTATGAGTGCCTCTGCAACTGTATTTTCCCTAAGTGGCTTCATGGTCTTGAACTGAGAAAGCTCAGAGCATTAAACATCAAAGTAATATATTTTGACATAATTAGACATCAAGGAAATGCAATTAAAATGACACTGAGATATCACTACACACTTAACCAGAATGGCTAAAATAAAATATAATGACAAGCCCAAAAGAAAAAAATATACCATTTGATGATACACAATGGCAAGTTGTACCATAACTTAACCATCTCAGACTAGTGTAGTGTTAAATTTGTTTTTCTAAGCCATGTTTTGGGTCACTTACCACTTTTCAAGGATATAAAGTGCTATCATTTTACTTAAAACTGTGAAATTTGGTCAGATTTAAATTTCAATTTATGTTAAAACATTCTGTAAACTGTGTTAGTCTTTGACATTTGTTCCCTCAGTTCAGTGAATAACACTATATCATATTCTGAAAAATACGCTTATTTTTATTTTGAAAAATATCTCTTTTTCCTCTTATGGTAATTATTAATATGAATTAATAGTAGAATTTGATATGGTCCAATATGACCATAAATACTTTATTGTATATTATCAAATTTAATAATGAATATAATGTACTTCTTTGGACAATTTTTAAAGACCAGTCTACTCTTAAAACAAAAAAAATGGATTCCCACCAACAGCCACTCTGGAAAACAGCATGGAGGTTCCTCTAAATGTTGAAAATAGAACTGCCCTATGACCCAGCAATTGCACTATTGGGTATTTACCCTAAAGATACAAATGTAGTGATCCAAAGGGGCACATGCACCCGAATGTTTATAGCAGCGATGTCCACAATAGCCAAACTATGGAAAGAACCTAGATGTCCATCCACAGATGAATGGATCAAGAAGATGTGGTATATATACACAATGGAATACTATGCAGCCATCAAAAGAAATGAAATCTTGCCATTTGCAACAACATGGATGGAACTAGAGCGTATCATGCTTAGCGAAATAAGTCAAGCAGAGAAAGACAACTATCATATGATCTCCCTGATATGAGGAAGTGGTGATGCAACATGGAGGCTTAAGTGGGTAGGAGAAGAATAAATGAAGCAAGATGGGATTGGGAGGGAGACAAACCATAAGTGACTCTTAATCTCACAAAACAAACTGAGGGTTGCTGGGGGGAGGGGGTTTGGGAGAAGGGGGTGGGATTATGGACATTGGGGAGGGTATGTGCTTTGGTGAGTGCTGTGAAGTGTGTAAACCTGGTGATTCACAGACCTGTACCCCTGGGTTAAAAATATATGTTTATAAAAAATAAAAAATTAAATTAAAAAAATAATAATAAAATAAAATAAAATAAAAAAAATGGAGATGAACTTCTTTAGTTCACACAAATTTCATTTTATTATATATAACCTCAGATAAATTTCAACAAATCATAATTTATTAAAATCATGTCTACTTAAAAATCTCATAGAAGAGTTAAACCATCAAAAATAAAAATAAACACACACAACACACACACATCACCCATGTATTGGCAAATCACAATTGCTGTAACAATACATTAGGCATTCCACAGTTAAGGGCTATCAAAATTTCCATCAGTGACAAAAAGATTTGTATCCAAATGGACTGATTTTCCAGAATCCAAGAAAAAGTCTCCTAGGATTTATTTAAAGGTAAATATTTGAACAAATACTTCTTAAATTTAGGAAATTCAGAACATACGATTAAAGAATATTTGCAGTGCAGACTATATTCAATCCTTCCTTCAAAATGTGCCTTTGAGTACATAATTCTGTTTTCTCGATCTAAATTGAGCTGTCTTCCGAGGAAGTTTTCCAAAATGTGTGTCTCTGTGTGATAAATGTTCTAAGACCTAACATGCTTCATTGTATTTTACTGTGCTCTCAAATTTAATCAATAATTTGGATTGATGTATAATACCTAGTTTCAAATATCTTTTCCATCTATACAAACACCCAGCTGTCTCTTTATATGCTATTACTATTGAGAATTGTGCTGTCGGTATTATTCTTGTACATTTTAGGTGATCTGTTCTTCTCTTGGGCATCATTTATGCTCTTCTCTGTTTTTGATATTCTTAAAACCCACCATAATGTATATGAGTGGTTTTTAGTGTGTGTAGTTTTTGTTTTGTTTTGTTTCTGATATCTCATGTTTGGCATCATTTTAAGTCTGGTATCTTTTATCTTTCTTTAATTCTCCAAAATTTATCTCAGTACTTATTTAAATATTTTCTTTATTTTTTTTCTCTTCTGCTGTATTTGGGCAGAAGTCATTAATTTGTTTGTTTGTTTTTCCCAACTCATTTATTTATTTTACAGCTATATTCATCTTAGTCTCCATTTATTGTATTCTTTATTTCTACAATTTTCACTTAATTTATATTCACAGTATAGTATCTTTCTTTTCCTTGTATATGTATATCATTATTTTATCATATACTTTTAAGCTATTTTTAAAAATATTTTATTTATTTATTTGACAGTGAGAGATCACAAGTAGGCAGAGAGGCGGGCAGAGAGAGAGGAAGGGAAGCAGGCTACCTGCTGAGCAGAAAGCCCGATGTGGGGCTTGATCCCAGGACCCTGAGATCATGACCTGAAACGAAGGCAGTGGCTTAACCCACTGAGCCACCCAGGCGCCCCTTTTAAGCTATTTTTTAAAAGAACAGTCATTCTTTTTTTTTTAAGTTTTTCTTTATTTATTTATTTGACAGAGAGAGATCACAAGTAGATGGAGGGCAGGCAGAGAGAGAGAGAGAGAGAGGGAAGCAGACTCCCTGCTGAGCAGAGAGCCTGATGCAGGACTTGATCCCAGGACCCTGAGATCATGACCTGAGCTGAAGGCAGTGGCTTAATCCACTGCGCCACCTAGGTCCCCCTAAGCTATTTTTTTAATTCCTGTTCCAATAACACTTGGATTGGCATATAAAGTTAACCACATCATATTTTTTGGTAAGTAATTGTACTTTTTATGTGCATAGTTATTTTGGTCCATGAGTTCAGCTCCTCTTAGGATCATCAAATCTCTGTAAAGTCTGGGTATGCTAGGATTTTCTAAGCAACAATAAAATACATTGAAACCTGGTAGCTTAATTATAATAATGTTTTCTTTCTCAATCATTCACAATAGTATTCCATTCTGAGTAGCTTCCTTCTATTTTGCAGCTATAGTGTTTGGTAAAACTTGAATTGTGATATCACTGTGATAATGTGAATTAATCAGGGTTTTTCAGAGAATCGGGAAGAGAAAAAAAGGAAGATATTCTCCAGGGCCAACTCTAGAAGTGACTATTAAAACATCTGTCCAAATTCAATTGAACAAAACTCAGAAATGCCATCTCCAGTGAAATACAAAGAAGTTTATATATAGTTCTGGGCACACACATCTCATTTGACCCAATGTTGTACATCAATGAAAGACTGAAGGCCAATCACCACTCCATGGGAGAATTTAAAAATAAATTTACTAATGAGGCCAAGAATTCAGAATCACAAATACATCAGAATAATAACTGCCTTCACTTGATGTTATTCTATAAGATAAATCCTGCGATCAAGTTTCAATTTTAAATTCTTACAATTTTAAATTCTTAAATCCTTATGAAAAGGCATCATTTGGAGGGAGCAGTTTTCATAATTTATCATCCATCAGCCTTTTTTTAAAGATTTTATTTATTTATTGGACACACAGAGAGAGAAAGAGAGCGAGAGAGAGATCACAAGTAAGCAGAGAGGCAGGCAAGCAGGGAGGGAAGCAGGCTTCCTTTTGAGCAGAGCCCGATGTGGGGCTGGATCCCAGGACCCAGAGACCATGAATTGAGATGAAGGCAGAGGCTTAACCCACCACCCACGTGATGAGAGAGCCACTCAGGTGCCCCTCATCCATCAGTCTTAATTGATTGGAGGAAAATGTGTGGAGGAATAATGCCTTAGGGAGCTAATCTCTCTAAAGAATTTTCAAGTCTTTACCCCTTCAAGGTTTTTGTACAGTTCTGATAGCCTCTAAACATCCAGCGGATTTCTACAGTGACAGGCCTGTTAAAACCTGTCTTCAAACCAGGAATAGAGCTTGAAACATACCAGTCAAGGGCAACTTTGAGTCTTTTAAGGAGTTTATCATCATTTCTTTGTTTTTGGTTAATATCTGAAATAGTTCCATATTACACTTGCATAATTCTCCAGAGCTGACTTTGAAGGAGGCATTCAGTTCCAGCTAGTTCCATATTTTGGCAAGAACTATACTTCTATATTAAAAAAAAACATATTTTAGGGCGCCTGGGTGGCTCAGTGGGTTAAAATCTCTGTCTTAGGCTCAGGTCATGATTCCAGGTTCCTGAGATTGAGTCCCACAGTGGGCTCCCTTCTCAGCTGGGGGCATGCTTCCATTCCTCTCTCTCTGGCTGCCTCTCTGCTTTCCTATGATCTCTGTCAAGTAAATAAATAAAATTTTTAAAAAAACATATTTTATACCAGTTATTCATGTTTATTAACTAAGATATCACAATACAAATAATACAAACAGTTGCTCTTTATTAATACCTTCAACCAAGATCAAAAAATATGTCATATTTTCTCCAAAAATTTTATATCATCTGATAGGTCAGATATATATATAAAATTACATTTAAAGTTTTAAAAATATCAGCAAATATTTTCATTCAAATGCAAATTTGAAAAGAAATCTACTTTTCCAAACACGACTTTTTATCCTATTTATTTTGAATTTTGTCAACAACTGATAAAATGTTTAGCGAGACTATAAATGTTAGATCGAAAAAAATGATTAATAGATGTAGGTTCAAATTATTATATCCCATTAAAAATGATTTAGTCTTTGATGAACATCTGTTTGGTAATATGTTGTATCCAGATATAGTAAATTAAAGACATATATAAAATTATGGGAAATGACACCTTCCGTTCGATTATGAGTAGAGCTTTTAAAATGCTATTTGTCACAACCTGTCATCTTGTCATTATGTAGCATTATGTAGCAATTAAAAAATGTATACTCTTTACTTCGAAGTCTTTTGGAAATCTAAAATATGACTTTCTATGGTTTGTGTCTCCATATTGCTTTATTGCCAGTTAAAACAAATCCACATGCTTTGATTCAAAGGTAATAAATTCCTCTTATTTGGAAAAAGGATGTTTATTTTTGTTCTCTCACCCTTAGCAGGTGGTTTCATTTTAGCACATTCAGAGTTATAATTTCATGCTTATTAAAAACATTTATTTTGATCTACATAGATGAATGAAACTTTTGTTTTATTAAATTATTTGCCAAAAAATCTGTGATTTTTAAAAATGTATTTCCTTTGAAGGGTTATTTTAGAGCATTCAAAGAGGATCTAAGAGTGTGGTATTATGCAGTTTTTAAGTAGGTATGAAATAGTTAATTATAGGATTGTTTCTTTAAGGCTTATGTATGTTATCCATTATATGCTATAAAATATGATGAAACTAAATTTAAGGTATGTTTTACATAGTTTATTTTATGGAAAAAAATATTGAAATGACTTATGAAATTCAGTATACTCTCAACATTAATTCATTTTGAAATTTACCAGTTGTCTACTGAACTATTATATGGCAGATATTACTTCAGACTACACTGGTAAATGAAATACTTGGCATTGTAGAACTTTTATTTTAATGGGTGAGGCAATTAAAAGCTATGAACCTTAATAAAAATGGCATAGTGCATTAAAAAAGGATGAGTACAATGGGGAAAAAGAAAAATTCGATCAGGGTAAGAAAAATCAAGGTTGCTAGGCAGGGGATGGGGGGTTAAAATTTTTATTAGGAAGATCAGGGTAGTTACAATGAAGCTGACAATTGAACCAAGGTATGGAAAGGTGATGAATTTGCCCAGAACTATCAGCAATAAGGTCACTCCAGACAAGGAATTGGCTATCTTGAAGGCCATAAGGTTGGATCATGCCTGGCATATCTGAGGAATAGCAAGGAGGCCACTGTGAGTGACTGAAGAGTAGCAGGGAAAGAGGTCACAGAGGATAAATGAGTGGCTAGATCATGTAAAAGCTTAGAAGTCATTGTAAAGCTCTGGCTTTTATATTTGGAAACTTACTGTGTGATAGAATTTCTGCTAATAACTGAGAGTTCAAATGTCCATAAAATTTCAAGGATTCTTATTCTAGTAAGACAGAATAAAGAGAAAGAGTTCATATTTTCACATGGTGTAACAAATGCTCGGAGATACAAGTGTAGGAAGCTATGGGAGCACAGAAGAAGGCACTAAAATCACACCATATATTTGATGACTGTGACTTTATATAAATTTGTATTTTCTAGATTTTTTGTAGTCATGGAATCACACAGTATATACTATTCATTGCCTGGCTTTTCTTTTCTCAGCATCATTACTTTGAGAATCTCCAATTGTCTTTGCTCTATTGATGGACATTGATGAACATTTCCACTGTTTTCAATTTTTAAAAATAAAGCTGATATGAAATTCATAAACAAGTCCTTGTATGAACATAGGGTTTGTTTCTCTTGGTGAAATGCCTAGAACAAAATGGCTATTTGTGTAACTGCAACATATTTTTCATTTAAAAAAATTTTGAAACTATTTTCCAAAGTGGTTGTATCATGATATATGCCAACAAAAAGAAAGTGAGAGAGAAAGAGAAAGAAAAAGAGAAAGGGAAAGACAGAGAGGTGGCTGCAGTGAATTGATGAGTTGCAGGATAGATTTTAAAGTTTTGTCTTTTGCTTTCTACATTTCCTTTTCCTTAGGTTCAAGAGAACAATCAGTAATATCTCAGTTGCCTGCTGGTAACATCAGAAGAAAGAGTTAGAAGTTCCCAGAAAATTAAAGAAGAGATATAGTTTTCCTGACATAAGAAAAGTCATTTTTTGTCCCCAGCTATTTTCAATGATCTATACCCCACCTGTGTACTTTCCCAAGCACACTTCTTCCAAAACTTCCTGGGAGGTTCTTACAAAGAAATGCAAAAACCTCACTCATTAAGGATTTTGAGGGAACAAGGCAATGGGAAAGCTAACAGTCACCACCAGACCAGGAAATAGCCTAAGCTATTGAGACAATAAATCAGTGGCAAAACTCCTAGTGCTATTTCAAAAGCAATCAAGGCCTTGCATTCCTTGTCCCAGAAAATGAGCCCAAGACCCCATCTAGTTTATATCTGCTCTTGAAGCCTGCAGAGTCCCTTTCCCTTGTCCAACAGTTACCTCTGCTTTATTCTAACGTTGAAGTTTCTGCCCTCGGTGGAATACAAGTTTCATTCAGGTGAACATGCAATACATATTGCACAAATACATATGTGGATGTGCATGCATCCACAACCTTATGACCAACCATACACGCGATAATAAAACTCTCCCTTCTGAGTATTCATCTTAAATACTAAATAAAAATCTCTCTCCTGTTCAAACAGTCAAGGCTTTGGAACTTATTCCCTGAGATCTCCTTGTATGTTGTAAACAAAGATTACTTTGTTTGACAACTCCACCTGTTTCTGTGATTCACCAAAGACTGACCTCAGTTAGTTCAGTTACTGTAATGTAATATCATGCATATCCAGTTAGTTGATCATTTTGTTCAAGTCTTACATATCTTACCAATGTGATGACCATTTGTCTATGTAATCTTAAAATAAGGGTGTTGAAATTATTTTCCATTTGTCGTCCAAGGTAGAAGTTATTATTTTTGTTCTTCTTTTTTCCCTATATATCCCAAAATCTGTTGTTACGTATTAAAAGTCAAGAATTATTATACTCCCTGATGAATTCATCCTTTTACTCTTCTGTAATTTTGACTTGATCTTTATGTCTGATAATGAAATTTGCTTTAAAATCACTTTTCATTATCTTGATATAACCACCAAAGTTATAGTGTGATTAGAGTTAATATAGCATATTTTTTCTTTTACTTTTTAAAGCACTTCTATATTGAATACCGACAAAGAAACAAAACAGCTTTTTAACTCTGGAAGCATCTTTCTAAATTATCTTTTTTTTTTTAAATGAAGCAGAAGCAATATTTGTTAAGGGACCTAAACTGAAAGTAGGCTTAGAAATTTATTTATTTATTTATTTATTTAGTAAAAAATTTTATTTTATTTATTGAAAGCAAGAAAGAGAGAGAGAGAGAGAGAGAGAGAGAGAGAGAGAGAGAGAAGCACACAAACAGGGGGAATCATGTGCAAAGGGAGAGGAAGAAGCATGCTCCTTGGGGTGCAAGTAGTCCCATGCAGGGCTGGATCCCTGTACACTGCAATCATGACCTCAGCCAAAGGCAAACATCTGCTTAAACAACTAAGTCATCCAGGCACCCCTAGAAAATTAAAAAAAAAAAAAGACCTTTTAAAAACATTTTGTTTCTTTCTTGTTTTTTTTTAATATTTTATTTATTTGACAGACAGAGAGACAGGAAGAGGAACTATAAGCAGGGCAGAGGGAAAAGGAGAAGCAGGTTTCCCACTGAGCAGAGAGCCTGATGTGGGGCTCCATCCCAGGACCCTGGGATCATGACCTGAAAAGAAGGGACACTTCTTGGAGGAAGCCACCCAGACACCTCTTTTCTTTGTTTTTAATATATGGCAACTGATGCTTCCCAGCCACGAGGAGCATATTACCCATTGATTAAATCTTTGATAACAACCTATTTAAAAGGTGTGTAAATATATACTTACTCAGATTTATACACTTTGTGTTTTCTTCATAGTTTGGGGCTGGACCCCATGGTCACAACACTGCTTCCAGTCTTTGCCTTCCCATCTTTTGATACCAGGTATTTGGTCAGCAAAGCAAATTAGTATCAAAATTAATAAGCCCTTGGCACCATATCTCTGGAGCAGGGCTTGCTCTTAGCCAAGGCCCAGAGCAGTTGACCTCCCCTCGCTAGTGCTATAGCCCCAAGGACTAGGTCCCTGCCACCAGAACTCAGTCTTACATGTTATGCTAAGCAGACAAAACCAAAACAGGAAAGCTCCGACAGCTTTCACTGGCATGCCTCATCTCCAACTCCCTCGACGTCCAGGCAGTACCAGATGACAGGGAGGGGTCTTGGTCCAACATATGGGAGGGAAGGAAGTAGCCACGAGCAAGTACCTGCCTCTCTGTTCCTTTCTTTCATGAGCAGGTTGTAAGGAGGAGGAAGAGGAAGGGGAAGAGAGGTGAACTTCAAGGGGTGAAGGCCTCAGGTAGGCAGCTGGCTCCTGCCAGTAGGAAAGGGACAAAGGAGAAGTCAGTGAGTCTTGCAGGGAGGGTGGGGGGTAAGGGTTACAGCTTATGAAGGAATCTGGACAGGAGTAATAGGGATACTAGTCATTTGAGTCCACCATTGGCAAGCTGGGCTGGGTGTCAGGGCAGATAGGCCTCCCTGGGCAACGGCACATGAGAGAAGGTGGAATTCTTCTCTGAGGAGCAGGTGGAGCTTTGGGTGTTGGGAAAGCATAGACAGTATTGTTCCAGGGCCAAGGACAGGCCCGGGTACTCCTGGTTGGAGGTCAAGGCCACAGTATGATCCATGTCTTCTACCAGCAGCTTGAAGGTACCACATGCCAGCCACCCCTCATTATTGTGTATAACTCTCTGGTGCACTTATTGGCTTATCCATCAAATGACTCCTTCAGCAGCTTGAAAACCACCTCCACAGGCACTCCAGGATATGGGAGGCTTCCAGAGTGAAAATTTTGCACAGGATCACCCCAAAAGACCAGAAGTCACTCTGGTGGATGTAGATCTGGTCAAACATGGCCTTAGGGACCATCCACTTCACAGGCAGTCCACTGTTGGTTCTCATTTTATAGTAACTGATGTGGTGATATCTCTGGCAAGGCTGAAGTCTGAGATCTTCATCATGTTGTCCTTTGTCACCAGCACTTCCCTGGTGGCCAGGTCTTGGTGTATGCACTTCTTGGAGGCAAGGTACTCCATGCCTCAGGCTACCTGGTAGGCACAGGATACCAGGTCCTTGGAGGAGAGTTGCTCTGCTGCATTATGGCTGATATTGTAACAGTACTCCAAGTCAGGAGGCCTCTGGGCCTGGAGGTACTACTGTATGTTGTCTTTGGAGGCATATTCCATGATAGTGTACGAAGGACCATCCTGTGTGCAGGACCCAGCAGGTTAATGGTGTCCTTGTGCTGTCCAATCATCTTCATCATATCCATTTCTGAGATTAGGTTTGACAGGTCTTTCTCTGTTGCATCTGACTTCAACATCTTCACAGACACTTTAGTCAAATGGTTGGATTTGTCTTTGTCCAGCCCAATGGCCTCCTCCAACACCACCTGCCCAAAGTAGGCTTCTCTTAGGGGTATGCCTAAACTGCCTACAACCAGCCTGCCTCAAGGCAGTTATGAACTCTAGATTATCCTCAAAAACATTAAACCACAAGCTAAAAATTCTCTTCACTAGGTCTCTGTCGCAGGTCTAACTTTCTTATCTTTCATCATTTATCTTTTTCCTAATTCTTATTTTCAGTATAGTTTATTTGGCTTCCAGGTGTTTCCCCGGGTTTCTGTATGCTGTTTCATAGGGAAGAATTATCCTGTCATAAAATTATTTCTTGAGCATTCATTACATCTCTCAGTTAAAATGGGTTCTTTTATGGTATTGATTCATTTGAGTTTTCTCAAGATGGGAAGAATTTTCAAAATGGTGTTTTCCTCAAGGTTCAGAGTATGTCTTAGCCTCATCTTTACTCTTTTTGAAATTCACTTTTCAAATTCTTGTCCCTCTTTTTATCTTTTTAAATTAAAATGTTTTCTTTTTACTATTTTTTTATTTGAGTGTAGTTGATAGTCAGTGTTACATTGGTTTCAGGTTTTCAATATCTGCATACATTATTCTATGATCACTACAAATATAGCCACCATCTGTCACCATATAACACTATTATAATATCATTGACTATATTCTCTACACTGTCCCATATCTCTTTTTAAAATCTCTGATTTTTATGTTTTCTGTTATTCCAATTTTCGACCATCATTTTACTTGGTTACTTTAATAAAATATGCCTGATTACACACTCTATGCTGAAAACCATAGCATTTGATTTATAGTAGTCTTCTTCTTCTTCTTCTTCTTCTTCTTCTTCTTCTTCTTCTTCTTCTTTTTAATTAACATATAATGTATTATTAGCCCCAGGGGTACAGGTCTGTGAATCGCCAGGTTTACACACTTCACAGCCCTCACCACAGCACATACCTTCCCCAATGTTCATAATCCCACCACCCTCTCCCTACCCTCCTCACCCTGCAAGAAACTCTCAGTTTGTTTTGTGAGATTAAGAGTCTCTTATGGTTTGTCTCCCTCCCGATCCCATCTTGTTTCATTTACTCTTTTCCTGTTCCCCAAACCCCCAACATTGCACCTCCATTTCCTCATATCAGGGAGATCATATGATAGTGCCTTTCTCTGGTTGACTTATTTTGCTAAGCATAATACCCTCCAGTTCCATCCATGTCAATGCAAATGGCAAGATTTCATTTCTTTTGATGGCTGAATAGTATTCCATTGTATATATATATATATAGATATATAGATATATAGATATACAAATATCATTCATTTGTTGATGGACATCCTGGTTCTTTCCATAGTTTGGCTATTGTGGATATTACTGCTATAAACATTTGGTGCACGTGCCCCTTTGGATCATATACAGTCTTCTTTACCTCTATCAGAACCCCAGGAAGCTTTATTTATTTATTTACTCACATAAACAGATGATCCAACACAACGTTTTTTGATGTTCAAATGTATTATAATGTCTTACCGCTTAACACTATGCTTACTGCTCTCTTTCACTGTCTGACTAAATCTTCATCATCACTATGCCATTTAATGAGAAAGAACATTTGAACTCAGAGTTCTCTCCATATCAGGGAATGAAGACTCCACCCTTCTGTTTGTGCAGGTAAAATAAATGTTGATGTCTGTCCTGCACATACCCCATCCTGTTCACCAGAATATTCACAATCAAAATATATACACAATGAAAACCATACCTCACCACTTCTACTACCACCCAGCATGCTAAAAACACCATCATATGTTCCTGAATTATTGACTTGATTGATAACCCCACTTCCACACATACTGCACTCCTTTCTCCATGCAAATTTATTTTGGTACAGCAATTTAACCTAAAAATCAAGTCATATGATTTTATTCTGCTGTTGAAAGACTTTTGGTATCTTCCGCTTTCATATTAAATAAAAACTGAAGGCGTTTCAATGTACTAGAAGGTCATACATCAATACGTTCTTCCTCTCTCCACCACTATGAACTCCTCATTGGCCTCCTTGCTTTTCCTCAAAAGTAACAGACAAGTTGTTCACACAAAGTCTATATACTTACTTGCTCTGCCTAGAGCAATCTTTTCCTTTAATATTTGTATAACACTCTCCTTCACTTCCTAGGTCTTTGTGCAAATAGCATCTCATAAATGAGATATAACCACCCAACACAAAATAAAATTAACTTTCATCCCAGCATTCCCCAATGGCTTTTACCTTTCTTGTATTTCTTTGTATCACTTATCACCATCAACCATCAATTATTATTCTATTACTGGTTTATTTTCTTATTTGAGACAGAGAGAGAGAGAATTGGGAGGGTGCGCAGAGGAAGAAGAAAACACCCCACTGCCTAGATAGCCTGCTGGGGAGTTACATCCCAGGACCCTGAGATCATGACCCAAGCCAAAGGCAGTCACTCAATGGACTGAGCCACCCAGGTGCCCCTCTATTATTGGTTTATTTCACTATTATATTTCAAAAGAATGTGAGCTCTTTGTGGTCAGGTATTTTATATGTTTTATTAACTGAAGTATTCTCAGAAAGGTAGCTGGCAGATTGTAAGGGCTCACTAAACTGTATTTTGTTGTTATTATTGGGCTCCTTTATGGGCTTTACCTCTTACGCTAGAAGTCTATCCTTCAGATGTAAGCGATAAGAATAGAGCCCTGCTGCCTGTTCAAATGTGTAAAAAGCCTGTATTAAGTGGATATTTTAAAAGCTAAATGAATGGCTTAATAGTTGTATATAGGGGGAAAGGGAACATATTTTCCACAGTTTAGAAGTGGAGTTATTTTATAGAGTTCTTGTACAAGCCTACACTATGGAACGATAATGGGCAGTTGTACATTACAATTATACAAACACTTTGGTAATTTATATCCTTTTTTTGTAATTCTTGACTGGATCATTTAATTCCTTAGGAGCATTATAGCATTTCAACTTTTCATGTTCAATAAACTTATTGGGGTTGCTACCTTTTTTATTCAAATGGAGAAATAGTCATGATTTAATCTAAATAAAGTGTTATTGATTGTGTTGTTTTCTAGGAATGAGTCGCACATGCTAGTTTAAAAGTTTTGTAAATTCCCAAGTCTGTCACTGATAAAAGCCTTTTGTAGATTAGTAACTTGATCAAAACGGAAAAGTTATGTAACACCAATTGTTATACTATCTTTGTTTCCATCTTGCATTGTAATAACACCCATCTTAACTCTATTTAAGACAAATCATTGCCAGATGCATTTCTGGCATTGATTGCATGATATGAAACCTAGTATAACTAAAAGTTTTTGGTTTTAGTAGTATATAAATCAATTTAGAAAAATATATGTATTTGAATATAAGATAAAGTTTTAAATTATTTGGCAATAGTAAACTAAACTTTTTTTTTGTAAATTTTTATTTTCTAAAATTTCATTGAGCTCTCTTGAAATAAGAAACAAGTTACAAAAAATTAAGGTTTATTTACCCCAATTCAAAATTATTAGGAATATAATCATAGAGGTTGAAGTATTTAAAATATTGAACCCAAAATGTTTTATTAGGTAAATTCATGAATGCTGAGCATTCACTGTTAAAATATACTAATACTATTGATAGACTGGTAGAAGCCTAAAATCAAATATTTATTAAATATTTATATCCATATCTTTTCATAGCTTGGTAATTCATTTCTCTAGCATTAAATAATATTCCATTGTTTGCATGTATTTTATATTTTTAGATTTAGCTTCACCATTGCTACAGAACCATTTGTTTAAAAGATTGTATTTTGCTCTCTTGTATTGCTTTTGCTTTTCTATTAAATATAAAATATAATTGATAATATATATTCTGTTGCTTTAATCTAGTCTTTCTGTGGTATTACAATATCATGCTTACAATTATCGTTATGGTAAACTTTTTTTAAGATTTATTTATTTATTTGACAGAGAGAGAGATCACAAATGGGCAGAGAGACAGCCAGAGAGAGAGATGAGGAGAAGCAGGCTCCCTGCTGAGCAGAGAACCCAATGTGGGACTCGATCCCTGGCCCCTGGGATCATGACCTGAGCCGAAGGCAGAGGCTTAACCCACTGAGCCACCCAGGCGCCCCATCGTTATGGTAAACTTTGAAGTCAGTCCTCAGTCTTTGTTCTCCTTCAACACTATGTTGACTATTGTGAGTCTTTGCCTCTCCATATAAACTTTAAAATAAGTTTGTTAATATTAAAAAAAAAGAACTTGCTGGAATGCATTAATTGTATAGATAAACTTGGAAACCAGTGACCTCTTGAGCTTAGCAGGAGATAGACCATGGACATCAGTTGTCACAGTGGTGCCTCTGGCAGAACCTATTGCAAATCCCTAGGCAAAATGAGACCTCAAGGATCTGAGAGAATGTCTAAGAAGTACTTGATACATCCCTTGGGTATGGTTTATTGAAGTGTCCACCTGTCTGAAAGCTGGGGAATCTAGATAAGGGAGGGAAAATTAGTTATGATAAAACATATCAATAAACATCAATAAATTTTGTAAAACTAATTGTCATGGCTCATATACAATATGACCAACAGAGGGACCATCAGAAGGAAAGCATCAGTTATGTTTATTGTGAAATTTTTTATTCAAAATAAAGCAATGTGAGGGGAAGACACAATGAGAAAATTACCATTTTTTAAATGGTAAACATCTTACAAAATGGAATAGGTTTTATATTCTAAGTAGTATATTGAAAAGTAAAACATTGGGGCACCTGGGTGGCGCAGTGGGTTGGGCTGCTGACTTCAGCTCGGGTCATGATCTCAGGGTCCTTGGATTGAGCCCCGCATCGGGCTCTCTGCTCTGCAGGGAGCCTGCTTCCCCCTCTCTCTCTCTCTCTCTCACTGCCTGCCTCTCTGCCTACTTGTGATCTCTGTCTCTCAAATAAATAAATAAAATCTTTAAAAAAAAAGAAAAGAAAAGTAAAACATTAAAAAATAAAATTTCAATGAGAAAAATTATTTAATTTTAAAAAAAGGTTAAAAATAGCAGAACCATTTTTCTTATAACTGGAAAATACACTGTATATACATCTATCAAAATAACTTGTTATGGGGGAGCCTGGGTGGCTCAGTAGGTTAAAGCATCTGCCTTCGGCTCAGGTCATGATTCCAGGATCCTTGGATCGAGGCCCACATCGGGCTCTCAGCTCAGCAGGGAGCCTGCTTCCTCCTCTCTCTCTCTGTCTGACTCTGCCTAATTGTGATCTCTGTCAAATAAATAAATAAAAACTTTTATAATAAATATTTGAAAAATAACTTCTCATGTCTGGAATCAGGAGCATTGGAAAAAAATAATATCTGAGGACAATACTTTTGCCATGTTTTGTGCCTTGCTAATATTTTTAAACAGTCAGGCAAATTTTAGCCTTATTGAAATACCTGCTAAGATACCTGCAGTGCCTTTTGGAGCCCTATGACTATAAAAATTAATTGCAAATATTCAAAATGTTTACTATGGTGTCACTATTTAGGGACTCCACCAAGTATGTTTCAGAAGTAAGCATAACTGTTACTCTTCCATAAGGCAAAAGGGCATATTTTCAGGAGTTCCATCTGCTGTACCAGGAGGTGAATCAAGTAATGATTTTTGTCTATAAAATAATTCACTTTTCAATCTAACATTCCTCATTCCACATTATAATAATAAAAACCAGGAGGAGACTAAAACAAACAAACAACTACAACTACAACAACCAGCTTTTCCTACAGTGGAAAAGTAAATATAACCTTAGGAGTAGCCTGAAATTTATTTTTTAAATATTTTTAAGATAAACGTTTTTGTTAGAAAACCATATATTTTATATTACTAAGAAATAACAGGCAACGTTTTATTAACTTCTAAAAAGTCTAGTTACTTATATTTATCTATTAACTCATCTCTTTATGAAGTAGAACATGATCACACCTCTTGTATCTACTCAAGTTTGTATGATTTGGTTGTTTTATGTTTGCTATTTCCTTGCTTAATTTTTACAATATTTGATACATAATAGTATCTTTAAGTCCATCTATGGTTTCACAGAATTTGTTTGAACTTCATAAAAATGTACCATACTTTTTGCACTGTCCTTGTTTTACTTCTCTATTAGCTTTCCAAGTTTTATTCACTTTAGAGTGTGTAGCTATCATTTATTTTTACTCCTCCATAATGCTATGTTTACAAATTTGTATTTATCTGTACTTTTAAAAATATCTTAATTATATACCATTTCTCATCTCACGTAACACTCATGTATGTTACTTCTACACTTATCAGATATTATGTAACTGAAAACCACAACTCAGCAACAATAGAACACCATTTTTCAAAATTAAATGGCTTACCAGAATTCTTTAATTCTATCCTTTATTTGTATTAGATGACCCTTTATTCTGGTATTTGGCATTGTTCATATGGAGGAAAGCTTATAAGTTGATATTCCATAAATAGAAGGATTTTTATGATTGATTAATTATTTTCATTTAGAATGCATAGACTATGGTTGATTTAATATTTCTTTCTTACTCTCTGCCTGGAACATAGTGCTATCTATGCAATAGCCACTAAAATATTAAGTTAATTACCTAGACTTTAAACTGCATATTAATAGGAATAGCATACAGAACTCTTCTCAGATTGGGACACCTGGGTGGCTCAGTCAGTTAAACGCCTGAGCCTTTAGCTCGGGTCATGATCTTAGGGTCCTGGGACTCAGTTCTGCAACAGATTCCCTGCTTAGCCGGGAGTTTGCTTCTCCCTCATCCTGCTGCTCCCCCTGCTTGTGCTCTCTCTCTTACAAATAAATAAAATTAAAAAAATAAATTTTTCTCAGATAGCTAATATAGAATATCGTCTTTGTATTCATCAAAGGGAAAGTGCCATATAATAATGAAATCCAGACTACTTCAAATTCACTTTTTAACCAGTAAGAAAGTACTGGAAACAAGCCAAAAATGTCTTCAATGAATTAAAGAAATAGATTGATTTTCAATATCTTAATGTTTCTAAAATAAATTGCAAGATTTTTATACTAGATATCAGTGTAAATATTCATTATACAAGGATATTCTAAAAATAAACCTGAGAAAACTACTTGACATATATGATGACAAAAACGAGTTTGACCAATGTCAGTTTGGGTAAAACTTACAACACCTACCACCTGAAACTCTTGTTCTATATGGTGCCATCTTGTGATTCTGGGCAGTGGCAGTGAGCCACAGCTTCCAGTCAGCTAGAAGATTACAGGGGTGAACACCTGATATTCTTACAAGCATTCTATATATAGAATATATATATAGAATATATATATTATTCATTTTTAGTGTAATATTTAATAAATTGCATGTGATATTTGATACTTTGTTATAAAATAGGCTTTTGCTTAAGATGATTTTGCCCAAATGCAGGCAAATGTAAGTGTTCTGAGTATGTTTAAATAAGCTTAAGGTAAGCTATGATATTTGATAGTTTAGGGTATTAAATGCATTTTCTATTTTTTATGTGTTTCTCTGACATAGCCCCCTTGTAAGCTGAGGAAGATCTCTATATGTATATGTAGCCTTGGTATGGCTTACATATTATTGGCATGAAACATCTAGAACAGTACGTGTGCCATAGAATTGTCTACAACATCAAACAAGTTTCTTGAAAACTTGTGCCAAAGGGGTTATGTCTTTAAGGATTCTTATTTCAGAAGGGTTCTCTCAAACGTAAGATTTTTCAGAAGTTAAGTGAAAATCTGACCAAACTAAACATTTTTCCATTTTCCCTAGTGAGCAAAGATAGCTAAAATCTATCTGCCATTTTCAACACTGTACTCAACGATTGTAATTCTAATTTAAGAACAGATTATTTATATCAAAACCACATGTTGGCCTAATCTTATACAATATTCATAAGTCACACTCAGACCCTTGGACACTTTTATTTGTTGAGTCTATATGGTACTACGGACATTCATCTTTTTTGACCTCATAGCTTCATGTATGTCTATACTTTTGAAAATACATGCATCATAGTTCCATTGTAAAATGTCTGGGTTATAAAATGTGCTATGCTATCAAAATGGTAATAAGAACATACAAATGACCTGATGGAATGAACTGGACCAGATTGCCAGATATCACATTTCATACCAGAAAGATTCAGTGGTAAGTTTTAAAATGGCCAGCTATACATTGACTGAATTATAACTCATTTAACTTCTTTCTTTGTGTACAGTATTATACATTAGTCAGTATTATAGTAGATAAGTACTTTGGACAGATGTAAATATGCTGTAATAAAAAATGTTTTTCTTTTTTCTTTTAGTCCTTTTTACTTGTAAGACTAGCCACAGTGTACTAAGATGAGGAAGCAAAGCAGATTTGGGATTATGAGTGAAATAATTTTAAAAAGTATTAGGGGTATGATCGGACTATTGGGTAATTCAGTAGAAAAATGTCAACTGATTGAGATTCTGTGTTCCCTGCTTTCAGAGAGAAGTTAAGATAAATAAGTAACACGAGGAGACTAGGAAGCCAAACATAAGTGATAATTTTGTGCCAGGGTGTGTATACATCTGTTTATCTTCTTGCTTTACCACTAAGGTTGCTCCTAGAGGAGAGTTTAAATATGTGTTGGAGCTAATCTCTGTGGATTACACAAGAAACCACATCCTACAGCTCTCCCTGAAACACCCCTTATGATTTCAATGTAATTTGGTTTTTGCATTTTTAGAAATAACAAAATACTTTGCAAACTCATCTACTTTATTACCATCACAAGTGAGTCAGCTGACTCCACATTTTAACACAGTGACAGTCACAGAGGAATGGAGGAATGAGTAGAGTTATCAATATATGTGCATTTAAGAAGTATGACAGGGTAGCAGCTATTTCCAGGAACCAAAACATGGGTCAGCAGCTGTGCAGGAAAAGTGATGGAATAAATGACTCATTTCAGAGGAGTTCTATAACATATTAGTTCTATAATGTATCTTCAGCCCCCAATTACCCGCTTTGATCTAAAGATAAGGATTTAAAGTTAAGGTCCCATTTATGATTTGACTGGTAGGGTCTGAATCATTTTTACTATTGTTTTGACTATTACTTGAAACCTATAGTAGTACTTGGGATATGTGTTGTGTATTCTGTGAACATGTGCTATTTTTAGATTAGATAATTTCTGTCTCGAACCCCTGTTCATTTGTTTGTTTTTGTTTATTTGATAGTGGTTTCAGTAAATGGATAGATCTGAAAAATTGCAAAGCCACTATTAAAATAAGTTATTATTATATATAGCATGGAATTGCACATTCCTCCTTTGAATCCGACAGAGCTTCACCATATCCTTAACAATTTGGGAAAAACATGCTATTATTTTTCTTTATAAAATTTCTTCTGTTAGGCTGTGATGGTTGTCATCAGCAGTAACTCCTCTGAAGGCTTTGTCAAAAGAGTTGAAAAAATTGGAAAGGTGTGTGAATGAAGCTGTTTGCTGAATATAAAGAAAAGAGCATTGAAGTACAATTCACACTCTTACTTCTCCTTCTATGCTTTCAGATGTTTGACATTTGAAAATTTTGCTTCTAGAAGAGATGCCCTATAAATTCTTACTTTAAGGAGCAAGTTGCTTTTATAATTTTTTTATTATTCTACCATTCCAGTATTTCCATTTAAATTAAATTCAATACCATTTAAAAAAAATCAAAAGTGCAGCCAGTATTCAATTCCTGGGCTAAATAATTTTAGAAAGCTTTGTGTTATTGAACCTACAGGGTTTTTCTGTAGTTTTAACTCTTTCTTTCTGTGATTTTTCCCATTAGTCACGTAAGTGACTGCAATATAACAGACATTGAGGATAAAGAAGGACTGAATAGAACAATCCTTGGCCTCATGAAGTTGAGAATCTAGCAAGGGAGTCAAACAATTCAATCATTCAGAGACAATTTATTGAGTGCCTGGCCTAAGATGAGCACAACAAAACCCCAGCCCAGAGGAATCATTTTAATGGGAGAGATAGATAATAGTAAGCCAACTTTAAAAAAAAAAAGTACTGATTTTTCTTTAATAGAGATGCATATTTGAACGAAATAAGCACATTTTAAAAAGAGCAGTGATTGAGAAGAGGTTTTTAAACTGAGTGGTCCAAAAGGGCCTCCCTGAAAAAGTCTGTTTTGAACAGATTTCTGAATATTATCAGCTAGGAAGCTGCGTAAAAATCTCAGGGATGGGTGATTTTTCCAGTCGAAAAACTGTAAAGGCTCCAAAGTCACAATAGAGCTATAAGTTTCTCTAATAAAGTAACTTCTGACAAAGAATGAGAAGAAATAACTAACCCAGGTTTGAAAGAAAAGGGACAGACTTTCTATGGAATTCATATTTAATTAAAGCTCTAAAGGACAAAAATACAATAGAGCAAAATTCTGGTCACGCTGATATACCTAACGAAAGTTCATAAACAAGGTGTGGGTAGCAAAGAGTGTGTGGCAATGTTGGTAAGAACAGTGGGGAAGAGTCATCCCTTAACATGTTCTTAAATGAAGCAATTCTTGTGTTGTTTTAAAGGGTAAATTGGAGTTTGCCTAAGTGATTAGAGAAGGATGCCTCAGCTTATGGAAGTTCAAAGCCATAAAGGTGTGACAAACTACTGCAGATATTTTCATGTATATTTGTTGTTGCTTCTAGTAATGGTGATCTAAAAACTCCTACTTAAGACAACTAAAAATCCAGACAAAAGAGCTTTTAAAGTTAAAAATATCAGAATGATTATAAAAATAAGTGAGGGATTACTGGGCCAAAATACGAAATACAATGAGAGCCTAGAGATATATGCCCTGAAGCCATTTTAGCTATGAGAGCATTTGAAATTGCTAAAACACACTGAGCTGTGTTGTTCATAGACTCTTGATACTAGAGAAACAAAATTCAAAATCCAGCAGCAATCAAATTTGAGGACTTTGGTACAACCCAAATTTAACTTGAGATCCCCAAAGCACAAGGAGAAGCAGAAATAAGACTATAGCCTACCTTGCCTTCTGTGTAAACTGAGAAAGTCAATCACTGAATTTGGAGTATGATTGTCTTGTAGAGTCTCAGATATAAGAGAAAATCCTGCCAAGGAGGACCATACCATTATTATAGCTCTTAATTATCCCTACTCAATAAGAGTTTCAAATATAATGTCTTGAACATAGCAAAATGTAACAAAGCACACAAAGAAAAACCATTAACAAGATTTGATAGACAAAATGGGATTAAGTATGATGTTAAAATGATCAATAAAGATTGTAAAATGGCTTGATTACTCTGCTCAAAGAAATGAGAGGGGAAGCAAATTGAACAAAAAACTGACACTAAAAATGATATTGAGAAAGGTTTTATAAATGAACAAATGGATACTCTAGAACTTTAAAAATATGACAGCTAATTTAAGGTACCACAGGGGTGCCTGGGTGGCTCACTTAATTAAACCTCCAATTCTTTTTCCTTTTTTTTTTTTTAACACCTTAATTTTATTTTATCTCTTTCAATTTGGCTCAGGTCATGATGTCAGGGTTGTGAAATAGAGCCCAGAGTTGGGCTCTGTGCTGAGCCTGGAGTCTGCTTAAGATTCTTTTCCCTTCTTTTTCTATCCCTCCCTGCACTCTCACTTGCTCGCTCTCTCTTGCTTGCAAATAAACAGATAGATAGATAGATAATAGACAAAGAAAAATAAAAGCAGATTATGAAAATAAATATAAAGATTTTGAAATGAAAACAAGTTCAAAATAAAATAGAGAAGACCTACACAGCTAAAAGTTCATTCAGAAAATCTACTATTAAAGAAGACAGTATGACACAATGTTAAGATATCAAAAGATTTGAGCATGCACTTTACAGAAAGGGTAATCCAAATGGCCACTCATATATAAAAACTGTTTATCTTTATTATGAATCTGGAATTAAATTAAATTAAATTAAAAATAAATTAAAACCTAAAATGACATACTATTACACACTTACCATATTGGGCAACAGTAAAATTGCCTTGCAAGAATGTGAAAGAATGAAAGTGCCCATAATAAAATCATTTGAGGTAAGTTGGACAATATTTAGAAAACTTACAAATAAAAATAAAAATTTGGTCCATTCCTAACTAAATGAATATTTTCACCAGGATATGCAAACAGATGATTATAGCTATTTCATTCATAACGGCAGATCAGTAGTGGTCTATTTGCACAATGTTACATTAAATAAGAGAGAATATTAACAAACTGGGAGGAGGGGCTAGGTTGTTATCATAAACAGATCTTCTATGGTGCTGATTATGTTCTATTTCTCAAAATCTTTAAGTTAAAAAAGTTTTCACATTATATCTAGATAGATAGATGATAGATAGATATCCCAAAAGCTGCAATGCTAGGCTAAGACCAGGCTTTAAAGGGTTTTTCTATACTCTACTAAATACTTGAAACCATTCATTATATCATAGCTCAGTGTTCAAATCTCCATTTGTTTCCTCAGTTTCCTAATATTTACCTTAAGGTGACCTGATCCAGACTTTTGATCACCTTTGTCTAAATATTTCTATTTTAACAAAGTCCTTTTTAACACTGATAGACTAAAACTTAGAAAAATACTCTTTTATCTCACTAGAGTGGAAAATATATAGTTACCCATTAACTAATGATATCCATGTCTACATTAGATCAATGACATTTTTAATTCTTGGGAGCTTTTGGTTAAATGAAATTTTTAAGCTTCCTTTAAATGAAGCTTTAAGCCATCACCACATGAATAAAATTAAAGAACCAAATGAAAACAGGCCAAGTATTTACAGAGTAATTGAATGTGCAGTGGAAAGAGTACAATTCTGAAATCATAAAGCCTAAATTAGTGTGATGCATTTTTGCTACCCATGTAATCATAAACCAGTTATCTAAAAGTGTTAGCCTCAGTTTTTTCACCCATGAAATGGTGATGATAATACTTATTATGCTGCGTTGTTGTGTGTATGTGATGAAGCATGGAGCATGAGAATCTCATATTCCATGCTAAAATGATAGCTATTTTTATACTTATAATAATTCTAGTAATAGTAATTAAATTGTTCAAAATGGTAATATTCATTTATATTGAGGCATTGTATTGACTATTCATAGACACATTTACCAAAATAAATTTCATTTTACTTTACCCCCTCTGAGTATATATATTCCCTAATTCAATATGAATCTCTTTATGAATAATAATTATCATAATAAATATGCTGATTTGTCTTCTATTTATTTGTAGGGAGGTATCCTTTACTGTTGAACATAAAGAAACTTAAGCAAGTCTGTCTTATTCAAAATTTGCATGCTGTTTTCTTATGAAACTAGATTATAGAGTTGTATGAAATAAATTCATGCAGTTAAGACATTGATGTTTGGAACACTGGGTGGTCAGTTTAGTATTTCAAAAGAAGATTTTAAATTTAAACCTTAAAACTGAGCTCTTTCAGCCTTATTTATAGACCATCCTTCATGTTTCATAAGTACTCCTCCATTGTAAACTAAGTAATACTTTTTGTCACAGTGTATATAATGAAAATGGATTTTATATTCTATTATTTCAGAGTTAGTTGCAGTTTCTACTGCCTTAATTCCTTTTTTGAAAAATAGATTAATTCTACAAAAAGTTTATTCCAGCTTTATTGAAAAAAATCCACATATTTGTAAATTTAAGAAATGATTTCTTATAACATTGCAAACTTTTAACATTGTGTAAATTTTGTACAATTTGATAAATTGGTATACATCTTTATTGCAATATAATCTACATAAAATGTTAATACATCTACTATCTCGTATAGTTGCCACTGTTTTTTATGCATGTATCGTAAGGAATTTTAAGATCTACTCTCTTACCAACTTTTATGTATATAGTATAGTAGAGATAAACTTCAGAGGTCTTGTGGGTTTTGTTCCAGACTGCCTCAATAAAGTGATTATCTCAATAAACTAAGTCAAATTATTATATTTTTTGGTTTCCCAGTGCATATAAAACATTATGTTTCCCAGTGCATATAAAAAATAAAAACTATACTGCACTGTTCAAAAGCATTATGTTTTTAAAGAAAAACAATGTATATACCTTAAGTACACTAGTTCTTAGTTTTCAGTGGGTCATAATTACTGATCACAGATCAACATAACAAATACAATAATAATGAAAAAACTTGAAATATTGCAAGAATTACCAACATGTGACAGAGAGACACAAAATGAACAAATGTTGTTAGAAAAATGGTGGCAGCAGACCTCTTTTATACAAGATTGCTATAAACTTTCAACTTGTAAGAATGTGATATATGCAAAGTTTAATAAAGGAAAGCACAATTAAAAAAGTATGTATATCTTATTAACTATGATCATCATGCTGTACATTAGATCCCCAGAACTTTTTCATATTATAGTTGCAAGTTTGCACCCTTGGACCACCTTACTCCACCCCAGGTTCACCCCTTGTCAACTCAACTCTAAGTTTCCATTAGTTTTCCTTTTCCTCAGATTCTGTATGTAAGGGATATCATAATACATAAATTAAAAAAATATATAAAATCTTTGAAATATTTCACTTAGAATAATACCTTCAAGATCCATCCATGCTGTTGTAAATGGCAGTATTTCTTAATTTTTCATGGTTAAGTAGTATTCCGTAGTATATATTTACCATACTTATTTTACTCATTTATCCATTAATGGATACTGAAGTTATTTCCATCTCTTGCTTAGAGTTAATAATTTTATAATAAACATAAGAGTGCAGATATGTCTTTGAACAGTGACTTCGTTTTCTTTAGATAGATACCTAGAAGTGGGATACTGAATCATATGGTAATTTTACTTTTAATAATATGAATAATCTCCATACTGTTTTCCATACAAATTTATATCCCTATCACAGTGCATACGTTCCCCGTTTTCCCCAATATTTACCAAAATTGGTTAGTTTCAATTTTTTGGTAGTATATATTCTAATATCTTGCTGTGTTTTTCAGAGGTAAACAACAACAACAACAACATAAGGACTTTGCCCAGAGATTTTTACGTTGAGCACTTTTTAATGCTCCTGTTGGTCATTTATATAACTTTTTTGAAAAAAAAAGTCTATTGAGATCCTTTTGCTATTTTTTTAATTATATATTTTTTTCTATTTGTATCTGTTGGTTATTAACCTCTTTTAGGATAGAAGATTCGTAAGTATTTTCTTACATTCTGTGGATTGTGTTTTCATACTCTCTCCCTTTTTTTGGCAATGCAGAAACGTTAGTTTGATGTAATATCATTTATTTATTTTGGCTTTTTTTGCTTGTGTTTTTGGTCTGGTATCCAAAAAACTATTGGCAAGACCAATGTCAAGGAGAATTTTTCCTATGTTTTCCTTTAGGAAATTTAGTTTCATGCATCACCTTTAAGTCTTTAATCTATTTCAAGTTCAGACTTATGAGTGATATAAGGTTCCATTTTCATACTGTTTATGTGACTATTCAGTTTTAAATATCATTTATTGAACAGACTATCTTTCCCCATTACATATGTTGGCCCCTGTCAAATATTAGGTGACTGTATGAAAGGATTTATTTCTGGACTCTCAATTCTGTTCTACTTGTTTATTGGTCTGTTTTTATGCCAGTATACTTTATTGTTTTGAGCATGAGGGCTTTGTAGTATAGTTTCAAATCAAGAAGTGTAATCTCCCTTCTTCATTCTTTCTCATAACTGCTTTGATTATTTGTTGTCTTTTATGGTCTCATATAAACTTTAGGATTCTTTACTTCTGTAAAAAAAATAATATTGGATTTTTTTAAAGGTTTTTAATTTATTTATTTGACAGAGAGAGATGACAAGCCGGCAGAGAGGCAGGCAGAGAGAGAAGAGGAAGCAGGCTTCCTGCTGAGCACAGAGCCTGATGGGGGCTCGATCCCAGGACCCTGGGATCATGACCAGAGCCGAAGGCAGCGGCTTAACCCACTGAGCCACCCAGGCACCCCTAACATTGGATTTTTGATAGGAATTGGATTTACAGATGGTTTACGGTAGTATGGACATTTTAACAATGTTAATTCTTACCATTCATAAATATGAGCTATCTTTCCATTTCTGTCACCTTCAATTTCTTTATCAGATCTTTCATCTTCTTAGTTAAATCTATTCCTAAGTATTTTATTATTTTTGATGCTATTGTGAATTAGATTGTTTTCTTTATTTTTTCAGATAGTTCATCATTAGAGTGTTAAAATGCTCCTGTCTTGTGCTTACTTTGGCAGCACATATACTAAAATTGGAATGATGCAGAGAAGATTAGCGTGATCACTGAACAAGGATGACATGACAAACTGGGAAGCAGTCCTTAAAAAAAAAGGAAACAAAACAAAATTCTTTTCTTTTATATATTGATCTTGTATTTGGTAATTTTACTAAATTTGTTTATTCAAATTTTTTGTGAATTTTTAAGGATTTTTTAACATGTAAGTTCATGTTATCCAAAAAAAGAAAATTTTACTTCTTCCTTTTTTTTTTTTTTTGGAGTCTCTTATTTCTTTGTGTTCCTTGTTTCTCTGGCTAGGACATCCACTACTGTGTCAAATGAGAGTAGTGAAAATGGACACACTTGTCTTTCTTCTGATCTTTAAGGGGAAAACTTTCAAAAGTTTTTGATTGAATATGAGATTAGCTCTGGGCTTGCAATCTGTGTTTTTTCTTTAATGGGTTTTTTAAATTATTTTTTAAAATTTTTTATAAACATATAATGTGTTTTTATCCCTAGGGGTACAGGTCTGTGAATCACCAGGTTTACACATTTCACAGCACTCACCATCACTCATCATAGCACCTGCCCTCTGCAATGTCCATACCCCCTCCATCCTCTCCCAACACACCTCCCCCCAGCAACCCTCAGTCTGTTTTGTGCGATTCAGTCTTTTATGGTTTGTCTCCCTCCTAATACCATCTTTTTATATTTTTCTTTTCGTACGCCCGAAACTGCCTATGTTGCATCTCCACTTCATCATATCAGGGAGATCATATGATAGTTGTCTTTCTCAGATTGATTTATTTCGCCAAGCATAATACCCTCTAGTTCCATTCCACATCATCACAAATAGCAGGATTTCATTTCTTTTGATGGCTGCATAGTATTCCATTGAACATATATACCACATCTTATTTATTGATTCATCTGTTGCAGGACATTTAGTTTCTTTCCATAGTTTAACTATTGTGGACATTGCTGCTATAAACATTTGGGTGCATGTGCCCCTTCAGAATGCCACGTTTGTATCTGTAGGGTATATACCCAGTACTACAAGCACTGGTTCATAGGGTAGTTCTATTTTCAGCTTTTTGAGGCACGTCCACGCTGTTTTCCAGAGTGGATGCACCAGCTTGCATTCCCACGTACAGTGTAGGAGGGCTGCCCTTTCTCCACATCCTCGCCAGCATTTGTTATTGACGGACTTGTTCATTTTAGCCATTCTGAACGGTGTGAGGTGGTATCTCATTCTGGTTTTGATTTGTATTTCCCTGATGCCGAGTGATGTGGAGCATTTTTTCATGTGTCTGTTGGCCATTTGGATGTATTCTTTGCAGAAATGTCTGTTCATGTCCTCTGCCCATTTCTTCATTGGATTATTTGTTTTTAGGGTGTTGAGTTTGATAAGCTCTTTATAGATTTTGGATACTGGCCCTTTATCTGGTATGTTATTTGCAAATATCTTCTCCCAGATAACTTCTGACAGTCATCGTTTGGCTTTGTTAACTGTTTCCTATGCAGTGCAAAAGCTTTTGGATCTGATGAAATCCCAATAGTTCATTCTTGCCCTTGCTTTCTTGCCTTTCGCGAAGTTCCTAGGAAGAAGTTGCTGCTGCTGAGGTCAAAGAAGTTGCTACCTGTTCTCTCCTCAAGGACTATGATGGATTCCTTTCTCACATTATGCTTCTTTATCCATTTCCATTCTATTATAATGTATGGTGTTAGGATGGTCCAATTTCATTATCTGCATGTGGCTGTGGAATTTTCCAGACCCCAAGGCCAATGGCTCCTTCTCTTCCCCGGGGACAGCGTGCTGTGCCTTCCCCACACTTGCTCCTGGGGAGAGCAGTGACAGACGTGTGCAACCATGCATCTCTCTCAGGCAAAGAGGATGCCCAGGCAAAGAGAATTTCGCTCCTTGCGGGTTTATCACACCGTGATGTGGAGACTAGCTCCGGCAAGCAGCAGGCAGGATCCCACAGACCCGACTCTGATGTCCCAAAGAATGCTGTGCTTTCCCAGAGGGGATGACCCGGCAAAGAGGCTTTCGCTTTATGCGGTTTTCTCCCATCGTGCTGCGAATACTAGGCTAAGGCAAGCAACAAAAGCAGCCCACAGAACCGACTCTGATTTCCCAGCGACTGCCATGCTTTTGCAGAGCTTTTCAGCTTGGCGCGAACCGCACTTCGCTGCTGCTTCCTTAGCAAGGCTTTGGTCGTTCGCTCTGTCGCGGCAGGAAAGAAGAGCCGCGGGAGAGCTGGTGCCTCTTGGGCCTTGCTTTCCCGGGCTCCAAGTTCGCGACCTGGGTTCACCCTGCCAGGCCGAACTAAGCAGAAACAGTCACACCGTGCAGAAGCGCGCTTAGCCTAGGATGGCACTCTATGCACACTACCATCTCCTGGTGTAGGAATCGCTTGGCTTTTTACTCTGGCGCTCAGGCCGACTCGCGGACTAGGCCTGTGCTTTCCCCACAGGAAATGAGAGTTGACAGGATCCCTGCACACCGCCCGTGCACTGAATAGGGAGCTTTGGGGGACTGTCCCCACTCCTTCCCCTTAAACCCTGTGCCTCCTCCAAGCTTCTACATCCTGGACGAAGACGGCATCTGATGGCCAGGTCTTTCTGGGAGTTGTTTCTCGAGTTTAGGGTAGGCGCCTGGTGGCAAGCCCATGGCTCCCCCACGGTCAGGTGGCCAAGGAGCTGCTGTCTCCTTGGGCCCAAAGGCTCAGGACAGGCATGCTTTCTGCCCAGACACCTTCCTCAGAGTGGAGCCCTTTCCCCTGTTCTAATCTTCCCCTCGTGTCTCCTTAGCAGCCAGGCTTCCTTCGCTCTGCAGTGAAAGATGTGTCCCTTTTCTTAAGGCTCTTTCCACAGGCAAAACCGCGCTTCTCTCTCAGGCAGAGCGGATGCCCAGGCAAAGAGGATTTCGCTCCATGCGGGTTTATTCCACCGTGGTGTGGAGACTAGCTCCGTCAAGCGGCAGGCAGCATCCCACAGACCCGACTCTGATTTCCCAAAGAATGCTGTGCTTTCCCAGAGGGGATGCCCCGGCAAAGAGGCTTTCGCTCTATGCGGTTTTCTCCCATCGTGCTGCGAATACTAGGCTAAGGCAAGCAACAAAAGCAGCCCACAGAACCGACTCTGATTTCCCAGCGACTGCCATAATTTCGCAGAGGTTTTCAGCTTGGCGCGAACCGCACTTCGCTCAGCCTGCTGCTTCCTCAGCAAGGCTTTGGTCGTTCGCTCTGTCGCGGCAGGAAAGAAGAGCCGCGGGAGAGCTGGTGCCTCTTGGGCCTTGCTTTCCCGGGCTCCAAGTTCGCGCCCGGGGTTCACCTTGCTAAGCCGAACTAAGCAGACACAGTCACAACCCTGCAGCAGCGTGCGTGGCCTAGCATGGCACTCTATGCCTATTACCATCTCCTGGCGTAGGTAAGGCTTTGCCTTTTGCTCCGGCGCTCGGGCAGACTCGGGTTCTAGGTCAGTGCCTTCACCACAGGAGAGAGGAGGCAACAGGATCCCTGCACACGGCCCGGGCACAGGGATGGGGAACTGTGGAAGACTGTCTCCACTCCTTCCCCGCCGCACCCCCCTGTCACCCAAAATGCTGCCACATCTTGGTGGAAGATGGCATCTAACTGACCGTTTCTCCATGGGGTTGTTTCTGCAAGTTCCAGGTATGGCACCTGGTGGCAAGCCCAAGTCTGCCCTTGGGACAGGTGGCCAAGGAGATGCTGTCCCCTTGGTAACAGAGGCACAGGACAGCCTGCCTTCTGCCCACACTCCTTCCTCAGAGTGGAGCAGGCGCACCTGCCCTAGTCGTCCCCTCATGTCTCCTTAGCAGCCAGGCTTCCATCTCTCCGCACAGGGAACGGGTGACACATGTCTGGCCACCGGCCTGCATTTCGTGTTGCGGCAGGCTATCCTGTTCCCGAGATTTTCCCGACTCCAAGGCCAAAGGCTCCTTCTCTTCCCCGGGGGCGGCATGCTGTGCCTTCCCCACACTTGCTCCTGGGGAGCGCGGTGACAGACGTGAACAACCATGCTTCTCTCTCAGGCAGAAAGGATGCTAGGGCAAAGAGGATTTCGCTCCATGCGGGTATCTTCCAACATGCTGCGGAGACTCGCTTAGGCAAGCAGCAGCAGCGTCCCCAAACCCAACTCTGATTTCCCAACGAATGCTGTGCTTTCCTAGGGGAGATGCCCAGGCAAAGGGGCTTTCGCTGTATGCGGGTTTCTCCCACCGCGAGACTGGGCTCAGGCACGCAGCAGCAGCCCCCAAAACATTTCTCGGGGAATGCTGTGCTTTCGCAGAGGCTTTGGTTTGGAGCAAACAGCACTTCGCCACTGCTTCCTCAGCAAGGCGTCAGGGAAGAAGAGCTGCGGGAGAGCTGGTGCCTCTTGGGCCTCGCTTTCCCGGGCTCCATGTTCGCGTCCTGGGTTCACCCTGCCAGGCCGAACTAAGCAGACACAGTCACAACCGTGCAGTAGCACGCTTAGCCTAGGATGGCACTCTATGCACACTACCATCTCCCGGTGTAGGCATCGCTTGGCCTTTTACTCTGGCGCTCAGGCCGACTCGCGGACTAGGCCTGCGCTTTCCCGACAGGAAAGGAGAGGTGACAGGATCCCTGCACACCGCCCGTGCACTGAATAGGGAGCTTTGGGGGACTGTTCCCACTCTTTCCCCTTAAACCCCGTGCCTCCTCCAAGCTTCTACATCCTGGAGAAAGACGGCATCTGATGGCCAGGTCTTTCTGGGAGTTGTTTTTCGAGTTTAGGATAGGCGCCTGGTGGCAAGCCCATGGCTCCACCACGGTCAGGTGGCCAAGGCGCTGCTGTCTCCTTGGGCCCAAAGGCTCAGGACAGGCATGCTTTCTGCCCAGACACCTTCCTCTGAGTGGAGCCCTTTCCCCTGCCCTCATCTTCCCCTCGTGTCTCCTTAGCAGCCAGGCTTCCTTCGCTCTGCAGTGAAAGATGTGTCCCTTTCCTTAAGGCTCTTTCCACAGGCACCACCGCGCTTCTCTCTTAGGCAGAGCGGATGCCCAGGCAAAGAGGATTTCGCTCCATGCGGGTTTATTCCACCGTGGTGTGGAGACTAGCTCCGGCAAGCAGCAGGCAGCATCCCACAGACCCGACTCTGATTTCCCAAAGAATGCTGTGCTTTCCCAGCGGGGATGCCCCGGCAAGGAGGCTTTCGCTCTATGCAGTTTTCTCCCATCGTGCTGCGAATACTAGGCTAAGGCAAGCAACAAAAGCAGCCCACAGAACCGACTCTGATTTCCCAGAGACTGCCATGCTTTCGCAGAGGTTTTCAGCTTGGCGCGAACCGCACTTCGCTGCTGCTTCCTCAGCAAGGCTTTGGTCGTTCGCTCTGTCGCGGCAGGAAAGAAGAGCCGCGGGAGAGCTGGTGCCTCTTGGGCCTTGCTTTCCCGGGCTCCATGGTCGCGTCCTTGGTTCACCCTGCCAGGCCGAACTAAGCAGACACAGTCACAACGGTGCAGTAGCGCGCTTAGCCTAGGATGGCACTCTATGCACACTACAATCTCCCGGTGTAGGCATCGCTTGGCCTTTTACTCTGGCGCTCAGGCCGGCTCACGGACTATACCTGTGCTTTTCC
Organism: Mustela nivalis; assembly: GCF_964662115.1. NCBI lineage: Eukaryota > Metazoa > Chordata > Mammalia > Carnivora > Mustelidae > Mustela > Mustela nivalis. The sequence continues at coordinate 79,764,678 of NC_139040.1, forward strand.
CACAGGAAAGGAGAGGTGACTGGATCCCTGCACACCGCCCGTGCACTGAATAGGGAGCTTTGGGGGACTGTCCCCATTCCTTCCCCTTAAACCCCGTGCCTCCTCCAAGCTTCTACATCCTGGAGGAAGACGGCATCTGATGGCCAGGTCTTTCTGGGAGTTGTTTATCGAGTTTAGGGTAGGCGCCTGGTGGCAAGCCCATGGCTCCACCATGGTCAGGTGGCCAAGGAGCTGCTGTCTCCTTGGGCCCAAAGGCTCAGGACAGGCATGCTTTCTGCCCAGACACCTTCCTCAGAGTGGAGCCCTTTCCCCTGTTCTAATCTTCCCCTCGTGTCTCCTTAGCAGCCAGGCTTCCTTCGCTCTGCAGTGAAAGATGTGTCCCTTTTCTTAAGGCTCTTTCCACAGGCAAAACAGCGCTTCTCTCTCAGGCAGAGCGGATGCCCAGGCAAAGAGGATTTCGCTCCATGCGGGTTTATTCCACCGTGGTGTGGAGACTAGCTCCGTCAAGCGGCAGGCAGCATCCCACAGACCCGACTCTGATTTCCCAAAGAATGCTGTGCTTTCCCAGAGGGGATGCCCCGGCAAAGAGGCTTTCGCTCTATGCGGTTTTCTCCCATCGTGCTGCGAATACTAGGCTAAGGCAAGCAACAAAAGCAGCCCACAGAACCGACTCTGATTTCCCAGCGACTGCCATAATTTCGCAGAGGTTTTCAGCTTGGCGCGAACCGCACTTCGCTCAGCCTGCTGCTTCCTCAGCAAGGCTTTGGTCGTTCGCTCTGTCGCGGCAGGAAAGAAGAGCCGCGGGAGAGCTGGTGCCTCTTGGGCCTTGCTTTCCCGGGCTCCAAGTTCGCGCCCGGGGTTCACCTTGCTAAGCCGAACTAAGCAGACACAGTCACAACCCTGCAGCAGCGTGCGTGGCCTAGCATGGCACTCTATGCCTATTACCATCTCCTGGCGTAGGTAAGGCTTTGCCTTTTGCTCCGGCGCTCAGGCAGACTCGGGGTCAAGGCCAGTGCCTTCACCACAGGAGAGAAGAGGCGACAGGATCCCTGCACAGTGCCCGAGCACAGGGATGGGGAACGGTGGGGACTGTCTCCACTCTTTCCCAGGCACACCCCCTGCCACCCACAATGCTGCCACATCTTGGTGGAAGACGGCAATGACTGACCATTTCACCATGGGGTTGTTTCTGCGAGTTCCGGGTATGGCATCTGGTGGCAAGCCCAAGTCTGCCCTTGGGACAGGTGGCCAAAGAGATGCTGTCCCCTTGGTAACAGAGGCACAGGACAGGCCTGCCTTCTGCCCACACTCCTTCCTCAGAGTGGAGCACTCACCCATGCCCTTGTCGTCCCCTCATGTCTCCTTAGCAGCCAGGCTTCAATCTCTCCGCACAGGGAGCAGAGGACACTTGTCTTCTCATGGCCTGCTGTTCGTGCCTCGGCAGGCTATACTGCTTCCCGAGCGTTTCCAGACCCCAAGGCCAAGGGATCCTTCTCTTCCCCGGGGACGGCGTGCTGTGCCATACCCAAAATTGCTCTGGGGAGCGCGGTGACAGACGTGTGCAACCATGCTTCTCTCTCAGGCAGAAAGGATGCTAGGGCAAAGAGGATTTCGCGCCATGCGGGTATCTTCCACCATGTTGCCGAGACTCGCTCAGGCAAGCAGCAGCAGCATCCCCAAACCCAACTCTGATTTCCCAACGAATGCTGTGCTTTCTTAAAGGAGAGGCCCAGGCAAAGGGGATTTCGCTGTATGCGGGTTTCTCCCACCGCGAGACTGGGCTCAGGCAAGCAGCAGCAGCCCGCACAACTTTTCTCAGCGAATGCTGTGCTTTCGCAGAGGCTTTGGTTTGGAGCGAACAGCACTTCGCCGCTGCTTCGTCAGCAAGGTTTCAGTCGCATCAGGGAAGAAGAGCTGCGGGAGAGCTGGTGCCACTTGGGCCTCGCTTTCCCGGGCTCCATGTTCGCGTCCTGGGTTCACCCTGCCAGGCCGAACTAAGCAGACACAGTCACAACCGTGCAGTAGCGCGCTTAGCCTAGGATGGCACTCTATGCACACTAACATCTCCCGGTGTAGGAATCGCTTCGCCTTTTACTCTGGCGCTCAGGCCGACTCGCGGACTAGGCTTGTGCTTCTCCCACAGGAAAGCAGAGGTGACAGGATCCCTGCACACCACCCGTGCACTGAATAGGGAGCTTTGGGGGGCTGTCCCCACTCCTTCCCCTTAAAACCCGTGCCTCCTCCAAGCTTCTACATCCTGGAGGAAGACGGCATCTGATGGCCAGGTCTTTCTGGGAGTTGTTTCTCGAGTTTAGGGTAGGCGCCTGGTGGCAAGCCCATGGCTCCACCACGGTCAGGTGGCCAAGGAGCTGCTGTCTCCTTGGGCCCAAAGGCTCAGGACAGGCATGCTTTCTGCCCAGACACCTTCCTCAGAGTGGAGCCCTTTCCCCTGCCCTCATCTTCCCCTCGTGTCTCCTTAGCATCCAGGCTTCCTTCGCTCTACAGTGACAGATGTGTCCCTTTCCTTAAGGCTCTTTCCACAGGCACCACCGCGCTTCTCTCTCAGGCAGAGAGGATGCCCAGGCAAAGAGGATTTCGCTCCATGCGGGTTTATTCCACCGTGGTGTGGAGACTAGCTCCGGCAAGCGGCAGGCAGCATCCCACAGACCCGACTCTGATTTCCCAAAGAATGCTGTGCTTTCCCAGAGGGGATGCCCCGGCAAAGAGGCTTTCGCTCTATGCGGGTTTCTCCCATCGTGCTGCGAATACTAGGCTAAGGCAAGCAACAAAAGCAGCCCACAGAACCGACTCTGATTTCCCAGCGACTGCCATGCTTTCGCAGAGGTTTTCAGCTTGGCGCGAACCGCACTTCGCTGCTGCTTCCTCAGCAAGGCTTGGTCATTCGCTCTTTCGCAGCAGGGAAGAAGAGCCGCGGGAGAGCTGGTGCTTCTTGGGCCTTGCGTTCACGGCTTAGCAAGGTGAACCCCAACTAGGCAGACACAGCCACAACCCTGCAGCAGCGTGCGTGGCCTAGCATGGCACGCTATGCCTAATTCCATCTCCTGGCCTAGGTAAGGCTTTGCCTTTTGCTCCGGCGCTCGGGCAGACTCGGGTTCTAGGTCAGTGCCTTCACCACAGGAGAGAGGAGGCAACAGGATCCCTGCACACGGCCCGGGCACTGGGATGGGGAACTGTGGAAGACTGTCTCCACTCCTTCCCCGCCGCACCCCCCTGTCACCCACAATGCTGCCACATCTTGGTGGAAGATGGCATCTGACTGACCGTTTCTCCATGGGGTTGTTTCTGCAAGTTCCAGGTATGGCCCCTGGTGGCAAGCCCAAGTCTGCCCTTGGGACAGGTGGCCAAGGAGATGCTGTCCCCTTGGTAACAGAGGCACAGGACAGGCCTGCCTGCTGCCCACACTCCTTCCTCAGGGTGGAGCAGGCGCCCCTGCCCTAGTCGTCCCCTCATGTCTCCTTAGCAGCCAGGCTTCCATCTCTCCGCACAGGGAACGGGTGACACATGTCTGGCCACCGGCCTGCATTTCGTGTTGCGGCAGGCTATCCTGTTCCCGAGATTTTCCCGACTCCAAGGCCAAAGGCTCCTTCTCTTCCCCGGGGGCGGCATGCTGTGCCTTCCCCACACTTGCTCCTGGGGAGCGCGGTGACAGACGTGAACAACCATGCTTCTCTCTCAGGCAGAAAGGATGCTAGGGCAAAGAGGATTTCGCTCCATGCGGGTATCTTCCAACATGCTGCGGAGACTCGCTTAGGCAAGCAGCAGCAGCGTCCCCAAACCCAACTCTGATTTCCCAACGAATGCTGTGCTTTCCTAGGGGAGATGCCCAGGCAAAGGGGCTTTCGCTGTATGCGGGTTTCTCCCACCGCGAGACTGGGCTCAGGCACGCAGCAGCAGCCCCCAAAACATTTCTCGGGGAATGCTGTGCTTTCGCAGAGGCTTTGGTTTGGAGCAAACAGCACTTCGCCACTGCTTCCTCAGCAAGGCGTCAGGGAAGAAGAGCTGCGGGAGAGCTGGTGCCTCTTGGGCCTCGCTTTCCCGGGCTCCATGTTCGCGTCCTGGGTTCACCCTGCCAGGCCGAACTAAGCAGACACAGTCACAACCGTGCAGTAGCACGCTTAGCCTAGGATGGCACTCTATGCACACTACCATCTCCCGGTGTAGGCATCGCTTGGCCTTTTACTCTGGCGCTCAGGCCGACTCGCGGACTAGGCCTGCGCTTTCCCGACAGGAAAGGAGAGGTGACAGGATCCCTGCACACCGCCCGTGCACTGAATAGGGAGCTTTGGGGGACTGTTCCCACTCTTTCCCCTTAAACCCCGTGCCTCCTCCAAGCTTCTACATCCTGGAGAAAGACGGCATCTGATGGCCAGGTCTTTCTGGGAGTTGTTTTTCGAGTTTAGGATAGGCGCCTGGTGGCAAGCCCATGGCTCCACCACGGTCAGGTGGCCAAGGCGCTGCTGTCTCCTTGGGCCCAAAGGCTCAGGACAGGCATGCTTTCTGCCCAGACACCTTCCTCTGAGTGGAGCCCTTTCCCCTGCCCTCATCTTCCCCTCGTGTCTCCTTAGCAGCCAGGCTTCCTTCGCTCTGCAGTGAAAGATGTGTCCCTTTCCTTAAGGCTCTTTCCATAGGCACCACCGCGCTTCTCTCTTAGGCAGAGCGGATGCCCAGGCAAAGAGGATTTCGCTCCATGCGGGTTTATTCCACCGTGGTGTGGAGACTAGCTCCGGCAAGCAGCAGGCAGCATCCCACAGACCCGACTCTGATTTCCCAAAGAATGCTGTGCTTTCCCAGCGGGGATGCCCCGGCAAGGAGGCTTTCGCTCTATGCAGTTTTCTCCCATCGTGCTGCGAATACTAGGCTAAGGCAAGCAACAAAAGCAGCCCACAGAACCGACTCTGATTTCCCAGAGACTGCCATGCTTTCGCAGAGGTTTTCAGCTTGGCGCGAACCGCACTTCGCTGCTGCTTCCTCAGCAAGGCTTTGGTCGTTCGCTCTGTCGCGGCAGGAAAGAAGAGCCGCGGGAGAGCTGGTGCCTCTTGGGCCTTGCTTTCCCGGGCTCCATGGTCGCGTCCTTGGTTCACCCTGCCAGGCCGAACTAAGCAGACACAGTCACAACGGTGCAGTAGCGCGCTTAGCCTAGGATGGCACTCTATGCACACTACAATCTCCCGGTGTAGGCATCGCTTGGCCTTTTACTCTGGCGCTCAGGCCGGCTCACGGACTATACCTGTGCTTTTCCCACAGGAAAGGAGAGGTGACTGGATCCCTGCACACCGCCCGTGCACTGAATAGGGAGCTTTGGGGGACTGTCCCCATTCCTTCCCCTTAAACCCCGTGCCTCCTCCAAGCTTCTACATCCTGGAGGAAGACGGCATCTGATGGCCAGGTCTTTCTGGGAGTTGTTTATCGAGTTTAGGGTAGGCGCCTGGTGGCAAGCCCATGGCTCCACCATGGTCAGGTGGCCAAGGAGCTGCTGTCTCCTTGGGCCCAAAGGCTCAGGACAGGCATTTTTTCTGCCCAGACACCTTCCTCAGAGTGGAGCTCTTTCCCCTGCCCTAATCTTCCCCTCGTGTCTCCTTAGCAGCCAGGCTTCCTTCATCCGCAGTGACAGATATGTCCCTTTCCTTTAGGCTCTTTCCACAGGCACCACCGCGCTTCTCTCTTAGGCAGAGCGGATGCCCAGGCAAAGAGGATTTCGCTCCATGCGGGTTTATTCCACCGTGTTGTGGAGACTAGCTCCGGCAAGCAGCAGGCAGCATCCCACAGACCCGACTCTGATTTCCCAAAGAATGCTGTGCTTTCCCAGAGGGGATGCCCCGGCAAAGAGGCTTTCGCTCTATGCGGTTTTCTCCCATCGTGCTGCGAATACTAGGCTAAGGCAAGCAACAAAAGCAGCCCACAGAACCGACTCTGATTTCCCAGAGACTGCCATGCTTTCGCAGAGGTTTTCAGCTTGGCGCGAACCGCACTTCGCTGCTGCTTCCTCAGCAAGGCTTTGGTCGTTCGCTCTGTCGCGGCAGGAAAGAAGAGCCGCGGGAGAGCTGGTGCCTCTTGGGCCTTGTTTCCCTGGCTCCAAGTTCGAGCCCGGGGTTCACCTTGCTAAGCCGAACTAAGCAGACAGTCACAACCCTGCAGCAGCGTGCGTGGCCTAGCATGGCACTCTATGCCTATTACCATCTCCTGGCGTAGGTAAGGCTTTGCCTTTTGCTCCGGCGCTCAGGCAGACTCGGGGTCAAGGCCAGTGCCTTCACCACAGGAGAGAAGAGGCGACAGGATCCCTGCACAGTGCCCGAGCACTGGGATGGGGAACGGTGGGGACTGTCTCCACTCTTTCCCCGGCACACCCCCTGCCACCAACAATGCTGCCACAATTTGGTGGAAGATGGCATCTGACTGACCGTTTCTCCATGGGGTTGTTTCTGCAATTTCCAGGTATGGCACCTGGTGGCAAGCCGAAGTCTGCCCTTGGGACAGGTGGCCAAGGAGATGTTGTCCCCTTGGTAACAGAGGCACAGGACAGGCCTGCCTTCTGCCCACACTCCTTCCTCAGAGTGGAGCACGCGCCCCTGCCCTAGTCGTCCCCTCATGTCTCCTTAGCAGTCAGGCTTCCATCTCTCCGCACAGGGAACGGGTGACACATGTCTGGCCACCGGCCTGCATTTCGTGCCGTGGCAGGCTATCCTGTTCCCGAGCGTTTCCCGACCCCAAGGCTAAGGGCTCCTTCTCTTTCCCGGGGGCGGCGTGCTGTGCCTTCCCCACACTTGCTCCTGGGGAGTGCGGTGACAGACGTGAGCAACCATGCTTCTCTCTCAGGAAGAAAGGATGCTAGGGCAAAGAGGATTTCTCTCCATGTGGGTATCTTCCAACATGCTGCGGAGACTCGCTTAGGCAAGCAGCAGCAGCGTCCCCAAACCCAACTCTGATTTCCCAACGAATGCTGTGCTTTCCTAGGGGAGATGCCCAGGCAAAGGGTCTTTCGCTGTATGCGGGTTTCTCCCATCGCGAGACTGGGCTCAGGCACGCAGCAGCAGCCCCCAAAACATTTCTCGGGGAATGCTGTGCTTTCGCAGAGGCTTTGGTTTGGAGCAAACAGCACTTCGCCACTGCTTCCTCAGCAAGGCTTCTGTCGCGTCAGGGAAGAAGAGCTGCGGGAGAGCTGGTGCCTTGCTTTCCCTGGCTCCATGTTCGCGTCCTGGGTTCACCCTGCCAGGCCGAACTAAGCAGACACAATCACAACCGTGCAGTAGCGCGCTTAGCCTAGGATGGCACTCTATGCACACTACCATCTCCCGGTGTAGGCATCGCTTGGCCTTTTACTCTGGCGCTCAGGCCTACTCGCGGACTAGGCCTGCGCTTTCCCCACAGGAAAGGAGAGGTGACAGGATCCCTGCACACCGCCCGTGCACTGAATAGGGAGCTTTGGGGGACTGTCCCCACTCCTTCCCCTTAAACCCCGTGCCTCCTCCAAGCTTCTACATCCTGGAGGAAGACGGCATCTGATGGCCAGGTCTTTCTGGGAGTTGTTTCTCGAGTTTAGGGTAGGCGCCTGGTGGCAAGCCGATGGCTCCACCACGGTCAGGTGGCCAAGGAGCTGCTGTCTCCTTGGGCCCAAAGGCTCAGGACAGGCATGCTTTCTGCCCAGACACCCTCCTCAGAGTGGAGCTCATTCCCCTGCCCTAATCTTCCCCTCGTGTCTCCTTAGCAGCCAGGCTTCCTTCATCCGCAGTGACAGATGGGTCCCTTTCCTTAAGGCTCTTTCCACAGGCACCACCGCGCTTCTCTCTCAGGCAGAGCGGATGCCCAGGCAAGGAGAATTTCGCTCTATGCGGGTTTATTCCACCGTGGTGTGGAGACTAGCTCCGGCAAGCGGCAGGCAGCATCCCACAGACCCGACTCTGATTTCCCAAAGAATGCTGTGCTTTCCCAGAGGGGATGCCCCGGCAAAGAGGCTTTCGCTCTATGCGGGTTTTTCCCATCGTGCTGCGAATACTAGGCTAAGGCAAGCAACAAAAGCAGCCCACAGAACCGACTCTGATTTCCCAGCGACTACCATGCTTTCGCAGAGGTCTTCAGCTTGGCGCAAACCGCACTTCGCTCAGCCTGCTGCTTCCTCAGCAAGGCTTTGGTCGTTTGCTCTGTCGCGGCAGGAAAGAAGAGCCGCGGGAGAGCTGGTGCCTCTTGCGCCTTGCTTTCCCGGGCTCCAAGTTCACGCCCGGGGTTCACCTTGCTAAGCCGAACTAAGCAGACACAGTCACAACCCTGCAGCAGCGTGCGTGGCCTAGCATGGCACTCTATGCCTATTACCATCTCCTGGCGTAGGTAAGGCTTTGCCTTTTGCTCCGGCGCTCAGGCAGACTCGGGGTCAAGGCCAGTGCCTTCACCACAGGAGAGAAGAGGCGACAGGATCCCTGCACAGTGCCCGAGCACAGGGATGGGGAACGGTGGGGACTGTCTCCACTCTTTCCCAGGCACACCCCCTGCCACCCACAATGCTGCCACATCTTGGTGGAAGACGGCAATGACTGACCATTTCACCATGGGGTTGTTTCTGCGAGTTCCGGGTATGGCATCTGGTGGCAAGCCCAAGTCTGCCCTTGGGACAGGTGGCCAAAGAGATGCTGTCCCCTTGGTAACAGAGGCACAGGACAGGCCTGCCTTCTGCCCACACTCCTTCCTCAGAGTGGAGCACTCACCCATGCCCTTGTCGTCCCCTCATGTCTCCTTAGCAGCCAGGCTTCAATCTCTCCGCACAGGGAGCAGAGGACACTTGTCTTCTCATGGCCTGCTGTTCGTGCCTCGGCAGGCTATACTGCTTCCCGAGCGTTTCCAGACCCCAAGGCCAAGGGATCCTTCTCTTCCCCGGGGACGGCGTGCTGTGCCATACCCAAAATTGCTCTGGGGAGCGCGGTGACAGACGTGTGCAACCATGCTTCTCTCTCAGGCAGAAAGGATGCTAGGGCAAAGAGGATTTCGCGCCATGCGGGTATCTTCCACCATGTTGCCGAGACTCGCTCAGGCAAGCAGCAGCAGCATCCCCAAACCCAACTCTGATTTCCCAACGAATGCTGTGCTTTCTTAAAGGAGAGGCCCAGGCAAAGGGGATTTCGCTGTATGCGGGTTTCTCCCACCGCGAGACTGGGCTCAGGCAAGCAGCAGCAGCCCGCACAACTTTTCTCAGCGAATGCTGTGCTTTCGCAGAGGCTTTGGTTTGGAGCGAACAGCACTTCGCCGCTGCTTCGTCAGCAAGGTTTCAGTCGCATCAGGGAAGAAGAGCTGCGGGAGAGCTGGTGCCACTTGGGCCTCGCTTTCCCGGGCTCCATGTTCGCGTCCTGGGTTCACCCTGCCAGGCCGAACTAAGCAGACACAGTCACAACCGTGCAGTAGCGCGCTTAGCCTAGGATGGCACTCTATGCACACTAACATCTCCCGGTGTAGGAATCGCTTCGCCTTTTACTCTGGCGCTCAGGCCGACTCGCGGACTAGGCTTGTGCTTCTCCCACAGGAAAGCAGAGGTGACAGGATCCCTGCACACCACCCGTGCACTGAATAGGGAGCTTTGGGGGGCTGTCCCCACTCCTTCCCCTTAAAACCCGTGCCTCCTCCAAGCTTCTACATCCTGGAGGAAGACGGCATCTGATGGCCAGGTCTTTCTGGGAGTTGTTTCTCGAGTTTAGGGTAGGCGCCTGGTGGCAAGCCCATGGCTCCACCACGGTCAGGTGGCCAAGGAGCTGCTGTCTCCTTGGGCCCAAAGGCTCAGGACAGGCATGCTTTCTGCCCAGACACCTTCCTCAGAGTGGAGCCCTTTCCCCTGCCCTCATCTTCCCCTCGTGTCTCCTTAGCATCCAGGCTTCCTTCGCTCTACAGTGACAGATGTGTCCCTTTCCTTAAGGCTCTTTCCACAGGCACCACCGCGCTTCTCTCTCAGGCAGAGAGGATGCCCAGGCAAAGAGGATTTCGCTCCATGCGGGTTTATTCCACCGTGGTGTGGAGACTAGCTCCGGCAAGCGGCAGGCAGCATCCCACAAACCCGACTCTGATTTCCCAAAGAATGCTGTGCTTTCCCAGAGGGGATGCCCCGGCAAAGAGGCTTTCGCTCTATGCGGGTTTCTCCCATCGTGCTGCGAATACTAGGCTAAGGCAAGCAACAAAAGCAGCCCACAGAACCGACTCTGATTTCCCAGCGACTGCCATGCTTTCGCAGAGGTTTTCAGCTTGGCGCGAACCGCACTTCGCTGCTGCTTCCTCAGCAAGGCTTGGTCATTCGCTCTTTCGCAGCAGGGAAGAAGAGCCGCGGGAGAGCTGGTGCTTCTTGGGCCTTGCGTTCACGGCTTAGCAAGGTGAACCCCAACTAGGCAGACACAGCCACAACCCTGCAGCAGCGTGCGTGGCCTAGCATGGCACGCTATGCCTAATTCCATCTCCTGGCCTAGGTAAGGCTTTGCCTTTTGCTCCGGCGCTCGGGCAGACTCGGGTTCTAGGTCAGTGCCTTCACCACAGGAGAGAGGAGGCAACAGGATCCCTGCACACGGCCCGGGCACTGGGATGGGGAACTGTGGAAGACTGTCTCCACTCCTTCCCCGCCGCACCCCCCTGTCACCCACAATGCTGCCACATCTTGGTGGAAGATGGCATCTGACTGACCGTTTCTCCATGGGGTTGTTTCTGCAAGTTCCAGGTATGGCCCCTGGTGGCAAGCCCAAGTCTGCCCTTGGGACAGGTGGCCAAGGAGATGCTGTCCCCTTGGTAACAGAGGCACAGGACAGGCCTGCCTGCTGCCCACACTCCTTCCTCAGGGTGGAGCAGGCGCCCCTGCCCTAGTCGTCCCCTCATGTCTCCTTAGCAGCCAGGCTTCCATCTCTCCGCACAGGGAACGGGTGACACATGTCTGGCCACCGGCCTGCATTTCGTGTTGCGGCAGGCTATCCTGTTCCCGAGATTTTCCCGACTCCAAGGCCAAAGGCTCCTTCTCTTCCCCGGGGGCGGCATGCTGTGCCTTCCCCACACTTGCTCCTGGGGAGCGCGGTGACAGACGTGAACAACCATGCTTCTCTCTCAGGCAGAAAGGATGCTAGGGCAAAGAGGATTTCGCTCCATGCGGGTATCTTCCAACATGCTGCGGAGACTCGCTTAGGCAAGCAGCAGCAGCGTCCCCAAACCCAACTCTGATTTCCCAACGAATGCTGTGCTTTCCTAGGGGAGATGCCCAGGCAAAGGGGCTTTCGCTGTATGCGGGTTTCTCCCACCGCGAGACTGGGCTCAGGCACGCAGCAGCAGCCCCCAAAACATTTCTCGGGGAATGCTGTGCTTTCGCAGAGGCTTTGGTTTGGAGCAAACAGCACTTCGCCACTGCTTCCTCAGCAAGGCGTCAGGGAAGAAGAGCTGCGGGAGAGCTGGTGCCTCTTGGGCCTCGCGTTCCCTGGCTCCATGTTCGCGTCCTGGGTTCACCCTGCCAGGCCGAACTAAGCAGACACAGTCACAACCGTGCAGTAGCGCGCTTAGCCTAGGATGGCACTCTATGCACACTACAATCTCCCGGTGTAGGCATCGCTTGGCCTTTTACTCTGGCGCTCAGGCCAACTCGCGGACTAGGCCTGCGCTTTCCCCACAGGAAAGGAGAGGTGACAGGATCCCTGCACACCGCCCGTGCACTGAATAGGGAGCTTTGGGGGACTGTCCCCACTCCTTCCCCTTAAACCCCGTGCCTCCTCCAAGCTTCTACATCCTGGAGAAAGACGGCATCTGATGGCCAGGTCTTTCTGGGAGTTGTTTCTCGAGTTTAGGGTAGGCGCCTGGTGGCAAGCCCATGGCTCCACCACGGTCAGGTGGCCAAGGAGCTGCTGTCTCCTTGGGCCCAAAGGCTCAGGACAGGCATGCTTTCTGCCCAGACACCTTCCTCAGAGTGGAGCCCTTTCCCCTGCCCTCATCTTCCCCTCGTGTCTCCTTAGCATCCAGGCTTCCTTCGCTCTACAGTGACAGATGTGTCCCTTTCTTTAAGGCTCTTTCCACAGGCACCACCGCGCTTCTCTCTCAGGCAGAGCGGATGCCCAGGCAAAGAGGATTTCGCTCCATGCGGGTTTATTCCACCGTGCTGTGGAGACTAGCTCCGGCAAGCGGCAGGCAGCATCCCACAGACCCGACTCTGATTTCCCAAAGAATGCTGTGCTTTCCCAGAGGGGATGCCCCGGCAAAGAGGCTTTCGCTCTATGCGGGTTTCTCCCATCATGCTGCGAATACTAGGCTAAGGCAAGCAACAAAAGCAGCCCACAGAACGGACTCTGATTTCCCAGCGACTGCCATGCTTTCGCAGAGGTTTTCAGCTTGGCGCGAACCGCACTTCGCTGCTGCTTCCTCAGCAAGGCTTTGGTCATTCGCTCTTTCGCAGCAGGGAAGAAGAGCCGCGGGAGAGCTGGTGCTTCTTGGGCCTTGCGTTCACGGCTTAGCAAGGTGAACCCCAACTAGGCAGACACAGCCACAACCCTGCAGCAGCGTGCGTGGCCTAGCATGGCACGCTATGCCTAATTCCATCTCCTGGCCTAGGTAAGGCTTTGCCTTTTGCTCCGGCGCTCGGGCAGACTCGGGTTCTAGGTCAGTGCCTTCACCACAGGAGAGAGGAGGCAACAGGATCCCTGCACACGGCCCGGGCACTGGGATGGGGAACTGTGGAAGACTGTCTCCACTCCTTCCCCGCCGCACCCCCCTGTCACCCACAATGCTGCCACATCTTGGTGGAAGATGGCATCTGACTGACCGTTTCTCCATGGGGTTGTTTCTGCAAGTTCCAGGTATGGCCCCTGGTGGCAAGCCCAAGTCTGCCCTTGGGACAGGTGGCCAAGGAGATGCTGTCCCCTTGGTAACAGAGGCACAGGACAGGCCTGCCTGCTGCCCACACTCCTTCCTCAGGGTGGAGCAGGCGCCCCTGCCCTAGTCGTCCCCTCATGTCTCCTTAGCAGCCAGGCTTCCATCTCTCCGCACAGGGAACGGGTGACACATGTCTGGCCACCGGCCTGCATTTCGTGTTGCGGCAGGCTATCCTGTTCCCGAGATTTTCCCGACTCCAAGGCCAAAGGCTCCTTCTCTTCCCCGGGGGCGGCATGCTGTGCCTTCCCCACACTTGCTCCTGGGGAGCGCGGTGACAGACGTGAACAACCATGCTTCTCTCTCAGGCAGAAAGGATGCTAGGGCAAAGAGGATTTCGCTCCATGCGGGTATCTTCCAACATGCTGCGGAGACTCGCTTAGGCAAGCAGCAGCAGCGTCCCCAAACCCAACTCTGATTTCCCAACGAATGCTGTGCTTTCCTAGGGGAGATGCCCAGGCAAAGGGGCTTTCGCTGTATGCGGGTTTCTCCCACCGCGAGACTGGGCTCAGGCACGCAGCAGCAGCCCCCAAAACATTTCTCGGGGAATGCTGTGCTTTCGCAGAGGCTTTGGTTTGGAGCAAACAGCACTTCGCCACTGCTTCCTCAGCAAGGCGTCAGGGAAGAAGAGCTGCGGGAGAGCTGGTGCCTCTTGGGCCTCGCGTTCCCTGGCTCCATGTTCGCGTCCTGGGTTCACCCTGCCAGGCCGAACTAAGCAGACACAGTCACAACCGTGCAGTAGCGCGCTTAGCCTAGGATGGCACTCTATGCACACTACAATCTCCCGGTGTAGGCATCGCTTGGCCTTTTACTCTGGCGCTCAGGGCGACTCGCGGACTAGGCCTGCGCTTTCCCCACAGGAAAGGAGAGGTGACAGGATCCCTGCACACCGCCCGTGCACTGAATAGGGAGCTTTGGGGGACTGTCCCCACTCCTTCCCCTTAAACCCCGTGCCTCCTCCAAGCTTCTACATCCTGAGGAAGACGGCATCTGATGGCCAGGTCTTTCTGGGAGTTGTTTCTCGATTTTAGGGTAGGCGCCTGGTGGCAAGCCCATGGCTCCACCACGGTCAGGTGGCCAAGGAGCTGCTGTCTCCTTGGGCCCAAAGGCTCAGGACAGGCATGCTTTCTGCCCAGACACCTTCCTCAGAGTGGAGCTCATTCCCCTGCCCTAATCTTCCCCTCGTGTCTCCTTAGCAGCCAGGCTTCCTTCATCCGCAGTGACAGATGGGTCCCTTTCCTTAAGGCTCTTTCCACAGGCACCACCGCGCTTCTCTCTCAGGCAGAGCGGATGCCCAGGCAAGGAGAATTTCGCTCTATGCGGGTTTATTCCACCGTGGTGTGGAGACTAGCTCCGGCAAGCGGCAGGCAGCATCCCACAGACCCGACTCTGATTTCCCAAAGAATGCTGTGCTTTCCCAGAGGGGATGCCCCGGCAAAGAGGCTTTCGCTCTATGCGGGTTTTTCCCATCGTGCTGCGAATACTAGGCTAAGGCAAGCAACAAAAGCAGCCCACAGAACCGACTCTGATTTCCCAGCGACTACCATGCTTTCGCAGAGGTCTTCAGCTTGGCGCAAACCGCACTTCGCTCAGCCTGCTGCTTCCTCAGCAAGGCTTTGGTCGTTCGCTCTGTCGCGGCAGGAAAGAAGAGCCGCGGGAGAGCTGGTGCCTCTTGGGCCTTGCTTTCCCGGGCTCCAAGTTTGCGCCCGGGGTTCACCTTGCTAAGCCGAACTAAGCAGACACAGTCACAACCCTGCAGCAGCGTGCGTGGCCTAGCATGGCACTCTATGCCTATTACCATCTCCTGGCGTAGGTAAGGCTTTGCCTTTTGCTCCGGCGCTCAGGCAGACTCGGGGTCAAGGCCAGTGCCTTCACCACAGGAGAGAAGAGGCGACAGGATCCCTGCACAGTGCCCGAGCACAGGGATGGGGAACGGTGGGGACTGTCTCCACTCTTTCCCAGGCACACCCCCTGCCACCCACAATGCTGCCACATCTTGGTGGAAGACGGCAATGACTGACCATTTCACCATGGGGTTGTTTCTGCGAGTTCCGGGTATGGCATCTGGTGGCAAGCCCAAGTCTGCCCTTGGGACAGGTGGCCAAAGAGATGCTGTCCCCTTGGTAACAGAGGCACAGGACAGGCCTGCCTTCTGCCCACACTCCTTCCTCAGAGTGGAGCACTCACCCATGCCCTTGTCGTCCCCTCATGTCTCCTTAGCAGCCAGGCTTCAATCTCTCCGCACAGGGAGCAGAGGACACTTGTCTTCTCATGGCCTGCTGTTCGTGCCTCGGCAGGCTATACTGCTTCCCGAGCGTTTCCAGACCCCAAGGCCAAGGGATCCTTCTCTTCCCCGGGGACGGCGTGCTGTGCCATACCCAAAATTGCTCTGGGGAGCGCGGTGACAGACGTGTGCAACCATGCTTCTCTCTCAGGCAGAAAGGATGCTAGGGCAAAGAGGATTTCGCGCCATGCGGGTATCTTCCACCATGTTGCCGAGACTCGCTCAGGCAAGCAGCAGCAGCATCCCCAAACCCAACTCTGATTTCCCAACGAATGCTGTGCTTTCTTAAAGGAGAGGCCCAGGCAAAGGGGATTTCGCTGTATGCGGGTTTCTCCCACCGCGAGACTGGGCTCAGGCAAGCAGCAGCAGCCCGCACAACTTTTCTCAGCGAATGCTGTGCTTTCGCAGAGGCTTTGGTTTGGAGCGAACAGCACTTCGCCGCTGCTTCGTCAGCAAGGTTTCAGTCGCATCAGGGAAGAAGAGCTGCGGGAGAGCTGGTGCCACTTGGGCCTCGCTTTCCCGGGCTCCATGTTCGCGTCCTGGGTTCACCCTGCCAGGCCGAACTAAGCAGACACAGTCACAACCGTGCAGTAGCGCGCTTAGCCTAGGATGGCACTCTATGCACACTAACATCTCCCGGTGTAGGAATCGCTTCGCCTTTTACTCTGGCGCTCAGGCCGACTCGCGGACTAGGCTTGTGCTTCTCCCACAGGAAAGCAGAGGTGACAGGATCCCTGCACACCACCCGTGCACTGAATAGGGAGCTTTGGGGGGCTGTCCCCACTCCTTCCCCTTAAAACCCGTGCCTCCTCCAAGCTTCTACATCCTGGAGGAAGACGGCATCTGATGGCCAGGTCTTTCTGGGAGTTGTTTCTCGAGTTTAGGGTAGGCGCCTGGTGGCAAGCCCATGGCTCCACCACGGTCAGGTGGCCAAGGAGCTGCTGTCTCCTTGGGCCCAAAGGCTCAGGACAGGCATGCTTTCTGCCCAGACACCTTCCTCAGAGTGGAGCCCTTTCCCCTGCCCTCATCTTCCCCTCGTGTCTCCTTAGCATCCAGGCTTCCTTCATCCGCAGTGACAGATGTGTCCCTTTCCTTAAGGCTCTTTCCACAGGCACCACCGCGCTTCTCTCTCAGGCAGAGAGGATGCCCAGGCAAAGAGGATTTCGCTCCATGCGGGTTTATTCCACCGTGGTGTGGAGACTAGCTCCGGCAAGCGGCAGGCAGCATCCCACAGACCCGACTCTGATTTCCCAAAGAATGCTGTGCTTTCCCAGAGGGGATGCCCCGGCAAAGAGGCTTTCGCTCTATGCGGGTTTCTCCCATCGTGCTGCGAATACTAGGCTAAGGCAAGCAACAAAAGCAGCCCACAGAACCGACTCTGATTTCCCAGCGACTGCCATGCTTTCGCAGAGGTCTTCAGCTTGGCGCAAACCGCACTTCGCTCAGCCTGCTGCTTCCTCAGCAAGGCTTTGGTCGTTCGCTCTGTCGCGGCAGGAAAGAAGAGCCGCGGGAGAGCTGGTGCCTCTTGGGCCTTGCTTTCCCGGGCTCCAAGTTTGCGCCCGGGGTTCACCTTGCTAAGCCGAACTAAGCAGACACAGTCACAACCCTGCAGCAGCGTGCGTGGCCTAGCATGGCACTCTATGCCTATTACCATCTCCTGGCGTAGGTAAGGCTTTGCCTTTTGCTCCGGCGCTCAGGCAGACTCGGGGTCAAGGCCAGTGCCTTCACCACAGGAGAGAAGAGGCGACAGGATCCCTGCACAGTGCCCGAGCACAGGGATGGGGAACGGTGGGGACTGTCTCCACTCTTTCCCAGGCACACCCCCTGCCACCCACAATGCTGCCACATCTTGGTGGAAGACGGCAATGACTGACCATTTCACCATGGGGTTGTTTCTGCGAGTTCCGGGTATGGCATCTGGTGGCAAGCCCAAGTCTGCCCTTGGGACAGGTGGCCAAAGAGATGCTGTCCCCTTGGTAACAGAGGCACAGGACAGGCCTGCCTTCTGCCCACACTCCTTCCTCAGAGTGGAGCACTCACCCATGCCCTTGTCGTCCCCTCATGTCTCCTTAGCAGCCAGGCTTCAATCTCTCCGCACAGGGAGCAGAGGACACTTGTCTTCTCATGGCCTGCTGTTCGTGCCTCGGCAGGCTATACTGCTTCCCGAGCGTTTCCAGACCCCAAGGCCAAGGGATCCTTCTCTTCCCCGGGGACGGCGTGCTGTGCCATACCCAAAATTGCTCTGGGGAGCGCGGTGACAGACGTGTGCAACCATGCTTCTCTCTCAGGCAGAAAGGATGCTAGGGCAAAGAGGATTTCGCGCCATGCGGGTATCTTCCACCATGTTGCCGAGACTCGCTCAGGCAAGCAGCAGCAGCATCCCCAAACCCAACTCTGATTTCCCAACGAATGCTGTGCTTTCTTAAAGGAGAGGCCCAGGCAAAGGGGATTTCGCTGTATGCGGGTTTCTCCCACCGCGAGACTGGGCTCAGGCAAGCAGCAGCAGCCCGCACAACTTTTCTCAGCGAATGCTGTGCTTTCGCAGAGGCTTTGGTTTGGAGCGAACAGCACTTCGCCGCTGCTTCGTCAGCAAGGTTTCAGTCGCATCAGGGAAGAAGAGCTGCGGGAGAGCTGGTGCCACTTGGGCCTCGCTTTCCCGGGCTCCATGTTCGCGTCCTGGGTTCACCCTGCCAGGCCGAACTAAGCAGACACAGTCACAACCGTGCAGTAGCGCGCTTAGCCTAGGATGGCACTCTATGCACACTAACATCTCCCGGTGTAGGAATCGCTTCGCCTTTTACTCTGGCGCTCAGGCCGACTCGCGGACTAGGCTTGTGCTTCTCCCACAGGAAAGCAGAGGTGACAGGATCCCTGCACACCACCCGTGCACTGAATAGGGAGCTTTGGGGGGCTGTCCCCACTCCTTCCCCTTAAAACCCGTGCCTCCTCCAAGCTTCTACATCCTGGAGGAAGACGGCATCTGATGGCCAGGTCTTTCTGGGAGTTGTTTCTCGAGTTTAGGGTAGGCGCCTGGTGGCAAGCCCATGGCTCCACCACGGTCAGGTGGCCAAGGAGCTGCTGTCTCCTTGGGCCCAAAGGCTCAGGACAGGCATGCTTTCTGCCCAGACACCTTCCTCAGAGTGGAGCCCTTTCCCCTGCCCTCATCTTCCCCTCGTGTCTCCTTAGCATCCAGGCTTCCTTCATCCGCAGTGACAGATGTGTCCCTTTCCTTAAGGCTCTTTCCACAGGCACCACCGCGCTTCTCTCTCAGGCAGAGAGGATGCCCAGGCAAAGAGGATTTCGCTCCATGCGGGTTTATTCCACCGTGGTGTGGAGACTAGCTCCGGCAAGCGGCAGGCAGCATCCCACAGACCCGACTCTGATTTCCCAAAGAATGCTGTGCTTTCCCAGAGGGGATGCCCCGGCAAAGAGGCTTTCGCTCTATGCGGGTTTCTCCCATCGTGCTGCGAATACTAGGCTAAGGCAAGCAACAAAAGCAGCCCACAGAACCGACTCTGATTTCCCAGCGACTGCCATGCTTTCGCAGAGGTTTTCAGCTTGGCGCGAACCGCACTTCGCTGCTGCTTCCTCAGCAAGGCTTGGTCATTCGCTCTTTCGCAGCAGGGAAGAAGAGCCGCGGGAGAGCTGGTGCTTCTTGGGCCTTGCGTTCACGGCTTAGCAAGGTGAACCCCAACTAGGCAGACACAGCCACAACCCTGCAGCAGCGTGCGTGGCCTAGCATGGCACGCTATGCCTAATTCCATCTCCTGGCCTAGGTAAGGCTTTGCCTTTTGCTCCGGCGCTCGGGCAGACTCGGGTTCTAGGTCAGTGCCTTCACCACAGGAGAGAGGAGGCAACAGGATCCCTGCACACGGCCCGGGCACTGGGATGGGGAACTGTGGAAGACTGTCTCCACTCCTTCCCCGCCGCACCCCCCTGTCACCCACAATGCTGCCACATCTTGGTGGAAGATGGCATCTGACTGACCGTTTCTCCATGGGGTTGTTTCTGCAAGTTCCAGGTATGGCCCCTGGTGGCAAGCCCAAGTCTGCCCTTGGGACAGGTGGCCAAGGAGATGCTGTCCCCTTGGTAACAGAGGCACAGGACAGGCCTGCCTGCTGCCCACACTCCTTCCTCAGGGTGGAGCAGGCGCCCCTGCCCTAGTCGTCCCCTCATGTCTCCTTAGCAGCCAGGCTTCCATCTCTCCGCACAGGGAACGGGTGACACATGTCTGGCCACCGGCCTGCATTTCGTGTTGCGGCAGGCTATCCTGTTCCCGAGATTTTCCCGACTCCAAGGCCAAAGGCTCCTTCTCTTCCCCGGGGGCGGCATGCTGTGCCTTCCCCACACTTGCTCCTGGGGAGCGCGGTGACAGACGTGAACAACCATGCTTCTCTCTCAGGCAGAAAGGATGCTAGGGCAAAGAGGATTTCGCTCCATGCGGGTATCTTCCAACATGCTGCGGAGACTCGCTTAGGCAAGCAGCAGCAGCGTCCCCAAACCCAACTCTGATTTCCCAACGAATGCTGTGCTTTCCTAGGGGAGATGCCCAGGCAAAGGGGCTTTCGCTGTATGCGGGTTTCTCCCACCGCGAGACTGGGCTCAGGCACGCAGCAGCAGCCCCCAAAACATTTCTCGGGGAATGCTGTGCTTTCGCAGAGGCTTTGGTTTGGAGCAAACAGCACTTCGCCACTGCTTCCTCAGCAAGGCGTCAGGGAAGAAGAGCTGCGGGAGAGCTGGTGCCTCTTGGGCCTCGCGTTCCCTGGCTCCATGTTCGCGTCCTGGGTTCACCCTGCCAGGCCGAACTAAGCAGACACAGTCACAACCGTGCAGTAGCGCGCTTAGCCTAGGATGGCACTCTATGCACACTACAATCTCCCGGTGTAGGCATCGCTTGGCCTTTTACTCTGGCGCTCAGGCCAACTCGCGGACTAGGCCTGCGCTTTCCCCACAGGAAAGGAGAGGTGACAGGATCCCTGCACACCGCCCGTGCACTGAATAGGGAGCTTTGGGGGACTGTCCCCACTCCTTCCCCTTAAACCCCGTGCCTCCTCCAAGCTTCTACATCCTGGAGAAAGACGGCATCTGATGGCCAGGTCTTTCTGGGAGTTGTTTCTCGAGTTTAGGATAGGCGCCTGGTGGCAAGCCCATGGCTCCACCACGTTCACGTGGCCAAGGCGCTGCTGTCTCCTTGGGCCCAAAGGCTCAGGACAGGCATGCTTTCTGCCCAGACTCCTTCCTCAGAGTAGAGCCCTTTCCCCTGCCCTAATCTTCCCCTCGTGCCTCCTTAGCAGCCAGGCTTCCTTCGCTCTGCAGTGACAGATGTGTCCCTTTCCTTAAGGCTCTTCCACAGGCAAAACCGCGCTTCTCTCTCAGGCAGAGCGGATGCCCAGGCAAAGAGGATTTCGCTCCATGCGGGTTTATTCCACCGTGGTGTGGAGACTAGCTCCGTCAAGCGGCAGGCAGCATCCCACAGACCCGACTCTGACCAGCAGGCTGTGACACAAGGTCCAGATCTAAGCCCAGGCACCAGCCAGGGTTCCCTTTGGCCTGCAAATATAAAATAAAATAAAATAATAAAATAAAATAAATCCAGGCAGATATCATACCCTCTTCACAAATATTAACTCAGATTGGATTATAAACCTAAACATGAAACATGTAGAAGGTAATATAGAAGAAAATTTAAATGACCTTGGTTTTCGCAATAACTTTAGCTAAAAAGCACAAGCACTGAATTTAAAAATGTCTACTCTGTGAAACACAATGCCAAGAGAATGAAAAGGCAAAGCACAGACTATGAGAAAAAATTTGCAAAATACACATCTGGCAAAGGACTGTTAATCAAAAATACACAAAGACCCCTTAAAACTCAACAATGGGGGAAAAACCTGATTAAAAATGAGCCAAAGACCTTAGCAGATACCTCACCAAAGAAAATATTACAGATGGCAAATAAGCATATAAAAAGATGCTTCACATCATATGTCATCAGGAAAATGCAAATTAAAACAAAAAAGAGACACCAGTACATACCCAGAATCCAGAGCACTGACAACAGAACACGAAATGTTGGTGAGGATGTGGAGCAACAGGAATGTTCTTCCATGTCTATTGAGAATAAAGAATGGAAAACAACTTGGCAGTTTCTTACAAAACTAAACATATTCTTGCCAGATGATTCAGCAGTAGCAGCTCTTGGTATTTATCCAAAGAAGATGAAATCTATACCCACAAAGATGTCTATAGTAGTTTTATTCATAACTGACAAAAGCTTGGAAGCAACCAAGATATCCTTCCATAGGTGAAAGGTCCAATAAAGTGTAGTACATGCAAACAATGGAATATTATTTAATGCTAGAGAAATGAATTACCAAGCTATGAAAAGATATGGATATAAATATTTAATAAATATTTGATTTTAGGCTTCTACCAGTCTATCAATAGTATTAGTATATTTTAACAGTGAATGCTCAGCATTCATGAATTTACCTAATAAAACATTTTGGGTTCAATATTTTAAATACTTCAACCTCTATGATTATATTCCTAATAATTTTGAATTGGGGTAAATAAACCTTAATTTTTTGTAACTTGTTTCTTATTTCAAGAGAGCTCAATGAAATTTTAGAAAATAAAAATTTACAAAAAAAAAGTTTAGTTTACTATTGCCAAATAATTTAAAACTTTATCTTATATTCAAATACATATATTTTTCTAAATTGATTTATATGCTACTAAAACCAAAAACTTTTAGTTATACTAGATTTCATATCATGCAATCAATGCCAGAAATCCATCTGGCAATGATTTGTCTTAAATAGAGTTAAGATGGGTGTTATTACAATGCAAGATGGAAACAAAGATAGTATAACAATTGGTGTTACATAAGTTTTCCGTTTTGATCAAGTTACTAATCTACAAAAGGCTTTTATCAGTGACAGACTTGGGAATTTACAAAACTTTTAAACTAGCATGTGCGACTCATTCCTAGAAAACAACACAATCAATAACACTTTATTTAGATTAAATCATGACTATTTCTCCATTTGAATAAAAAAGGTAGCAACCCCAATAAGTTTATTGAACATGAAAAGTTGAAATGCTATAATGCTCCTAAGGAATTAAATGATCCAGTCAAGAATTACAAAAAAAGGATATAAATTACCAAAGTGTTTGTATAATTGTAATGTACAACTGCCCATTATCGTTCCATAGTGTAGGCTTGTACAAGAACTCTATAAAAGAACTCCACTTCTAAACTGTGGAAAATATGTTCCCTTTCCCCCTATATACAACTATTAAGCCATTCATTTAGCTTTTAAAATATCCACTTAATACAGGCTTTTTACACATTTGAACAGGCAGCAGGGCTCTATTCTTATCGCTTACATCTGAAGGATAAACTTCTAGCGTAAGAGGTAAAGCCCATAAAGGAGCCCAATAATAACAACAAAACACAGTTTAGTGAGCCCTTACAATCTGCCAGCTACCTTTCTGAGAATACTTCAGTTAATAAAACATATAAAATACCTGACCACAAAGAGCTCACATTCTTTTGAAATATAATAGTGAAATAAACCAATAATAGAGGGGCACCTGGGTGGCTCAGTCCATTGAGTGACTGCCTTTGGCTTGGGTCATGATCTCAGAGTCCTGGGATGTAACTCCCCAGCAGGCTTTCTAGGCAGTGGGGTGTTTTCTTCTTCCTCTGCGCACCCTCCCAATTCTCTCTCTCTCTGTCTCAAATAAGAAAATAAACCAGTAATAGAATAATAATTGATGGTTGATGGTGATAAGTGATACAAAGAAATACAAGAAAGGTAAAAGCCATTGGGGAATGCTGGGATGAAAGTTAATTTTATTTTGTGTTGGGTGGTTATATCTCATTTATGAGATGTTATTTGCACAAAGACCCAGGAAGTGAAGGAGAGTGTTATACAAATATTAAAGGAAAAGATTGCTCTAGGCAGAGCAAGTAAGTATATAGACTTTGTGTGAACAACTTGTCTGTTACTTTTGAGGAAAAGCAAGGAGGCCAATGAGGAGTTCATAGTGGTGGAGAGAGGAAGAACGTATTGATGTATGACCTTCTAGTACATTGAAACGCCTTCAGTTTTTATTTAATATGAAAGGGGAAGATACCAAAAGTCTTTCAACAGCAGAATAAAATCATCTGACTTGATTTTTAGGTTAAATTGCTGTACCAAAATAAATTTGCATGGAGAAAGGAGTGCAGTATGTGTGGAAGTGGGGTTATCAATCAAGTCAATAATTCAGGAACATATGATGGTGTTTTTAGCATGCTGGGTGGTAATAGAAGTGGTGAGGTATGGTTTTCATTGTGTATATATTTTGATGGTGAATATTCTGGTGAACAGGATGGGGTATGTGCAGGACAGACATCAACATTTATTTTACCTGCACAAACAGAAGGGTGGAGTCTTCATTCCCTGATATGGAGAGAACTCTGAGTTCAAATGTTCTTTCTCATTAAATGGCATAGTGATGATGAGGATTTAGTCAGACAGTGAAAGAGAGCAGTAAGCATAGTGTTAAGCGGTAAGACATTATAATACATTTGAACATCAAAAAACGTTGTGTTGGATCATCTGTTTATGTGAGTAAATAAATAAATAAAGCTTCCTGGGGTTCTGATAGAGGTAAAGAAGACTGTATATGATCCAAAGGGGCACGTGCACCAAATGTTTATAGCAGTAATATCCACAATAGCCAAACTATGGAAAGAACCAGGATGTCCATCAACAAATGAATGATATTTGTGTATATCTATATCTATATATATATATATAGATATATATATAGATATAGATATACACAATGGAATACTATTCAGCCATCAAAAGAAATGAAATCTTGCCATTTGCGTTGACATGGATGGAACTGGAGGGTATTATGCTTAGCAAAATAAGTCAACCAGAGAAAGGCACTATCATATGATCTCCCTGATATGAGGAAATGGAGGTGCAATGTGGGGGGTTTGGGGAACAGGAAAAGAGTAAATGAAACAAGATGGGATCGGGAGGGAGACAAACCATAAGAGACTCTTAATCTCACAAAACAAACTGAGAGTTGCCGGGGGGGTGGGGAGGTTAGGGAGAGGGTGGTGGGGTTATGAACATTGGGGAGGGTATGTGCTGTGGTGTGTGCTGTGAAGTGTGTAAACCTGGTGATTCACAGACCTGTCCCCCTGGGGCTAATAATACATTATATGTTAATTAAGAAGAAGAAGAAGAAGAAGAAGAAGAAGAAAAAGAAGAAGTCTACTATAAATCAAATGCTATGGTTTTCAGCATAGAGTGTGTAATCAGGCATATTTTATTAAAGTAACCAAGTAAAATGATGGTCGAAAATTGGAATAACAGAAAACATAAAAATCAGAGATTTTAAAAAGAGATATGGGACAGTGTAGAGAATATAGTCAATGATATTATAATAGTGTTATATGGTGACAGATGGTGGCTATATTTGTAGTGATCATAGAATAATGTATGGAGATATTGAAAACCTGAAACCAATGTAACACTGAATATCAACTACACTCAAATAAAAAAATAGTAAAAAGAAAACATTTTATTTTAAAAAGATAAAAAGAGGGACAAGAATTTGAAAAGTGAATTTCAAAAAGAGTAAAGATGAGGCTAAGACATACTCTGAACCTTGAGGAAAACACCATTTTGAAAATTCTTCCCATTTTGAGAAAACTCAAATGAATCAATACCATAAAAGAACCCATTTTAACTGAGAGATGTAATGAATGCTCAAGAAATAATTTTATGACAGGATAATTCTTCCCTATGAAACAGCATACAGAAACCCGGGGAAACACCTGGAAGCCAAATAAACTATACTGAAAATAAGAATTAGGAAAAAGATAAATGATGAAAGATAAGAAAATTAGACCTGCGACAGAGACCTAGTGAAGAGAATTTTTAGCTTGTGGTTTAATGTTTTTGAGGATAATCTAGAGTTCATAACTGCCTTGAGGCAGGCTGGTTGTAGGCAGTTTAGGCAGACCCCTAAGAGAGGCCTACTTTGGGCAGGTGGTGTTGGAGGAGGCCATTGGGCTGGACAAAGACAAATCCAACCATTTGACTAAAGTGTCTGTGAAGATGTTGAAGTCAGATGCAGCAGTGAAAGACCTGTCAAACCTAATCTCAGAAATGGAGATGATGAAGATGATTGGACAGCACAAGGACACCATCAACCTGCTGGGTCCTGCACACAGGATGGTCCTTCGTACACTATCATGGAATCCAAAGACAACATACAGGAGTACCTGCAGGCCCAGAGGCCTCCTGACCTGGAGTACTGTTACAATATCAGCCACAATGCAGCAGAGCAACTCTCCTCCAAGCACCCGGTATCCTGTGCCTACCAGGTAGCCTGAGGCATGGAGTACCTTGCCTCCAAGAAGTGCATACACCAAGACCTGGCCACCAGGGAAGTGCTGGTGACAAAGGACAACATGATGAAGATCTCAGACTTCAGCCTTGCCAGAGATATCACCACATCAGTTACTATAAAATGAGAACCAATAGTGGACTGCCTGTGAAGTGGATGGTCTCTAAGGCCATGTTTGACCAGATCTACATCCACCAGAGTGACTTCTGGTCTTTTGGGGTGATCCTGTGCAAAATTTTCACTCTGGAAGCCTCCCATATCCTGGAGTGCCTGTGGAGGTGGTTTTTAAGCTGCTGAAGGAGTCATTTGATGGATAAGCCAATAAGTGCACCAGAGAGTTAGACACAATAATGAGGGGTGGCTGGCATGTGGTACCTTCAAGCTGCTGGTAGAAGACCTGGATCATACTGTGGCCTTGACCTCCAACCAGGAGTACCCGGACCTGTCCTTGGCCCTGGAACAATACTGTCTATGCTTTCCCAACACCCAAAGCTCCACCTGCTCCTCAGAGAAGAATTCCACCTTCTCTCATGTGCCGTTGCCCAGGAAGGCCTATCTGCCCTGACACCCAGCCCAGCTTGCCAATGGTGGACTCAAATGACTAGTATCCCTATTACTCCTGTCCAGATTCCGTCATAAGCTGTAACCCTTACCCCCCACCCTCCCTGCAAGACTCACTGCCTTCTCCTTTGTCCCTTTCCTACTGGCAGGAGCCAGCTGCCTACCTGAGGCCTTCACCCCTTGAAGTTCACCTCTCTTCCCCTTCCTCTTCCTCCTCCTTACAACCTGCTCATGAAAGAAAGGAACAGAGAGGCAGGTACTTGCTCGTGGCTACTTCCTTCCCTCCCATATGTTGGACCAAGACACCTCCCTGTCATCTGGTACTGCCTGGACGTCGAGGGAGTTGGAGATGAGGCATGCCAGTGAAAGCTGTCGGAGCATTCCTGTTTTGGTTTTGTCTGCTTAGCATAACATGTAAGACTGAGTTCTGGTGGCAGGGACCTAGTCCTTGGGGCTATAGCACTAACGAGGGGAGGTCAACTGCTCTGGGCCTTGGCTAAGAGCAAGCCCTGCTCCAGAGATATGGTGCCAAGGGCTTATTAATTTTGATACTAATTTGCTTTGCTGACCAAATACCTGGTATCAAAAGATGGGAAGGCAAAGACTGGAAGCAGTGTTGTGACCATAGGGTCCAGCCCCAAACTATGAAGAAAACACAAAGTGTATAAATCTGAGTAAGTATATATTTACACACCTTTTTAAATAGGTTGTTATCAAAGATTTAATCAATGGGTAATATGCTCCTCGTGGCTGGGAAGCATCAGTTGCCATATATTAAAAACAAAGAAAAGAGGTGTCTGGGTGGCTTCCTCCAAGAAGTGTCCCTTCTTTTCAGGTCATGATCCCAGGGTCCTGGGATGGAGCCCCACATCAGGCTCTCTGCTCAGTGGGAAACCTGCTTCTCCTTTTCCCTCTGCCCTGCTTATAGTTCCTCTTCCTGTCTCTCTGTCTGTCAAATAAATAAAATATTAAAAAAAAAACAAGAAAGAAACAAAATGTTTTTAAAAGGTCTTTTTTTTTTTTTTAATTTTCTAGGGGTGCCTGGATGACTTAGTTGTTTAAGCAGATGTTTGCCTTTGGCTGAGGTCATGATTCCAGTGTACAGGGATCCAGCCCCGCATGGGACTACTTGCACCCCAAGGAGCGTGCTTCTTCCTCTCCCTTTGCACATGATCCCCCCTGTTTGTGTGCTTCTTCTCTCTCTCTCTCTCTCTCTCTTGCTGTCAATAAATAAAATAAAATCTTTTACTAAATAAATAAAAAAATAAATAAATTTCTAAACCTACTTTCAGTTTAGGTCCCTTAACAAAAATTGCTACTGCTTCATTTAAAAAAAAAAAAGATAATTTAGAAAGATGCTTCCAGAGTTAAAAAGCTGTTTTGTTTCTTTGTCAGGATTCAATATAGAAGTGCTTTAAAAAGTAAAAGAAAAAATATGCTATATTAACTCTAATCACACTATAACTTTGGTGGTTATATCAAGATAATGAAAAGTGATTTTAAAGCAAATTTCATTATCTAACATAAAGATCAAGTCAAAATTACAGAAGAGTAAAAGGATGAATTCATCAGGGAGTATAATAATTCTTTTTTTTTAAAGATTTTATTTATTTATTTGACAGAGAGAGATCACAAGTAGGCAGAGAGGCAGGCAGAGAGAGAGAGAGGAGGAAGCAGGCTCCAGCTGAGCAGAGAGCACGATGCGGGACTCGATCCCAGGACCCTGAGATTATGACCTGAGCCAAAGGCAGCGGCCTAACCCACTGAGCCACCCAGGTGCCCCGGGAGTATAATAATTCTTGACTTTTAATACGTAACAACAGATTTGGGGATATATAGGGAAAAACTAAGAACAAAAATCATAACTTCTACCTTGGACGACAAATGGAAAATAATTTCAACACCCTTATTTTAAGATTACATAGACAAATGGTCATCACATTGGTAAGATATGTAAGACTTGAACAAAAATATCAACTAACTAGATATGCTTGATATTACATTACAGTAACTGAACTAACTGAGGTCAGTCTTTGGTGAATCACAGAAACAGGTGGAGTTGTCAAACAAAGGAATCTTTGTTTACAACATACAAGGAGTTCACAGGGAATAAGTTTCAAAGCCTTGACTGTTTGAACAGGAGAGAGATTTTTATTTAGTATTTAAGATGAATACTCAGAAGGGAGAGTTTTATTATCCCGTGTATGGTTGGTCATAAGGTTGTGGATGCATGCACATCCACATATGTATTTGTGCAATATGTATTGCATGTTCACCTGAATGAAGCTTGTATTCCACCGAGGGCAGAAACGTCAACGTTAGAATAAAGCAGAGGTAACTGTTAGACAAGGGAAAGGAACTCTGCAGTCTTCAAGAGCAGATATAAACTAGATGGGGTCTTGGGCTCATTTTCTGGGACAAGGAAGGCAAGGCCTTGATTACTTTTGAAATAGCACTAGGAGTTTTACCACTGATTTATTGTCTCAATAGCTTAGGCTATTTCCTGGTCTTGTGGTGACTGTTAGTTTTCCCATTGCCTTGTTCCCTCAAAATCCTTAAGGAGTGAGGTTTTTGCATTTCTTTTTAAGAACCTCCCAGGAAGTTTTGGAAGAAGTGTGCTTGGGCAAGTACACAGGTGGGGTATAGATCATTGAAAATAGCTGGGGACAAAAAATGACTTTTCTTATGTCAGGAAAACTATATCTCTTCTTTAATTTTCTAGGAACCTCTAACTCTTTCTGCTGATGTTACCAGCAGGCATCTGAGATATTACTGATTGTTCTCTTGAACCTAAGGAAAAGGAAATGTAGAAAGCAAAAGACAAAACTTTAAAATCTATCTTCCAACTCATCAATTCACTGCAGCCACCTCTCTGTCTTTCCCTTTCTCTTTTTCTCTCTTTCTCTTTCTCTCTCACTTTCTCTCTCACATACGCACAACACATGCAAATCATCTTAAAACAATTTTTAATTTTCCCTATTCCATTTTAATATACTTGAGGCATGATCATTTTCTTAGTAAATACAAGGAAAAAAATCTAGGATTCCATCATTCTGTGTGATTAAAGTATTGAGGAATTTACTTCCAATAGCACTTATAAAAACATATTTTATTTATGTAATATTATATAATCAGGTGCCTGCATTTTTCTTATTCTCCAAATAGTGTTATTTGGCAATTAATATTTTGTCAATCAATATTCCCCTATACCTGAATGTGTGGGCAGTGAGAGATGAGTTAGAGGCAAGGATGGTGAACACTCCCAACAACTGCAGACTACATATATCTTAAGCCATGATTTTCTTTGCAAAGGTCAACATTGATAATGTTCTAGTCATACCTCCGTGTACCAGGAAAGAAGTAGCATATTTCTTGAAAGACACAGCTATCAAAGCTCCATTGAGAAACCGTAAAGATGGAGAAGGGATTTGCAAATTAAATATCTGAGAATGGACATCTACTCTGATTATTTAAAAATGAATAAAAATAAAAAACCTTACTAATAACCAAACAGAGTATCCAATTTTACATGTGAAGGAAATAATGGAAGAGACATGTCACCAAAAGTATATGGATGGCTTATAAGCACATGGCCAATTTCTCAACATTTAAACATTAAAGAAATAAAAATTAAAATCATAATGAGCCATGCTTACATATCTATTAGAATCCCTAAAATTATAAAGGCTAATTGTACTTGGTCTGAGCTAGATTGAGAAGCAACAAAAAATCTAAACTGTTGTTGGCATATATCATGATACAACCACTTTGGAAAATAGTTTCAAAATTTTTTTAAATGAAAAATATGTTGCAGTTACACTAATAGCCATTTTATTCTAGGCATTTAACCAAGAAAAACAAACCCTATGTTCATACAAGGACTTGTATATGAATTTCATAGCAGCTTTATTTTTAAGAATTGAAAACAGTGGAAATGTTCATCAATGTCCATCAATAGAGCAAAGACAATTGGAGATTCTCAAAGTAATGATGCTGAGAAAAGAAAATCCAGGCAATGAATTGTATATACTGTGTGATTCCATGACTACAAAAAATCTAGAAAATACAAATTTATATATAGTCACAGTCATCAAATATATGGTGTGATTTTAGTGCCTTCTTCTGTGCTCCCATAGCTTCCTACACTTGGATCTCCGAGCATTTCTTACACCATGTGAAAATATGAACTCTTTCTCTTTATTCTGTCTTACTAGAATAAGAATCCTTGAAATTTTATGGACATTTGAACTCTCAGTTATTAGCAGAAATTCTATCACACAGTAAGTTTCCAAATATAAAAGCCAGAGTTTTACAATGACTTCTAAGCTTTTACATGATCTAGCCACTCATTTAACCTCTGTGACCTCTTTTCCTGCTACTCTTCAGTCACTCACAGTGGCCTCCTTGCTATTCCTCAGATATGCCAGGCATGATCCAACCTTATGGCCTTCAAGATAGCCAATTCCTTTGTCTGGAGTGACCTTATTGCTGATAGTTCTGCGCAAATTCATCACCTTTCCATACCTTTGTTCAATTGTCAGCTTCATTGTAACTACCCTGATCTTTCTATTAAAAATTTTAACTCCCCATCCCCTGCCTAGCAACCTTGATTTTTCTCACCCTGATCGAATTTTTCTTTTTCCCCATTGTACTCTTCCTTTTTGAATGCACTATGCCATTTTTATTAAGGTTTATAGCTTTGAATTGTCTCACCCATTAAAATAAAAGTTCTACAAAGCCAAGTATTTCATTTACCAGTGTAGTCTGAAGTAATATCTGCCATATAAAAGTTCAGTACACAACTGGTAAATTTCAAAATAAATTAATGTTGAGAGTATACTGAATTTCATAAGTCATTTCAATATTTTTTTCCATAAAATAAACTACGTAAAACATACCTTAAATTTACTTTCAAAATATTTTATAGCATATAATGGACAATATACGTAAGCCTTAAAGAAACAATCCTATAATTAACCATTTCATACCTACTTAAAAACTGCATAATACCACACTCTTAGATCCTCTTTGAATGCTCTAAAATAACCCTTCAAAGGAAATACATTTTTAAAAATCACAGATTTTTTGGCAAATAATTTAATAAAATAAAAGTTTCATTCATCTATGTAGTTCAAAATAAATGTTTTTAATAAGCATGAAATTATAACTCTGAAGTGTGCTAAAATGAAACCACCTGCTAAGGGTGAGAGAACAAAAATAAACATCCTTTTTCCAAATAAGAGTAATTTATTACCTTTGAATCAAAGCATGTGGATTTGTTTTAACTGGCAATAAAGCAAGTATTTAGTAGAGTATAGAAAAGCCCTTTAAAGCCTGGTCTTAGCCTAGCATTGCAGCTTCTGGGATATCTGTCTATCTATCATCTATCTATCTAGATATAAATTTGAAAGCTTTTTTAACTTAAAGATTTTGAGAAATAGAACATAATCAGCACCATAGAAGATCTGTTTATGATAACAACCTAGCCCCTCCGCCCAGTTTGTTAATATTCTCTCTTATTTAATGTAACATTGTGCAAATAGACCACTACTGATCTGCCGTTATGAATGAAATAGCTATAATCATCTGTTTGCATATCCTGGTGAAAATATTCATTTAGTTCCATGTTGTATTTCTAGGAATGGACCAAATTTTTATTTTTATTTTTAAGTTTTCTAAATATTGTCCAACTTACCTCAAATGTTTTTATTATGGGCACTTTCATTCTTTCACATTCTTGCAAGGCAATTTTACTGTTGCCCAATATGGTAAGTGTGTAATAGTATGTCATCTTAGGTTTTAATTTATTTTTAATTTAATTTAATTTAATTCCAGATTCATAATAAAGATAAACAGTTTTTATATATGAGTGGCCATTTGGATTACCCTTTCTGTAAAGTGCATGCTCAAATCTTTTGATATCTTAACATTGTGTCATACTGACTTCTTTAATAGTAGATTTTCTGAATGAACTTTAAGCTGTGTAGGTCTTCTCTATTTTATTTTGAACTTGTTTTCATTTCAAAATCTTTATATTTATTTTCATAATCTGCTTTTATTTTCCTTTGTCTATTATCTATCTATCTATCTATTTATTTGCAAGCAAGAGAGAGCGAGCAAGTGAGAGCGCAGGGAAGGATAGAAAAAGAAGGGAAAAGAATCTTAAGCAGGCTCCAGGCTCAGCACAGAGCCCAACTCTGGGCTCTATTTCACAACCCTGACATCATGACCTGAGCCAAATTGAAAGAGATAAAATAAAATTAAGGTGTTAAAAAAAAGGAAAAAGAATTGGAGGTTTAATTAAGTGAGCCACCCAGGCACCCCTGTGGTACCATAAATTAGCTGTCATATTTTTAAAGTTCTAGAGTATCCATTTGTTCATTTATAAAACCTTTCTCAATATCATTTTTAGTGTCAGTTTTTTGTTCAATTTGCTTCCCCTCTCATTTTTTGAGCAGAGTAATCAAGCCATTTTACAATCTTTATTGATCATTTTAACATCATACTTAATCCCATTTTGTCTATCAAATCTTGTTAATGGTTTTTCTTTGTGTGCTTTGTTACATTTTGCTATGTTCAAGACATTATATTTGAAACTCTTATTGAGTAGGGATAATTAAGAGCTATAATAATGGTATGGTCCTCCTTGGCAGGATTTTCTCTTATATCTGAGACTCTACAAGACAATCATACTCCAAATTCAGTGATTGGCTTTCTCAGTTTACACAGAAGGCAAGGTAGGCTATAGTCTTATTTCTGCTTCTCCTTGTGCTTTGGGGATCTCAACTTAAATTTGGGTTGTACCAAAGTCCTCAAATTTGATTGCTGCTGGATTTGTTTCTCTAGTATCAAGAGTCTATGAACAACACAGCTCAGTGTGTTTTAGCAGTTTCAAATGCTCTCATAGCTAAAATGGCTTCAGGGCATATATCTCTAGGCTCTCATTGTATTTCGTATTTTGGCCCAGTAATCCCTCACTTATTTTTATAATCATTCTGATATTTTTAACTTTAAAAGCTATTTTGTCTGGATTTTTAGTTGTCTTAAGTAGAAGTTTTTAGATCACCATTACTAGAAGCAACAACAAATATACATGAAAATATCTGCAGTAGTTTATCACATCTTTATGGCTTTGAACTTCCATAAGCTGAGGCATCCTTCTCTAATCACTTAGGCAAACTCCAATTTACCCTTTAAAACAACACAAGAATTGCTTCATTTAAGAACATGTTCAGGGATGACTCTTCCCCACTGTTCTTACCAACATTGCCACACACTCTTTGCTACCCACACCTTGTTTATGAACTTTCGTTAGGTATATCAGCGTGACCAGAATTTTACTCTATTGTATTTTTGTCCTTTAGAGCTTTAATTAAATATGAATTCCATAGAAAGTCTGTCCCTTTTCTTTCAAACCTGGGTTAGTTATTTCTTCTCATTCTTTGTCAGAAGTTACTTTATTAGAGAAACTTATAGCTCTATTGTGACTTTGGAGCCTTTACAGTTTTTCGACTGGAAAAATCACCCATCCCTGAGTTTTTTACGCAGCTTCCTAGCTGATAATATTCAGAAATCTGTTCAAAACAGACTTTTTCAGGGAGGCCCTTTTGGACCACTCAGTTTAAAAACCTCTTCTTTTTAAAATGTGCTTATTTAGTTCAAATATGCATCTCTATTAAAGAAAAATCAGTACTTTTTTTTTTTTTTAAGTTGGCTTACCTATTATCTATCTCTCCCATTAAAATGATTCCTCTGGGCTGGGGTTTTGTTGTGCTCATCTTAGGCCAGGCACTCAATAAATTGTCTCTGAATGATTGAATTGTTTGACTCCCTTGCTAGATTCTCAACTTCATGAGGCCAAGGATTGTTCTATTCAGTCCTTCTTTATCCTCAATGTCTGTTATATTGCAGTCACTTACGTGACTAATGGGAAAAATCACAGAAAGAAAGAGTTAAAACTACAGAAAAACCCTGTAGGTTCAATAACACAAAGCTTTCTAAAATTATTTAGCCCAGGAATTGAATACTGGCTGCACTTTTGATTTTTTTAAATGGTATTGAATTTAATTTAAATGGAAATACTGGAATGGTAGAATAATAAAAAAATTATAAAAGCAACTTGCTCCTTAAAGTAAGAATTATATAGGGCATCTCTTCTAGAAGCAAAATTTTCAAATGTCAAACATCTGAAAGCATAGAAGGAGAAGTAAGAGTGTGAATTGTACTTCAATGCTCTTTTCTTTATATTCAGCAAACAGCTTCATTCACACACCTTTCCAATTTTTTCAACTCTTTTGACAAAGCCTTCAGAGGAGTTACTGCTGATGACAACCATCACAGCCTAACAGAAGAAATTTTATAAAGAAAAATAATAGCATGTTTTTCCCAAATTGTTAAGGATATGGTGAAGCTCTGTCGGATTCAAAGGAGGAATGTGCAATTCCATGCTATATATAATAATAACTTATTTTAATAGTGGCTTTGCAATTTTTCAGATATATCCATTTACTGAAACCACTATCAAATAAACAAAAACAAACAAATGAACAGGGGTTCGAGACAGAAATTATCTAATCTAAAAATAGCACATGTTCACAGAATACACAACACATATCCCAAGTACTACTATAGGTTTCAAGTAATAGTCAAAACAATAGTAAAAATGATTCAGACCCTACCAGTCAAATCATAAATGGGACCTTAACTGTAAATCCTTATCTTTAGATCAAAGCGGGTAATTGGGGGCTGAAGATACATTATAGAACTAATATGTTATAGAACTCCTCTGAAATGAGTCATTTATTCCATCACTTTTCCTGCACAGCTGCTGACCCATGTTTTGGTTCCTGGAAATAGCTGCTACCCTGTCATACTTCTTAAAAGCACATATATTGATAACTCTACTCATTCCTCCATTCCTCTGTGACTGTCACTGTGTTAAAATGTGGAGTCAGCTGACTCACTTGTGATGGTAATAAAGTAGATGAGTTTGCAAAGTATTTTGTTATTTCTAAAAATGCAAAAACCAAATTACATTGAAATCATAAGGGGTGTTTCAGGGAGAGCTGTAGGATGTGGTTTCTTGTGTAATCCACAGAGATTAGCTCCAACACATATTTAAACTCTCCTCTAGGAGCAACCTTAGTGGTAAAGCAAGAAGATAAACAGATGTATACACACCCTGGCACAAAATTATCACTTATGTTTGGCTTCCTAGTCTCCTCGTGTTACTTATTTATCTTAACTTCTATCTGAAAGCAGGGAACACAGAATCTCAATCAGTTGACATTTTTCTACTGAATTACCCAATAGTCCGATCATACCCCTAATACTTTTTAAAATTATTTCACTCATAATCCCAAATCTGCTTTGCTTCCTCATCTTAGTACACTGTAATTCGATTTCAAAATGAGGACAGTTGTCAGTAATGCCACATTCATTAATCTATTTTACAATTCCATGTGCTTATAACTATGAAGATATGTTAATAACATCCATTCCAATAAGCCACCCTAAATTTATTATCATGAAACAAGACCTCAAGAAAGAGAATTCAAAATCATCCATGTATTTGCAACTTATTGCAATAAAGCCTTTATCAATAGACTTCCCTGTGCACATGGTGGTCAAATTGCTGGTGAAAACCAGCCAGATCTATTACAAGCTTTCTCATGGCTTCTAGGTAACCCAAGTGAGCCTTTATTGATACTGGGAAGGGATAAAGCAGGGAAGGGATAAACAGTGCTGTAAGAATTGGCTAGACAAAAGTAAGGACTCTCATTACAAAGTGAGTATTTTAAAGCAAAAGAGCCTGTTGGGAATATTGTTTTATAAAATAGTGGTTTTTTTTATTAACTTTTTAAAATTCAATTAGGTAACATATAGTGTACCATTAGTTTCAAATGTAGATTTCAGTTATTCATCCATAGCTTATAATAGCTAATGCTCAGTACTTACTGTTATAGCTTCTTGAAAGCAGAATTTTAACCCACTGAGCCACCCAGGCGCCCTTGAAAGCAGAATTTTAGATCACATTTTCTGATTACTTCCATGTCGTACAACACTTTCCTGCTAGCAACCTTCAAAACATACTGTTTGTTAGAGGAATTTCTTTAATAATAAATAAATAGGAATTCATTTAAATTTATAAATATATAAAATAAATAGGAATTTATTTAAATTTATTTAAATATTACACACTGTTTCATTGTTCATAAATAAGGTGATGATATTATAGCCATTAGTTGGTAGCACTGATATATCACTATCTTTTTACTTCTCAGTGCATTCTCTTTACACAAATAGATATATATTTTAAAAAATGTGAATCTGTGGCAAACTTGTAAAAAACCCTATACAGTAAAGTTTATCATTTTAAGTAATCTCAATTATCTTCCTCAATTGTGATAGTATATCCTTCTATCTAGGCCAGATATTGTATGAGGGATTTGAAGAGACATACTTTTCTAAATTTCACTTTTCTCATCTGCAAAATGCTTATCATGATCCTACAAAAAAATACACTTATAATTTTTTGATGAAAATTTATTTATTTATTTTAAGATTTTATTTCTTTATCAGAGAGAGTGGGCGAGAGAGCAAGCACAGGCAGACAGAATGGCAGGCAGAGGTAGAGGGAGAAGCAGGCTCCGGCCGAGCAAGGAGCCAGATGCGGGACTCGATCCCAGGATGCTGGGATCATGACCTGAGCCAAAGGCAGCTGCTTAACCAACTGAGCCACCCAGGCGTCCCTTTTGATGAAAATTTAATCTGTATAAACAATATATTTGCTGTAATGCGTGGTTCATGGAAAACATCTTTTTTAATTATAAGCAGTATTAGAAATTAAGTAAATGTGTCTATAATATTTAAAGTTTTAACACATAATTCCACTGCTTTGCCTTATTTTCTCAAATCCCTTTATCACTTTCACTGACAGAGTCAAATGTACTTTTTCTACTAGTAGCCAGCTCTTTGTCTTTTGTCAGAAAGATGCCCTTGTGAATTATTTATAATAGAGATATTAGCAATAATAATAATAATAATAATAAATAGCAATGAAAATGTTAAAAAAAAGTTTTCTTAACTAATTAAGGTTCTTAGACATCAATTAGAGGAACCACCTCGGGCAAGCAAATTAATCTGCAAGACATTCCCAGAATTAACAAGTCAGTCAGATACAGGGTTGTCTGTAGACTGAAAAGGACTAGGTTTGGAAAATAGGTAAGGACAGTGAAAAAAGTGATCAAATTTTTGGGCAAAATAAATTCTTAGGTGTCCTTTCAATGGAGTCCTGTTCATTATGTAGCAGAAACTCTGGAGATTATCTCAATCCATTGGAGTCACCCCGTTTATTAGCTTGCTATTGACAAAGTTATTTACAAACTGTAGAGCAAGAGGTAATAATGTAGAAAACTGATGGTAATGCACAGGATTCTTGTTAACAATAATGCAAGTTAGTGATTTTTCATTAGAAAACATAAATTCTATAACGCAAATTATGGGCCCAGAGCACTTCTGCTGCACAACTCTGCTTATATCCCAAATAACCATGTGAACTAGTTTTAATATCTGCTTCTCTTATTAATTTTTGAATAAAAATTCTTGACACAAGTATTTTATAATTGTGTGATAATCATGAATTTAATTTTTGGAGAACAAAACACACTTTAGCATAACTAGGTTCGTTCACAGAACCAGCCTTGATAACACACTTCTATATGTTAGAAATGATGTAATAAATGTAGAATATTGGGCACTTGTTTGGTATTCTTTGCCATGTTTTGCACTATCTAAAAAGAGATCAGTGAACTTGCACTGGAGTTAGTAGACATGGAAGAAAATAAAATATTACAGAGAAGAATACTCTGTGGTCCACAACCTAAACGGGCTGGGATTCCCATCATTTGGATCCCTGTAGCTTTACAGAAGTCAATTAAATTTTTGTATCTCTGATTAAAGTTGATAACCCAGTACTTTTTCAAACATCTCTTGTAAAGTATTGTTTCCCAGAAAAAAAGGGATTTTGCACATGTATCTGCCTTTGTCTCTGGTCATGATCTCAGTCAGGATCCTGGGATCGAGCCCCATATCGGGCTTCCTGCTCATTAGGGAGTATACTTCTCAGTCTCTCTCTGCAGCTACATCCCCCTGCCCCACTCATGCGCTCTCTCTCTCAAATAAATAAATACAATCTTTAATTTTTTAATTAAAAATAAGATAAATAAATTAAAATAAAAAGTCTGGGCTTACTGCCCCATTTAGATCCTTTTTTTTTTTTTGAGTTGTATTTAAAGCAGCATGAGAGAACATGAGGCTCTCAAACTTAAAAAAAAAAAAGGAAAAAATTGAGTTTTGTTAGGATTTAAGATCTTGTCTGCTAGACAAAAATGTTGGCTTTGTTAACATGTGAAAATTAACAAAAGGGAGTAAGATAGAATTCTAATAATTTTTGCAGAAATTAAAAATTTTCTCCAACCCAATTACATACAGACCCATTAAGTAAATTCATTCCAATGTCCCAAACCAACCTTTTCTAATAGTAATGCATCTGTGTAAACAGGGTCAACCCAAAGAATAAATAAATATTATTTTTTTCCTGTCTCTTCCACAGTCACATCTGGGTATATTGGTAGCAAGCCAATTATCTATCTTATAAGACATGATATCATAAGGAAGGGTATTTTGTCCATTTGGAACAACTGAAAATCATTGTAATTTTATCTTGGTGCAGTAACTTGAGATGGCACAGTGTGGGTTATGAATATATTTATTTTTTTTTTACTGGGAAGAAGAGATTATAGAGATATTGGTTATCCAAGAGAGACTGACAGGTGTTGATAGTTGCCAGGTCAATATCCATCTACTCTTTCCTTTAGTATCAGAAAGCACTGAGGGATTGACAACAAGGAAACTTAAAGCAACATCAAATATTTTATTGTCTCTTTTCTAGTTACATTGTAACCTTATGACAAAGTATCAGTCGTACAAGATATCATTCTCTTTTACCTCTATCTTTCTGCCAGAAATGTGGGCTTAATAGTGAGAACTCCAACAGCAATTTTTGCAACTGTGAATAAAAAGCCATGAAAACCTCTAAGATAGTTCACTTGACTTTCTTAAGACTCTGAACCAACACCAGAAAACACTCTCTGTAGTCTTCTTGTTAAATGAAAAATATGGTTAAACCACTTTTGACAGTCTACTACCTACAGCAAAATGTAAATCTTAATTGAAATATGTCGTCTCAGCTGTGCTTAAGCAACTGAGTCTTGAGCTTTTCAGGTTTTCAGTCTGAAAGAGTACACCTCGGGTGCTCTGAAAGGGAAGAGAAACGACACCCTGTTCTCCATATAAATTAAAGAAGAGAAATCTGTGCATTTAAGTGGGCCATATAAAATTTATCAAGCAATTATCTCCTAACTCCTTCCTATCCAAATTACCTGATATGCTCTCCCTACTCCTTTATTCCACGTTACTGCCTTTTCACAACATGTCTTCTGTTATTTCCTTCTTGCAAGCTAGTTTTGTTTTCTGCATCTAAAAAAATCAACAATCATTGTGTATTTCAATTCCCATTTTCCTCAAATGCATTGATTCTTCTTATCTATTACTCTTTTCTCATACTCAGTGTCTTTGTCTTTATGGGGTTTGTACTTTGCTTTTCCCCATCCTTTACTGCCATTATATAATCAATCTAATAACTTCTTAGAGAAAGTTAAAAATTCCTGCATAGCCACACGTGAACACAAAGTCACTGATTTTTAGCAAACCTATAAGATAGTCAGACATCCATTCAATTTCTTTTTTTTTAAGATTTTATTTATTTATTTGACAGAGAGAGATGACAAGCAGGCAGAGAGGCAGGCAGAGAGAGAGGAGGAAGCAGTCTCCCTGCTGAGCAGAGAGCCTGATTTGGGGCTCGGTCCCAGGACCCTGGGATCATGACCTGAGCCGAAGGCAGCGGCTTAACCCACTGAGCCACCCAGGCGTCCCTCCATTCAATTTCTTAACTGAGTCCCAAATGCATCCTGACTTCTAACCTAAACCTAAGCTCTACTTCTTACACCTTGTTATATGACCAAATTCTTTCAGTTCAGTATTTTGTAACATTTAAATATTAATCAATTGATGCTTTGTTTGTGTATTTCTATGAAAATAATTTGAATACTGTAGATTTATTGTTATATTTATAGGTTTATAATCAAAGTTTCATCAGTTGAAGTTTTTGGAAATTTCAGATATAATGATTAACCTAAAATGATACTGCCTCAAATCCCTCTGATATCAAGGCCCAACACCTGATTATAGCCAAACCTGTGGTGGATAGTTCCATGGGAAATTGCAGTTACTTAACACTGATAGCATCTCATGTTCTCTCTCTCATTTTAGAATGTCTCCAACACAACCTGAAAGTGTAGGAGAGTTAATGTCCTCTGAGGACAGCTCTCAGTGAAGTGGAAATAAGAACCATAGGTAAAATTGTCAGTTTTCAGGTCTTCATGAGGACAACTTAAAGAAGTTTCTCAGGACCTTTCAGTAAAAGCAAGCCTTCATTTTCTATCCACAACAATTATATCAACAATGTACCTCTTTGACAAAGTTGCTTCTTCACTGTATCACTTTCCCATTCTTTTCTACCTTGGATAATCTCCCAGATAAACTAACAGTACTCAAATCCTTTGTCCTACTCTTTGCTCTCAGGATAAATGGAGCCAAAAGACTTAGATTAATATCAAGTTCTGAATGGGATCTTAGAGCTATTTCTGTCCAGATTTTCATAAACATAGGGACCTTTGAATTATCAGGCTATAAATAAGTTCTAAATGGAGGGGGCAAAAGCAAAAAGTAGAAATTTTTATGTTTGATTTTTAATCATGATTTATTGACTTTATTGATTATTAAAAATACTAACATTATAAAAGTGTGGATCTTTGTAAAACAATGTCATATTGTAAGAAAGAAGTTGCATAGTCCTTTTGAGAATATGAAACCAAGTGTTCAGGTGCCATCTAATTTCTTGTTTAATCCAGAACTTTGGTGTGCATCATCTTGAGGAATAGGATTTTGAAGTCCAGACAGACTAAGAGAAAACGGATCCAAATGTGTGTGTTTATATTTGTGCTTTTGTTGTAAAAATCAAAGTGTGATTGCTGGTTTAAAATGGTAAAACTAATAATGTTCATGGACTCGATTATAAATTTTCTAATTGTATGGGAAGAATGCAATAAACATAGAATTAATTGATTTGCAAATCCTCAAAGAGCTACAGGATCAGGTAGTGGTATGTTCTGATTCAACAGCATCATAATGCAGCATTTTATATGTGTGGCTAATGGATATTTTCATGAATGTTTGCTAGCTAGTCAGCCAATACAGAGAAATATTAGGTAGCGTAATTACTCACAGTTGTGTTTAATAAAATGAGAGAAAATTATCAAATGACACTAATAATAATAATCCTATAGCAGGCTAAATATTCAATGATAATTACAAGTATTAATCTAGCTTTCTTCCCTGATTATGACTCTTCTCTCCTTTATCATAATGGGAGTAGCAGATTGTCTGCAATGAATTGTGAAAACCCAGCAGTGACTTTGGCAGTGAAGGCCTCCTATCAATTTTGATAGGTAAAAGGATTCTGGTTGGTCTTGAGCAAATGTGTCAATTTTTTTATTCTGTGTGTGTCATAAAAGAAAGAAGCAATAGTAAATTCTTGCTGTTATTCCATAGAGCCAATAAAATCATACTGCCAACAAGAGGCTGTTGACACCATAGGTGTAGTTAACTGTCTTGAAATACTACGCCTGGAAATAAAATCCTAATATTTCACATAACCTCTTTTTTTAAAAGAAACAAAACAAAACAAAACAAAACAACTATACTGCTTACATTTAGGGCCCTGCTGTTGTGTAACTATTTTTGAACATGTCTACTGTAAGTGTATATATATATATATACATATTTTTCTGTGCAATAAATTCATTTAGAGATAAATTTGGATTGCAAATTATTTTGGGGGAAGCGTGGTATTTGTGGCTAGTCTTACAAGTAAAAAGGACTAAAAGAAAAAAGAAAAACATTTTTTATTACAGCATATTTACATCTGTCCAAAGTACTTATCTACTATAATACTGACTAATGTATAATACTGTACACAAAGAAAGAAGTTAAATGAGTTATAATTCAGTCAATGTATAGCTGGCCATTTTAAAACTTACCACTGAATCTTTCTGGTATGAAATGTGATATCAGGCAATCTGGTCCAGTTCATTACATCAGGTCATTTGTATGTTCTTATTACCATTTTGATAGCATAGCACATTTTATAACCCAGACATTTTACAATGGAACTATGATGCATGTATTTTCAAAAGTATAGACATACATGAAGCTATGAGGTCAAAAAAGATGAATGTCCGTAGTACCATATAGACTCAACAAATAAAAGTGTCCAAGGGTCTGAGTGTGACTTATGAATATTGTATAAGATTAGGCCAACATGTGGTTTTGATATAAATAATCTGTTCTTAAATTAGAATTACAATCGTTGAGTACAGTGTTGAAAATGGCAGATAGATTTTAGCTATCTTTGCTCACTAGGGAAAATGGAAAAATGTTTAGTTTGGTCAGATTTTCACTTAACTTCTGAAAAATCTTACGTTTGAGAGAACCCTTCTGAAATAAGAATCCTTAAAGACATAACCCCTTTGGCACAAGTTTTCAAGAAACTTGTTTGATGTTGTAGACAATTCTATGGCACACGTAGATGTTTCATGCCAATAATATGTAAGCCATACCAAGGCTACATATACATAT
Source organism: Mustela nivalis (assembly GCF_964662115.1). Lineage (NCBI taxonomy): Eukaryota > Metazoa > Chordata > Mammalia > Carnivora > Mustelidae > Mustela > Mustela nivalis. The sequence continues at coordinate 79,807,642 of NC_139040.1, forward strand.
AGAGATGTTCCTCAGCTTACAAGGGGGCTATGTCAGAGAAACACATAAAAAATTGAAAATGCATTTAATACCCTAAACTATCAAATATCATAGCTTACCTTAAGCTTATTTAAACATACTCAGAACACTTACATTTGCCTGCATTTGGGCAAAATCATCTTAAGCAAAAGCCTATTTTATAACAAAGTATCAAATATCACATGCAATTTATTAAATATTACACTAAAAAATGAAGAATATATATATTCTATATATAGAATGCTTGTAAGAATATCAGGTGTTCACCCCTGTAATCTTCTAGCTGACTGGAAGCTGTGGCTCACTGCCGCTGCCCAGAATCACAAGATGGCACCATATAGAACAAGAGTTTCAGGTGGTAGGTGTTGTAAGTTTTACCCAAACTGACATTGGTCAAACTCGTTTTTGTCATCATATATGTCAAGTAGTTTTCTCAGGTTTATTTTTAGAATATCCTTGTATAATGAATATTTACACTGATATCTAGTATAAAAATCTTGCAATTTATTTTAGAAACATTAAGATATTGAAAATCAATCTATTTCTTTAATTCATTGAAGACATTTTTGGCTTGTTTCCAGTACTTTCTTACTGGTTAAAAAGTGAATTTGAAGTAGTCTGGATTTCATTATTATATGGCACTTTCCCTTTGATGAATACAAAGACGATATTCTATATTAGCTATCTGAGAAAAATTTATTTTTTTAATTTTATTTATTTGTAAGAGAGAGAGCACAAGCAGGGGGAGCAGCAGGATGAGGGAGAAGCAAACTCCCGGCTAAGCAGGGAATCTGTTGCAGAACTGAGTCCCAGGACCCTAAGATCATGACCCGAGCTAAAGGCTCAGGCGTTTAACTGACTGAGCCACCCAGGTGTCCCAATCTGAGAAGAGTTCTGTATGCTATTCCTATTAATATGCAGTTTAAAGTCTAGGTAATTAACTTAATATTTTAGTGGCTATTGCATAGATAGCACTATGTTCCAGGCAGAGAGTAAGAAAGAAATATTAAATCAACCATAGTCTATGCATTCTAAATGAAAATAATTAATCAATCATAAAAATCCTTCTATTTATGGAATATCAACTTATAAGCTTTCCTCCATATGAACAATGCCAAATACCAGAATAAAGGGTCATCTAATACAAATAAAGGATAGAATTAAAGAATTCTGGTAAGCCATTTAATTTTGAAAAATGGTGTTCTATTGTTGCTGAGTTGTGGTTTTCAGTTACATAATATCTGATAAGTGTAGAAGTAACATACATGAGAGTTACGTGAGATGAGAAATGGTATATAATTAAGATATTTTTAAAAGTACAGATAAATACAAATTTGTAAACATAGCATTATGGAGGAGTAAAAATAAATGATAGCTACACACTCTAAAGTGAATAAAACTTGGAAAGCTAATAGAGAAGTAAAACAAGGACAGTGCAAAAAGTATGGTACATTTTTATGAAGTTCAAACAAATTCTGTGAAACCATAGATGGACTTAAAGATACTATTATGTATCAAATATTGTAAAAATTAAGCAAGGAAATAGCAAACATAAAACAACCAAAGCATACAAACTTGGGTAGATACAAGAGGTGTGATCATGTTCTACTTCATAAAGAGATGAGTTAATAGATAAATATAAGTAACTAGACTTTTTAGAAGTTAATAAAACGTTGCCTGTTATTTCTTAGTAATATAAAATATATGGTTTTCTAACAAAAACGTTTATCTTAAGAATATTTAAAAATAAATTTCAGGCTACTCCTAAGGTTATATTTACTTTTCCACTGTAGGAAAAGCTGGTTGTTTTAGTCTCCTCCTGGTTTTTATTATTATAATGTGGAATGAGGAATGTTAGATTGAAAAGTGAATTATTTTATAGACAAAAATCATTACTTGATTCACCTCCTGGTACAGCAGATGGAACTCCTGAAAATATGCCCTTTTGCCTTATGGAAGAGTAACAGTTATGCTTACTTCTGAAACATACTTGGTGGAGTCCCTAAATAGTGACACCATAGTAAACATTTTGAATATTTGCAATTAATTTTTATAGTCATAGGGCTCCAAAAGGCACTGCAGGTATCTTAGCAGGTATTTCAATAAGGCTAAAATTTTCCTGACTGTTTAAAAATATTAGCAAGGCACAAAACATGGCAAAAGTATTGTCCTCAGATATTATTTTTTTCCATATGCTCCTGATTCCAGACATGAGAAGTTATTTTTCAAATATTTATTATAAAAGTTTTTATTTATTTATTTGACAGAGATCACAATTAGGCAGAGTCAGACAGAGAGAGAGAGGAGGAAGCAGGCTCCCTGCTGAGCTGAGAGCCCGATGTGGGCCTCGATCCAAGGATCCTGGAATCATGACCTGAGCCGAAGGCAGATGCTTTAACCTACTGAGCCACCCAGGCTCCCCCATGACAAGTTATTTTGATAGATGTATATACAGTGTATTTTCCAGTTATAAGAAAAATGGTTCTGCTATTTTTAACCTTTTTTTAAAATTAAATAATTTTTTTCATTAAAATTTTATTTTTTAAAGTTTTACTTTTCTTTTCTTTTTTTTTAAAGATTTTATTTATTTATTTGAGAGACAGAGATCACAAGTAGGCAGAGAGGCAGGCAGCGAGAGAGAGAGAGAGAGAGAGGGGGAAGCAGGCTCCCTGCAGAGCAGAGAGCCCAATGCGGGGCTCAATCCAAGGACCCTGAGATCATGACCCGAGCTGAAGGCAGCAGCCCAACCAACTGCGCCACCCAGGCGCCCCAATGTTTTACTTTTCAATATACTACTTAGAATATAAAACCTATTCCATTTTGTAAGATGTTTACCATTTAAAAAATGGTAATTTTCTCATTGTGTCTTCCCCTCACATTTCTTTATTTTGAATAAAAAATTTCACAATAAACATAACTGATGCTTTCCTTCTGATGGTCCCTCTGTTGGTCATATTGTATATGAGCCATGACATTTAGTTTTACAAAATTTATTGATGTTTGTTGATATGTTTTATCATAACTAATTTTCCCTCCCTTATCTAGATTCCCCAGCTTTCAGACAGGTGGACACTTCAATAAACCATACCCAAGGGATGTTTCAAGTACTTCTTAGACATTCTCTCAGATCCTTGAGGTCTCATTTTGCCTAGGGATTTGCAATAGGTTCTGCCAGAGGCACCACTGTGACAACTGATGTCCATGGTCTATCTCCTGCTAAGCTCAAGAGGTCACTGGTTTCCAAGTATATCTATACAATTAATGCATTCCAGCAAGTTCTTTTTTTTAATATTAACAAACTTATTTTAAAGTTTATATGGAGAGGCAAAGACTCACAATAGTCAACATAGTGTTGAAGGAGAACAAAGACTGAGGACTGACTTCAAAGTTTACCATAACGATGGGGCGCCTGGGTGGCTCAGTGGGTTAAGCCTCTGCCTTCGGCTCAGGTCATGATCCCAGGGGCCAGGGATCGAGTCCCACATTGGGTTCTCTGCTCAGCAGGGAGCCTGCTTCTCCTCATCTCTCTCTCTGGCTGTCTCTCTGCCCATTTGTGATCTCTCTCTCTGTCAAATAAATAAATAAAATCTTAAAAAAAGTTTACCATAACAATAATTGTAAGCATGATATTGTAATACCACAGAAAGACTAGATTAAAGCAACAGAATATATATTATCAATTATATTTTATATTTAATAGAAAAGCAAAAGCAATACAAGAGAGCAAAATACAATCTTTTAAACAAATGGTTCTGTAGCAATGGTGAAGCTAAATCTAAAAATATAAAATAAAATAAATCCAGGCAGATATCCTACACTCTTCACAAAAATTAACTCAGATTGGATTATAAACCTAAACATGAAACATGTAGAAGGTAATATAGAAGAAAATTTAAATGACCTTGGTTTTCGCAAAAACTTTAGCTACAAAAGCACAAGCACTGAATTTAAAAATGTCTACTCTGTGAAACACAATGCCAAGAGAATGAAAAGGCAAAGCACAGACTATGAGAAAAAATTTGCAAAATACACATCTGGCAAAGGACTGTTAATCAAAAATACACAAAGACCCCTTAAAACTCAACAATGGGGGAAAAACCTGATTAAAAATGAGCCAAAGACCTTAGCAGATACCTCACCAAAGAAAATATTACAGATGGCAAATAAGCATATAAAAAGATGCTTCACATCATATGTCATCAGGAAAATGCAAATTAAAACAAAAAAGAGACACCAGTACATACCCAGAATCCAGAGCACTGACAACAGAACACGAAATGTTGGTGAGGATGTGGAGCAACAGGAATGTTCTTCCATGTCTATTGAGAATAAAGAATGGAAAACAACTTGGCAGTTTCTTACAAAACTAAACATATTCTTGCCAGATGATTCAGCAGTAGCAGCTCTTGGTATTTATCCAAAGAAGATGAAATCTATACCCACAAAGATGTCTATAGTAGTTTTATTCATAACTGACAAAAGCTTGGAAGCAACCAAGATATCCTTCCATAGGTGAAAGGTCCAATAAAGTGTAGTACATGCAAACAATGGAATATTATTTAATGCTAGAGAAATGAATTACCAAGCTATGAAAAGATATGAATATAAATATTTAATAAATATTTGATTTTAGGCTTCTACCAGTCTATCAATAGTATTAGTATATTTTAACAGTGAATGCTCAGCATTCATGAATTTACCTAATAAAACATTTTGGGTTCAATATTTTAAATACTTCAACCTCTATGATTATATTCCTAATAATTTTGAATTGGGGTAAATAAACCTTAATTTTTTGTAACTTGTTTCTTATTTCAAGAGAGCTCAATAAAATTTTAGAAAATAAAAATTTACAAAAAAAAGTTTAGTTTACTATTGCCAAATAATTTAAAACTTTATCTTATATTCAAATACATATATTTTTCTAAATTGATTTATATGCTACTAAAACCAAAAACTTTTAGTTATACTAGATTTCATATCATGCAATCAATGCCAGAAATCCATCTGGCAATGATTTGTCTTAAATAGAGTTAAGATGGGTGTTATTACAATGCAAGATGGAAACAAAGATAGTATAACAATTGGTGTTACATAACTTTTCCGTTTTGATCAAGTTACTAATCTACAAAAGGCTTTTATCAGTGACAGACTTGGGAATTTACAAAACTTTTAAACTAGCATGTGCGACTCATTCCTAGAAAACAACACAATCAATAACACTTTATTTAGATTAAATCATGACTATTTCTCCATTTGAATAAAAAAGGTAGCAACCCCAATAAGTTTATTGAACATGAAAAGTTGAAATGCTATAATGCTCCTAAGGAATTAAATGATCCAGTCAAGAATTACAAAAAAAGGATATAAATTACCAAAGTGTTTGTATAATTGTAATGTACAACTGCCCATTATCGTTCCATAGTGTAGGCTTGTACAAGAACTCTATAAAAGAACTCCACTTCTAAACTGTGGAAAATATGTTCCCTTTCCCCCTATATACAACTATTAAGCCATTCATTTAGCTTTTAAAATATCCACTTAATACAGGCTTTTTACACATTTGAACAGGCAGCAGGGCTCTATTCTTATCGCTTACATCTGAAGGATAGACTTCTAGCGTAAGAGGTAAAGCCCATAAAGGAGCCCAATAATAACAACAAAACACAGTTTAGTGAGCCCTTACAATCTGCCAGCTACCTTTCTGAGAATACTTCAGTTAATAAAACATATAAAATACCTGACCACAAAGAGCTCACATTCTTTTGAAATATAATAGTGAAATAAACCAATAATAGAGGGGCACCTGGGTGGCTCAGTCCATTGAGTGACTGCCTTTGGCTTGGGTCATGATCTCAGAGTCCTGGGATGTAACTCCCCAGCAGGCTTTCTAGGCAGTGGGGTGTTTTCTTCTTCCTCTGCGCACCCTCCCAATTCTCTCTCTCTCTGTCTCAAATAAGAAAATAAACCAGTAATAGAATAATAATTGATGGTTGATGGTGATAAGTGATACAAAGAAATACAAGAAAGGTAAAAGCCATTGGGGAATGCTGGGATGAAAGTTAATTTTATTTTGTGTTGGGTGGTTATATCTCATTTATGAGATGTTATTTGCACAAAGACCCAGGAAGTGAAGGAGAGTGTTATACAAATATTAAAGGAAAAGATTGCTCTAGGCAGAGCAAGTAAGTATATAGACTTTGTGTGAACAACTTGTCTGTTACTTTTGAGGAAAAGCAAGGAGGCCAATGAGGAGTTCATAGTGGTGGAGAGAGGAAGAACGTATTGATGTATGACCTTCTAGTACATTGAAACGCCTTCAGTTTTTATTTAATATGAAAGGGGAAGATACCAAAAGTCTTTCAACAGCAGAATAAAATCATCTGACTTGATTTTTAGGTTAAATTGCTGTACCAAAATAAATTTGCATGGAGAAAGGAGTGCAGTATGTGTGGAAGTGGGGTTATCAATCAAGTCAATAATTCAGGAACATATGATGGTGTTTTTAGCATGCTGGGTGGTAATAGAAGTGGTGAGGTATGGTTTTCATTGTGTATATATTTTGATGGTGAATATTCTGGTGAACAGGATGGGGTATGTGCAGGACAGACATCAACATTTATTTTACCTGCACAAACAGAAGGGTGGAGTCTTCATTCCCTGATATGGAGAGAACTCTGAGTTCAAATGTTCTTTCTCATTAAATGGCATAGTGATGATGAGGATTTAGTCAGACAGTGAAAGAGAGCAGTAAGCATAGTGTTAAGCGGTAAGACATTATAATACATTTGAACATCAAAAAACGTTGTGTTGGATCATCTGTTTATGTGAGTAAATAAATAAATAAAGCTTCCTGGGGTTCTGATAGAGGTAAAGAAGACTGTATATGATCCAAAGGGGCACGTGCACCAAATGTTTATAGCAGTAATATCCACAATAGCCAAACTATGGAAAGAACCAGGATGTCCATCAACAAATGAATGATATTTGTGTATATCTATATCTATATATATAGATATATATATAGATATAGATATACACAATGGAATACTATTCAGCCATCAAAAGAAATGAAATCTTGCCATTTGCGTTGACATGGATGGAACTGGAGGGTATTATGCTTAGCAAAATAAGTCAACCAGAGAAAGGCACTATCATATGATCTCCCTGATATGAGGAAATGGAGGTGCAATGTGGGGGGTTTGGGGAACAGGAAAAGAGTAAATGAAACAAGATGGGATCGGGAGGGAGACAAACCATAAGAGACTCTTAATCTCACAAAACAAACTGAGAGTTGCCGGGGGGGTGGGGAGGTTAGGGAGAGGGTGGTGGGGTTATGAACATTGGGGAGGGTATGTGCTGTGGTGTGTGCTGTGAAGTGTGTAAACCTGGTGATTCACAGACCTGTCCCCCTGGGGCTAATAATACATTATATGTTAATTAAGAAGAAGAAGAAGAAGAAGAAGAAGAAAAAGAAGAAGTCTACTATAAATCAAATGCTATGGTTTTCAGCATAGAGTGTGTAATCAGGCATATTTTATTAAAGTAACCAAGTAAAATGATGGTCGAAAATTGGAATAACAGAAAACATAAAAATCAGAGATTTTAAAAAGAGATATGGGACAGTGTAGAGAATATAGTCAATGATATTATAATAGTGTTATATGGTGACAGATGGTGGCTATATTTGTAGTGATCATAGAATAATGTATGGAGATATTGAAAACCTGAAACCAATGTAACACTGAATATCAACTACACTCAAATAAAAAAATAGTAAAAAGAAAACATTTTATTTTAAAAAGATAAAAAGAGGGACAAGAATTTGAAAAGTGAATTTCAAAAAGAGTAAAGATGAGGCTAAGACATACTCTGAACCTTGAGGAAAACACCATTTTGAAAATTCTTCCCATTTTGAGAAAACTCAAATGAATCAATACCATAAAAGAACCCATTTTAACTGAGAGATGTAATGAATGCTCAAGAAATAATTTTATGACAGGATAATTCTTCCCTATGAAACAGCATACAGAAACCCGGGGAAACACCTGGAAGCCAAATAAACTATACTGAAAATAAGAATTAGGAAAAAGATAAATGATGAAAGATAAGAAAATTAGACCTGCGACAGAGACCTAGTGAAGAGAATTTTTAGCTTGTGGTTTAATGTTTTTGAGGATAATCTAGAGTTCATAACTGCCTTGAGGCAGGCTGGTTGTAGGCAGTTTAGGCAGACCCCTAAGAGAGGCCTACTTTGGGCAGGTGGTGTTGGAGGAGGCCATTGGGCTGGACAAAGACAAATCCAACCATTTGACTAAAGTGTCTGTGAAGATGTTGAAGTCAGATGCAGCAGTGAAAGACCTGTCAAACCTAATCTCAGAAATGGAGATGATGAAGATGATTGGACAGCACAAGGACACCATCAACCTGCTGGGTCCTGCACACAGGATGGTCCTTCGTACACTATCATGGAATATGCCTCCAAAGACAACATACAGGAGTACCTGCAGGCCCAGAGGCCTCCTGACCTGGAGTACTGTTACAATATCAGCCACAATGCAGCAGAGCAACTCTCCTCCAAGCACCCGGTATCCTGTGCCTACCAGGTAGCCTGAGGCATGGAGTACCTTGCCTCCAAGAAGTGCATACACCAAGACCTGGCCACCAGGGAAGTGCTGGTGACAAAGGACAACATGATGAAGATCTCAGACTTCAGCCTTGCCAGAGATATCACCACATCAGTTACTATAAAATGAGAACCAATAGTGGACTGCCTGTGAAGTGGATGGTCTCTAAGGCCATGTTTGACCAGATCTACATCCACCAGAGTGACTTCTGGTCTTTTGGGGTGATCCTGTGCAAAATTTTCACTCTGGAAGCCTCCCATATCCTGGAGTGCCTGTGGAGGTGGTTTTTAAGCTGCTGAAGGAGTCATTTGATGGATAAGCCAATAAGTGCACCAGAGAGTTAGACACAATAATGAGGGGTGGCTGGCATGTGGTACCTTCAAGCTGCTGGTAGAAGACCTGGATCATACTGTGGCCTTGACCTCCAACCAGGAGTACCCGGACCTGTCCTTGGCCCTGGAACAATACTGTCTATGCTTTCCCAACACCCAAAGCTCCACCTGCTCCTCAGAGAAGAATTCCACCTTCTCTCATGTGCCGTTGCCCAGGAAGGCCTATCTGCCCTGACACCCAGCCCAGCTTGCCAATGGTGGACTCAAATGACTAGTATCCCTATTACTCCTGTCCAGATTCCGTCATAAGCTGTAACCCTTACCCCCCACCCTCCCTGCAAGACTCACTGCCTTCTCCTTTGTCCCTTTCCTACTGGCAGGAGCCAGCTGCCTACCTGAGGCCTTCACCCCTTGAAGTTCACCTCTCTTCCCCTTCCTCTTCCTCCTCCTTACAACCTGCTCATGAAAGAAAGGAACAGAGAGGCAGGTACTTGCTCGTGGCTACTTCCTTCCCTCCCATATGTTGGACCAAGACACCTCCCTGTCATCTGGTACTGCCTGGACGTCGAGGGAGTTGGAGATGAGGCATGCCAGTGAAAGCTGTCGGAGCTTTCCTGTTTTGGTTTTGTCTGCTTAGCATAACATGTAAGACTGAGTTCTGGTGGCAGGGACCTAGTCCTTGGGGCTATAGCACTAACGAGGGGAGGTCAACTGCTCTGGGCCTTGGCTAAGAGCAAGCCCTGCTCCAGAGATATGGTGCCAAGGGCTTATTAATTTTGATACTAATTTGCTTTGCTGACCAAATACCTGGTATCAAAAGATGGGAAGGCAAAGACTGGAAGCAGTGTTGTGACCATGGGGTCCAGCCCCAAACTATGAAGAAAACACAAAGTGTATAAATCTGAGTAAGTATATATTTACACACCTTTTTAAATAGGTTGTTATCAAAGATTTAATCAATGGGTAATATGCTCCTCGTGGCTGGGAAGCATCAGTTGCCATATATTAAAAACAAAGAAAAGAGGTGTCTGGGTGGCTTCCTCCAAGAAGTGTCCCTTCTTTTCAGGTCATGATCCCAGGGTCCTGGGATGGAGCCCCACATCAGGCTCTCTGCTCAGTGGGAAACCTGCTTCTCCTTTTCCCTCTGCCCTGCTTATAGTTCCTCTTCCTGTCTCTCTGTCTGTCAAATAAATAAAATATTAAAAAAAAAAACAAGAAAGAAACAAAATGTTTTTAAAAGGTCTTTTTTTTTTTTTTAATTTTCTAGGGGTGCCTGGATGACTTAGTTGTTTAAGCAGATGTTTGCCTTTGGCTGAGGTCATGATTCCAGTGTACAGGGATCCAGCCCCGCATGGGACTACTTGCACCCCAAGGAGCGTGCTTCTTTTTCTCCCTTTGCACATGATCCCCCCTGTTTGTGTGCTTCTTCTCTCTCTCTCTCTCTCTCTCTTGCTGTCAATAAATAAAATAAAATCTTTTACTAAATAAATAAAAAAATAAATAAATTTCTAAACCTACTTTCAGTTTAGGTCCCTTAACAAAAATTGCTACTGCTTCATTTAAAAAAAAAAAGATAATTTAGAAAGATGCTTCCAGAGTTAAAAAGCTGTTTTGTTTCTTTGTCAGGATTCAATATAGAAGTGCTTTAAAAAGTAAAAGAAAAAATATGCTATATTAACTCTAATCACACTATAACTTTGGTGGTTATATCAAGATAATGAAAAGTGATTTTAAAGCAAATTTCATTATCTAACATAAAGATCAAGTCAAAATTACAGAAGAGTAAAAGGATGAATTCATCAGGGAGTATAATAATTCTTTTTTTTTAAAGATTTTATTTATTTATTTGACAGAGAGAGATCACAAGTAGGCAGAGAGGCAGGCAGAGAGAGAGAGAGGAGGAAGCAGGCTCCAGCTGAGCAGAGAGCACGATGCGGGACTCGATCCCAGGACCCTGAGATTATGACCTGAGCCAAAGGCAGCGGCCTAACCCACTGAGCCACCCAGGTGCCCCGGGAGTATAATAATTCTTGACTTTTAATACGTAACAACAGATTTGGGGATATATAGGGAAAAACTAAGAACAAAAATCATAACTTCTACCTTGGACGACAAATGGAAAATAATTTCAACACCCTTATTTTAAGATTACATAGACAAATGGTCATCACATTGGTAAGATATGTAAGACTTGAACAAAAATATCAACTAACTAGATATGCTTGATATTACATTACAGTAACTGAACTAACTGAGGTCAGTCTTTGGTGAATCACAGAAACAGGTGGAGTTGTCAAACAAAGGAATCTTTGTTTACAACATACAAGGAGTTCACAGGGAATAAGTTTCAAAGCCTTGACTGTTTGAACAGGAGAGAGATTTTTATTTAGTATTTAAGATGAATACTCAGAAGGGAGAGTTTTATTATCCCGTGTATGGTTGGTCATAAGGTTGTGGATGCATGCACATCCACATATGTATTTGTGCAATATGTATTGCATGTTCACCTGAATGAAGCTTGTATTCCACCGAGGGCAGAAACGTCAACGTTAGAATAAAGCAGAGGTAACTGTTAGACAAGGGAAAGGAACTCTGCAGTCTTCAAGAGCAGATATAAACTAGATGGGGTCTTGGGCTCATTTTCTGGGACAAGGAAGGCAAGGCCTTGATTACTTTTGAAATAGCACTAGGAGTTTTACCACTGATTTATTGTCTCAATAGCTTAGGCTATTTCCTGGTCTTGTGGTGACTGTTAGTTTTCCCATTGCCTTGTTCCCTCAAAATCCTTAAGGAGTGAGGTTTTTGCATTTCTTTTTAAGAACCTCCCAGGAAGTTTTGGAAGAAGTGTGCTTGGGCAAGTACACAGGTGGGGTATAGATCATTGAAAATAGCTGGGGACAAAAAATGACTTTTCTTATGTCAGGAAAACTATATCTCTTCTTTAATTTTCTAGGAACCTCTAACTCTTTCTGCTGATGTTACCAGCAGGCATCTGAGATATTACTGATTGTTCTCTTGAACCTAAGGAAAAGGAAATGTAGAAAGCAAAAGACAAAACTTTAAAATCTATCTTCCAACTCATCAATTCACTGCAGCCACCTCTCTGTCTTTCCCTTTCTCTTTTTCTCTCTTTCTCTTTCTCTCTCACTTTCTCTCTCACATACGCACAACACACGCAAATCAACTTAAAACAATTTTTAATTTTCCCTATTCCATTTTAATATACTTGAGGCATGATCATTTTCTTAGTAAATACAAGGAAAAAAATCTAGGATTCCATCATTCTGTGTGATTAAAGTATTGAGGAATTTACTTCCAATAGCACTTATAAAAACATATTTTATTTATGTAATATTATATAATCAGGTGCCTGCATTTTTCTTATTCTCCAAATAGTGTTATTTGGCAATTAATATTTTGTCAATCAATATTCCCCTATACCTGAATGTGTGGGCAGTGAGAGATGAGTTAGAGGCAAGGATGGTGAACACTCCCAACAACTGCAGACTACATATATCTTAAGCCATGATTTTCTTTGCAAAGGTCAACATTGATAATGTTCTAGTCATACCTCCATGTACCAGGAAAGAAGTAGCATATTTCTTGAAAGACACAGCTATCAAAGCTCCATTGAGAAACCGTAAAGATGGAGAAGGGATTTGCAAATTAAATATCTGAGAATGGACATCTACTCTGATTATTTAAAAATGAATAAAAATAAAAAACCTTACTAATAACCAAACAGAGTATCCAATTTTACATGTGAAGGAAATAATGGAAGAGACATGTCACCAAAAGTATATGGATGGCTTATAAGCACATGGCCAATTTCTCAACATTTAAACATTAAAGAAATAAAAATTAAAATCATAATGAGCCATGCTTACATATCTATTAGAATGGCTAAAATTATAAAGGCTAATTGTACTTGGTCTGAGCTAGATTGAGAAGCAACAAAAAATCTAAACTGTTGTTGGCATATATCATGATACAACCACTTTGGAAAATAGTTTCAAAATTTTTTTAAATGAAAAATATGTTGCAGTTACACAAATAGCCATTTTATTCTAGGCATTTAACCAAGAAAAACAAACCCTATGTTCATACAAGGACTTGTATATGAATTTCATAGCAGCTTTATTTTTAAGAATTGAAAACAGTGGAAATGTTCATCAATGTCCATCAATAGAGCAAAGACAATTGGAGATTCTCAAAGTAATGATGCTGAGAAAAGAAAATCCAGGCAATGAATTGTATATACTGTGTGATTCCATGACTACAAAAAATCTAGAAAATACAAATTTATATATAGTCACAGTCATCAAATATATGGTGTGATTTTAGTGCCTTCTTCTGTGCTCCCATAGCTTCCTACACTTGGATCTCCGAGCATTTCTTACACCATGTGAAAATATGAACTCTTTCTCTTTATTCTGTCTTACTAGAATAAGAATCCTTGAAATTTTATGGACATTTGAACTCTCAGTTATTAGCAGAAATTCTATCACACAGTAAGTTTCCAAATATAAAAGCCAGAGTTTTACAATGACTTCTAAGCTTTTACATGATCTAGCCACTCATTTAACCTCTGTGACCTCTTTTCCTGCTACTCTTCAGTCACTCACAGTGGCCTCCTTGCTATTCCTCAGATATGCCAGGCATGATCCAACCTTATGGCCTTCAAGATAGCCAATTCCTTTGTCTGGAGTGACCTTATTGCTGATAGTTCTGCGCAAATTCATCACCTTTCCATACCTTTGTTCAATTGTCAGCTTCATTGTAACTACCCTGATCTTTCTATTAAAAATTTTAACTCCCCATCCCCTGCCTAGCAACCTTGATTTTTCTCACCCTGATCGAATTTTTCTTTTTCCCCATTGTACTCTTCCTTTTTGAATGCACTATGCCATTTTTATTAAGGTTTATAGCTTTGAATTGTCTCACCCATTAAAATAAAAGTTCTACAAAGCCAAGTATTTCATTTACCAGTGTAGTCTGAAGTAATATCTGCCATATAAAAGTTCAGTACACAACTGGTAAATTTCAAAATAAATTAATGTTGAGAGTATACTGAATTTCATAAGTCATTTCAATATTTTTTTCCATAAAATAAACTACGTAAAACATACCTTAAATTTACTTTCAAAATATTTTATAGCATATAATGGACAATATACGTAAGCCTTAAAGAAACAATCCTATAATTAACCATTTCATACCTACTTAAAAACTGCATAATACCACACTCTTAGATCCTCTTTGAATGCTCTAAAATAACCCTTCAAAGGAAATACATTTTTAAAAATCACAGATTTTTTGGCAAATAATTTAATAAAATAAAAGTTTCATTCATCTATGTAGTTCAAAATAAATGTTTTTAATAAGCATGAAATTATAACTCTGAAGTGTGCTAAAATGAAACCACCTGCTAAGGGTGAGAGAACAAAAATAAACATCCTTTTTCCAAATAAGAGTAATTTATTACCTTTGAATCAAAGCATGTGGATTTGTTTTAACTGGCAATAAAGCAAGTATTTAGTAGAGTATAGAAAAGCCCTTTAAAGCCTGGTCTTAGCCTAGCATTGCAGCTTCTGGGATATCTGTCTATCTATCATCTATCTATCTAGATATAAATTTGAAAGCTTTTTTAACTTAAAGATTTTGAGAAATAGAACATAATCAGCACCATAGAAGATCTGTTTATGATAACAACCTAGCCCCTCCGCCCAGTTTGTTAATATTCTCTCTTATTTAATGTAACATTGTGCAAATAGACCACTACTGATCTGCCGTTATGAATGAAATAGCTATAATCATCTGTTTGCATATCCTGGTGAAAATATTCATTTAGTTCCATGTTGTATTTCTAGGAATGGACCAAATTTTTATTTTTATTTTTAAGTTTTCTAAATATTGTCCAACTTACCTCAAATGTTTTTATTATGGGCACTTTCATTCTTTCACATTCTTGCAAGGCAATTTTACTGTTGCCCAATATGGTAAGTGTGTAATAGTATGTCATCTTAGGTTTTAATTTATTTTTAATTTAATTTAATTTAATTCCAGATTCATAATAAAGATAAACAGTTTTTATATATGAGTGGCCATTTGGATTACCCTTTCTGTAAAGTGCATGCTCAAATCTTTTGATATCTTAACATTGTGTCATACTGACTTCTTTAATAGTAGATTTTCTGAATGAACTTTAAGCTGTGTAGGTCTTCTCTATTTTATTTTGAACTTGTTTTCATTTCAAAATCTTTATATTTATTTTCATAATCTGCTTTTATTTTCCTTTGTCTATTATCTATCTATCTATCTATTTATTTGCAAGCAAGAGAGAGCGAGCAAGTGAGAGCGCAGGGAAGGATAGAAAAAGAAGGGAAAAGAATCTTAAGCAGGCTCCAGGCTCAGCACAGAGCCCAACTCTGGGCTCTATTTCACAACCCTGACATCATGACCTGAGCCAAATTGAAAGAGATAAAATAAAATTAAGGTGTTAAAAAAAAGGAAAAAGAATTGGAGGTTTAATTAAGTGAGCCACCCAGGCACCCCTGTGGTACCATAAATTAGCTGTCATATTTTTAAAGTTCTAGAGTATCCATTTGTTCATTTATAAAACCTTTCTCAATATCATTTTTAGTGTCAGTTTTTTGTTCAATTTGCTTCCCCTCTCATTTTTTGAGCAGAGTAATCAAGCCATTTTACAATCTTTATTGATCATTTTAACATCATACTTAATCCCATTTTGTCTATCAAATCTTGTTAATGGTTTTTCTTTGTGTGCTTTGTTACATTTTGCTATGTTCAAGACATTATATTTGAAACTCTTATTGAGTAGGGATAATTAAGAGCTATAATAATGGTATGGTCCTCCTTGGCAGGATTTTCTCTTATATCTGAGACTCTACAAGACAATCATACTCCAAATTCAGTGATTGGCTTTCTCAGTTTACACAGAAGGCAAGGTAGGCTATAGTCTTATTTCTGCTTCTCCTTGTGCTTTGGGGATCTCAACTTAAATTTGGGTTGTACCAAAGTCCTCAAATTTGATTGCTGCTGGATTTGTTTCTCTAGTATCAAGAGTCTATGAACAACACAGCTCAGTGTGTTTTAGCAGTTTCAAATGCTCTCATAGCTAAAATGGCTTCAGGGCATATATCTCTAGGCTCTCATTGTATTTCGTATTTTGGCCCAGTAATCCCTCACTTATTTTTATAATCATTCTGATATTTTTAACTTTAAAAGCTATTTTGTCTGGATTTTTAGTTGTCTTAAGTAGAAGTTTTTAGATCACCATTACTAGAAGCAACAACAAATATACATGAAAATATCTGCAGTAGTTTATCACATCTTTATGGCTTTGAACTTCCATAAGCTGAGGCATCCTTCTCTAATCACTTAGGCAAACTCCAATTTACCCTTTAAAACAACACAAGAATTGCTTCATTTAAGAACATGTTCAGGGATGACTCTTCCCCACTGTTCTTACCAACATTGCCACACACTCTTTGCTACCCACACCTTGTTTATGAACTTTCGTTAGGTATATCAGCGTGACCAGAATTTTACTCTATTGTATTTTTGTCCTTTAGAGCTTTAATTAAATATGAATTCCATAGAAAGTCTGTCCCTTTTCTTTCAAACCTGGGTTAGTTATTTCTTCTCATTCTTTGTCAGAAGTTACTTTATTAGAGAAACTTATAGCTCTATTGTGACTTTGGAGCCTTTACAGTTTTTCGACTGGAAAAATCACCCATCCCTGAGTTTTTTACGCAGCTTCCTAGCTGATAATATTCAGAAATCTGTTCAAAACAGACTTTTTCAGGGAGGCCCTTTTGGACCACTCAGTTTAAAAACCTCTTCTTTTTAAAATGTGCTTATTTAGTTCAAATATGCATCTCTATTAAAGAAAAATCAGTACTTTTTTTTTTTTTAAGTTGGCTTACCTATTATCTATCTCTCCCATTAAAATGATTCCTCTGGGCTGGGGTTTTGTTGTGCTCATCTTAGGCCAGGCACTCAATAAATTGTCTCTGAATGATTGAATTGTTTGACTCCCTTGCTAGATTCTCAACTTCATGAGGCCAAGGATTGTTCTATTCAGTCCTTCTTTATCCTCAATGTCTGTTATATTGCAGTCACTTACGTGACTAATGGGAAAAATCACAGAAAGAAAGAGTTAAAACTACAGAAAAACCCTGTAGGTTCAATAACACAAAGCTTTCTAAAATTATTTAGCCCAGGAATTGAATACTGGCTGCACTTTTGATTTTTTTAAATGGTATTGAATTTAATTTAAATGGAAATACTGGAATGGTAGAATAATAAAAAAATTATAAAAGCAACTTGCTCCTTAAAGTAAGAATTATATAGGGCATCTCTTCTAGAAGCAAAATTTTCAAATGTCAAACATCTGAAAGCATAGAAGGAGAAGTAAGAGTGTGAATTGTACTTCAATGCTCTTTTCTTTATATTCAGCAAACAGCTTCATTCACACACCTTTCCAATTTTTTCAACTCTTTTGACAAAGCCTTCAGAGGAGTTACTGCTGATGACAACCATCACAGCCTAACAGAAGAAATTTTATAAAGAATAATAATAGCATGTTTTTCCCAAATTGTTAAGGATATGGTGAAGCTCTGTCGGATTCAAAGGAGGAATGTGCAATTCCATGCTATATATAATAATAACTTATTTTAATAGTGGCTTTGCAATTTTTCAGATCTATCCATTTACTGAAACCACTATCAAATAAACAAAAACAAACAAATGAACAGGGGTTCGAGACAGAAATTATCTAATCTAAAAATAGCACATGTTCACAGAATACACAACACATATCCCAAGTACTACTATAGGTTTCAAGTAATAGTCAAAACAATAGTAAAAATGATTCAGACCCTACCAGTCAAATCATAAATGGGACCTTAACTGTAAATCCTTATCTTTAGATCAAAGCGGGTAATTGGGGGCTGAAGATACATTATAGAACTAATATGTTATAGAACTCCTCTGAAATGAGTCATTTATTCCATCACTTTTCCTGCACAGCTGCTGACCCATGTTTTGGTTCCTGGAAATAGCTGCTACCCTGTCATACTTCTTAAAAGCACATATATTGATAACTCTACTCATTCCTCCATTCCTCTGTGACTGTCACTGTGTTAAAATGTGGAGTCAGCTGACTCACTTGTGATGGTAATAAAGTAGATGAGTTTGCAAAGTATTTTGTTATTTCTAAAAATGCAAAAACCAAATTACATTGAAATCATAAGGGGTGTTTCAGGGAGAGCTGTAGGATGTGGTTTCTTGTGTAATCCACAGAGATTAGCTCCAACACATATTTAAACTCTCCTCTAGGAGCAACCTTAGTGGTAAAGCAAGAAGATAAACAGATGTATACACACCCTGGCACAAAATTATCACTTATGTTTGGCTTCCTAGTCTCCTCGTGTTACTTATTTATCTTAACTTCTATCTGAAAGCAGGGAACACAGAATCTCAATCAGTTGACATTTTTCTACTGAATTACCCAATAGTCCGATCATACCCCTAATACTTTTTAAAATTATTTCACTCATAATCCCAAATCTGCTTTGCTTCCTCATCTTAGTACACTGTAATTCGATTTCAAAATGAGGACAGTTGTCAGTAATGCCACATTCATTAATCTATTTTACAATTCCATGTGCTTATAACTATGAAGATATGTTAATAACATCCATTCCAATAAGCCACCCTAAATTTATTATCATGAAACAAGACCTCAAGAAAGAGAATTCAAAATCATCCATGTATTTGCAACTTATTGCAATAAAGCCTTTATCAATAGACTTCCCTGTGCACATGGTGGTCAAATTGCTGGTGAAAACCAGCCAGATCTATTACAAGCTTTCTCATGGCTTCTAGGTAACCCAAGTGAGCCTTTATTGATACTGGGAAGGGATAAAGCAGGGAAGGGATAAACAGTGCTGTAAGAATTGGCTAGACAAAAGTAAGGACTCTCATTACAAAGTGAGTATTTTAAAGCAAAAGAGCCTGTTGGGAATATTGTTTTATAAAATAGTGGTTTTTTTTATTAACTTTTTAAAATTCAATTAGGTAACATATAGTGTACCATTAGTTTCAAATGTAGATTTCAGTTATTCATCCATAGCTTATAATAGCTAATGCTCAGTACTTACTGTTATAGCTTCTTGAAAGCAGAATTTTAACCCACTGAGCCACCCAGGCGCCCTTGAAAGCAGAATTTTAGATCACATTTTCTGATTACTTCCATGTCGTACAACACTTTCCTGCTAGCAACCTTCAAAACATACTGTTTGTTAGAGGAATTTCTTTAATAATAAATAAATAGGAATTCATTTAAATTTATAAATATATAAAATAAATAGGAATTTATTTAAATTTATTTAAATATTACACACTGTTTCATTGTTCATAAATAAGGTGATGATATTATAGCCATTAGTTGGTAGCACTGATATATCACTATCTTTTTACTTCTCAGTGCATTCTCTTTACACAAATAGATATATATTTTAAAAAATGTGAATCTGTGGCAAACTTGTAAAAAACCCTATACAGTAAAGTTTATCATTTTAAGTAATCTCAATTATCTTCCTCAATTGTGATAGTATATCCTTCTATCTAGGCCAGATATTGTATGAGGGATTTGAAGAGACATACTTTTCTAAATTTCACTTTTCTCATCTGCAAAATGCTTATCATGATCCTACAAAAAAATACACTTATAATTTTTTGATGAAAATTTATTTATTTATTTTAAGATTTTATTTCTTTATCAGAGAGAGTGGGCGAGAGAGCAAGCACAGGCAGACAGAATGGCAGGCAGAGGTAGAGGGAGAAGCAGGCTCCGGCCGAGCAAGGAGCCAGATGCGGGACTCGATCCCAGGATGCTGGGATCATGACCTGAGCCAAAGGCAGCTGCTTAACCAACTGAGCCACCCAGGCGTCCCTTTTGATGAAAATTTAATCTGTATAAACAATATATTTGCTGTAATGCGTGGTTCATGGAAAACATCTTTTTTAATTATAAGCAGTATTAGAAATTAAGTAAATGTGTCTATAATATTTAAAGTTTTAACACATAATTCCACTGCTTTGCCTTATTTTCTCAAATCCCTTTATCACTTTCACTGACAGAGTCAAATGTACTTTTTCTACTAGTAGCCAGCTCTTTGTCTTTTGTCAGAAAGATGCCCTTGTGAATTATTTATAATAGAGATATTAGCAATAATAATAATAATAATAATAAATAGCAATGAAAATGTTAAAAAAAAGTTTTCTTAACTAATTAAGGTTCTTAGACATCAATTAGAGGAACCACCTCGGGCAAGCAAATTAATCTGCAAGACATTCCCAGAATTAACAAGTCAGTCAGATACAGGGTTGTCTGTAGACTGAAAAGGACTAGGTTTGGAAAATAGGTAAGGACAGTGAAAAAAGTGATCAAATTTTTGGGCAAAATAAATTCTTAGGTGTCCTTTCAATGGAGTCCTGTTCATTATGTAGCAGAAACTCTGGAGATTATCTCAATCCATTGGAGTCACCCCGTTTATTAGCTTGCTATTGACAAAGTTATTTACAAACTGTAGAGCAAGAGGTAATAATGTAGAAAACTGATGGTAATGCACAGGATTCTTGTTAACAATAATGCAAGTTAGTGATTTTTCATTAGAAAACATAAATTCTATAACGCAAATTATGGGCCCAGAGCACTTCTGCTGCACAACTCTGCTTATATCCCAAATAACCATGTGAACTAGTTTTAATATCTGCTTCTCTTATTAATTTTTGAATAAAAATTCTTGACACAAGTATTTTATAATTGTGTGATAATCATGAATTTAATTTTTGGAGAACAAAACACACTTTAGCATAACTAGGTTCGTTCACAGAACCAGCCTTGATAACACACTTCTATATGTTAGAAATGATGTAATAAATGTAGAATATTGGGCACTTGTTTGGTATTCTTTGCCATGTTTTGCACTATCTAAAAAGAGATCAGTGAACTTGGACTGGAGTTAGTAGACATGGAAGAAAATAAAATATTACAGAGAAGAATACTCTGTGGTCCACAACCTAAACGGGCTGGGATTCCCATCATTTGGATCCCTGTAGCTTTACAGAAGTCAATTAAATTTTTGTATCTCTGATTAAAGTTGATAACCCAGTACTTTTTCAAACATCTCTTGTAAAGTATTGTTTCCCAGAAAAAAAGGGATTTTGCACATGTATCTGCCTTTGTCTCTGGTCATGATCTCAGTCAGGATCCTGGGATCGAGCCCCATATCGGGCTTCCTGCTCATTAGGGAGTATACTTCTCAGTCTCTCTCTGCAGCTACATCCCCCTGCCCCACTCATGCGCTCTCTCTCTCAAATAAATAAATACAATCTTTAATTTTTTAATTAAAAATAAGATAAATAAATTAAAATAAAAAGTCTGGGCTTACTGCCCCATTTAGATCCTTTTTTTTTTTTGAGTTGTATTTAAAGCAGCATGAGAGAACATGAGGCTCTCAAACTTAAAAAAAAAAAAGGAAAAAATTGAGTTTTGTTAGGATTTAAGATCTTGTCTGCTAGACAAAAATGTTGGCTTTGTTAACATGTGAAAATTAACAAAAGGGAGTAAGATAGAATTCTAATAATTTTTGCAGAAATTAAAAATTTTCTCCAACCCAATTACATACAGACCCATTAAGTAAATTCATTCCAATGTCCCAAACCAACCTTTTCTAATAGTAATGCATCTGTGTAAACAGGGTCAACCCAAAGAATAAATAAATATTATTTTTTTCCTGTCTCTTCCACAGTCACATCTGGGTATATTGGTAGCAAGCCAATTATCTATCTTATAAGACATGATATCATAAGGAAGGGTATTCTGTCCATTTGGAACAACTGAAAATCATTGTAATTTTATCTTGGTGCAGTAACTTGAGATGGCACAGTGTGGGTTATGAATATATTTATTTTTTTTTTACTGGGAAGAAGAGATTATAGAGATATTGGTTATCCAAGAGAGACTGACAGGTGTTGATAGTTGCCAGGTCAATATCCATCTACTCTTTCCTTTAGTATCAGAAAGCACTGAGGGATTGACAACAAGGAAACTTAAAGCAACATCAAATATTTTATTGTCTCTTTTCTAGTTACATTGTAACCTTATGACAAAGTATCAGTCGTACAAGATATCATTCTCTTTTACCTCTATCTTTCTGCCAGAAATGTGGGCTTAATAGTGAGAACTCCAACAGCAATTTTTGCAACTGTGAATAAAAAGCCATGAAAACCTCTAAGATAGTTCACTTGACTTTCTTAAGACTCTGAACCAACACCAGAAAACACTCTCTGTAGTCTTCTTGTTAAATGAAAAATATGGTTAAACCACTTTTGACAGTCTACTACCTACAGCAAAATGTAAATCTTAATTGAAATATGTCGTCTCAGCTGTGCTTAAGCAACTGAGTCTTGAGCTTTTCAGGTTTTCAGTCTGAAAGAGTACACCTCGGGTGCTCTGAAAGGGAAGAGAAACGACACCCTGTTCTCCATATAAATTAAAGAAGAGAAATCTGTGCATTTAAGTGGGCCATATAAAATTTATCAAGCAATTATCTCCTAACTCCTTCCTATCCAAATTACCTGATATGCTCTCCCTACTCCTTTATTCCACGTTACTGCCTTTTCACAACATGTCTTCTGTTATTTCCTTCTTGCAAGCTAGTTTTCTTTTCTGCATCTAAAAAAATCAACAATCATTGTGTATTTCAATTCCCATTTTCCTCAAATGCATTGATTCTTCTTATCTATTACTCTTTTCTCATACTCAGTGTCTTTGTCTTTATGGGGTTTGTACTTTGCTTTTCCCCATCCTTTACTGCCATTATATAATCAATCTAATAACTTCTTAGAGAAAGTTAAAAATTCCTGCATAGCCACACGTGAACACAAAGTCACTGATTTTTAGCAAACCTATAAGATAGTCAGACATCCATTCAATTTCTTTTTTTTTAAGATTTTATTTATTTATTTGACAGAGAGAGATGACAAGCAGGCAGAGAGGCAGGCAGAGAGAGAGGAGGAAGCAGTCTCCCTGCTGAGCAGAGAGCCTGATTTGGGGCTCGGTCCCAGGACCCTGGGATCATGACCTGAGCCGAAGGCAGCGGCTTAACCCACTGAGCCACCCAGGCGTCCCTCCATTCAATTTCTTAACTGAGTCCCAAATGCATCCTGACTTCTAACCTAAACCTAAGCTCTACTTCTTACACCTTGTTATATGACCAAATTCTTTCAGTTCAGTATTTTGTAACATTTAAATATTAATCAATTGATGCTTTGTTTGTGTATTTCTATGAAAATAATTTGAATACTGTAGATTTATTGTTATATTTATAGGTTTATAATCAAAGTTTCATCAGTTGAAGTTTTTGGAAATTTCAGATATAATGATTAACCTAAAATGATACTGCCTCAAATCCCTCTGATATCAAGGCCCAACACCTGATTATAGCCAAACCTGTGGTGGATAGTTCCATGGGAAATTGCAGTTACTTAACACTGATAGCATCTCATGTTCTCTCTCTCATTTTAGAATGTCTCCAACACAACCTGAAAGTGTAGGAGAGTTAATGTCCTCTGAGGACAGCTCTCAGTGAAGTGGAAATAAGAACCATAGGTAAAATTGTCAGTTTTCAGGTCTTCATGAGGACAACTTAAAGAAGTTTCTCAGGACCTTTCAGTAAAAGCAAGCCTTCATTTTCTATCCACAACAATTATATCAACAATGTACCTCTTTGACAAAGTTGCTTCTTCACTGTATCACTTTCCCATTCTTTTCTACCTTGGATAATCTCCCAGATAAACTAACAGTACTCAAATCCTTTGTCCTACTCTTTGCTCTCAGGATAAATGGAGCCAAAAGACTTAGATTAATATCAAGTTCTGAATGGGATCTTAGAGCTATTTCTGTCCAGATTTTCATAAACATAGGGACCTTTGAATTATCAGGCTATAAATAAGTTCTAAATGGAGGGGGCAAAAGCAAAAAGTAGAAATTTTTATGTTTGATTTTTAATCATGATTTATTGACTTTATTGATTATTAAAAATACTAACATTATAAAAGTGTGGATCTTTGTAAAACAATGTCATATTGTAAGAAAGAAGTTGCATAGTCCTTTTGAGAATATGAAACCAAGTGTTCAGGTGCCATCTAATTTCTTGTTTAATCCAGAACTTTGGTGTGCATCATCTTGAGGAATAGGATTTTGAAGTCCAGACAGACTAAGAGAAAACGGATCCAAATGTGTGTGTTTATATTTGTGCTTTTGTTGTAAAAATCAAAGTGTGATTGCTGGTTTAAAATGGTAAAACTAATAATGTTCATGGACTCGATTATAAATTTTCTAATTGTATGGGAAGAATGCAATAAACATAGAATTAATTGATTTGCAAATCCTCAAAGAGCTACAGGATCAGGTAGTGGTATGTTCTGATTCAACAGCATCATAATGCAGCATTTTATATGTGTGGCTAATGGATATTTTCATGAATGTTTGCTAGCTAGTCAGCCAATACAGAGAAATATTAGGTAGCGTAATTACTCACAGTTGTGTTTAATAAAATGAGAGAAAATTATCAAATGACACTAATAATAATAATCCTATAGCAGGCTAAATATTCAATGATAATTACAAGTATTAATCTAGCTTTCTTCCCTGATTATGACTCTTCTCTCCTTTATCATAATGGGAGTAGCAGATTGTCTGCAATGAATTGTGAAAACCCAGCAGTGACTTTGGCAGTGAAGGCCTCCTATCAATTTTGATAGGTAAAAGGATTCTGGTTGGTCTTGAGCAAATGTGTCAATTTTTTTATTCTGTGTGTGTCATAAAAGAAAGAAGCAATAGTAAATTCTTGCTGTTATTCCATAGAGCCAATAAAATCATACTGCCAACAAGAGGCTGTTGACACCATAGGTGTAGTTAACTGTCTTGAAATACTACGCCTGGAAATAAAATCCTAATATTTCACATAACCTCTTTTTTTAAAAGAAACAAAACAAAACAAAACAAAACAACTATACTGCTTACATTTAGGGCCCTGCTGTTGTGTAACTATTTTTGAACATGTCTACTGTAAGTGTATATATATATATATACATATTTTTCTGTGCAATAAATTCATTTAGAGATAAATTTGGATTGCAAATTATTTTGGGGGAAGCGTGGTATTTGTGGCTAGTCTTACAAGTAAAAAGGACTAAAAGAAAAAAGAAAAACATTTTTTATTACAGCATATTTACATCTGTCCAAAGTACTTATCTACTATAATACTGACTAATGTATAATACTGTACACAAAGAAAGAAGTTAAATGAGTTATAATTCAGTCAATGTATAGCTGGCCATTTTAAAACTTACCACTGAATCTTTCTGGTATGAAATGTGATATCAGGCAATCTGGTCCAGTTCATTACATCAGGTCATTTGTATGTTCTTATTACCATTTTGATAGCATAGCACATTTTATAACCCAGACATTTTACAATGGAACTATGATGCATGTATTTTCAAAAGTATAGACATACATGAAGCTATGAGGTCAAAAAAGATGAATGTCCGTAGTACCATATAGACTCAACAAATAAAAGTGTCCAAGGGTCTGAGTGTGACTTATGAATATTGTATAAGATTAGGCCAACATGTGGTTTTGATATAAATAATCTGTTCTTAAATTAGAATTACAATCGTTGAGTACAGTGTTGAAAATGGCAGATAGATTTTAGCTATCTTTGCTCACTAGGGAAAATGGAAAAATGTTTAGTTTGGTCAGATTTTCACTTAACTTCTGAAAAATCTTACGTTTGAGAGAACCCTTCTGAAATAAGAATCCTTAAAGACATAACCCCTTTGGCACAAGTTTTCAAGAAACTTGTTTGATGTTGTAGACAATTCTATGGCACACGTAGATGTTTCATGCCAATAATATGTAAGCCATACCAAGGCTACATATACATATAGAGATGTTCCTCAGCTTACAAGGGGGCTATGTCAGAGAAACACATAAAAAATTGAAAATGCATTTAATACCCTAAACTATCAAATATCATAGCTTACCTTAAGCTTATTTAAACATACTCAGAACACTTACATTTGCCTGCATTTGGGCAAAATCATCTTAAGCAAAAGCCTATTTTATAACAAAGTATCAAATATCACATGCAATTTATTAAATATTACACTAAAAAATGAAGAATATATATATTCTATATATAGAATGCTTGTAAGAATATCAGGTGTTCACCCCTGTAATCTTCTAGCTGACTGGAAGCTGTGGCTCACTGCCGCTGCCCAGAATCACAAGATGGCACCATATAGAACAAGAGTTTCAGGTGGTAGGTGTTGTAAGTTTTACCCAAACTGACATTGGTCAAACTCGTTTTTGTCATCATATATGTCAAGTAGTTTTCTCAGGTTTATTTTTAGAATATCCTTGTATAATGAATATTTACACTGATATCTAGTATAAAAATCTTGCAATTTATTTTAGAAACATTAAGATATTGAAAATCAATCTATTTCTTTAATTCATTGAAGACATTTTTGGCTTGTTTCCAGTACTTTCTTACTGGTTAAAAAGTGAATTTGAAGTAGTCTGGATTTCATTATTATATGGCACTTTCCCTTTGATGAATACAAAGACGATATTCTATATTAGCTATCTGAGAAAAATTTATTTTTTTAATTTTATTTATTTGTAAGAGAGAGAGCACAAGCAGGGGGAGCAGCAGGATGAGGGAGAAGCAAACTCCCGGCTAAGCAGGGAATCTGTTGCAGAACTGAGTCCCAGGACCCTAAGATCATGACCCGAGCTAAAGGCTCAGGCGTTTAACTGACTGAGCCACCCAGGTGTCCCAATCTGAGAAGAGTTCTGTATGCTATTCCTATTAATATGCAGTTTAAAGTCTAGGTAATTAACTTAATATTTTAGTGGCTATTGCATAGATAGCACTATGTTCCAGGCAGAGAGTAAGAAAGAAATATTAAATCAACCATAGTCTATGCATTCTAAATGAAAATAATTAATCAATCATAAAAATCCTTCTATTTATGGAATATCAACTTATAAGCTTTCCTCCATATGAACAATGCCAAATACCAGAATAAAGGGTCATCTAATACAAATAAAGGATAGAATTAAAGAATTCTGGTAAGCCATTTAATTTTGAAAAATGGTGTTCTATTGTTGCTGAGTTGTGGTTTTCAGTTACATAATATCTGATAAGTGTAGAAGTAACATACATGAGAGTTACGTGAGATGAGAAATGGTATATAATTAAGATATTTTTAAAAGTACAGATAAATACAAATTTGTAAACATAGCATTATGGAGGAGTAAAAATAAATGATAGCTACACACTCTAAAGTGAATAAAACTTGGAAAGCTAATAGAGAAGTAAAACAAGGACAGTGCAAAAAGTATGGTACATTTTTATGAAGTTCAAACAAATTCTGTGAAACCATAGATGGACTTAAAGATACTATTATGTATCAAATATTGTAAAAATTAAGCAAGGAAATAGCAAACATAAAACAACCAAAGCATACAAACTTGGGTAGATACAAGAGGTGTGATCATGTTCTACTTCATAAAGAGATGAGTTAATAGATAAATATAAGTAACTAGACTTTTTAGAAGTTAATAAAACGTTGCCTGTTATTTCTTAGTAATATAAAATATATGGTTTTCTAACAAAAACGTTTATCTTAAGAATATTTAAAAATAAATTTCAGGCTACTCCTAAGGTTATATTTACTTTTCCACTGTAGGAAAAGCTGGTTGTTTTAGTCTCCTCCTGGTTTTTATTATTATAATGTGGAATGAGGAATGTTAGATTGAAAAGTGAATTATTTTATAGACAAAAATCATTACTTGATTCACCTCCTGGTACAGCAGATGGAACTCCTGAAAATATGCCCTTTTGCCTTATGGAAGAGTAACAGTTATGCTTACTTCTGAAACATACTTGGTGGAGTCCCTAAATAGTGACACCATAGTAAACATTTTGAATATTTGCAATTAATTTTTATAGTCATAGGGCTCCAAAAGGCACTGCAGGTATCTTAGCAGGTATTTCAATAAGGCTAAAATTTTCCTGACTGTTTAAAAATATTAGCAAGGCACAAAACATGGCAAAAGTATTGTCCTCAGATATTATTTTTTTCCATATGCTCCTGATTCCAGACATGAGAAGTTATTTTTCAAATATTTATTATAAAAGTTTTTATTTATTTATTTGACAGAGATCACAATTAGGCAGAGTCAGACAGAGAGAGAGAGGAGGAAGCAGGCTCCCTGCTGAGCTGAGAGCCCGATGTGGGCCTCGATCCAAGGATCCTGGAATCATGACCTGAGCCGAAGGCAGATGCTTTAACCTACTGAGCCACCCAGGCTCCCCCATGACAAGTTATTTTGATAGATGTATATACAGTGTATTTTCCAGTTATAAGAAAAATGGTTCTGCTATTTTTAACCTTTTTTTAAAATTAAATAATTTTTTTCATTAAAATTTTATTTTTTAAAGTTTTACTTTTCTTTTCTTTTTTTTTAAAGATTTTATTTATTTATTTGAGAGACAGAGATCACAAGTAGGCAGAGAGGCAGGCAGCGAGAGAGAGAGAGAGAGAGAGGGGGAAGCAGGCTCCCTGCAGAGCAGAGAGCCCAATGCGGGGCTCAATCCAAGGACCCTGAGATCATGACCCGAGCTGAAGGCAGCAGCCCAACCAACTGCGCCACCCAGGCGCCCCAATGTTTTACTTTTCAATATACTACTTAGAATATAAAACCTATTCCATTTTGTAAGATGTTTACCATTTAAAAAATGGTAATTTTCTCATTGTGTCTTCCCCTCACATTTCTTTATTTTGAATAAAAAATTTCACAATAAACATAACTGATGCTTTCCTTCTGATGGTCCCTCTGTTGGTCATATTGTATATGAGCCATGACATTTAGTTTTACAAAATTTATTGATGTTTGTTGATATGTTTTATCATAACTAATTTTCCCTCCCTTATCTAGATTCCCCAGCTTTCAGACAGGTGGACACTTCAATAAACCATACCCAAGGGATGTTTCAAGTACTTCTTAGACATTCTCTCAGATCCTTGAGGTCTCATTTTGCCTAGGGATTTGCAATAGGTTCTGCCAGAGGCACCACTGTGACAACTGATGTCCATGGTCTATCTCCTGCTAAGCTCAAGAGGTCACTGGTTTCCAAGTATATCTATACAATTAATGCATTCCAGCAAGTTCTTTTTTTTAATATTAACAAACTTATTTTAAAGTTTATATGGAGAGGCAAAGACTCACAATAGTCAACATAGTGTTGAAGGAGAACAAAGACTGAGGACTGACTTCAAAGTTTACCATAACGATGGGGCGCCTGGGTGGCTCAGTGGGTTAAGCCTCTGCCTTCGGCTCAGGTCATGATCCCAGGGGCCAGGGATCGAGTCCCACATTGGGTTCTCTGCTCAGCAGGGAGCCTGCTTCTCCTCATCTCTCTCTCTGGCTGTCTCTCTGCCCATTTGTGATCTCTCTCTCTGTCAAATAAATAAATAAAATCTTAAAAAAAGTTTACCATAACAATAATTGTAAGCATGATATTGTAATACCACAGAAAGACTAGATTAAAGCAACAGAATATATATTATCAATTATATTTTATATTTAATAGAAAAGCAAAAGCAATACAAGAGAGCAAAATACAATCTTTTAAACAAATGGTTCTGTAGCAATGGTGAAGCTAAATCTAAAAATATAAAATAAAATAAATCCAGGCAGATATCCTACACTCTTCACAAAAATTAACTCAGATTGGATTATAAACCTAAACATGAAACATGTAGAAGGTAATATAGAAGAAAATTTAAATGACCTTGGTTTTCGCAAAAACTTTAGCTACAAAAGCACAAGCACTGAATTTAAAAATGTCTACTCTGTGAAACACAATGCCAAGAGAATGAAAAGGCAAAGCACAGACTATGAGAAAAAATTTGCAAAATACACATCTGGCAAAGGACTGTTAATCAAAAATACACAAAGACCCCTTAAAACTCAACAATGGGGGAAAAACCTGATTAAAAATGAGCCAAAGACCTTAGCAGATACCTCACCAAAGAAAATATTACAGATGGCAAATAAGCATATAAAAAGATGCTTCACATCATATGTCATCAGGAAAATGCAAATTAAAACAAAAAAGAGACACCAGTACATACCCAGAATCCAGAGCACTGACAACAGAACACGAAATGTTGGTGAGGATGTGGAGCAACAGGAATGTTCTTCCATGTCTATTGAGAATAAAGAATGGAAAACAACTTGGCAGTTTCTTACAAAACTAAACATATTCTTGCCAGATGATTCAGCAGTAGCAGCTCTTGGTATTTATCCAAAGAAGATGAAATCTATACCCACAAAGATGTCTATAGTAGTTTTATTCATAACTGACAAAAGCTTGGAAGCAACCAAGATATCCTTCCATAGGTGAAAGGTCCAATAAAGTGTAGTACATGCAAACAATGGAATATTATTTAATGCTAGAGAAATGAATTACCAAGCTATGAAAAGATATGAATATAAATATTTAATAAATATTTGATTTTAGGCTTCTACCAGTCTATCAATAGTATTAGTATATTTTAACAGTGAATGCTCAGCATTCATGAATTTACCTAATAAAACATTTTGGGTTCAATATTTTAAATACTTCAACCTCTATGATTATATTCCTAATAATTTTGAATTGGGGTAAATAAACCTTAATTTTTTGTAACTTGTTTCTTATTTCAAGAGAGCTCAATAAAATTTTAGAAAATAAAAATTTACAAAAAAAAGTTTAGTTTACTATTGCCAAATAATTTAAAACTTTATCTTATATTCAAATACATATATTTTTCTAAATTGATTTATATGCTACTAAAACCAAAAACTTTTAGTTATACTAGATTTCATATCATGCAATCAATGCCAGAAATCCATCTGGCAATGATTTGTCTTAAATAGAGTTAAGATGGGTGTTATTACAATGCAAGATGGAAACAAAGATAGTATAACAATTGGTGTTACATAACTTTTCCGTTTTGATCAAGTTACTAATCTACAAAAGGCTTTTATCAGTGACAGACTTGGGAATTTACAAAACTTTTAAACTAGCATGTGCGACTCATTCCTAGAAAACAACACAATCAATAACACTTTATTTAGATTAAATCATGACTATTTCTCCATTTGAATAAAAAAGGTAGCAACCCCAATAAGTTTATTGAACATGAAAAGTTGAAATGCTATAATGCTCCTAAGGAATTAAATGATCCAGTCAAGAATTACAAAAAAAGGATATAAATTACCAAAGTGTTTGTATAATTGTAATGTACAACTGCCCATTATCGTTCCATAGTGTAGGCTTGTACAAGAACTCTATAAAAGAACTCCACTTCTAAACTGTGGAAAATATGTTCCCTTTCCCCCTATATACAACTATTAAGCCATTCATTTAGCTTTTAAAATATCCACTTAATACAGGCTTTTTACACATTTGAACAGGCAGCAGGGCTCTATTCTTATCGCTTACATCTGAAGGATAGACTTCTAGCGTAAGAGGTAAAGCCCATAAAGGAGCCCAATAATAACAACAAAACACAGTTTAGTGAGCCCTTACAATCTGCCAGCTACCTTTCTGAGAATACTTCAGTTAATAAAACATATAAAATACCTGACCACAAAGAGCTCACATTCTTTTGAAATATAATAGTGAAATAAACCAATAATAGAGGGGCACCTGGGTGGCTCAGTCCATTGAGTGACTGCCTTTGGCTTGGGTCATGATCTCAGAGTCCTGGGATGTAACTCCCCAGCAGGCTTTCTAGGCAGTGGGGTGTTTTCTTCTTCCTCTGCGCACCCTCCCAATTCTCTCTCTCTCTGTCTCAAATAAGAAAATAAACCAGTAATAGAATAATAATTGATGGTTGATGGTGATAAGTGATACAAAGAAATACAAGAAAGGTAAAAGCCATTGGGGAATGCTGGGATGAAAGTTAATTTTATTTTGTGTTGGGTGGTTATATCTCATTTATGAGATGTTATTTGCACAAAGACCCAGGAAGTGAAGGAGAGTGTTATACAAATATTAAAGGAAAAGATTGCTCTAGGCAGAGCAAGTAAGTATATAGACTTTGTGTGAACAACTTGTCTGTTACTTTTGAGGAAAAGCAAGGAGGCCAATGAGGAGTTCATAGTGGTGGAGAGAGGAAGAACGTATTGATGTATGACCTTCTAGTACATTGAAACGCCTTCAGTTTTTATTTAATATGAAAGGGGAAGATACCAAAAGTCTTTCAACAGCAGAATAAAATCATCTGACTTGATTTTTAGGTTAAATTGCTGTACCAAAATAAATTTGCATGGAGAAAGGAGTGCAGTATGTGTGGAAGTGGGGTTATCAATCAAGTCAATAATTCAGGAACATATGATGGTGTTTTTAGCATGCTGGGTGGTAATAGAAGTGGTGAGGTATGGTTTTCATTGTGTATATATTTTGATGGTGAATATTCTGGTGAACAGGATGGGGTATGTGCAGGACAGACATCAACATTTATTTTACCTGCACAAACAGAAGGGTGGAGTCTTCATTCCCTGATATGGAGAGAACTCTGAGTTCAAATGTTCTTTCTCATTAAATGGCATAGTGATGATGAGGATTTAGTCAGACAGTGAAAGAGAGCAGTAAGCATAGTGTTAAGCGGTAAGACATTATAATACATTTGAACATCAAAAAACGTTGTGTTGGATCATCTGTTTATGTGAGTAAATAAATAAATAAAGCTTCCTGGGGTTCTGATAGAGGTAAAGAAGACTGTATATGATCCAAAGGGGCACGTGCACCAAATGTTTATAGCAGTAATATCCACAATAGCCAAACTATGGAAAGAACCAGGATGTCCATCAACAAATGAATGATATTTGTGTATATCTATATCTATATATATAGATATATATATAGATATAGATATACACAATGGAATACTATTCAGCCATCAAAAGAAATGAAATCTTGCCATTTGCGTTGACATGGATGGAACTGGAGGGTATTATGCTTAGCAAAATAAGTCAACCAGAGAAAGGCACTATCATATGATCTCCCTGATATGAGGAAATGGAGGTGCAATGTGGGGGGTTTGGGGAACAGGAAAAGAGTAAATGAAACAAGATGGGATCGGGAGGGAGACAAACCATAAGAGACTCTTAATCTCACAAAACAAACTGAGAGTTGCCGGGGGGGTGGGGAGGTTAGGGAGAGGGTGGTGGGGTTATGAACATTGGGGAGGGTATGTGCTGTGGTGTGTGCTGTGAAGTGTGTAAACCTGGTGATTCACAGACCTGTCCCCCTGGGGCTAATAATACATTATATGTTAATTAAGAAGAAGAAGAAGAAGAAGAAGAAGAAAAAGAAGAAGTCTACTATAAATCAAATGCTATGGTTTTCAGCATAGAGTGTGTAATCAGGCATATTTTATTAAAGTAACCAAGTAAAATGATGGTCGAAAATTGGAATAACAGAAAACATAAAAATCAGAGATTTTAAAAAGAGATATGGGACAGTGTAGAGAATATAGTCAATGATATTATAATAGTGTTATATGGTGACAGATGGTGGCTATATTTGTAGTGATCATAGAATAATGTATGGAGATATTGAAAACCTGAAACCAATGTAACACTGAATATCAACTACACTCAAATAAAAAAATAGTAAAAAGAAAACATTTTATTTTAAAAAGATAAAAAGAGGGACAAGAATTTGAAAAGTGAATTTCAAAAAGAGTAAAGATGAGGCTAAGACATACTCTGAACCTTGAGGAAAACACCATTTTGAAAATTCTTCCCATTTTAAGAAAACTCAAATGAATCAATACCATAAAAGAACCCATTTTAACTGAGAGATGTAATGAATGCTCAAGAAATAATTTTATGACAGGATAATTCTTCCCTATGAAACAGCATACAGAAACCCGGGGAAACACCTGGAAGCCAAATAAACTATACTGAAAATAAGAATTAGGAAAAAGATAAATGATGAAAGATAAGAAAATTAGACCTGCGACAGAGACCTAGTGAAGAGAATTTTTAGCTTGTGGTTTAATGTTTTTGAGGATAATCTAGAGTTCATAACTGCCTTGAGGCAGGCTGGTTGTAGGCAGTTTAGGCAGACCCCTAAGAGAGGCCTACTTTGGGCAGGTGGTGTTGGAGGAGGCCATTGGGCTGGACAAAGACAAATCCAACCATTTGACTAAAGTGTCTGTGAAGATGTTGAAGTCAGATGCAGCAGTGAAAGACCTGTCAAACCTAATCTCAGAAATGGAGATGATGAAGATGATTGGACAGCACAAGGACACCATCAACCTGCTGGGTCCTGCACACAGGATGGTCCTTCGTACACTATCATGGAATATGCCTCCAAAGACAACATACAGGAGTACCTGCAGGCCCAGAGGCCTCCTGACCTGGAGTACTGTTACAATATCAGCCACAATGCAGCAGAGCAACTCTCCTCCAAGCACCCGGTATCCTGTGCCTACCAGGTAGCCTGAGGCATGGAGTACCTTGCCTCCAAGAAGTGCATACACCAAGACCTGGCCACCAGGGAAGTGCTGGTGACAAAGGACAACATGATGAAGATCTCAGACTTCAGCCTTGCCAGAGATATCACCACATCAGTTACTATAAAATGAGAACCAATAGTGGACTGCCTGTGAAGTGGATGGTCTCTAAGGCCATGTTTGACCAGATCTACATCCACCAGAGTGACTTCTGGTCTTTTGGGGTGATCCTGTGCAAAATTTTCACTCTGGAAGCCTCCCATATCCTGGAGTGCCTGTGGAGGTGGTTTTTAAGCTGCTGAAGGAGTCATTTGATGGATAAGCCAATAAGTGCACCAGAGAGTTAGACACAATAATGAGGGGTGGCTGGCATGTGGTACCTTCAAGCTGCTGGTAGAAGACCTGGATCATACTGTGGCCTTGACCTCCAACCAGGAGTACCCGGACCTGTCCTTGGCCCTGGAACAATACTGTCTATGCTTTCCCAACACCCAAAGCTCCACCTGCTCCTCAGAGAAGAATTCCACCTTCTCTCATGTGCCGTTGCCCAGGAAGGCCTATCTGCCCTGACACCCAGCCCAGCTTGCCAATGGTGGACTCAAATGACTAGTATCCCTATTACTCCTGTCCAGATTCCGTCATAAGCTGTAACCCTTACCCCCCACCCTCCCTGCAAGACTCACTGCCTTCTCCTTTGTCCCTTTCCTACTGGCAGGAGCCAGCTGCCTACCTGAGGCCTTCACCCCTTGAAGTTCACCTCTCTTCCCCTTCCTCTTCCTCCTCCTTACAACCTGCTCATGAAAGAAAGGAACAGAGAGGCAGGTACTTGCTCGTGGCTACTTCCTTCCCTCCCATATGTTGGACCAAGACACCTCCCTGTCATCTGGTACTGCCTGGACGTCGAGGGAGTTGGAGATGAGGCATGCCAGTGAAAGCTGTCGGAGCTTTCCTGTTTTGGTTTTGTCTGCTTAGCATAACATGTAAGACTGAGTTCTGGTGGCAGGGACCTAGTCCTTGGGGCTATAGCACTAACGAGGGGAGGTCAACTGCTCTGGGCCTTGGCTAAGAGCAAGCCCTGCTCCAGAGATATGGTGCCAAGGGCTAATTAATTTTGATACTAATTTGCTTTGCTGACCAAATACCTGGTATCAAAAGATGGGAAGGCAAAGACTGGAAGCAGTGTTGTGACCATGGGGTCCAGCCCCAAACTATGAAGAAAACACAAAGTGTATAAATCTGAGTAAGTATATATTTACACACCTTTTTAAATAGGTTGTTATCAAAGATTTAATCAATGGGTAATATGCTCCTCGTGGCTGGGAAGCATCAGTTGCCATATATTAAAAACAAAGAAAAGAGGTGTCTGGGTGGCTTCCTCCAAGAAGTGTCCCTTCTTTTCAGGTCATGATCCCAGGGTCCTGGGATGGAGCCCCACATCAGGCTCTCTGCTCAGTGGGAAACCTGCTTCTCCTTTTCCCTCTGCCCTGCTTATAGTTCCTCTTCCTGTCTCTCTGTCTGTCAAATAAATAAAATATTAAAAAAAAAAACAAGAAAGAAACAAAATGTTTTTAAAAGGTCTTTTTTTTTTTTTTTAATTTTCTAGGGGTGCCTGGATGACTTAGTTGTTTAAGCAGATGTTTGCCTTTGGCTGAGGTCATGATTCCAGTGTACAGGGATCCAGCCCCGCATGGGACTACTTGCACCCCAAGGAGCGTGCTTCTTCCTCTCCCTTTGCACATGATCCCCCCTGTTTGTGTGCTTCTTCTCTCTCTCTCTCTCTCTCTCTTGCTGTCAATAAATAAAATAAAATCTTTTACTAAATAAATAAAAAAATAAATAAATTTCTAAACCTACTTTCAGTTTAGGTCCCTTAACAAAAATTGCTACTGCTTCATTTAAAAAAAAAAAGATAATTTAGAAAGATGCTTCCAGAGTTAAAAAGCTGTTTTGTTTCTTTGTCAGGATTCAATATAGAAGTGCTTTAAAAAGTAAAAGAAAAAATATGCTATATTAACTCTAATCACACTATAACTTTGGTGGTTATATCAAGATAATGAAAAGTGATTTTAAAGCAAATTTCATTATCTAACATAAAGATCAAGTCAAAATTACAGAAGAGTAAAAGGATGAATTCATCAGGGAGTATAATAATTCTTTTTTTTTAAAGATTTTATTTATTTATTTGACAGAGAGAGATCACAAGTAGGCAGAGAGGCAGGCAGAGAGAGAGAGAGGAGGAAGCAGGCTCCAGCTGAGCAGAGAGCACGATGCGGGACTCGATCCCAGGACCCTGAGATTATGACCTGAGCCAAAGGCAGCGGCCTAACCCACTGAGCCACCCAGGTGCCCCGGGAGTATAATAATTCTTGACTTTTAATACGTAACAACAGATTTGGGGATATATAGGGAAAAACTAAGAACAAAAATCATAACTTCTACCTTGGACGACAAATGGAAAATAATTTCAACACCCTTATTTTAAGATTACATAGACAAATGGTCATCACATTGGTAAGATATGTAAGACTTGAACAAAAATATCAACTAACTAGATATGCTTGATATTACATTACAGTAACTGAACTAACTGAGGTCAGTCTTTGGTGAATCACAGAAACAGGTGGAGTTGTCAAACAAAGGAATCTTTGTTTACAACATACAAGGAGTTCACAGGGAATAAGTTTCAAAGCCTTGACTGTTTGAACAGGAGAGAGATTTTTATTTAGTATTTAAGATGAATACTCAGAAGGGAGAGTTTTATTATCCCGTGTATGGTTGGTCATAAGGTTGTGGATGCATGCACATCCACATATGTATTTGTGCAATATGTATTGCATGTTCACCTGAATGAAGCTTGTATTCCACCGAGGGCAGAAACGTCAACGTTAGAATAAAGCAGAGGTAACTGTTAGACAAGGGAAAGGAACTCTGCAGTCTTCAAGAGCAGATATAAACTAGATGGGGTCTTGGGCTCATTTTCTGGGACAAGGAAGGCAAGGCCTTGATTACTTTTGAAATAGCACTAGGAGTTTTACCACTGATTTATTGTCTCAATAGCTTAGGCTATTTCCTGGTCTTGTGGTGACTGTTAGTTTTCCCATTGCCTTGTTCCCTCAAAATCCTTAAGGAGTGAGGTTTTTGCATTTCTTTTTAAGAACCTCCCAGGAAGTTTTGGAAGAAGTGTGCTTGGGCAAGTACACAGGTGGGGTATAGATCATTGAAAATAGCTGGGGACAAAAAATGACTTTTCTTATGTCAGGAAAACTATATCTCTTCTTTAATTTTCTAGGAACCTCTAACTCTTTCTGCTGATGTTACCAGCAGGCATCTGAGATATTACTGATTGTTCTCTTGAACCTAAGGAAAAGGAAATGTAGAAAGCAAAAGACAAAACTTTAAAATCTATCTTCCAACTCATCAATTCACTGCAGCCACCTCTCTGTCTTTCCCTTTCTCTTTTTCTCTCTTTCTCTTTCTCTCTCACTTTCTCTCTCACATACGCACAACACACGCAAATCAACTTAAAACAATTTTTAATTTTCCCTATTCCATTTTAATATACTTGAGGCATGATCATTTTCTTAGTAAATACAAGGAAAAAAATCTAGGATTCCATCATTCTGTGTGATTAAAGTATTGAGGAATTTACTTCCAATAGCACTTATAAAAACATATTTTATTTATGTAATATTATATAATCAGGTGCCTGCATTTTTCTTATTCTCCAAATAGTGTTATTTGGCAATTAATATTTTGTCAATCAATATTCCCCTATACCTGAATGTGTGGGCAGTGAGAGATGAGTTAGAGGCAAGGATGGTGAACACTCCCAACAACTGCAGACTACATATATCTTAAGCCATGATTTTCTTTGCAAAGGTCAACATTGATAATGTTCTAGTCATACCTCCATGTACCAGGAAAGAAGTAGCATATTTCTTGAAAGACACAGCTATCAAAGCTCCATTGAGAAACCGTAAAGATGGAGAAGGGATTTGCAAATTAAATATCTGAGAATGGACATCTACTCTGATTATTTAAAAATGAATAAAAATAAAAAACCTTACTAATAACCAAACAGAGTATCCAATTTTACATGTGAAGGAAATAATGGAAGAGACATGTCACCAAAAGTATATGGATGGCTTATAAGCACATGGCCAATTTCTCAACATTTAAACATTAAAGAAATAAAAATTAAAATCATAATGAGCCATGCTTACATATCTATTAGAATGGCTAAAATTATAAAGGCTAATTGTACTTGGTCTGAGCTAGATTGAGAAGCAACAAAAAATCTAAACTGTTGTTGGCATATATCATGATACAACCACTTTGGAAAATAGTTTCAAAATTTTTTTAAATGAAAAATATGTTGCAGTTACACAAATAGCCATTTTATTCTAGGCATTTAACCAAGAAAAACAAACCCTATGTTCATACAAGGACTTGTATATGAATTTCATAGCAGCTTTATTTTTAAGAATTGAAAACAGTGGAAATGTTCATCAATGTCCATCAATAGAGCAAAGACAATTGGAGATTCTCAAAGTAATGATGCTGAGAAAAGAAAATCCAGGCAATGAATTGTATATACTGTGTGATTCCATGACTACAAAAAATCTAGAAAATACAAATTTATATATAGTCACAGTCATCAAATATATGGTGTGATTTTAGTGCCTTCTTCTGTGCTCCCATAGCTTCCTACACTTGGATCTCCGAGCATTTCTTACACCATGTGAAAATATGAACTCTTTCTCTTTATTCTGTCTTACTAGAATAAGAATCCTTGAAATTTTATGGACATTTGAACTCTCAGTTATTAGCAGAAATTCTATCACACAGTAAGTTTCCAAATATAAAAGCCAGAGTTTTACAATGACTTCTAAGCTTTTACATGATCTAGCCACTCATTTAACCTCTGTGACCTCTTTTCCTGCTACTCTTCAGTCACTCACAGTGGCCTCCTTGCTATTCCTCAGATATGCCAGGCATGATCCAACCTTATGGCCTTCAAGATAGCCAATTCCTTTGTCTGGAGTGACCTTATTGCTGATAGTTCTGCGCAAATTCATCACCTTTCCATACCTTTGTTCAATTGTCAGCTTCATTGTAACTACCCTGATCTTTCTATTAAAAATTTTAACTCCCCATCCCCTGCCTAGCAACCTTGATTTTTCTCACCCTGATCGAATTTTTCTTTTTCCCCATTGTACTCTTCCTTTTTGAATGCACTATGCCATTTTTATTAAGGTTTATAGCTTTGAATTGTCTCACCCATTAAAATAAAAGTTCTACAAAGCCAAGTATTTCATTTACCAGTGTAGTCTGAAGTAATATCTGCCATATAAAAGTTCAGTACACAACTGGTAAATTTCAAAATAAATTAATGTTGAGAGTATACTGAATTTCATAAGTCATTTCAATATTTTTTTCCATAAAATAAACTACGTAAAACATACCTTAAATTTACTTTCAAAATATTTTATAGCATATAATGGACAATATACGTAAGCCTTAAAGAAACAATCCTATAATTAACCATTTCATACCTACTTAAAAACTGCATAATACCACACTCTTAGATCCTCTTTGAATGCTCTAAAATAACCCTTCAAAGGAAATACATTTTTAAAAATCACAGATTTTTTGGCAAATAATTTAATAAAATAAAAGTTTCATTCATCTATGTAGTTCAAAATAAATGTTTTTAATAAGCATGAAATTATAACTCTGAAGTGTGCTAAAATGAAACCACCTGCTAAGGGTGAGAGAACAAAAATAAACATCCTTTTTCCAAATAAGAGTAATTTATTACCTTTGAATCAAAGCATGTGGATTTGTTTTAACTGGCAATAAAGCAAGTATTTAGTAGAGTATAGAAAAGCCCTTTAAAGCCTGGTCTTAGCCTAGCATTGCAGCTTCTGGGATATCTGTCTATCTATCATCTATCTATCTAGATATAAATTTGAAAGCTTTTTTAACTTAAAGATTTTGAGAAATAGAACATAATCAGCACCATAGAAGATCTGTTTATGATAACAACCTAGCCCCTCCGCCCAGTTTGTTAATATTCTCTCTTATTTAATGTAACATTGTGCAAATAGACCACTACTGATCTGCCGTTATGAATGAAATAGCTATAATCATCTGTTTGCATATCCTGGTGAAAATATTCATTTAGTTCCATGTTGTATTTCTAGGAATGGACCAAATTTTTATTTTTATTTTTAAGTTTTCTAAATATTGTCCAACTTACCTCAAATGTTTTTATTATGGGCACTTTCATTCTTTCACATTCTTGCAAGGCAATTTTACTGTTGCCCAATATGGTAAGTGTGTAATAGTATGTCATCTTAGGTTTTAATTTATTTTTAATTTAATTTAATTTAATTCCAGATTCATAATAAAGATAAACAGTTTTTATATATGAGTGGCCATTTGGATTACCCTTTCTGTAAAGTGCATGCTCAAATCTTTTGATATCTTAACATTGTGTCATACTGACTTCTTTAATAGTAGATTTTCTGAATGAACTTTAAGCTGTGTAGGTCTTCTCTATTTTATTTTGAACTTGTTTTCATTTCAAAATCTTTATATTTATTTTCATAATCTGCTTTTATTTTCCTTTGTCTATTATCTATCTATCTATCTATTTATTTGCAAGCAAGAGAGAGCGAGCAAGTGAGAGCGCAGGGAAGGATAGAAAAAGAAGGGAAAAGAATCTTAAGCAGGCTCCAGGCTCAGCACAGAGCCCAACTCTGGGCTCTATTTCACAACCCTGACATCATGACCTGAGCCAAATTGAAAGAGATAAAATAAAATTAAGGTGTTAAAAAAAAGGAAAAAGAATTGGAGGTTTAATTAAGTGAGCCACCCAGGCACCCCTGTGGTACCATAAATTAGTTGTCATATTTTTAAAGTTCTAGAGTATCCATTTGTTCATTTATAAAACCTTTCTCAATATCATTTTTAGTGTCAGTTTTTTGTTCAATTTGCTTCCCCTCTCATTTTTTGAGCAGAGTAATCAAGCCATTTTACAATCTTTATTGATCATTTTAACATCATACTTAATCCCATTTTGTCTATCAAATCTTGTTAATGGTTTTTCTTTGTGTGCTTTGTTACATTTTGCTATGTTCAAGACATTATATTTGAAACTCTTATTGAGTAGGGATAATTAAGAGCTATAATAATGGTATGGTCCTCCTTGGCAGGATTTTCTCTTATATCTGAGACTCTACAAGACAATCATACTCCAAATTCAGTGATTGGCTTTCTCAGTTTACACAGAAGGCAAGGTAGGCTATAGTCTTATTTCTGCTTCTCCTTGTGCTTTGGGGATCTCAACTTAAATTTGGGTTGTACCAAAGTCCTCAAATTTGATTGCTGCTGGATTTGTTTCTCTAGTATCAAGAGTCTATGAACAACACAGCTCAGTGTGTTTTAGCAGTTTCAAATGCTCTCATAGCTAAAATGGCTTCAGGGCATATATCTCTAGGCTCTCATTGTATTTCGTATTTTGGCCCAGTAATCCCTCACTTATTTTTATAATCATTCTGATATTTTTAACTTTAAAAGCTATTTTGTCTGGATTTTTAGTTGTCTTAAGTAGAAGTTTTTAGATCACCATTACTAGAAGCAACAACAAATATACATGAAAATATCTGCAGTAGTTTATCACATCTTTATGGCTTTGAACTTCCATAAGCTGAGGCATCCTTCTCTAATCACTTAGGCAAACTCCAATTTACCCTTTAAAACAACACAAGAATTGCTTCATTTAAGAACATGTTCAGGGATGACTCTTCCCCACTGTTCTTACCAACATTGCCACACACTCTTTGCTACCCACACCTTGTTTATGAACTTTCGTTAGGTATATCAGCGTGACCAGAATTTTACTCTATTGTATTTTTGTCCTTTAGAGCTTTAATTAAATATGAATTCCATAGAAAGTCTGTCCCTTTTCTTTCAAACCTGGGTTAGTTATTTCTTCTCATTCTTTGTCAGAAGTTACTTTATTAGAGAAACTTATAGCTCTATTGTGACTTTGGAGCCTTTACAGTTTTTCGACTGGAAAAATCACCCATCCCTGAGTTTTTTACGCAGCTTCCTAGCTGATAATATTCAGAAATCTGTTCAAAACAGACTTTTTCAGGGAGGCCCTTTTGGACCACTCAGTTTAAAAACCTCTTCTTTTTAAAATGTGCTTATTTAGTTCAAATATGCATCTCTATTAAAGAAAAATCAGTACTTTTTTTTTTTTTAAGTTGGCTTACCTATTATCTATCTCTCCCATTAAAATGATTCCTCTGGGCTGGGGTTTTGTTGTGCTCATCTTAGGCCAGGCACTCAATAAATTGTCTCTGAATGATTGAATTGTTTGACTCCCTTGCTAGATTCTCAACTTCATGAGGCCAAGGATTGTTCTATTCAGTCCTTCTTTATCCTCAATGTCTGTTATATTGCAGTCACTTACGTGACTAATGGGAAAAATCACAGAAAGAAAGAGTTAAAACTACAGAAAAACCCTGTAGGTTCAATAACACAAAGCTTTCTAAAATTATTTAGCCCAGGAATTGAATACTGGCTGCACTTTTGATTTTTTTAAATGGTATTGAATTTAATTTAAATGGAAATACTGGAATGGTAGAATAATAAAAAAATTATAAAAGCAACTTGCTCCTTAAAGTAAGAATTATATAGGGCATCTCTTCTAGAAGCAAAATTTTCAAATGTCAAACATCTGAAAGCATAGAAGGAGAAGTAAGAGTGTGAATTGTACTTCAATGCTCTTTTCTTTATATTCAGCAAACAGCTTCATTCACACACCTTTCCAATTTTTTCAACTCTTTTGACAAAGCCTTCAGAGGAGTTACTGCTGATGACAACCATCACAGCCTAACAGAAGAAATTTTATAAAGAAAAATAATAGCATGTTTTTCCCAAATTGTTAAGGATATGGTGAAGCTCTGTCGGATTCAAAGGAGGAATGTGCAATTCCATGCTATATATAATAATAACTTATTTTAATAGTGGCTTTGCAATTTTTCAGATATATCCATTTACTGAAACCACTATCAAATAAACAAAAACAAACAAATGAACAGGGGTTCGAGACAGAAATTATCTAATCT
The DNA here is from genome assembly GCF_964662115.1 of Mustela nivalis. Taxonomy (NCBI): domain Eukaryota; kingdom Metazoa; phylum Chordata; class Mammalia; order Carnivora; family Mustelidae; genus Mustela; species Mustela nivalis. The sequence continues at coordinate 79,851,451 of NC_139040.1, forward strand.
AAAAATAGCACATGTTCACAGAATACACAACACATATCCCAAGTACTACTATAGGTTTCAAGTAATAGTCAAAACAATAGTAAAAATGATTCAGACCCTACCAGTCAAATCATAAATGGGACCTTAACTGTAAATCCTTATCTTTAGATCAAAGCGGGTAATTGGGGGCTGAAGATACATTATAGAACTAATATGTTATAGAACTCCTCTGAAATGAGTCATTTATTCCATCACTTTTCCTGCACAGCTGCTGACCCATGTTTTGGTTCCTGGAAATAGCTGCTACCCTGTCATACTTCTTAAAAGCACATATATTGATAACTCTACTCATTCCTCCATTCCTCTGTGACTGTCACTGTGTTAAAATGTGGAGTCAGCTGACTCACTTGTGATGGTAATAAAGTAGATGAGTTTGCAAAGTATTTTGTTATTTCTAAAAATGCAAAAACCAAATTACATTGAAATCATAAGGGGTGTTTCAGGGAGAGCTGTAGGATGTGGTTTCTTGTGTAATCCACAGAGATTAGCTCCAACACATATTTAAACTCTCCTCTAGGAGCAACCTTAGTGGTAAAGCAAGAAGATAAACAGATGTATACACACCCTGGCACAAAATTATCACTTATGTTTGGCTTCCTAGTCTCCTCGTGTTACTTATTTATCTTAACTTCTATCTGAAAGCAGGGAACACAGAATCTCAATCAGTTGACATTTTTCTACTGAATTACCCAATAGTCCGATCATACCCCTAATACTTTTTAAAATTATTTCACTCATAATCCCAAATCTGCTTTGCTTCCTCATCTTAGTACACTGTAATTCGATTTCAAAATGAGGACAGTTGTCAGTAATGCCACATTCATTAATCTATTTTACAATTCCATGTGCTTATAACTATGAAGATATGTTAATAACATCCATTCCAATAAGCCACCCTAAATTTATTATCATGAAACAAGACCTCAAGAAAGAGAATTCAAAATCATCCATGTATTTGCAACTTATTGCAATAAAGCCTTTATCAATAGACTTCCCTGTGCACATGGTGGTCAAATTGCTGGTGAAAACCAGCCAGATCTATTACAAGCTTTCTCATGGCTTCTAGGTAACCCAAGTGAGCCTTTATTGATACTGGGAAGGGATAAAGCAGGGAAGGGATAAACAGTGCTGTAAGAATTGGCTAGACAAAAGTAAGGACTCTCATTACAAAGTGAGTATTTTAAAGCAAAAGAGCCTGTTGGGAATATTGTTTTATAAAATAGTGGTTTTTTTTTATTAACTTTTTAAAATTCAATTAGGTAACATATAGTGTACCATTAGTTTCAAATGTAGATTTCAGTTATTCATCCATAGCTTATAATAGCTAATGCTCAGTACTTACTGTGATAGCTTCTTGAAAGCAGAATTTTAACCCACTGAGCCACCCAGGCGCCCTTGAAAGCAGAATTTTAGATCACATTTTCTGATTACTTCCATGTCGTACAACACTTTCCTGCTAGCAACCTTCAAAACATACTGTTTGTTAGAGGAATTTCTTTAATAATAAATAAATAGGAATTCATTTAAATTTATAAATATATAAAATAAATAGGAATTTATTTAAATTTATTTAAATATTACACACTGTTTCATTGTTCATAAATAAGGTGATGATATTATAGCCATTAGTTGGTAGCACTGATATATCACTATCTTTTTACTTCTCAGTGCATTCTCTTTACACAAATAGATATATATTTTAAAAAATGTGAATCTGTGGCAAACTTGTAAAAAACCCTATACAGTAAAGTTTATCATTTTAAGTAATCTCAATTATCTTCCTCAATTGTGATAGTATATCCTTCTATCTAGGCCAGATATTGTATGAGGGATTTGAAGAGACATACTTTTCTAAATTTCACTTTTCTCATCTGCAAAATGCTTATCATGATCCTACAAAAAAATACACTTATAATTTTTTGATGAAAATTTATTTATTTATTTTAAGATTTTATTTCTTTATCAGAGAGAGTGGGCGAGAGAGCAAGCACAGGCAGACAGAATGGCAGGCAGAGGTAGAGGGAGAAGCAGGCTCCGGCCGAGCAAGGAGCCAGATGCGGGACTCGATCCCAGGATGCTGGGATCATGACCTGAGCCAAAGGCAGCTGCTTAACCAACTGAGCCACCCAGGCGTCCCTTTTGATGAAAATTTAATCTGTATAAACAATATATTTGCTGTAATGCGTGGTTCATGGAAAACATCTTTTTTAATTATAAGCAGTATTAGAAATTAAGTAAATGTGTCTATAATATTTAAAGTTTTAACACATAATTCCACTGCTTTGCCTTATTTTCTCAAATCCCTTTACCACTTTCACTGACAGAGTCAAATGTACTTTTTCTACTAGTAGCCAGCTCTTTGTCTTTTGTCAGAAAGATGCCCTTGTGAATTATTTATAATAGAGATATTAGCAATAATAATAATAATAATAATAATAAATAGCAATGAAAATGTTAAAAAAAAGTTTTCTTAACTAATTAAGGTTCTTAGACATCAATTAGAGGAACCACCTCGGGCAAGCAAATTAATCTGCAAGACATTCCCAGAATTAACAAGTCAGTCAGATACAGGGTTGTCTGTAGACTGAAAAGGACTAGGTTTGGAAAATAGGTAAGGACAGTGAAAAAAGTGATCAAATTTTTGGGCAAAATAAATTCTTAGGTGTCCTTTCAATGGAGTCCTGTTCATTATGTAGCAGAAACTCTGGAGATTATCTCAATCCATTGGAGTCACCCCGTTTATTAGCTTGCTATTGACAAAGTTATTTACAAACTGTAGAGCAAGAGGTAATAATGTAGAAAACTGATGGTAATGCACAGGATTCTTGTTAACAATAATGCAAGTTAGTGATTTTTCATTAGAAAACATAAATTCTATAACGCAAATTATGGGCCCAGAGCACTTCTGCTGCACAACTCTGCTTATATCCCAAATAACCATGTGAACTAGTTTTAATATCTGCTTCTCTTATTAATTTTTGAATAAAAATTCTTGACACAAGTATTTTATAATTGTGTGATAATCATGAATTTAATTTTTGGAGAACAAAACACACTTTAGCATAACTAGGTTCGTTCACAGAACCAGCCTTGATAACACACTTCTATATGTTAGAAATGATGTAATAAATGTAGAATATTGGGCACTTGTTTGGTATTCTTTGCCATGTTTTGCACTATCTAAAAAGAGATCAGTGAACTTGGACTGGAGTTAGTAGACATGGAAGAAAATAAAATATTACAGAGAAGAATACTCTGTGGTCCACAACCTAAACGGGCTGGGATTCCCATCATTTGGATCCCTGTAGCTTTACAGAAGTCAATTAAATTTTTGTATCTCTGATTAAAGTTGATTCCCCAGTACTTTTTCAAACATCTCTTGTAAAGTATTGTTTCCCAGAAAAAAAGGGATTTTGCACATGTATCTGCCTTTGTCTCTGGTCATGATCTCAGTCAGGATCCTGGGATCGAGCCCCATATCGGGCTTCCTGCTCATTAGGGAGTATACTTCTCAGTCTCTCTCTGCAGCTACATCCCCCTGCCCCACTCATGCGCTCTCTCTCTCAAATAAATAAATACAATCTTTAATTTTTTAATTAAAAATAAGATAAATAAATTAAAATAAAAAGTCTGGGCTTACTGCCCCATTTAGATCCTTTTTTTTTTTTTGAGTTGTATTTAAAGCAGCATGAGAGAACATGAGGCTCTCAAACTTAAAAAAAAAAAAGGAAAAAATTGAGTTTTGTTAGGATTTAAGATCTTGTCTGCTAGACAAAAATGTTGGCTTTGTTAACATGTGAAAATTAACAAAAGGGAGTAAGATAGAATTCTAATAATTTTTGCAGAAATTAAAAATTTTCTCCAACCCAATTACATACAGACCCATTAAGTAAATTCATTCCAATGTCCCAAACCAACCTTTTCTAATAGTAATGCATCTGTGTAAACAGGGTCAACCCAAAGAATAAATAAATATTATTTTTTTCCTGTCTCTTCCACAGTCACATCTGGGTATATTGGTAGCAAGCCAATTATCTATCTTATAAGACATGATATCATAAGGAAGGGTATTCTGTCCATTTGGAACAACTGAAAATCATTGTAATTTTATCTTGGTGCAGTAACTTGAGATGGCACAGTGTGGGTTATGAATATATTTATTTTTTTTTTACTGGGAAGAAGAGATTATAGAGATATTGGTTATCCAAGAGAGACTGACAGGTGTTGATAGTTGCCAGGTCAATATCCATCTACTCTTTCCTTTAGTATCAGAAAGCACTGAGGGATTGACAACAAGGAAACTTAAAGCAACATCAAATATTTTATTGTCTCTTTTCTAGTTACATTGTAACCTTATGACAAAGTATCAGTCGTACAAGATATCATTCTCTTTTACCTCTATCTTTCTGCCAGAAATGTGGGCTTAATAGTGAGAACTCCAACAGCAATTTTTGCAACTGTGAATAAAAAGCCATGAAAACCTCTAAGATAGTTCACTTGACTTTCTTAAGACTCTGAACCAACACCAGAAAACACTCTCTGTAGTCTTCTTGTTAAATGAAAAATATGGTTAAACCACTTTTGACAGTCTACTACCTACAGCAAAATGTAAATCTTAATTGAAATATGTCGTCTCATCTGTGCTTAAGCAACTGAGTCTTGAGCTTTTCAGGTTTTCAGTCTGAAAGAGTACACCTCGGGTGCTCTGAAAGGGAAGAGAAACGACACCCTGTTCTCCATATAAATTAAAGAAGAGAAATCTGTGCATTTAAGTGGGCCATATAAAATTTATCAAGCAATTATCTCCTAACTCCTTCCTATCCAAATTACCTGATATGCTCTCCCTACTCCTTTATTCCACGTTACTGCCTTTTCACAACATGTCTTCTGTTATTTCCTTCTTGCAAGCTAGTTTTGTTTTCTGCATCTAAAAAAATCAACAATCATTGTGTATTTCAATTCCCATTTTCCTCAAATGCATTGATTCTTCTTATCTATTACTCTTTTCTCATACTCAGTGTCTTTGTCTTTATGGGGTTTGTACTTTGCTTTTCCCCATCCTTTACTGCCATTATATAATCAATCTAATAACTTCTTAGAGAAAGTTAAAAATTCCTGCATAGCCACACGTGAACACAAAATCACTGATTTTTAGCAAACCTATAAGATAGTCAGACATCCATTCAATTTCTTTTTTTTAAGATTTTATTTATTTATTTGACAGAGAGAGATGACAAGCAGGCAGAGAGGCAGGCAGAGAGAGAGGAGGAAGCAGTCTCCCTGCTGAGCAGAGAGCCTGATTTGGGGCTCGGTCCCAGGACCCTGGGATCATGACCTGAGCCGAAGGCAGCGGCTTAACCCACTGAGCCACCCAGGCGTCCCTCCATTCAATTTCTTAACTGAGTCCCAAATGCATCCTGACTTCTAACCTAAACCTAAGCTCTACTTCTTACACCTTGTTATATGACCAAATTCTTTCAGTTCAGTATTTTGTAACATTTAAATATTAATCAATTGATGCTTTGTTTGTGTATTTCTATGAAAATAATTTGAATACTGTAGATTTATTGTTATATTTATAGGTTTATAATCAAAGTTTCATCAGTTGAAGTTTTTGGAAATTTCAGATATAATGATTAACCTAAAATGATACTGCCTCAAATCCCTCTGATATCAAGGCCCAACACCTGATTATAGCCAAACCTGTGGTGGATAGTTCCATGGGAAATTGCAGTTACTTAACACTGATAGCATCTCATGTTCTCTCTCTCATTTTAGAATGTCTCCAACACAACCTGAAAGTGTAGGAGAGTTAATGTCCTCTGAGGACAGCTCTCAGTGAAGTGGAAATAAGAACCATAGGTAAAATTGTCAGTTTTCAGGTCTTCATGAGGACAACTTAAAGAAGTTTCTCAGGACCTTTCAGTAAAAGCAAGCCTTCATTTTCTATCCACAACAATTATATCAACAATGTACCTCTTTGACAAAGTTGCTTCTTCACTGTATCACTTTCCCATTCTTTTCTACCTTGGATAATCTCCCAGATAAACTAACAGTACTCAAATCCTTTGTCCTACTCTTTGCTCTCAGGATAAATGGAGCCAAAAGACTTAGATTAATATCAAGTTCTGAATGGGATCTTAGAGCTATTTCTGTCCAGATTTTCATAAACATAGGGACCTTTGAATTATCAGGCTATAAATAAGTTCTAAATGGAGGGGGCAAAAGCAAAAAGTAGAAATTTTTATGTTTGATTTTTAATCATGATTTATTGACTTTATTGATTATTAAAAATACTAACATTATAAAAGTGTGGATCTTTGTAAAACAATGTCATATTGTAAGAAAGAAGTTGCATAGTCCTTTTGAGAATATGAAACCAAGTGTTCAGGTGCCATCTAATTTCTTGTTTAATCCAGAACTTTGGTGTGCATCATCTTGAGGAATAGGATTTTGAAGTCCAGACAGACTAAGAGAAAACGGATCCAAATGTGTGTGTTTATATTTGTGCTTTTGTTGTAAAAATCAAAGTGTGATTGCTGGTTTAAAATGGTAAAACTAATAATGTTCATGGACTCGATTATAAATTTTCTAATTGTATGGGAAGAATGCAATAAACATAGAATTAATTGATTTGCAAATCCTCAAAGAGCTACAGGATCAGGTAGTGGTATGTTCTGATTCAACAGCATCATAATGCAGCATTTTATATGTGTGGCTAATGGATATTTTCATGAATGTTTGCTAGCTAGTCAGCCAATACAGAGAAATATTAGGTAGCGTAATTACTCACAGTTGTGTTTAATAAAATGAGAGAAAATTATCAAATGACACTAATAATAATAATCCTATAGCAGGCTAAATATTCAATGATAATTACAAGTATTAATCTAGCTTTCTTCCCTGATTATGACTCTTCTCTCCTTTATCATAATGGGAGTAGCAGATTGTCTGCAATGAATTGTGAAAACCCAGCAGTGACTTTGGCAGTGAAGGCCTCCTATCAATTTTGATAGGTAAAAGGATTCTGGTTGGTCTTGAGCAAATGTGTCAATTTTTTTATTCTGTGTGTGTCATAAAAGAAAGAAGCAATAGTAAATTCTTGCTGTTATTCCATAGAGCCAATAAAATCATACTGCCAACAAGAGGCTGTTGACACCATAGGTGTAGTTAACTGTCTTGAAATACTACGCCTGGAAATAAAATCCTAATATTTCACATAACCTCTTTTTTTAAAAGAAACAAAACAAAACAAAACAAAACAACTATACTGCTTACATTTAGGGCCCTGCTGTTGTGTAACTATTTTTGAACATGTCTACTGTAAGTGTATATATATATATACATATTTTTCTGTGCAATAAATTCATTTAGAGATAAATTTGGATTGCAAATTATTTTGGGGGAAGCGTGGTATTTGTGGCTAGTCTTACAAGTAAAAAGGACTAAAAGAAAAAAGAAAAACATTTTTTATTACAGCATATTTACATCTGTCCAAAGTACTTATCTACTATAATACTGACTAATGTATAATACTGTACACAAAGAAAGAAGTTAAATGAGTTATAATTCAGTCAATGTATAGCTGGCCATTTTAAAACTTACCACTGAATCTTTCTGGTATGAAATGTGATATCTGGCAATCTGGTCCAGTTCATTCCATCAGGTCATTTGTATGTTCTTATTACCATTTTGATAGCATAGCACATTTTATAACCCAGACATTTTACAATGGAACTATGATGCATGTATTTTCAAAAGTATAGACATACATGAAGCTATGAGGTCAAAAAAGATGAATGTCCGTAGTACCATATAGACTCAACAAATAAAAGTGTCCAAGGGTCTGAGTGTGACTTATGAATATTGTATAAGATTAGGCCAACATGTGGTTTTGATATAAATAATCTGTTCTTAAATTAGAATTACAATCGTTGAGTACAGTGTTGAAAATGGCAGATAGATTTTAGCTATCTTTGCTCACTAGGGAAAATGGAAAAATGTTTAGTTTGGTCAGATTTTCACTTAACTTCTGAAAAATCTTACGTTTGAGAGAACCCTTCTGAAATAAGAATCCTTAAAGACATAACCCCTTTGGCACAAGTTTTCAAGAAACTTGTTTGATGTTGTAGACAATTCTATGGCACACGTAGATGTTTCATGCCAATAATATGTAAGCCGTACCAAGGCTACATATACATATAGAGATGTTCCTCAGCTTACAAGGGGGCTATGTCAGAGAAACACATAAAAAATTGAAAATGCATTTAATACCCTAAACTATCAAATATCATAGCTTACCTTAAGCTTATTTAAACATACTCAGAACACTTACATTTGCCTGCATTTGGGCAAAATCATCTTAAGCAAAAGCCTATTTTATAACAAAGTATCAAATATCACATGCAATTTATTAAATATTACACTAAAAAAAGAAGAATATATATATTCTATATATATATTCTATATATAGAATGCTTGTAAGAATATCAGGTGTTCACCCCTGTAATCTTCTAGCTGACTGGAAGCTGTGGCTCACTGCCGCTGCCCAGAATCACAAGATGGCACCATATAGAACAAGAGTTTCAGGTGGTAGGTGTTGTAAGTTTTACCCAAACTGACATTGGTCAAACTCGTTTTTGTCATCATATATGTCAAGTAGTTTTCTCAGGTTTATTTTTAGAATATCCTTGTATAATGAATATTTACACTGATATCTAGTATAAAAATCTTGCAATTTATTTTAGAAAGATTAAGATATTGAAAATCAATCTATTTCTTTAATTCATTGAAGACATTTTTGGCTTGTTTCCAGTACTTTCTTACTGGTTAAAAAGTGAATTTGAAGTAGTCTGGATTTCATTATTATATGGCACTTTCCCTTTGATGAATACAAAGACGATATTCTATATTAGCTATCTGAGAAAAATTTATTTTTTTAATTTTATTTATTTGTAAGAGAGAGAGCACAAGCAGGGGGAGCAGCAGGATGAGGGAGAAGCAAACTCCCGGCTAAGCAGGGAATCTGTTGCAGAACTGAGTCCCAGGACCCTAAGATCATGACCCGAGCTAAAGGCTCAGGCGTTTAACTGACTGAGCCACCCAGGTGTCCCAATCTGAGAAGAGTTCTGTATGCTATTCCTATTAATATGCAGTTTAAAGTCTAGGTAATTAACTTAATATTTTAGTGGCTATTGCATAGATAGCACTATGTTCCAGGCAGAGAGTAAGAAAGAAATATTAAATCAACCATAGTCTATGCATTCTAAATGAAAATAATTAATCAATCATAAAAATCCTTCTATTTATGGAATATCAACTTATAAGCTTTCCTCCATATGAACAATGCCAAATACCAGAATAAAGGGTCATCTAATACAAATAAAGGATAGAATTAAAGAATTCTGGTAAGCCATTTAATTTTGAAAAATGGTGTTCTATTGTTGCTGAGTTGTGGTTTTCAGTTACATAATATCTGATAAGTGTAGAAGTAACATACATGAGAGTTACGTGAGATGAGAAATGGTATATAATTAAGATATTTTTAAAAGTACAGATAAATACAAATTTGTAAACATAGCATTATGGAGGAGTAAAAATAAATGATAGCTACACACTCTAAAGTGAATAAAACTTGGAAAGCTAATAGAGAAGTAAAACAAGGACAGTGCAAAAAGTATGGTACATTTTTATGAAGTTCAAACAAATTCTGTGAAACCATAGATGGACTTAAAGATACTATTATGTATCAAATATTGTAAAAATTAAGCAAGGAAATAGCAAACATAAAACAACCAAAGCATACAAACTTGGGTAGATACAAGAGGTGTGATCATGTTCTACTTCATAAAGAGATGAGTTAATAGATAAATATAAGTAACTAGACTTTTTAGAAGTTAATAAAACGTTGCCTGTTATTTCTTAGTAATATAAAATATATGGTTTTCTAACAAAAACGTTTATCTTAAGAATATTTAAAAATAAATTTCAGGCTACTCCTAAGGTTATATTTACTTTTCCACTGTAGGAAAAGCTGGTTGTTGTAGTTGTATTTGTTTGTTTGTTTTAGTCTCCTCCTGGTTTTTATTATTATAATGTGGAATGAGGAATGTTAGATTGAAAAGTGAATTATTTTATAGACAAAAATCATTACTTGATTCACCTCCTGGTACAGCAGATGGAACTCCTGAAAATATGCCCTTTTGCCTTATGGAAGAGTAACAGTTATGCTTACTTCTGAAACATACTTGGTGGAGTCCCTAAATAGTGACACCATAGTAAACATTTTGAATATTTGCAATTAATTTTTATAGTCATAGGGCTCCAAAAGGCACTGCAGGTATCTTAGCAGGTATTTCAATAAGGCTAAAATTTTCCTGACTGTTTAAAAATATTAGCAAGGCACAAAACATGGCAAAAGTATTGTCCTCAGATATTATTTTTTTCCATATGCTCCTGATTCCAGACATGAGAAGTTATTTTTCAAATATTTATTATAAAAGTTTTTATTTATTTATTTGACAGAGATCACAATTAGGCAGAGTCAGACAGAGAGAGAGAGGAGGAAGCAGGCTCCCTGCTGAGCTGAGAGCCCGATGTGGGCCTCGATCCAAGGATCCTGGAATCATGACCTGAGCCGAAGGCAGATGCTTTAACCTACTGAGCCACCCAGGCTCCCCCATGACAAGTTATTTTGATAGATGTATATACAGTGTATTTTCCAGTTATAAGAAAAATGGTTCTGCTATTTTTAACCTTTTTTTAAAATTAAATAATTTTTTTCATTAAAATTTTATTTTTTAAAGTTTTACTTTTCTTTTCTTTTTTTTTAAAGATTTTATTTATTTATTTGAGAGACAGAGATCACAAGTAGGCAGAGAGGCAGGCAGCGAGAGAGAGAGAGAGAGAGAGGGGGAAGCAGGCTCCCTGCAGAGCAGAGAGCCCAATGCGGGGCTCAATCCAAGGACCCTGAGATCATGACCCGAGCTGAAGGCAGCAGCCCAACCAACTGCGCCACCCAGGCGCCCCAATGTTTTACTTTTCAATATACTACTTAGAATATAAAACCTATTCCATTTTGTAAGATGTTTACCATTTAAAAAATGGTAATTTTCTCATTGTGTCTTCCCCTCACATTTCTTTATTTTGAATAAAAAATTTCACAATAAACATAACTGATGCTTTCCTTCTGATGGTCCCTCTGTTGGTCATATTGTATATGAGCCATGACATTTAGTTTTACAAAATTTATTGATGTTTGTTGATATGTTTTATCATAACTAATTTTCCCTCCCTTATCTAGATTCCCCAGCTTTCAGACAGGTGGACACTTCAATAAACCATACCCAAGGGATGTTTCAAGTACTTCTTAGACATTCTCTCAGATCCTTGAGGTCTCATTTTGCCTAGGGATTTGCAATAGGTTCTGCCAGAGGCACCACTGTGACAACTGATGTCCATGGTCTATCTCCTGCTAAGCTCAAGAGGTCACTGGTTTCCAAGTATATCTATACAATTAATGCATTCCAGCAAGTTCTTTTTTTTAATATTAACAAACTTATTTTAAAGTTTATATGGAGAGGCAAAGACTCACAATAGTCAACATAGTGTTGAAGGAGAACAAAGACTGAGGACTGACTTCAAAGTTTACCATAACGATGGGGCGCCTGGGTGGCTCAGTGGGTTAAGCCTCTGCCTTCGGCTCAGGTCATGATCCCAGGGGCCAGGGATCGAGTCCCACATTGGGTTCTCTGCTCAGCAGGGAGCCTGCTTCTCCTCATCTCTCTCTCTGGCTGTCTCTCTGCCCATTTGTGATCTCTCTCTCTGTCAAATAAATAAATAAAATCTTAAAAAAAGTTTACCATAACAATAATTGTAAGCATGATATTGTAATACCACAGAAAGACTAGATTAAAGCAACAGAATATATATTATCAATTATATTTTATATTTAATAGAAAAGCAAAAGCAATACAAGAGAGCAAAATACAATCTTTTAAACAAATGGTTCTGTAGCAATGGTGAAGCTAAATCTAAAAATATAAAATAAAATAAATCCAGGCAGATATCCTACACTCTTCACAAAAATTAACTCAGATTGGATTATAAACCTAAACATGAAACATGTAGAAGGTAATATAGAAGAAAATTTAAATGACCTTGGTTTTCGCAAAAACTTTAGCTACAAAAGCACAAGCACTGAATTTAAAAATGTCTACTCTGTGAAACACAATGCCAAGAGAATGAAAAGGCAAAGCACAGACTATGAGAAAAAATTTGCAAAATACACATCTGGCAAAGGACTGTTAATCAAAAATACACAAAGACCCCTTAAAACTCAACAATGGGGGAAAAACCTGATTAAAAATGAGCCAAAGACCTTAGCAGATACCTCACCAAAGAAAATATTACAGATGGCAAATAAGCATATAAAAAGATGCTTCACATCATATGTCATCAGGAAAATGCAAATTAAAACAAAAAAGAGACACCAGTACATACCCAGAATCCAGAGCACTGACAACAGAACACGAAATGTTGGTGAGGATGTGGAGCAACAGGAATGTTCTTCCATGTCTATTGAGAATAAAGAATGGAAAACAACTTGGCAGTTTCTTACAAAACTAAACATATTCTTGCCAGATGATTCAGCAGTAGCAGCTCTTGGTATTTATCCAAAGAAGATGAAATCTATACCCACAAAGATGTCTATAGTAGTTTTATTCATAACTGACAAAAGCTTGGAAGCAACCAAGATATCCTTCCATAGGTGAAAGGTCCAATAAAGTGTAGTACATGCAAACAATGGAATATTATTTAATGCTAGAGAAATGAATTACCAAGCTATGAAAAGATATGGATATAAATATTTAATAAATATTTGATTTTAGGCTTCTACCAGTCTATCAATAGTATTAGTATATTTTAACAGTGAATGCTCAGCATTCATGAATTTACCTAATAAAACATTTTGGGTTCAATATTTTAAATACTTCAACCTCTATGATTATATTCCTAATAATTTTGAATTGGGGTAAATAAACCTTAATTTTTTGTAACTTGTTTCTTATTTCAAGAGAGCTCAATGAAATTTTAGAAAATAAAAATTTACAAAAAAAAAGTTTAGTTTACTATTGCCAAATAATTTAAAACTTTATCTTATATTCAAATACATATATTTTTCTAAATTGATTTATATGCTACTAAAACCAAAAACTTTTAGTTATACTAGATTTCATATCATGCAATCAATGCCAGAAATGCATCTGGCAATGATTTGTCTTAAATAGAGTTAAGATGGGTGTTATTACAATGCAAGATGGAAACAAAGATAGTATAACAATTGGTGTTACATAACTTTTCCGTTTTGATCAAGTTACTAATCTACAAAAGGCTTTTATCAGTGACAGACTTGGGAATTTACAAAACTTTTAAACTAGCATGTGCGACTCATTCCTAGAAAACAACACAATCAATAACACTTTATTTAGATTAAATCATGACTATTTCTCCATTTGAATAAAAAAGGTAGCAACCCCAATAAGTTTATTGAACATGAAAAGTTGAAATGCTATAATGCTCCTAAGGAATTAAATGATCCAGTCAAGAATTACAAAAAAAGGATATAAATTACCAAAGTGTTTGTATAATTGTAATGTACAACTGCCCATTATCGTTCCATAGTGTAGGCTTGTACAAGAACTCTATAAAAGAACTCCACTTCTAAACTGTGGAAAATATGTTCCCTTTCCCCCTATATACAACTATTAAGCCATTCATTTAGCTTTTAAAATATCCACTTAATACAGGCTTTTTACACATTTGAACAGGCAGCAGGGCTCTATTCTTATCGCTTACATCTGAAGGATAGACTTCTAGCGTAAGAGGTAAAGCCCATAAAGGAGCCCAATAATAACAACAAAACACAGTTTAGTGAGCCCTTACAATCTGCCAGCTACCTTTCTGAGAATACTTCAGTTAATAAAACATATAAAATACCTGACCACAAAGAGCTCACATTCTTTTGAAATATAATAGTGAAATAAACCAATAATAGAGGGGCACCTGGGTGGCTCAGTCCATTGAGTGACTGCCTTTGGCTTGGGTCATGATCTCAGAGTCCTGGGATGTAACTCCCCAGCAGGCTTTCTAGGCAGTGGGGTGTTTTCTTCTTCCTCTGCGCACCCTCCCAATTCTCTCTCTCTCTGTCTCAAATAAGAAAATAAACCAGTAATAGAATAATAATTGATGGTTGATGGTGATAAGTGATACAAAGAAATACAAGAAAGGTAAAAGCCATTGGGGAATGCTGGGATGAAAGTTAATTTTATTTTGTGTTGGGTGGTTATATCTCATTTATGAGATGTTATTTGCACAAAGACCCAGGAAGTGAAGGAGAGTGTTATACAAATATTAAAGGAAAAGATTGCTCTAGGCAGAGCAAGTAAGTATATAGACTTTGTGTGAACAACTTGTCTGTTACTTTTGAGGAAAAGCAAGGAGGCCAATGAGGAGTTCATAGTGGTGGAGAGAGGAAGAACGTATTGATGTATGACCTTCTAGTACATTGAAACGCCTTCAGTTTTTATTTAATATGAAAGGGGAAGATACCAAAAGTCTTTCAACAGCAGAATAAAATCATCTGACTTGATTTTTAGGTTAAATTGCTGTACCAAAATAAATTTGCATGGAGAAAGGAGTGCAGTATGTGTGGAAGTGGGGTTATCAATCAAGTCAATAATTCAGGAACATATGATGGTGTTTTTAGCATGCTGGGTGGTAATAGAAGTGGTGAGGTATGGTTTTCATTGTGTATATATTTTGATGGTGAATATTCTGGTGAACAGGATGGGGTATGTGCAGGACAGACATCAACATTTATTTTACCTGCACAAACAGAAGGGTGGAGTCTTCATTCCCTGATATGGAGAGAACTCTGAGTTCAAATGTTCTTTCTCATTAAATGGCATAGTGATGATGAGGATTTAGTCAGACAGTGAAAGAGAGCAGTAAGCATAGTGTTAAGCGGTAAGACATTATAATACATTTGAACATCAAAAAACGTTGTGTTGGATCATCTGTTTATGTGAGTAAATAAATAAATAAAGCTTCCTGGGGTTCTGATAGAGGTAAAGAAGACTGTATATGATCCAAAGGGGCACGTGCACCAAATGTTTATAGCAGTAATATCCACAATAGCCAAACTATGGAAAGAACCAGGATGTCCATCAACAAATGAATGATATTTGTGTATATCTATATCTATATATATCTATATATATATATCTATATATATATATCTATATATATAGATATATATATATAGATATATATATATATCTATATATATAGATATAGATATACACAATGGAATACTATTCAGCCATCAAAAGAAATGAAATCTTGCCATTTGCGTTGACATGGATGGAACTGGAGGGTATTATGCTTAGCAAAATAAGTCAACCAGAGAAAGGCACTATCATATGATCTCCCTGATATGAGGAAATGGAGGTGCAATGTGGGGGGTTTGGGGAACAGGAAAAGAGTAAATGAAACAAGATGGGATCGGGAGGGAGACAAACCATAAGAGACTCTTAATCTCACAAAACAAACTGAGAGTTGCCGGGGGGGTGGGGAGGTTAGGGAGAGGGTGGTGGGGTTATGAACATTGGGGAGGGTATGTGCTGTGGTGTGTGCTGTGAAGTGTGTAAACCTGGTGATTCACAGACCTGTCCCCCTGGGGCTAATAATACATTATATGTTAATTAAGAAGAAGAAGAAGAAGAAGAAGAAGAAAAAGAAGAAGTCTACTATAAATCAAATGCTATGGTTTTCAGCATAGAGTGTGTAATCAGGCATATTTTATTAAAGTAACCAAGTAAAATGATGGTCGAAAATTGGAATAACAGAAAACATAAAAATCAGAGATTTTAAAAAGAGATATGGGACAGTGTAGAGAATATAGTCAATGATATTATAATAGTGTTATATGGTGACAGATGGTGGCTATATTTGTAGTGATCATAGAATAATGTATGGAGATATTGAAAACCTGAAACCAATGTAACACTGAATATCAACTACACTCAAATAAAAAAATAGTAAAAAGAAAACATTTTATTTTAAAAAGATAAAAAGAGGGACAAGAATTTGAAAAGTGAATTTCAAAAAGAGTAAAGATGAGGCTAAGACATACACTGAACCTTGAGGAAAACACCATTTTGAAAATTCTTCCCATTTTGAGAAAACTCAAATGAATCAATACCATAAAAGAACCCATTTTAACTGAGAGATGTAATGAATGCTCAAGAAATAATTTTATGACAGGATAATTCTTCCCTATGAAACAGCATACAGAAACCCGGGGAAACACCTGGAAGCCAAATAAACTATACTGAAAATAAGAATTAGGAAAAAGATAAATGATGAAAGATAAGAAAATTAGACCTGCGACAGAGACCTAGTGAAGAGAATTTTTAGCTTGTGGTTTAATGTTTTTGAGGATAATCTAGAGTTCATAACTGCCTTGAGGCAGGCTGGTTGTAGGCAGTTTAGGCAGACCCCTAAGAGAGGCCTACTTTGGGCAGGTGGTGTTGGAGGAGGCCATTGGGCTGGACAAAGACAAATCCAACCATTTGACTAAAGTGTCTGTGAAGATGTTGAAGTCAGATGCAGCAGTGAAAGACCTGTCAAACCTAATCTCAGAAATGGAGATGATGAAGATGATTGGACAGCACAAGGACACCATCAACCTGCTGGGTCCTGCACACAGGATGGTCCTTCGTACACTATCATGGAATATGCCTCCAAAGACAACATACAGGAGTACCTGCAGGCCCAGAGGCCTCCTGACCTGGAGTACTGTTACAATATCAGCCACAATGCAGCAGAGCAACTCTCCTCCAAGCACCCGGTATCCTGTGCCTACCAGGTAGCCTGAGGCATGGAGTACCTTGCCTCCAAGAAGTGCATACACCAAGACCTGGCCACCAGGGAAGTGCTGGTGACAAAGGACAACATGATGAAGATCTCAGACTTCAGCCTTGCCAGAGATATCACCACATCAGTTACTATAAAATGAGAACCAATAGTGGACTGCCTGTGAAGTGGATGGTCTCTAAGGCCATGTTTGACCAGATCTACATCCACCAGAGTGACTTCTGGTCTTTTGGGGTGATCCTGTGCAAAATTTTCACTCTGGAAGCCTCCCATATCCTGGAGTGCCTGTGGAGGTGGTTTTTAAGCTGCTGAAGGAGTCATTTGATGGATAAGCCAATAAGTGCACCAGAGAGTTAGACACAATAATGAGGGGTGGCTGGCATGTGGTACCTTCAAGCTGCTGGTAGAAGACCTGGATCATACTGTGGCCTTGACCTCCAACCAGGAGTACCCGGACCTGTCCTTGGCCCTGGAACAATACTGTCTATGCTTTCCCAACACCCAAAGCTCCACCTGCTCCTCAGAGAAGAATTCCACCTTCTCTCATGTGCCGTTGCCCAGGAAGGCCTATCTGCCCTGACACCCAGCCCAGCTTGCCAATGGTGGACTCAAATGACTAGTATCCCTATTACTCCTGTCCAGATTCCGTCATAAGCTGTAACCCTTACCCCCCACCCTCCCTGCAAGACTCACTGCCTTCTCCTTTGTCCCTTTCCTACTGGCAGGAGCCAGCTGCCTACCTGAGGCCTTCACCCCTTGAAGTTCACCTCTCTTCCCCTTCCTCTTCCTCCTCCTTACAACCTGCTCATGAAAGAAAGGAACAGAGAGGCAGGTACTTGCTCGTGGCTACTTCCTTCCCTCCCATATGTTGGACCAAGACACCTCCCTGTCATCTGGTACTGCCTGGACGTCGAGGGAGTTGGAGATGAGGCATGCCAGTGAAAGCTGTCGGAGCATTCCTGTTTTGGTTTTGTCTGCTTAGCATAACATGTAAGACTGAGTTCTGGTGGCAGGGACCTAGTCCTTGGGGCTATAGCACTAACGAGGGGAGGTCAACTGCTCTGGGCCTTGGCTAAGAGCAAGCCCTGCTCCAGAGATATGGTGCCAAGGGCTTATTAATTTTGATACTAATTTGCTTTGCTGACCAAATACCTGGTATCAAAAGATGGGAAGGCAAAGACTGGAAGCAGTGTTGTGACCATGGGGTCCAGCCCCAAACTATGAAGAAAACACAAAGTGTATAAATCTGAGTAAGTATATATTTACACACCTTTTTAAATAGGTTGTTATCAAAGATTTAATCAATGGGTAATATGCTCCTCGTGGCTGGGAAGCATCAGTTGCCATATATTAAAAACAAAGAAAAGAGGTGTCTGGGTGGCTTCCTCCAAGAAGTGTCCCTTCTTTTCAGGTCATGATCCCAGGGTCCTGGGATGGAGCCCCACATCAGGCTCTCTGCTCAGTGGGAAACCTGCTTCTCCTTTTCCCTCTGCCCTGCTTATAGTTCCTCTTCCTGTCTCTCTGTCTGTCAAATAAATAAAATATTAAAAAAAAAACAAGAAAGAAACAAAATGTTTTTAAAAGGTCTTTTTTTTTTTTTAATTTTCTAGGGGTGCCTGGATGACTTAGTTGTTTAAGCAGATGTTTGCCTTTGGCTGAGGTCATGATTCCAGTGTACAGGGATCCAGCCCCGCATGGGACTACTTGCACCCCAAGGAGCGTGCTTCTTCCTCTCCCTTTGCACATGATCCCCCCTGTTTGTGTGCTTCTTCTCTCTCTCTCTCTCTCTCTCTTGCTGTCAATAAATAAAATAAAATCTTTTACTAAATAAATAAAAAAATAAATAAATTTCTAAACCTACTTTCAGTTTAGGTCCCTTAACAAAAATTGCTACTGCTTCATTTAAAAAAAAAAAAGATAATTTAGAAAGATGCTTCCAGAGTTAAAAAGCTGTTTTGTTTCTTTGTCAGGATTCAATATAGAAGTGCTTTAAAAAGTAAAAGAAAAAATATGCTATATTAACTCTAATCACACTATAACTTTGGTGGTTATATCAAGATAATGAAAAGTGATTTTAAAGCAAATTTCATTATCTAACATAAAGATCAAGTCAAAATTACAGAAGAGTAAAAGGATGAATTCATCAGGGAGTATAATAATTCTTTTTTTTTAAAGATTTTATTTATTTATTTGACAGAGAGAGATCACAAGTAGGCAGAGAGGCAGGCAGAGAGAGAGAGAGGAGGAAGCAGGCTCCAGCTGAGCAGAGAGCACGATGCGGGACTCGATCCCAGGACCCTGAGATTATGACCTGAGCCAAAGGCAGCGGCCTAACCCACTGAGCCACCCAGGTGCCCCGGGAGTATAATAATTCTTGACTTTTAATACGTAACAACAGATTTGGGGATATATAGGGAAAAACTAAGAACAAAAATCATAACTTCTACCTTGGACGACAAATGGAAAATAATTTCAACACCCTTATTTTAAGATTACATAGACAAATGGTCATCACATTGGTAAGATATGTAAGACTTGAACAAAAATATCAACTAACTAGATATGCTTGATATTACATTACAGTAACTGAACTAACTGAGGTCAGTCTTTGGTGAATCACAGAAACAGGTGGAGTTGTCAAACAAAGGAATCTTTGTTTACAACATACAAGGAGTTCACAGGGAATAAGTTTCAAAGCCTTGACTGTTTGAACAGGAGAGAGATTTTTATTTAGTATTTAAGATGAATACTCAGAAGGGAGAGTTTTATTATCCCGTGTATGGTTGGTCATAAGGTTGTGGATGCATGCACATCCACATATGTATTTGTGCAATATGTATTGCATGTTCACCTGAATGAAGCTTGTATTCCACCGAGGGCAGAAACGTCAACGTTAGAATAAAGCAGAGGTAACTGTTAGACAAGGGAAAGGAACTCTGCAGTCTTCAAGAGCAGATATAAACTAGATGGGGTCTTGGGCTCATTTTCTGGGACAAGGAAGGCAAGGCCTTGATTACTTTTGAAATAGCACTAGGAGTTTTACCACTGATTTATTGTCTCAATAGCTTAGGCTATTTCCTGGTCTTGTGGTGACTGTTAGTTTTCCCATTGCCTTGTTCCCTCAAAATCCTTAAGGAGTGAGGTTTTTGCATTTCTTTTTAAGAACCTCCCAGGAAGTTTTGGAAGAAGTGTGCTTGGGCAAGTACACAGGTGGGGTATAGATCATTGAAAATAGCTGGGGACAAAAAATGACTTTTCTTATGTCAGGAAAACTATATCTCTTCTTTAATTTTCTAGGAACCTCTAACTCTTTCTGCTGATGTTACCAGCAGGCATCTGAGATATTACTGATTGTTCTCTTGAACCTAAGGAAAAGGAAATGTAGAAAGCAAAAGACAAAACTTTAAAATCTATCTTCCAACTCATCAATTCACTGCAGCCACCTCTCTGTCTTTCCCTTTCTCTTTTTCTCTCTTTCTCTTTCTCTCTCACTTTCTCTCTCACATACGCACAACACATGCAAATCATCTTAAAACAATTTTTAATTTTCCCTATTCCATTTTAATATACTTGAGGCATGATCATTTTCTTAGTAAATACAAGGAAAAAAATCTAGGATTCCATCATTCTGTGTGATTAAAGTATTGAGGAATTTACTTCCAATAGCACTTATAAAAACATATTTTATTTATGTAATATTATATAATCAGGTGCCTGCATTTTTCTTATTCTCCAAATAGTGTTATTTGGCAATTAATATTTTGTCAATCAATATTCCCCTATACCTGAATGTGTGGGCAGTGAGAGATGAGTTAGAGGCAAGGATGGTGAACACTCCCAACAACTGCAGACTACATATATCTTAAGCCATGATTTTCTTTGCAAAGGTCAACATTGATAATGTTCTAGTCATACCTCCGTGTACCAGGAAAGAAGTAGCATATTTCTTGAAAGACACAGCTATCAAAGCTCCATTGAGAAACCGTAAAGATGGAGAAGGGATTTGCAAATTAAATATCTGAGAATGGACATCTACTCTGATTATTTAAAAATGAATAAAAATAAAAAACCTTACTAATAACCAAACAGAGTATCCAATTTTACATGTGAAGGAAATAATGGAAGAGACATGTCACCAAAAGTATATGGATGGCTTATAAGCACATGGCCAATTTCTCAACATTTAAACATTAAAGAAATAAAAATTAAAATCATAATGAGCCATGCTTACATATCTATTAGAATGGCTAAAATTATAAAGGCTAATTGTACTTGGTCTGAGCTAGATTGAGAAGCAACAAAAAATCTAAACTGTTGTTGGCATATATCATGATACAACCACTTTGGAAAATAGTTTCAAAATTTTTTTAAATGAAAAATATGTTGCAGTTACACAAATAGCCATTTTATTCTAGGCATTTAACCAAGAAAAACAAACCCTATGTTCATACAAGGACTTGTATATGAATTTCATAGCAGCTTTATTTTTAAGAATTGAAAACAGTGGAAATGTTCATCAATGTCCATCAATAGAGCAAAGACAATTGGAGATTCTCAAAGTAATGATGCTGAGAAAAGAAAATCCAGGCAATGAATTGTATATACTGTGTGATTCCATGACTACAAAAAATCTAGAAAATACAAATTTATATATAGTCACAGTCATCAAATATATGGTGTGATTTTAGTGCCTTCTTCTGTGCTCCCATAGCTTCCTACACTTGGATCTCCGAGCATTTCTTACACCATGTGAAAATATGAACTCTTTCTCTTTATTCTGTCTTACTAGAATAAGAATCCTTGAAATTTTATGGACATTTGAACTCTCAGTTATTAGCAGAAATTCTATCACACAGTAAGTTTCCAAATATAAAAGCCAGAGTTTTACAATGACTTCTAAGCTTTTACATGATCTAGCCACTCATTTAACCTCTGTGACCTCTTTTCCTGCTACTCTTCAGTCACTCACAGTGGCCTCCTTGCTATTCCTCAGATATGCCAGGCATGATCCAACCTTATGGCCTTCAAGATAGCCAATTCCTTTGTCTGGAGTGACCTTATTGCTGATAGTTCTGCGCAAATTCATCACCTTTCCATACCTTTGTTCAATTGTCAGCTTCATTGTAACTACCCTGATCTTTCTATTAAAAATTTTAACTCCCCATCCCCTGCCTAGCAACCTTGATTTTTCTCACCCTGATCGAATTTTTCTTTTTCCCCATTGTACTCTTCCTTTTTGAATGCACTATGCCATTTTTATTAAGGTTTATAGCTTTGAATTGTCTCACCCATTAAAATAAAAGTTCTACAAAGCCAAGTATTTCATTTACCAGTGTAGTCTGAAGTAATATCTGCCATATAAAAGTTCAGTACACAACTGGTAAATTTCAAAATAAATTAATGTTGAGAGTATACTGAATTTCATAAGTCATTTCAATATTTTTTTCCATAAAATAAACTACGTAAAACATACCTTAAATTTACTTTCAAAATATTTTATAGCATATAATGGACAATATACGTAAGCCTTAAAGAAACAATCCTATAATTAACCATTTCATACCTACTTAAAAACTGCATAATACCACACTCTTAGATCCTCTTTGAATGCTCTAAAATAACCCTTCAAAGGAAATACATTTTTAAAAATCACAGATTTTTTGGCAAATAATTTAATAAAATAAAAGTTTCATTCATCTATGTAGTTCAAAATAAATGTTTTTAATAAGCATGAAATTATAACTCTGAAGTGTGCTAAAATGAAACCACCTGCTAAGGGTGAGAGAACAAAAATAAACATCCTTTTTCCAAATAAGAGTAATTTATTACCTTTGAATCAAAGCATGTGGATTTGTTTTAACTGGCAATAAAGCAAGTATTTAGTAGAGTATAGAAAAGCCCTTTAAAGCCTGGTCTTAGCCTAGCATTGCAGCTTCTGGGATATCTGTCTATCTATCATCTATCTATCTAGATATAAATTTGAAAGCTTTTTTAACTTAAAGATTTTGAGAAATAGAACATAATCAGCACCATAGAAGATCTGTTTATGATAACAACCTAGCCCCTCCGCCCAGTTTGTTAATATTCTCTCTTATTTAATGTAACATTGTGCAAATAGACCACTACTGATCTGCCGTTATGAATGAAATAGCTATAATCATCTGTTTGCATATCCTGGTGAAAATATTCATTTAGTTCCATGTTGTATTTCTAGGAATGGACCAAATTTTTATTTTTATTTTTAAGTTTTCTAAATATTGTCCAACTTACCTCAAATGTTTTTATTATGGGCACTTTCATTCTTTCACATTCTTGCAAGGCAATTTTACTGTTGCCCAATATGGTAAGTGTGTAATAGTATGTCATTTTAGGTTTTAATTTATTTTTAATTTAATTTAATTTAATTCCAGATTCATAATAAAGATAAACAGTTTTTATATATGAGTGGCCATTTGGATTACCCTTTCTGTAAAGTGCATGCTCAAATCTTTTGATATCTTAACATTGTGTCATACTGACTTCTTTAATAGTAGATTTTCTGAATGAACTTTAAGCTGTGTAGGTCTTCTCTATTTTATTTTGAACTTGTTTTCATTTCAAAATCTTTATATTTATTTTCATAATCTGCTTTTATTTTCCTTTGTCTATTATCTATCTATCTATCTATTTATTTGCAAGCAAGAGAGAGCGAGCAAGTGAGAGCGCAGGGAAGGATAGAAAAAGAAGGGAAAAGAATCTTAAGCAGGCTCCAGGCTCAGCACAGAGCCCAACTCTGGGCTCTATTTCACAACCCTGACATCATGACCTGAGCCAAATTGAAAGAGATAAAATAAAATTAAGGTGTTAAAAAAAAGGAAAAAGAATTGGAGGTTTAATTAAGTGAGCCACCCAGGCACCCCTGTGGTACCATAAATTAGCTGTCATATTTTTAAAGTTCTAGAGTATCCATTTGTTCATTTATAAAACCTTTCTCAATATCATTTTTAGTGTCAGTTTTTTGTTCAATTTGCTTCCCCTCTCATTTTTTGAGCAGAGTAATCAAGCCATTTTACAATCTTTATTGATCATTTTAACATCATACTTAATCCCATTTTGTCTATCAAATCTTGTTAATGGTTTTTCTTTGTGTGCTTTGTTACATTTTGCTATGTTCAAGACATTATATTTGAAACTCTTATTGAGTAGGGATAATTAAGAGCTATAATAATGGTATGGTCCTCCTTGGCAGGATTTTCTCTTATATCTGAGACTCTACAAGACAATCATACTCCAAATTCAGTGATTGACTTTCTCAGTTTACACAGAAGGCAAGGTAGGCTATAGTCTTATTTCTGCTTCTCCTTGTGCTTTGGGGATCTCAAGTTAAATTTGGGTTGTACCAAAGTCCTCAAATTTGATTGCTGCTGGATTTTGAATTTTGTTTCTCTAGTATCAAGAGTCTATGAACAACACAGCTCAGTGTGTTTTAGCAGTTTCAAATGCTCTCATAGCTAAAATGGCTTCAGGGCATATATCTCTAGGCTCTCATTGTATTTCGTATTTTGGCCCAGTAATCCCTCACTTATTTTTATAATCATTCTGATATTTTTAACTTTAAAAGCTATTTTGTCTGGATTTTTAGTTGTCTTAAGTAGAAGTTTTTAGATCACCATTACTAGAAGCAACAACAAATATACATGAAAATATCTGCAGTAGTTTATCACATCTTTATGGCTTTGAACTTCCATAAGCTGAGGCATCCTTCTCTAATCACTTAGGCAAACTCCAATTTACCCTTTAAAACAACACAAGAATTGCTTCATTTAAGAACATGTTAAGGGATGACTCTTCCCCACTGTTCTTACCAACATTGCCACACACTCTTTGCTACCCACACCTTGTTTATGAACTTTCGTTAGGTATATCAGCGTGACCAGAATTTTGCTCTATTGTATTTTTGTCCTTTAGAGCTTTAATTAAATATGAATTCCATAGAAAGTCTGTCCCTTTTCTTTCAAACCTGGGTTAGTTATTTCTTCTCATTCTTTGTCAGAAGTTACTTTATTAGAGAAACTTATAGCTCTATTGTGACTTTGGAGCCTTTACAGTTTTTCGACTGGAAAAATCACCCATCCCTGAGATTTTTACGCAGCTTCCTAGCTGATAATATTCAGAAATCTGTTCAAAACAGACTTTTTCAGGGAGGCCCTTTTGGACCACTCAGTTTAAAAACCTCTTCTCAATCACTGCTCTTTTTAAAATGTGCTTATTTAGTTCAAATATGCATCTCTATTAAAGAAAAATCAGTACTTTTTTTTTTTTTTAAAGTTGGCTTACCTATTATCTATCTCTCCCATTAAAATGATTCCTCTGGGCTGGGGTTTTGTTGTGCTCATCTTAGGCCAGGCACTCAATAAATTGTCTCTGAATGATTGAATTGTTTGACTCCCTTGCTAGATTCTCAACTTCATGAGGCCAAGGATTGTTCTATTCAGTCCTTCTTTATCCTCAATGTCTGTTATATTGCAGTCACTTACGTGACTAATGGGAAAAATCACAGAAAGAAAGAGTTAAAACTACAGAAAAACCCTGTAGGTTCAATAACACAAAGCTTTCTAAAATTATTTAGCCCAGGAATTGAATACTGGCTGCACTTTTGATTTTTTTTAAATGGTATTGAATTTAATTTAAATGGAAATACTGGAATGGTAGAATAATAAAAAAATTATAAAAGCAACTTGCTCCTTAAAGTAAGAATTATATAGGGCATCTCTTCTAGAAGCAAAATTTTCAAATGTCAAACATCTGAAAGCATAGAAGGAGAAGTAAGAGTGTGAATTGTACTTCAATGCTCTTTTCTTTATATTCAGCAAACAGCTTCATTCACACACCTTTCCAATTTTTTCAACTCTTTTGACAAAGCCTTCAGAGGAGTTACTGCTGATGACAACCATCACAGCCTAACAGAAGAAATTTTATAAAGAATAATAATAGCATGTTTTTCCCAAATTGTTAAGGATATGGTGAAGCTCTGTTGGATTCAAAGGAGGAATGTGCAATTCCATGCTATATATAATAATAACTTATTTTAATAGTGGCTTTGCAATTTTTCAGATATATCCATTTACTGAAACCACTATCAAATAAACAAAAACAAACAAATGAACAGGGGTTCGAGACAGAAATTATCTAATCTAAAAATAGCACATGTTCACAGAATACACAACACATATCCCAAGTACTACTATAGGTTTCAAGTAATAGTCAAAACAATAGTAAAAATGATTCAGACCCTACCAGTCAAATCATAAATGGGACCTTAACTGTAAATCCTTATCTTTAGATCAAAGCGGGTAATTGGGGGCTGAAGATACATTATAGAACTAATATGTTATAGAACTCCTCTGAAATGAGTCATTTATTCCATCACTTTTCCTGCACAGCTGCTGACCCATGTTTTGGTTCCTGGAAATAGCTGCTACCCTGTCATACTTCTTAAAAGCACATATATTGATAACTCTACTCATTCCTCCATTCCTCTGTGACTGTCACTGTGTTAAAATGTGGAGTCAGCTGACTCACTTGTGATGGTAATAAAGTAGATGAGTTTGCAAAGTATTTTGTTATTTCTAAAAATGCAAAAACCAAATTACATTGAAATCATAAGGGGTGTTTCAGGGAGAGCTGTAGGATGTGGTTTCTTGTGTAATCCACAGAGATTAGCTCCAACACATATTTAAACTCTCCTCTAGGAGCAACCTTAGTGGTAAAGCAAGAAGATAAACAGATGTATACACACCCTGGCACAAAATTATCACTTATGTTTGGCTTCCTAGTCTCCTCGTGTTACTTATTTATCTTAACTTCTATCTGAAAGCAGGGAACACAGAATCTCAATCAGTTGACATTTTTCTACTGAATTACCCAATAGTCCGATCATACCCCTAATACTTTTTAAAATTATTTCACTCATAATCCCAAATCTGCTTTGCTTCCTCATCTTAGTACACTGTAATTCGATTTCAAAATGAGGACAGTTGTCAGTAATGCCACATTCATTAATCTATTTTACAATTCCATGTGCTTATAACTATGAAGATATGTTAATAACATCCATTCCAATAAGCCACCCTAAATTTATTATCATGAAACAAGACCTCAAGAAAGAGAATTCAAAATCATCCATGTATTTGCAACTTATTGCAATAAAGCCTTTATCAATAGACTTCCCTGTGCACATGGTGGTCAAATTGCTGGTGAAAACCAGCCAGATCTATTACAAGCTTTCTCATGGCTTCTAGGTAACCCAAGTGAGCCTTTATTGATACTGGGAAGGGATAAAGCAGGGAAGGGATAAACAGTGCTGTAAGAATTGGCTAGACAAAAGTAAGGACTCTCATTACAAAGTGAGTATTTTAAAGCAAAAGAGCCTGTTGGAAATATTGTTTTATAAAATAGTGGTTTTTTTTATTAACTTTTTAAAATTCAATTAGGTAACATATAGTGTACCATTAGTTTCAAATGTAGATTTCAGTTATTCATCCATAGCTTATAATAGCTAATGCTCAGTACTTACTGTTATAGCTTCTTGAAAGCAGAATTTTAACCCACTGAGCCACCCAGGCGCCCTTGAAAGCAGAATTTTAGATCACATTTTCTGATTACTTCCATGTCGTACAACACTTTCCTGCTAGCAACCTTCAAAACATACTGTTTGTTAGAGGAATTTCTTTAATAATAAATAAATAGGAATTCATTTAAATTTATAAATATATAAAATAAATAGGAATTTATTTAAATTTATTTAAATATTACACACTGTTTCATTGTTCATAAATAAGGTGATGATATTATAGCCATTAGTTGGTAGCACTGATATATCACTATCTTTTTACTTCTCAGTGCATTCTCTTTACACAAATAGATATATATTTTAAAAAATGTGAATCTGTGGCAAACTTGTAAAAAACCCTATACAGTAAAGTTTATCATTTTAAGTAATCTCAATTATCTTCCTCAATTGTGATAGTATATCCTTCTATCTAGGCCAGATATTGTATGAGGGATTTGAAGAGACATACTTTTCTAAATTTCACTTTTCTCATCTGCAAAATGCTTATCATGATCCTACAAAAAAATACACTTATAATTTTTTGATGAAAATTTATTTATTTATTTTAAGATTTTATTTCTTTATCAGAGAGAGTGGGCGAGAGAGCAAGCACAGGCAGACAGAATGGCAGGCAGAGGTAGAGGGAGAAGCAGGCTCCGGCCGAGCAAGGAGCCAGATGCGGGACTCGATCCCAGGATGCTGGGATCATGACCTGAGCCAAAGGCAGCTGCTTAACCAACTGAGCCACCCAGGCGTCCCTTTTGATGAAAATTTAATCTGTATAAACAATATATTTGCTGTAATGCGTGGTTCATGGAAAACATCTTTTTTAATTATAAGCAGTATTAGAAATTAAGTAAATGTGTCTATAATATTTAAAGTTTTAACACATAATTCCACTGCTTTGCCTTATTTTCTCAAATCCCTTTATCACTTTCACTGACAGAGTCAAATGTACTTTTTCTACTAGTAGCCAGCTCTTTGTCTTTTGTCAGAAAGATGCCCTTGTGAATTATTTATAATAGAGATATTAGCAATAATAATAATAATAATAATAAATAGCAATGAAAATGTTAAAAAAAAGTTTTCTTAACTAATTAAGGTTCTTAGACATCAATTAGAGGAACCACCTCGGGCAAGCAAATTAATCTGCAAGACATTCCCAGAATTAACAAGTCAGTCAGATACAGGGTTGTCTGTAGACTGAAAAGGACTAGGTTTGGAAAATAGGTAAGGACAGTGAAAAAAGTGATCAAATTTTTGGGCAAAATAAATTCTTAGGTGTCCTTTCAATGGAGTCCTGTTCATTATGTAGCAGAAACTCTGGAGATTATCTCAATCCATTGGAGTCACCCCGTTTATTAGCTTGCTATTGACAAAGTTATTTACAAACTGTAGAGCAAGAGGTAATAATGTAGAAAACTGATGGTAATGCACAGGATTCTTGTTAACAATAATGCAAGTTAGTGATTTTTCATTAGAAAACATAAATTCTATAACGCAAATTATGGGCCCAGAGCACTTCTGCTGCACAACTCTGCTTATATCCCAAATAACCATGTGAACTAGTTTTAATATCTGCTTCTCTTATTAATTTTTGAATAAAAATTCTTGACACAAGTATTTTATAATTGTGTGATAATCATGAATTTAATTTTTGGAGAACAAAACACACTTTAGCATAACTAGGTTCGTTCACAGAACCAGCCTTGATAACACACTTCTATATGTTAGAAATGATGTAATAAATGTAGAATATTGGGCACTTGTTTGGTATTCTTTGCCATGTTTTGCACTATCTAAAAAGAGATCAGTGAACTTGGACTGGAGTTAGTAGACATGGAAGAAAATAAAATATTACAGAGAAGAATACTCTGTGGTCCACAACCTAAACGGGCTGGGATTCCCATCATTTGGATCCCTGTAGCTTTACAGAAGTCAATTAAATTTTTGTATCTCTGATTAAAGTTGATAACCCAGTACTTTTTCAAACATCTCTTGTAAAGTATTGTTTCCCAGAAAAAAAGGGATTTTGCACATGTATCTGCCTTTGTCTCTGGTCATGATCTCAGTCAGGATCCTGGGATCGAGCCCCATATCGGGCTTCCTGCTCATTAGGGAGTATACTTCTCAGTCTCTCTCTGCAGCTACATCCCCCTGCCCCACTCATGCGCTCTCTCTCTCAAATAAATAAATACAATCTTTAATTTTTTAATTAAAAATAAGATAAATAAATTAAAATAAAAAGTCTGGGCTTACTGCCCCATTTAGATCCTTTTTTTTTTTTTGAGTTGTATTTAAAGCAGCATGAGAGAACATGAGGCTCTCAAACTTAAAAAAAAAAAAGGAAAAAATTGAGTTTTGTTAGGATTTAAGATCTTGTCTGCTAGACAAAAATGTTGGCTTTGTTAACATGTGAAAATTAACAAAAGGGAGTAAGATAGAATTCTAATAATTTTTGCAGAAATTAAAAATTTTCTCCAACCCAATTACATACAGACCCATTAAGTAAATTCATTCCAATGTCCCAAACCAACCTTTTCTAATAGTAATGCATCTGTGTAAACAGGGTCAACCCAAAGAATAAATAAATATTATTTTTTTCCTGTCTCTTCCACAGTCACATCTGGGTATATTGGTAGCAAGCCAATTATCTATCTTATAAGACATGATATCATAAGGAAGGGTATTTTGTCCATTTGGAACAACTGAAAATCATTGTAATTTTATCTTGGTGCAGTAACTTGAGATGGCACAGTGTGGGTTATGAATATATTTATTTTTTTTTTACTGGGAAGAAGAGATTATAGAGATATTGGTTATCCAAGAGAGACTGACAGGTGTTGATAGTTGCCAGGTCAATATCCATCTACTCTTTCCTTTAGTATCAGAAAGCACTGAGGGATTGACAACAAGGAAACTTAAAGCAACATCAAATATTTTATTGTCTCTTTTCTAGTTACATTGTAACCTTATGACAAAGTATCAGTCGTACAAGATATCATTCTCTTTTACCTCTATCTTTCTGCCAGAAATGTGGGCTTAATAGTGAGAACTCCAACAGCAATTTTTGCAACTGTGAATAAAAAGCCATGAAAACCTCTAAGATAGTTCACTTGACTTTCTTAAGACTCTGAACCAACACCAGAAAACACTCTCTGTAGTCTTCTTGTTAAATGAAAAATATGGTTAAACCACTTTTGACAGTCTACTACCTACAGCAAAATGTAAATCTTAATTGAAATATGTCGTCTCAGCTGTGCTTAAGCAACTGAGTCTTGAGCTTTTCAGGTTTTCAGTCTGAAAGAGTACACCTCGGGTGCTCTGAAAGGGAAGAGAAACGACACCCTGTTCTCCATATAAATTAAAGAAGAGAAATCTGTGCATTTAAGTGGGCCATATAAAATTTATCAAGCAATTATCTCCTAACTCCTTCCTATCCAAATTACCTGATATGCTCTCCCTACTCCTTTATTCCACGTTACTGCCTTTTCACAACATGTCTTCTGTTATTTCCTTCTTGCAAGCTAGTTTTCTTTTCTGCATCTAAAAAAATCAACAATCATTGTGTATTTCAATTCCCATTTTCCTCAAATGCATTGATTCTTCTTATCTATTACTCTTTTCTCATACTCAGTGTCTTTGTCTTTATGGGGTTTGTACTTTGCTTTTCCCCATCCTTTACTGCCATTATATAATCAATCTAATAACTTCTTAGAGAAAGTTAAAAATTCCTGCATAGCCACACGTGAACACAAAGTCACTGATTTTTAGCAAACCTATAAGATAGTCAGACATCCATTCAATTTCTTTTTTTTTAAGATTTTATTTATTTATTTGACAGAGAGAGATGACAAGCAGGCAGAGAGGCAGGCAGAGAGAGAGGAGGAAGCAGTCTCCCTGCTGAGCAGAGAGCCTGATTTGGGGCTCGGTCCCAGGACCCTGGGATCATGACCTGAGCCGAAGGCAGCGGCTTAACCCACTGAGCCACCCAGGCGTCCCTCCATTCAATTTCTTAACTGAGTCCCAAATGCATCCTGACTTCTAACCTAAACCTAAGCTCTACTTCTTACACCTTGTTATATGACCAAATTCTTTCAGTTCAGTATTTTGTAACATTTAAATATTAATCAATTGATGCTTTGTTTGTGTATTTCTATGAAAATAATTTGAATACTGTAGATTTATTGTTATATTTATAGGTTTATAATCAAAGTTTCATCAGTTGAAGTTTTTGGAAATTTCAGATATAATGATTAACCTAAAATGATACTGCCTCAAATCCCTCTGATATCAAGGCCCAACACCTGATTATAGCCAAACCTGTGGTGGATAGTTCCATGGGAAATTGCAGTTACTTAACACTGATAGCATCTCATGTTCTCTCTCTCATTTTAGAATGTCTCCAACACAACCTGAAAGTGTAGGAGAGTTAATGTCCTCTGAGGACAGCTCTCAGTGAAGTGGAAATAAGAACCATAGGTAAAATTGTCAGTTTTCAGGTCTTCATGAGGACAACTTAAAGAAGTTTCTCAGGACCTTTCAGTAAAAGCAAGCCTTCATTTTCTATCCACAACAATTATATCAACAATGTACCTCTTTGACAAAGTTGCTTCTTCACTGTATCACTTTCCCATTCTTTTCTACCTTGGATAATCTCCCAGATAAACTAACAGTACTCAAATCCTTTGTCCTACTCTTTGCTCTCAGGATAAATGGAGCCAAAAGACTTAGATTAATATCAAGTTCTGAATGGGATCTTAGAGCTATTTCTGTCCAGATTTTCATAAACATAGGGACCTTTGAATTATCAGGCTATAAATAAGTTCTAAATGGAGGGGGCAAAAGCAAAAAGTAGAAATTTTTATGTTTGATTTTTAATCATGATTTATTGACTTTATTGATTATTAAAAATACTAACATTATAAAAGTGTGGATCTTTGTAAAACAATGTCATATTGTAAGAAAGAAGTTGCATAGTCCTTTTGAGAATATGAAACCAAGTGTTCAGGTGCCATCTAATTTCTTGTTTAATCCAGAACTTTGGTGTGCATCATCTTGAGGAATAGGATTTTGAAGTCCAGACAGACTAAGAGAAAACGGATCCAAATGTGTGTGTTTATATTTGTGCTTTTGTTGTAAAAATCAAAGTGTGATTGCTGGTTTAAAATGGTAAAACTAATAATGTTCATGGACTCGATTATAAATTTTCTAATTGTATGGGAAGAATGCAATAAACATAGAATTAATTGATTTGCAAATCCTCAAAGAGCTACAGGATCAGGTAGTGGTATGTTCTGATTCAACAGCATCATAATGCAGCATTTTATATGTGTGGCTAATGGATATTTTCATGAATGTTTGCTAGCTAGTCAGCCAATACAGAGAAATATTAGGTAGCGTAATTACTCACAGTTGTGTTTAATAAAATGAGAGAAAATTATCAAATGACACTAATAATAATAATCCTATAGCAGGCTAAATATTCAATGATAATTACAAGTATTAATCTAGCTTTCTTCCCTGATTATGACTCTTCTCTCCTTTATCATAATGGGAGTAGCAGATTGTCTGCAATGAATTGTGAAAACCCAGCAGTGACTTTGGCAGTGAAGGCCTCCTATCAATTTTGATAGGTAAAAGGATTCTGGTTGGTCTTGAGCAAATGTGTCAATTTTTTTATTCTGTGTGTGTCATAAAAGAAAGAAGCAATAGTAAATTCTTGCTGTTATTCCATAGAGCCAATAAAATCATACTGCCAACAAGAGGCTGTTGACACCATAGGTGTAGTTAACTGTCTTGAAATACTACGCCTGGAAATAAAATCCTAATATTTCACATAACCTCTTTTTTTAAAAGAAACAAAACAAAACAAAACAAAACAACTATACTGCTTACATTTAGGGCCCTGCTGTTGTGTAACTATTTTTGAACATGTCTACTGTAAGTGTATATATATATATATATACATATTTTTCTGTGCAATAAATTCATTTAGAGATAAATTTGGATTGCAAATTATTTTGGGGGAAGCGTGGTATTTGTGGCTAGTCTTACAAGTAAAAAGGACTAAAAGAAAAAAGAAAAACATTTTTTATTACAGCATATTTACATCTGTCCAAAGTACTTATCTACTATAATACTGACTAATGTATAATACTGTACACAAAGAAAGAAGTTAAATGAGTTATAATTCAGTCAATGTATAGCTGGCCATTTTAAAACTTACCACTGAATCTTTCTGGTATGAAATGTGATATCAGGCAATCTGGTCCAGTTCATTCCATCAGGTCATTTGTATGTTCTTATTACCATTTTGATAGCATAGCACATTTTATAACCCAGACATTTTACAATGGAACTATGATGCATGTATTTTCAAAAGTATAGACATACATGAAGCTATGAGGTCAAAAAAGATGAATGTCCGTAGTACCATATAGACTCAACAAATAAAAGTGTCCAAGGGTCTGAGTGTGACTTATGAATATTGTATAAGATTAGGCCAACATGTGGTTTTGATATAAATAATCTGTTCTTAAATTAGAATTACAATCGTTGAGTACAGTGTTGAAAATGGCAGATAGATTTTAGCTATCTTTGCTCACTAGGGAAAATGGAAAAATGTTTAGTTTGGTCAGATTTTCACTTAACTTCTGAAAAATCTTACGTTTGAGAGAACCCTTCTGAAATAAGAATCCTTAAAGACATAACCCCTTTGGCACAAGTTTTCAAGAAACTTGTTTGATGTTGTAGACAATTCTATGGCACACGTAGATGTTTCATGCCAATAATATGTAAGCCATACCAAGGCTACATATACATATAGAGATGTTCCTCAGCTTACAAGGGGGCTATGTCAGAGAAACACATAAAAAATTGAAAATGCATTTAATACCCTAAACTATCAAATATCATAGCTTACCTTAAGCTTATTTAAACATACTCAGAACACTTACATTTGCCTGCATTTGGGCAAAATCATCTTAAGCAAAAGCCTATTTTATAACAAAGTATCAAATATCACATGCAATTTATTAAATATTACACTAAAAAATGAAGAATATATATATTCTATATATAGAATGCTTGTAAGAATATCAGGTGTTCACCCCTGTAATCTTCTAGCTGACTGGAAGCTGTGGCTCACTGCCGCTGCCCAGAATCACAAGATGGCACCATATAGAACAAGAGTTTCAGGTGGTAGGTGTTGTAAGTTTTACCCAAACTGACATTGGTCAAACTCGTTTTTGTCATCATATATGTCAAGTAGTTTTCTCAGGTTTATTTTTAGAATATCCTTGTATAATGAATATTTACACTGATATCTAGTATAAAAATCTTGCAATTTATTTTAGAAACATTAAGATATTGAAAATCAATCTATTTCTTTAATTCATTGAAGACATTTTTGGCTTGTTTCCAGTACTTTCTTACTGGTTAAAAAGTGAATTTGAAGTAGTCTGGATTTCATTATTATATGGCACTTTCCCTTTGATGAATACAAAGACGATATTCTATATTAGCTATCTGAGAAAAATTTATTTTTTTAATTTTATTTATTTGTAAGAGAGAGAGCACAAGCAGGGGGAGCAGCAGGATGAGGGAGAAGCAAACTCCCGGCTAAGCAGGGAATCTGTTGCAGAACTGAGTCCCAGGACCCTAAGATCATGACCCGAGCTAAAGGCTCAGGCGTTTAACTGACTGAGCCACCCAGGTGTCCCAATCTGAGAAGAGTTCTGTATGCTATTCCTATTAATATGCAGTTTAAAGTCTAGGTAATTAACTTAATATTTTAGTGGCTATTGCATAGATAGCACTATGTTCCAGGCAGAGAGTAAGAAAGAAATATTAAATCAACCATAGTCTATGCATTCTAAATGAAAATAATTAATCAATCATAAAAATCCTTCTATTTATGGAATATCAACTTATAAGCTTTCCTCCATATGAACAATGCCAAATACCAGAATAAAGGGTCATCTAATACAAATAAAGGATAGAATTAAAGAATTCTGGTAAGCCATTTAATTTTGAAAAATGGTGTTCTATTGTTGCTGAGTTGTGGTTTTCAGTTACATAATATCTGATAAGTGTAGAAGTAACATACATGAGAGTTACGTGAGATGAGAAATGGTATATAATTAAGATATTTTTAAAAGTACAGATAAATACAAATTTGTAAACATAGCATTATGGAGGAGTAAAAATAAATGATAGCTACACACTCTAAAGTGAATAAAACTTGGAAAGCTAATAGAGAAGTAAAACAAGGACAGTGCAAAAAGTATGGTACATTTTTATGAAGTTCAAACAAATTCTGTGAAACCATAGATGGACTTAAAGATACTATTATGTATCAAATATTGTAAAAATTAAGCAAGGAAATAGCAAACATAAAACAACCAAAGCATACAAACTTGGGTAGATACAAGAGGTGTGATCATGTTCTACTTCATAAAGAGATGAGTTAATAGATAAATATAAGTAACTAGACTTTTTAGAAGTTAATAAAACGTTGCCTGTTATTTCTTAGTAATATAAAATATATGGTTTTCTAACAAAAACGTTTATCTTAAGAATATTTAAAAATAAATTTCAGGCTACTCCTAAGGTTATATTTACTTTTCCACTGTAGGAAAAGCTGGTTGTTTTAGTCTCCTCCTGGTTTTTATTATTATAATGTGGAATGAGGAATGTTAGATTGAAAAGTGAATTATTTTATAGACAAAAATCATTACTTGATTCACCTCCTGGTACAGCAGATGGAACTCCTGAAAATATGCCCTTTTGCCTTATGGAAGAGTAACAGTTATGCTTACTTCTGAAACATACTTGGTGGAGTCCCTAAATAGTGACACCATAGTAAACATTTTGAATATTTGCAATTAATTTTTATAGTCATAGGGCTCCAAAAGGCACTGCAGGTATCTTAGCAGGTATTTCAATAAGGCTAAAATTTGCCTGACTGTTTAAAAATATTAGCAAGGCACAAAACATGGCAAAAGTATTGTCCTCAGATATTATTTTTTTCCATATGCTCCTGATTCCAGACATGAGAAGTTATTTTTCAAATATTTATTATAAAAGTTTTTATTTATTTATTTGACAGAGATCACAATTAGGCAGAGTCAGACAGAGAGAGAGAGGAGGAAGCAGGCTCCCTGCTGAGCTGAGAGCCCGATGTGGGCCTCGATCCAAGGATCCTGGAATCATGACCTGAGCCGAAGGCAGATGCTTTAACCTACTGAGCCACCCAGGCTCCCCCATGACAAGTTATTTTGATAGATGTATATACAGTGTATTTTCCAGTTATAAGAAAAATGGTTCTGCTATTTTTAACCTTTTTTTAAAATTAAATAATTTTTTTCATTAAAATTTTATTTTTTAAAGTTTTACTTTTCTTTTCTTTTTTTTTAAAGATTTTATTTATTTATTTGAGAGACAGAGATCACAAGTAGGCAGAGAGGCAGGCAGCGAGAGAGAGAGAGAGAGAGAGAGGGGGAAGCAGGCTCCCTGCAGAGCAGAGAGCCCAATGCGGGGCTCAATCCAAGGACCCTGAGATCATGACCCGAGCTGAAGGCAGCAGCCCAACCAACTGCGCCACCCAGGCGCCCCAATGTTTTACTTTTCAATATACTACTTAGAATATAAAACCTATTCCATTTTGTAAGATGTTTACCATTTAAAAAATGGTAATTTTCTCATTGTGTCTTCCCCTCACATTTCTTTATTTTGAATAAAAAATTTCACAATAAACATAACTGATGCTTTCCTTCTGATGGTCCCTCTGTTGGTCATATTGTATATGAGCCATGACATTTAGTTTTACAAAATTTATTGATGTTTGTTGATATGTTTTATCATAACTAATTTTCCCTCCCTTATCTAGATTCCCCAGCTTTCAGACAGGTGGACACTTCAATAAACCATACCCAAGGGATGTTTCAAGTACTTCTTAGACATTCTCTCAGATCCTTGAGGTCTCATTTTGCCTAGGGATTTGCAATAGGTTCTGCCAGAGGCACCACTGTGACAACTGATGTCCATGGTCTATCTCCTGCTAAGCTCAAGAGGTCACTGGTTTCCAAGTATATCTATACAATTAATGCATTCCAGCAAGTTCTTTTTTTTAATATTAACAAACTTATTTTAAAGTTTATATGGAGAGGCAAAGACTCACAATAGTCAACATAGTGTTGAAGGAGAACAAAGACTGAGGACTGACTTCAAAGTTTACCATAACGATGGGGCGCCTGGGTGGCTCAGTGGGTTAAGCCTCTGCCTTCGGCTCAGGTCATGATCCCAGGGGCCAGGGATCGAGTCCCACATTGGGTTCTCTGCTCAGCAGGGAGCCTGCTTCTCCTCATCTCTCTCTCTGGCTGTCTCTCTGCCCATTTGTGATCTCTCTCTCTGTCAAATAAATAAATAAAATCTTAAAAAAAGTTTACCATAACAATAATTGTAAGCATGATATTGTAATACCACAGAAAGACTAGATTAAAGCAACAGAATATATATTATCAATTATATTTTATATTTAATAGAAAAGCAAAAGCAATACAAGAGAGCAAAATACAATCTTTTAAACAAATGGTTCTGTAGCAATGGTGAAGCTAAATCTAAAAATATAAAATAAAATAAATCCAGGCAGATATCCTACACTCTTCACAAAAATTAACTCAGATTGGATTATAAACCTAAACATGAAACATGTAGAAGGTAATATAGAAGAAAATTTAAATGACCTTGGTTTTCGCAAAAACTTTAGCTACAAAAGCACAAGCACTGAATTTAAAAATGTCTACTCTGTGAAACACAATGCCAAGAGAATGAAAAGGCAAAGCACAGACTATGAGAAAAAATTTGCAAAATACACATCTGGCAAAGGACTGTTAATCAAAAATACACAAAGACCCCTTAAAACTCAACAATGGGGGAAAAACCTGATTAAAAATGAGCCAAAGACCTTAGCAGATACCTCACCAAAGAAAATATTACAGATGGCAAATAAGCATATAAAAAGATGCTTCACATCATATGTCATCAGGAAAATGCAAATTAAAACAAAAAAGAGACACCAGTACATACCCAGAATCCAGAGCACTGACAACAGAACACGAAATGTTGGTGAGGATGTGGAGCAACAGGAATGTTCTTCCATGTCTATTGAGAATAAAGAATGGAAAACAACTTGGCAGTTTCTTACAAAACTAAACATATTCTTGCCAGATGATTCAGCAGTAGCAGCTCTTGGTATTTATCCAAAGAAGATGAAATCTATACCCACAAAGATGTCTATAGTAGTTTTATTCATAACTGACAAAAGCTTGGAAGCAACCAAGATATCCTTCCATAGGTGAAAGGTCCAATAAAGTGTAGTACATGCAAACAATGGAATATTATTTAATGCTAGAGAAATGAATTACCAAGCTATGAAAAGATATGAATATAAATATTTAATAAATATTTGATTTTAGGCTTCTACCAGTCTATCAATAGTATTAGTATATTTTAACAGTGAATGCTCAGCATTCATGAATTTACCTAATAAAACATTTTGGGTTCAATATTTTAAATACTTCAACCTCTATGATTATATTCCTAATAATTTTGAATTGGGGTAAATAAACCTTAATTTTTTGTAACTTGTTTCTTATTTCAAGAGAGCTCAATAAAATTTTAGAAAATAAAAATTTACAAAAAAAAGTTTAGTTTACTATTGCCAAATAATTTAAAACTTTATCTTATATTCAAATACATATATTTTTCTAAATTGATTTATATGCTACTAAAACCAAAAACTTTTAGTTATACTAGATTTCATATCATGCAATCAATGCCAGAAATCCATCTGGCAATGATTTGTCTTAAATAGAGTTAAGATGGGTGTTATTACAATGCAAGATGGAAACAAAGATAGTATAACAATTGGTGTTACATAACTTTTCCGTTTTGATCAAGTTACTAATCTACAAAAGGCTTTTATCAGTGACAGACTTGGGAATTTACAAAACTTTTAAACTAGCATGTGCGACTCATTCCTAGAAAACAACACAATCAATAACACTTTATTTAGATTAAATCATGACTATTTCTCCATTTGAATAAAAAAGGTAGCAACCCCAATAAGTTTATTGAACATGAAAAGTTGAAATGCTATAATGCTCCTAAGGAATTAAATGATCCAGTCAAGAATTACAAAAAAAGGATATAAATTACCAAAGTGTTTGTATAATTGTAATGTACAACTGCCCATTATCGTTCCATAGTGTAGGCTTGTACAAGAACTCTATAAAAGAACTCCACTTCTAAACTGTGGAAAATATGTTCCCTTTCCCCCTATATACAACTATTAAGCCATTCATTTAGCTTTTAAAATATCCACTTAATACAGGCTTTTTACACATTTGAACAGGCAGCAGGGCTCTATTCTTATCGCTTACATCTGAAGGATAGACTTCTAGCGTAAGAGGTAAAGCCCATAAAGGAGCCCAATAATAACAACAAAACACAGTTTAGTGAGCCCTTACAATCTGCCAGCTACCTTTCTGAGAATACTTCAGTTAATAAAACATATAAAATACCTGACCACAAAGAGCTCACATTCTTTTGAAATATAATAGTGAAATAAACCAATAATAGAGGGGCACCTGGGTGGCTCAGTCCATTGAGTGACTGCCTTTGGCTTGGGTCATGATCTCAGAGTCCTGGGATGTAACTCCCCAGCAGGCTTTCTAGGCAGTGGGGTGTTTTCTTCTTCCTCTGCGCACCCTCCCAATTCTCTCTCTCTCTGTCTCAAATAAGAAAATAAACCAGTAATAGAATAATAATTGATGGTTGATGGTGATAAGTGATACAAAGAAATACAAGAAAGGTAAAAGCCATTGGGGAATGCTGGGATGAAAGTTAATTTTATTTTGTGTTGGGTGGTTATATCTCATTTATGAGATGTTATTTGCACAAAGACCCAGGAAGTGAAGGAGAGTGTTATACAAATATTAAAGGAAAAGATTGCTCTAGGCAGAGCAAGTAAGTATATAGACTTTGTGTGAACAACTTGTCTGTTACTTTTGAGGAAAAGCAAGGAGGCCAATGAGGAGTTCATAGTGGTGGAGAGAGGAAGAACGTATTGATGTATGACCTTCTAGTACATTGAAACGCCTTCAGTTTTTATTTAATATGAAAGGGGAAGATACCAAAAGTCTTTCAACAGCAGAATAAAATCATCTGACTTGATTTTTAGGTTAAATTGCTGTACCAAAATAAATTTGCATGGAGAAAGGAGTGCAGTATGTGTGGAAGTGGGGTTATCAATCAAGTCAATAATTCAGGAACATATGATGGTGTTTTTAGCATGCTGGGTGGTAATAGAAGTGGTGAGGTATGGTTTTCATTGTGTATATATTTTGATTGTGAATATTCTGGTGAACAGGATGGGGTATGTGCAGGACAGACATCAACATTTATTTTACCTGCACAAACAGAAGGGTGGAGTCTTCATTCCCTGATATGGAGAGAACTCTGAGTTCAAATGTTCTTTCTCATTAAATGGCATAGTGATGATGAGGATTTAGTCAGACAGTGAAAGAGAGCAGTAAGCATAGTGTTAAGCGGTAAGACATTATAATACATTTGAACATCAAAAAACGTTGTGTTGGATCATCTGTTTATGTGAGTAAATAAATAAATAAAGCTTCCTGGGGTTCTGATAGAGGTAAAGAAGACTGTATATGATCCAAAGGGGCACGTGCACCAAATGTTTATAGCAGTAATATCCACAATAGCCAAACTATGGAAAGAACCAGGATGTCCATCAACAAATGAATGATATTTGTGTATATCTATATCTATATATATAGATATATATATAGATATAGATATACACAATGGAATACTATTCAGCCATCAAAAGAAATGAAATCTTGCCATTTGCGTTGACATGGATGGAACTGGAGGGTATTATGCTTAGCAAAATAAGTCAACCAGAGAAAGGCACTATCATATGATCTCCCTGATATGAGGAAATGGAGGTGCAATGTGGGGGGTTTGGGGAACAGGAAAAGAGTAAATGAAACAAGATGGGATCGGGAGGGAGACAAACCATAAGAGACTCTTAATCTCACAAAACAAACTGAGAGTTGCCGGGGGGGTGGGGAGGTTAGGGAGAGGGTGGTGGGGTTATGAACATTGGGGAGGGTATGTGCTGTGGTGAGTGCTGTGAAGTGTGTAAACCTGGTGATTCACAGACCTGTCCCCCTGGGGCTAATAATACATTATATGTTAATTAAGAAGAAGAAGAAGAAGAAGAAGAAGAAGAAGAAGAAGAAGACGACTATAAATCAAATGCTATGGTTTTCAGCATAGAGTGTGTAATCAGGCATATTTTATTAAAGTAACCAAGTAAAATGATGGTCGAAAATTGGAATAACAGAAAACATAAAAATCAGAGATTTTAAAAAGAGATATGGGACAGTGTAGAGAATATAGTCAATGATATTATAATAGTGTTATATGGTGACAGATGGTGGCTATATTTGTAGTGATCATAGAATAATGTATGGAGATATTGAAAACCTGAAACCAATGTAACACTGACTATCAACTACACTCAAATAAAAAAATAGTAAAAAGAAAACATTTTAATTTAAAAAGATAAAAAGAGGGACAAGAATTTGAAAAGTGAATTTCAAAAAGAGTAAAGATGAGGATAAGACATACTCTGAACCTTGAGGAAAACACCATTTTGAAAATTCTTCCCATTTTGAGAAAACTCAAATGAATCAATACCATAAAAGAACCCATTTTAACTGAGAGATGTAATGAATGCTCAAGAAATAATTTTATGACAGGATAATTCTTCCCTATGAAACAGCATACAGAAACCCGGGGAAACACCTGGAAGCCAAATAAACTATACTGAAAATAAGAATTAGGAAAAAGATAAATGATGAAAGATAAGAAAATTAGACCTGCGACAGAGACCTAGTGAAGAGAATTTTTAGCTTGTGGTTTAATGTTTTTGAGGATAATCTAGAGTTCATAACTGCCTTGAGGCAGGCTGGTTGTAGGCAGTTTAGGCAGACCCCTAAGAGAGGCCTACTTTGGGCAGGTGGTGTTGGAGGAGGCCATTGGGCTGGACAAAGACAAATCCAACCATTTGACTAAAGTGTCTGTGAAGATGTTGAAGTCAGATGCAGCAGTGAAAGACCTGTCAAACCTAATCTCAGAAATGGAGATGATGAAGATGATTGGACAGCACAAGGACACCATCAACCTGCTGGGTCCTGCACACAGGATGGTCCTTCGTACACTATCATGGAATATGCCTCCAAAGACAACATACAGTAGTACCTCCAGGCCCAGAGGCCTCCTGACTTGGAGTACTGTTACAATATCAGCCATAATGCAGCAGAGCAACTCTCCTCCAAGGACCTGGTATCCTGTGCCTACCAGGTAGCCTGAGGCATGGAGTACCTTGCCACCAAGAAGCCTCCCATATCCTGGAGTGCCTGTGGAGGTGGTTTTCAAGCTGCTGAAGGAGTCATTTGATGGATAAGCCAATAAGTGCACCAGAGAGTTAGACACAATAATGAGGGGTGGCTGGCATGTGGTACCTTCAAGCTGCTGGTAGAAGACATGGATCATACTGTGGCCTTGACCTCCAACCAGGAGTACCCGGACCTGTCCTTGGCCCTGGAACAATACTGTCTATGCTTTCCCAACACCCAAAGCTCCACCTGCTCCTCAGAGAAGAATTCCACCTTCTCTCATGTGCCGTTGCCCAGGAAGGCCTATCTGCCCTGACACCCAGCCCAGCTTGCCAATGGTGGACTCAAATGACTAGTATCCCTATTACTCCTGTCCAGATTCCATCATAAGCTGTAACCCTTACCCCCCACCCTCCCTGCAAGACTCACTGCCTTCTCCTTTGTCCCTTTCCTACTGGCAGGAGCCAGCTGCCTACCTGAGGCCTTCACCCCTTGAAGTTCACCTCTCTTCCCCTTCCTCTTCCTCCTCCTTACAACCTGCTCATGAAAGAAAGGAACAGAGAGGCAGGTACTTGCTCGTGGCTACTTCCTTCCCTCCCATATGTTGGACCAAGACCCCTCCCTGTCATCTGGTACTGCCTGGACGTCGAGGAGTTGGAGATGAGGCATGCCAGTGAAAGCTGTCGGAGCTTTCCTGTTTTGGTTTTGTCTGCTTAGCATAACATGTAAGACTGAGTTCTGGTGGCAGGGACCTAGTCCTTGGGGCTATAGCACTAGCGAGGGGAGGTCAACTGCTCTGGGCCTTGGCTAAGAGCAAGCCCTGCTCCAGAGATATGGTGCCAAGGGCTTATTAATTTTGATACTAATTTGCTTTGCTGACCAAATACCTGGTATCAAAAGATGGGAAGGCAAAGACTGGAAGCAGTGTTGTGACCATGGGGTCCAGCCCCAAACTATGAAGAAAACACAAAGTGTATAAATCTGAGTAAGTATATATTTACACACCTTTTTAAATAGGTTGTTATCAAAGATTTAATCAATGGGTAATATGCTCCTCGTGGCTGGGAAGCATCTGTTGCCATATATTAAAAACAAAGAAAAGAGGTGTCTGGGTGGCTTCCTCCAAGAAGTGTCCCTTCTTTTCAGGTCATGATCCCAGGGTCCTGGGATGGAGCCCCACATCGGGCTCTCTGCTCAGTGGGAAACCTGCTTCTCCTTTTCCCTCTGCCCTGCTTATAGTTCCTCTTCCTGTCTCTCTGTCTGTCAAATAAATAAAATATTTAAAAAAAAAACAAGAAAGAAACAAAATGTTTTTAAAAGGTCTTTTTTTTTTTTTTAATTTTCTAGGGGTGCCTGGATGACTTAGTTGTTTAAGCAGATGTTTGCCTTTGGCTGAGGTCATGATTCCAGTGTACAGGGATCCAGCCCTGCATGGGACTACTTGCACCCCAAGGAGCATGCTTCTTCCTCTCCCTTTGCACATGATTCCCCCTGTTTGT
Source organism: Mustela nivalis (assembly GCF_964662115.1). Taxonomy (NCBI): domain Eukaryota; kingdom Metazoa; phylum Chordata; class Mammalia; order Carnivora; family Mustelidae; genus Mustela; species Mustela nivalis. The sequence continues at coordinate 79,896,009 of NC_139040.1, forward strand.
GTGCTTCTTCTCTCTCTCTCTCTCTCTTTCTTGCTTTCAATAAATAAAATAAAATTTTTTACTAAATAAATAAATAAATAAATAAATTTCTAAGCCTACTTTCAGTTTAGGTCCCTTAACAAATATTGCTACTGCTTCATTTAAAAAAAAAAAGATAATTTAGAAAGATGCTTCCAGAGTTAAAAAGCTGTTTTGTTTCTTTGTCGGGATTCAATATAGAAGTGCTTTAAAAAGTAAAAGAAAAAATATGCTATATTAACTCTAATCACACTATAACTTTGGTGGTTATATCAAGATAATGAAAAGTTATTTTAAAGCAAATTTCATTATCTAACATAAAGATCAAGTCAAAATTACAGAAGAGTAAAAGGATGAATTCATCAGGGAGTATAATAATTCTTGACTTTTAATACGTAACAACAGATTTGGGGATATATAGGGAAAAACGAAGAACGAAAATCATAACTTCTACCTTGGACGACAAATGGAAAATAATTTCAACACCCTTATTTTAAGATTACATAGACAAATGGTCATCACATTGGTAAGATATGTAAGACTTGAACAAAATGATCAACTAACTGGATATGCATGATATTACATTACAGTAACTGAACTAACTGAGGTCAGTCTTTGGTGAATCACAGAAACAGGTGGAGTTGTCAAACAAAGGAATCTTTGTTTACAACATACAAGGAGATCTCAGGGAATAAGTTCCAAAGCCTTGACTGTTTGAACAGGAGAGAGATTTTTATTTAGTATTTAAGATGAATACTCAGAAGGGAGAGTTTTATTATCGCGTGTATGGTTGGTCATAAGGTTGTGGATGCATGCACATCCACATATGTATTTGTGCAATATGTATTGCATGTTCACCTGAATGAAGCTTGTATTCCACCGAGGGCAGAAACTTCAACGTTAGAATAAAGCAGAGGTAACTGTTGGACAAGGCAAAGGGACTCTGCAGGCTTCAAGAGCAGATATAAACTAGATGGGGTCTTGGGCTCATTTTCTGGGACAAGGAATGCAAGGCCTTGATTGCTTTTGAAATAGCACTAGGGGTTTGCCACTGATTTATTGTCTCAATAGCTTAGGCTATTTCCTCGTCTGGTGGTGACTGTTAGTTTTCCCATTGCCTTGTTCCCTCAAAATCCTTAATGAGTGAGGTTTTTGCATTTCTTTTTAAGAACCTCCCAGGAAGTTTTGGAAGAAGTGTGCTTGGGCAAGTACACAGGTGGGGTATAGATCATTGAAAATAGCTGGGGACAAAAAATGACTTTTCTTATGTCAGGAAAACTATATCTCTTCTTTAATTTTCTGGGAACTTCTAACTCTTTCTTCTGATGTTACCAGCAGGCAACTGAGATATTACTGATTGTTCTCTTGAACCTAAGGAAAAGGAAATGTAGAAAGCAAAAGACAAAACTTTAAAATCTATCCTGCAACTCATCAATTCACTGCAGCCACCTCTCTGTCTTTCCCTTTCTCTTTTTCTTTCTCTTTCTCTCTCATTTTTCTTTTTGTTGGCATATATCATGATACAACCACTTTGGAAAATAGTTTCAAAATTTTTTTAAATGAAAAATATGTTGCAGTTACACAAATAGCCATTTTGTTCTAGGCATTTCACCAAGAGAAACAAACCCTATGTTCATACAAGGACTTGTTTATGAATTTCATATCAGCTTTATTTTTAAAAATTGAAAACAGTGGAAATGTTCATCAATGTCCATCAATAGAGCAAAGACAATTGGAGATTCTCAAAGTAATGATGCTGAGAAAAGAAAAGCCAGGCAATGAATAGTATATACTGTGTGATTCCATGACTACAAAAAATCTAGAAAATACAAATTTATATAAAGTCACAGTCATCAAATATATGGTGTGATTTTAGTGCCTTCTTCTGTGCTCCCATAGCTTCCTACACTTGTATCTCCGAGCATTTGTTACACCATGTGAAAATATGAACTCTTTCTCTTTATTCTGTCTTACTAGAATAAGAATCCTTGAAATTTTATGGACATTTGAACTCTCAGTTATTAGCAGAAATTCTATCACACAGTAAGTTTCCAAATATAAAAGCCAGAGTTTTACAATGACTTCTAAGCTTTTACATGATCTAGCCACTCATTTAACCTCTGTGACCTCTTTCCCTGCTACTCTTCAGTCACTCACAGTGGCCTCCTTGCTATTCCTCAGATATGCCAGGCATGATCCAACCTTATGGCCTTCAAGATAGCCAATTCCTTTGTCTGGAGTGACCTTATTGCTGATAGTTCTGCGCAAATTCATCACCTTTCCATACCTTGGTTCAATTGTCAGCTTCATTGTAACTACCCTGATCTTCCTAATAAAAATTTTAACCCCCCATCCCCTGCCTAGCAACCTTGATTTTTCTTACCCTGATCGAATTTTTCTTTTTCCCCATTGTACTCATCCTTTTTGAATGCACTATGCCATTTTTATTAAGGTTCATAGCTTTTAATTGCCTCACCCATTAAAATAAAAGTTCTACAAAGCCAAGTATTTCATTTACCAGTGTAGTCTGAAGTAATATCTGCCATATAATAGTTCAGTAGACAACTGGTAAATTTCAAAATGAATTAATGTTGAGAGTATACTGAATTTCATAAGTCATTTCAATATTTTTTTCCATAAAATAAACTATGTAAAACATACCTTAAATTTACTTTCATCATATTTTATAGCATATAATGGACAACATACATAAGCCTTAAAGAAACAATCCTATAATTAACCATTTCATACCTACTTAAAAACTGCATAATACCACACTCTTAGATCCTCTTTGAATGCTCTAAAATAACCCTTCAAAGGAAATACATTTTTAAAAATCACAGATTTTTTGGCAAATAATTTAATAAAACAAAAGTTTCATTCATCTATGTAGATCAAAATAAATGTTTTTAATAAGCATGAAATTATAACTCTGAATGTGCTAAAATGAAACCACCTGCTAAGGGTGAGAGAACAAAAATAAACATCCTTTTTCCAAATAAGAGGAATTTATTACCTTTGAATCAAAGCATGTGGATTTGTTTTAACTGGCAATAAAGCAATATGGAGACACAAACCATAGAAAGTCATATTTTAGATTTCCAAAAGACTTCGAAGTAAAGAGTATACATTTTTTAATTGCTACATAATGCTACATAATGACAAGATGACAGGTTGTGACAAATAGCATTTTAAAAGCTCTACTCATACTCGAACGGAAGGTGTCATTTCCCATAATTTTATATATGTCTTTAATTTACTATATCTGGATACAACATATTACCAAACAGATGTTCATCAAAGACTAAATCATTTTTAATGGGACATAATAATTTGAACCTACATCTATTAATCATTTTTTTCGATCTAACATTTATAGTCTCGCTAAACATTTTATCAGTTGTTGACAAAATTCAAAATAAATAGGATAAAAAGTCGTGTTTGGAAAAGTAGATTTCTTTTCAAATTGGCATTTTAATGAAAATATTTGCTGATATTTTTAAAACTTTAAATGTAATTTTATATATATCTCACCTATCAGATGATATAAAATTTTTGGAGAAAATATGACATATTTTTTGATCTTGGTTGAAGGTATTAATAAAGAGCAACTGTTTGTATTTTTTGTATTGTGATATCTTAGTTAATAAACATGAATAACTGGTATAAAATATGTTTTTTTAAAAATTTTATTTATTTACTTGACAGAGATCATAGGAAAGCAGAGAGGCAGCCAGAGAGAGAGGAATGGAAGCATGCTCCCAGCTGAGAAGAGAGCCCACTGTGGGACTCAATCTCAGGAACCTGGAATCATGACCTGAGCCGAAGGCAGAGATTTTAACCCACTGAGCCACCCAGGCGCCCTAAAATATGTTTTTTTTTAATATAGAAGTATAGTTCTTGCTAAAATATGGAACTAGCTGGAACTGAATGCCTCCTTCAAAGTCAGCTCTGGAGAATTATGCAAGTGTAATATGGAACTATTTCAGATATTAACCAAAAAGAAAGAAATGATGATAAACTCCTTAAAAGACTCAAAGTTGCCCTTGACTGGTATGTTTCAAGCTCTATTCCTGGTTTGAAGACAGGTTTTAACAGGCCTGTCACTGTAGAAATCCGCTGGATGTTTAGAGGCTATCAGAACTGTACAAAAACCTTGAAGGGGTAAAGACTTGAAAATTCTTTAGAGAGATTAGCTCCCTAAGGCATTATTCCTCCACACATTTTCCTCCAATCAATTAAGACTGATGGATGAGGGGCACCTGAGTGGCTCTCTCATCACATGGGTGGTGGGTTAAGCCTCTGCCTTCATCTCAAGTCATGGTCTCTGGGTCCTGGGATCCAGCCCCACATCGGGCTCTGCTCAAAAGGAAGCCTGCTTCCCTCCCTGCTTGCCTGCCTCTCTGCTTACTTGTGATCTCTCTCTCACTCTCTTTCTCTCTCTGTGTGTCCAATAAATAAATAAAATCTTTAAAAAAAGGCTGATGGATGATAAATTATGAAAACTGCTCCCTCCAAATGATGCCTTTTCATAAGGATTTAAGAATTTAAAATTGTAAGAATTTAAAATTGAAACTTGATCGCAGGATTTATCTTATAGAATAACATCAAGTGAAGGCAGTTATTATTCTGATGTATTTGTGATTCTGAATTCTTGGCCTCAATAGTAAATTTATTTTTAAATTCTCCCTTGGAGTGGTGATTGGCCTTCAGTCTTTCATTGATGTACAACATTGGGTCAAATGAGATGTGTGTGCCCAGAACTATATATAAACTTCTTTGTATTTCACTGGAGATGGCATTTCTGAGTTTTGTTCAATTGAATTTGGACAGATGTTTTAATAGTCACTTCTAGAGTTGGCCCTGGAGAATATCTTCCTTTTTTTCTCTTCCCGATTCTCTGAAAAACCCTGATTAATTCACATTATCACAGTGATATCACAATTCAAGTTTTACCAAACACTATAGCTGCAAAATAGAAGGAAGCTACTCAGAATGGAATACTATTGTGAATGATTGAGAAAGAAAACATTATTATAATTAAGCTACCAGGTTTCAATGTATTTTATTGTTGCTTAGAAAATCCTAGCATACCCAGACTTTACAGAGATTTGATGATCCTAAGAGGAGCTGAACTCATAGACCAAAATAACTATGCACATAAAAAGTACAATTACTTACCAAAAAAGATGATGTGGTTAACTTTATATGGCAATCCAAGTGTTATTGGAACAGGAATTTAAAAAATAGCTTAGGGGCACCTAGGTGGCGCAGTGGATTAAGCCACTGCCTTCAGCTCAGGTCATGATCTCAGGGTCCTGAGATCAAGTCCCGCATCAGGCTCTCTGCTCAGCAGGTAGCCTGCTTCCCTTCCTCTCTCTCTGCCCGCCTCTCTGCCTACTTGTGATCTCTCACTGTCAAATAAATAAATAAAATATTTTTAAAAATAGCTTAAAAGTATATGATAAAATAATGATATACATATACAAGGAAAAGAAAGATACTATACTGTGAATATAAATTAAGTGAAAATTGTAGAAATAAAGAATACAATAAATGGAGACTAAGATGAATATAGCTGTAAAATAAATAAATGAGTTGGGAAAAACAAACAAACAAATTAATGACTTCTGCCCAAATACAGCAGAAGAGAAAAAAAAATAAAGAAAATATTTAAATAAGTACTGAGATAAATTTTGGAGAATTAAAGAAAGATAAAAGATACCAGACTTAAAATGATGCCAAACATGAGATATCAGAAACAAAACAAAACAAAAACTACACACACTAAAAACCACTCATATACATTATGGTGAGTTTTAAGAATATCAAAAACAGAGAAGAGCATAAATGATGCCCAAGAGAAGAACAGATCACCTAAAATGTACAAGAATAATACCGACAGCACAATTCTCAATAGTAATAGCATATAAAGAGACAGCTGGGAGTTTTTATAGATGGAAAAGGTATTTGAAACTAGGTATTATACATCAATCCAAATTATTGATTAAATTTGAGAGCACAGTAAAATACAATGAAGCATGTTAGGTCTTAGAACATTTATCACACAGAGACACACATTTTGGAAAACTTCCTCGGAAGACAGCTCAATTTAGATCGAGAAAACAGAATTATGTACTCAAAGGCACATTTTGAAGGAAGGATTGAATATAGTCTGCACTGCAAATATTCTTTAATCGTATGTTCTGAATTTCCTAAATTTAAGAAGTATTTGTTCAAATATTTACCTTTAAATAAATCCTAGGAGACTTTTTCTTAGATTCTGGAAAATCAGTCCATTTGGATACAAATCTTTTTGTCACTGATGGAAATTTTGATAGCCCTTAACTGTGGAATGCCTAATGTATTGTTACAGCAATTGTGATTTGCCAATACATGGGTGATGTGTGTGTGTTGTGTGTGTTTATTTTTATTTTTGATGGTTTAACTCTTCTATGAGATTTTTAAGTAGACATGATTTTAATAAATTATGATTTGTTGAAATTTATCTGAGGTTATATATAATAAAATGAAATTTGGGTGAACTAAAGAAGTGCATCTCCATTTTTATTTTATTTTATTTTATTATTTTTTTTTAATTTAATTTTTTATTTTTTATAAACATATATTTTTATCCCCAGGGGTACAGGTCTGTGAATCACCAGGTTTACACACTTCACAGCACTCACCAAAGCACATACCCTCCCCAATGTCCATAATCCCACCTCCTTCTCCCAAACCCCCTCTCCCCAGCAACCCTCAGTTTGTTTTGTGAGATTAAGAGTCACTTATGGTTTGTCTCCCTCCCAATCCCATCTTGCTTCATTTATTCTTCTCCTACCCACTTAAGCCTCCATGTTGCATCACCACTTCCTCATATCAGGGAGATCATATGATAGTTGTCTTTCTCTGCTTGACTTATTTCGCTAAGCATGATACGCTCTAGTTCCACCCATGTTGTCGCAAATGGCAAGATTTCATTTCTTTTGATGGCTGCATAGTATTCCATTGTGTATATATACCACATCTTCTTGATCCATTCATCTGTTGATGGACATCTAGGTTCTTTCCATAGTTTGGCTATTGTGGACATCGCTGCTATAAACATTCGGGTGCATGTGCCCCTTTGGATCACTACATTTGTATCTTTAGGGTAAATACCCAATAGTGCAATTGCTGGGTCATAGGGCAGTTCTATTTTCAACATTTAGAGGAACCTCCATGCTGTTTTCCAGAGTGGCTGTTGGTGGGAATCCATTTTTTTTGTTTTAAGAGTAGACTGGTCTTTAAAAATTGTCCAAAGAAGTACATTATATTCATTATTAAATTTGATAATATAAAATAAAGTATTTATGGTCATATTGGACCATATCAAATTCTACTATTAATTCATATTAATAATTACCATAAGAGGAAAAAGAGATATTTTTCAAAATAAAAATAAGCGTATTTTTCAGAATATGATATAGTGTTATTCACTGAACTGAGGGAACAAATGTCAAAGACTAACACAGTTTACAGAATGTTTTAACATAAATTGAAATTTAAATCTGACCAAATTTCACAGTTTTAAGTAAAATGATAGCACTTTATATCCTTGAAAAGTGGTAAGTGACCCAAAACATGGCTTAGAAAAACAAATTTAACACTACACTAGTCTGAGATGGTTAAGTTATGGTACAACTTGCCATTGTGTATCATCAAATGGTATATTTTTTTCTTTTGGGCTTGTCATTATATTTTCTTTTAGCCATTCTGGTAAGTGTGTAGTGATATCTCAGTGTCATTTTAATTGCATTTCCTTGATGTCTAATTATGTCAAAATATATTACTTTGATGTTTAATGCTCTGAGCTTTCTCAGTTCAAGACCATGAAGCCACTTAGGGAAAATACAGTTGCAGAGGCACTCATAGACCAACTCTTATTTCGAAATAAGAAGAAACATTACTACCCATTCCAACAAAAAATAGATTTGTTATGCAGCAGGGATTTTATAAATTACCTGACACAACTTATATAGTAAGATGAAATGGGACAGGCGGCTTCTTGCAGCTATATACAACATCATTTTAATTTCAATTTTCAGTATAATTTTTCCAAGGTATACACAGAATATATATTTAATGTAAATTGTGAACATTTTAAACTCTGTATATGGAAATTAATCAATTTTAAGTTTATAACAATCAAAATTAACGGAAGTTTATTTTAAATTAGTTAGCTTTCTCTGCATTGCAAGACAGAATAATCAAGAATTGGTAAGAAAAAAGTAATCTCTGTAAAATTACCGGGGGTGCATTATAAAGTGTTCAGTAACTGATCAAACTCACAATTTGGATTGAATGGCAAGTGATTTTTAAAATCTGGAACTCATTGTCAATTTTTTTTTCTTCATTGTGTCTTAATAAATTACTGTGTTCATTTGCATGGAAGTGAAGAAAAATGCATGACATTTCATCTCAACACTAACACCTTTAACTGGCAACTCTGAATGTACTTTACAGCAGTGTAACAAAGTAAAGATCACTGATGTTTCATGAAATATTTGTTATAATTCTCAAGGAGATAGGGAGTTTCTGCAAAAATGCAAATCACTTTGCGACTAAACACATTGTTTATTTCAGCTAATTTTAAGAAAATATGCTGAGAATCTCTCAAAAAAGGAAGCAATGATTTAGGTTTGCCTTCAAAATCCATATCTAATCCTGAACCAACAGCACATAGCTCAAAGAGCAACTTATTTGAGCAGCTCCAATTTACACATTTCCTAATAATGCTTAATTTAGTGGAATTTCTGTCCAATTATGGTAATTTGATGTAATGAAAGGCAAAAGTTCAAAACGATCATCCTTAATTTATATAGATGCCAAACTCTGCATTTTCTGAATGACGCCCAGGAACATATTTTCAAAAACAAACAAACAATGCCAGAACCACTATTTGGTCATCTCTAGGCAGAAAGTGACTCAGAGCTTACATTACTCTCTCCCTGAAAGTATGCTGTAGGCACTGAAACTACTACCCTGAGTCTGTGCTATCAAATTCCTTAAGTTAGAAATTTTTAAAACCCGTCTGTGTGGGAGTATTTCATTTACAGATAGAGATTTGGTTGTTTATACATTTTCATACTTGATTTTTAGGGTGTAATAAGTATGTTTTAAAATTCATGGTGGTTTTGAATACTGTTGGATAATTGAGCTAAAATGGTATATCCATTCCTCCGAGGAAACAGAAAATATAGAAAGGTAGTGCTTTTCAAATCTGACATCTTTAAGTCATTGCAGTTTCATATAAATGCAATAGGAAAAGTGTCATTCATGTTTATGATATTTTCTATAAATAAATTAGAATGTACTGGAGGCCTGATATAAAGTGGGATGCCTAAACTTCAGTAAGATCTTGTTTTCAATTCAAAATAAATTTTATTTTTTATTTTTTTATAATGTCCCTCAATTTCAGATAAGCATCCCCATAAGGCCCACTCCGTTTTTTTTAAGATTTTATTTATTTTATTTGACAGATAGAGATCACAAATAGGCAGAGAGGCAGGCAGAGAGAGAGGGAAGAGGAAGCAGGCTCCCTGCTAGGCAGAGAGCCCGATGCGGGGCTCGATCCCAGGACCCTGGGATCATGACCTGAGCCAAAGGCAGAGGCTTTAACCCACTGAACCACCCAGGCGCCCCCAAAATAAATTTTAAATTGAATTATGCACCTCTAAGTTCAGAGACAATAAACATCAACCAACACAATTAATAAGTTCTATTTCTTGAAATTTCGGGAACATTGATAGTCTCATCTCCTGGAAGAACAACAGCTAAAATTTTTGGTCATGGATTCCTGCTAAAATATCACTTTCCCAAAGAAAATTAATGTTGTGAATTTTCATTGATTGTTATTGATCATGAAGAATATAACAACCACGATAAAAAGAGTAGGAGAAACATGATATCTCATCTGTAAGAGCATGTGGAAAGTAGGAAATGCTAATAAAAATAACTACCATTATTTCCTAAGTTAACATAATATAACAGAACAAAAATATTTCAAAACAATGTTTTCTTTTTTTTTAAGATTTTATTTCTTTATTTGACAGAGAGAGATCACAAGTAGGCAGAGAGGCAGGCAGAGAGAGAGGAAGAAGCAGGCACCCTGCTGAGCAGAGAGCCCAATGTGGGACTCGATCCCAGGACTCTGAGATTATGACCTGAGCCGAAGGCAGCGGCTTAACCCACTGAGCCACCCAGGCGCCCCCATAACAATATTTTCTAGGCTCATTCTGATAACTCTTTTCTAAATTCAAATTTAAAGGTTGAGGCATGTGATATATATTACACAAAAAACATCCCAAGGCATTCGTTAAAAAAAAAACTCTTAATAAAGAGCAAATCCAAAGGAATTTCTTTTCTAATTTAATTAACAAATTATGAATCGACTTACCTATTTCATCACAGTGTATCAGGCACCAATAATATTTTTTAATCGTCACACCTGATGCAATAGTTACCATATTTCAGACATACTGATCATGAACAAGCAAATAAACAAGAGCACCGTAGCTTAAGATCTACCTGCATAAATATAGGCTACTTCAGACAATCTCTTCACCACAACATAGCAATGAATAGAAATCATACATGCTCTGTATGGACATACAGATGAGATAGAAGGGGATGGATGTTAATATATGCAGAATCTTTATTAATTACATTGTAAACCATAATATGGAAAAACAGAATACAATTTTAGAAATACCCAGGTCACCATCCTTGTTTTATTTTTATATGTGTAGATAAGGAGTTTAATAAACAATCCATGACTATTCAACTCCTTATATTTTGAAAATTTTAGCAAAAGTAACAAACCTAGCACCTATAAAATTGTACCTATCTACAACATACAGCTTTGCCAGCATGGTAGAGGAAAAGCAAAACAAAATAAGTAAGAAAAGTTTAACATTTCACAAGAGATTTGCTTTTATTTTTTTATTTTTTAGTTTTTATTTTTCATTTATTATTTACTTCTATTTTCTACTTTATTTTAATGAAAATGTCATGACCATAACATAAGAGCAGAATTAAACCAACATGAGAAATTATTTTTTCATAAGTTAAAATAAACTAGCTTGGTGATTAATTCAAAATTATATTACAAACTTTAGTGTTCTTGTAGTATGTATCACTGCATAAACAAATGAGTCAGGAGTCATAAACTAATGATGATTCTAAATGTTATTTAGAGAGACATTCTGTTCTTAATATATTTCAAATATTCTACACAAGGCAAAGTGGATCCAAGTAATCTGTAGGCAAAATAAGATTTTAGAGAAGTATATATTTCCAACAGTATTTATAAAATATTACCTTTATGTAAGGCATCATCCTGGACTTTGTGGAAAACACACAAAGGAGTAAGAAGTGGCCCTTCAAGAAACATATACAATATCAAGGTTTAACATGAAGCAGCATGTCTTCTCTAAGTAAAAAAAACATTGTACCAACTGACTTTACTGAAACTTTATATTTATTGCTCTCATTTTAGGTCATAGTGTCCTTCTGCATGCAGGCTGCTATAACGGACATGATATAGACTTAATAGCTTATAAAGAACAGGAATTTATTTCTCACAGTTCTAGAACGGAGAAGTTCAAGATTAAGGAATGGGCAGATCCAGGGAGAGCCCACTTCCTCATAGATGGCTATCTTCTCACTGTAAACGTACATGATGAATGAAGCAAGAGAACTCTCTGGGGTCTCCTTTAAAAGGACTGTAATCCCACTTATGACCTAATCACCTCCCAAAGGCCCCTATGTTTTAATACTAGCACTTACAGAGTTAGATTTCATAATATGATTTTGGAAGACATAAACATTCACACCATAGTATATATAAACAAAAAAAGACACGAAAACAACAAACAAAAAAATTATTTTAACTACCTATTATTTTCAACTACATAAACTTTAAATTTGTTTCTATATAATATTAAATAACTCATTTGAGTGATTCACTTATATCCAATGCATCTGAGTGCAATTAAATTTGCTTACCCAGCATATCCAGAAGCATATTTCTTCAGACTATCCCATTCCCCACCTTACAGGATTTACCACAATTAGAAGACAGGGGATAGAGGATAGATAGATAGATGTATACATAAACACACTTGTACATACACATATGCATATTTTTTCCTGTTAATGATACTCATGCAAATAAAATTTAAGCTCAAGGAAACCTGTCTTGTGTGTTACTTAATATCCAGTTTTTAGTCAACATCCAAAAACAAATAATCCAATAAAAACATAAATAGAAGACATGAACAAGTGTTTCCCCAAAGAACACATTCAAATGTTCAGTAGATACATGAAAAGATGGCCATCATCATGTATCATCAGGAAATTGCAAAGCAAAACTAGAAAGAGGTACCACCTCACACCTGTCAGAATGGCTAAAATCAACACTACAAGAAACAAAAGGTGTTGGAGAGGATGTGAAAAAGTAACACTTGTGGGGGCTGCCTGGGTGGCTCAGTGGGTTAAGCCTCTGCCTTCAGCTCAGGTCATGATCTCAGGGTCCTGGGATCAAGTCCCACATCGGGCTCTCTGCCAGGCATGGAGCCTGCTCCCTCCTCTCTCTCTCTCTACTTGTGATCTCTCTCTGTCAAATGAATAAAATCTTAAAAAAAAAAAGAAAAAGTAACAATTGTGAACTGTTGGTGGTGATGCAAACTGATACAGCCATATTTGAAAACAGTATGGAATTTCCATAAAATTTAAAAATAGAAGTCCTTTGTGATCCAACAAACCTGTTGGTGTGTATTTACCCAATGAATATAAGAAAACTTTTTCAAAGGGATGCTAGCACCCCTATGTTTATAGCAGCATTATTTATAAAGCTAAGATATGGAAAGCGCCCAAGTATCCATCAATTGATGAATAAAGAATAAGTGGTATCTATATACAATGGAATATTATTCTGCCATAAAAAAGACTGAAATCTTGCCATTTGCAATAACATGGTTGGAACTAGACAGTATAATGCTAAAAGTGAAATAAGTCAGTCAGAGAAAGACAAATACCTTTACTCATATATGGAATAAAAGAAACAAAACAAACAAGCAAAGGGGAAATAATAAGACATAGAAAGAGAAACAAAGCAAGAAACAGACATTTCATTACAGAGAACAAACTGATGGTTACTTGAGGGGATCTGAAAGGAGTGATGGATTAAGTAAGTGATGGCGGTTAATTAGAGCACTTGTCATGATGAGCACTGAGTGCTATATGTTATATTGTACACATGAAACTAATACAACCATATATGTTAACTAACTGGATTTCAAATGAAAATTTTTTAAAATCCCAGTTTTTAGCTCACATTCTGGCTTACAAAAGGGATTTAGTCAGGAATTTGGAGATTAGTTATTGAACAAAAAAGGGGTGAACAGGCAGTTGTTAGATAAAATTACTATCCTTTCTGGCATTATCTTATACCTTTTATCTAGAAGTATTTTTAGCACTTTAGACTCTTCCTATTTTATTTTGAATCATTAAAAAAAATTTCCTCAAAGGACCTTAGACTCCATCCAATTTGAGCAACAGTGTGAGAGAGGAAATGGTGTCCAGGAGGAAAAAAAAAAAAAAGATGAAACTACTTTTGTTTACTAGTGAATGCATAGTTCTTCCACAGAAGAAGCTCTAAATGGTCATGGCTCCAGCTTTATATGTGTTCAGTCATATGTTCAGAAGTAGGTAACACTTTCAAAAAATATAAAGCATCTGAGATTATTTTCCCTTATTTGAAAGCTGGTGTATGAGTCTGCCGTAGTTTCTTGGGTGTTGATAGAAGACGCAGACTCATGGTTCAGAAGTAATATAGTTTATTATTCACAGCAATAGAGGTAGCCAGAATATTAACAGTATTTTTGTGTGTGTGTGTGTGTGTGTGTGTGTGTGTGTGTGTGTGTAGGGATGGGAGTTATATATCAGTTCTGAGCCTCAGTTCCCACAAGAAGAATCAAAACAGAGGCAGAAAATATTTGCAAACACAACAGGTTAAGTTAAAAAAAAAAGATACTATTTCTGTCTTCCAAGTCTATTCAATACAACCATCTTCAAAGGATGGCCTAGAACAAATAATAAATGCAGAAATGTAAGCAACCAATTGAAAAGTGTCTCCCAAGAATCACACTTTGAGAGTCTTCATTTGACAAAAATACTATAGGATATTACATGGATCAGGTGCATTGAATACTGGAAGGATAAATTACAAGGGACCAAATATTTTTAAGCAGTTCTGGCATCCAGTAGAGTTCAAATAGGTTTTATAAGATTGAGGAAAGAAGCCATCAAAACCTGGGCCCAGGGGCACCTGGGTAGCTCAGTGGGTTAAGCCTCTGCCTTTGGCTCAGGCCATGATCTCAGAGCCCTGGGATCGAGCTTTGCATCAGGCTCTCTGTTCAGCAGGGAGCCTGCTTCCCCCCCCCCACCCGCTATTTGCCTACTTGTGGTCTCTGTCTGTCAAATAAATAAATAAAATCTTAAAACAAAACAAAACAAATACCCTGGGCCCAATTTTCCCAAAAGTATGATGCTGATTCTAGTCTCTATGATGTTATCCCTTGAAGACAATATCTCTAATTGAGTTGAATTAGTTTAATAAAGAGCATACCCCCATTTGTTGTAGGAGATGAACAATATGCAAGAGGCAAAATGCCACATGGAAGCCACCTGGTCTTCAGTGGAACATAGAATCAGTTCCTTTGGGATGAATTTGTTCCACATTTGACTTCCCACTTAA